>NC_138131.1:3275731-3949251 GCF_964188305.1 Podarcis bocagei | reverse complement strand
CGGTCCCAGCCTCTTTGGCCGTAGCTTCTTGCACCCTCCTTTGAACGGTAACCCTTTGGTGGACAACCACACCTGGTCCCCCACTCTTATGTTTTCTCCCTCCCTGCGGTGCCGGTCTGCCTGCCTCTTGTACACTTCCTTGGCTCTCTCCAGGTTTAACTTAAGCTGTTGGTGTAAAGCCTGCATCTCTTCCACAAACTTTTCCGCTGCGGGAACACTCCAACTTCCCTCCCCTGCCCCTGGAAAAGCCCTGGGGTGACACCTGTAATTTGCCATAAACGGGCTCATCCCTGTGGACACATGCTCGGCGTTATTGTATGCAAACTCAGCCAGCGCTAATTTGTCCACCCAATCCTTCTCCCTCTCGTTGATGTTGCAGCACACTGTTCGCTCTCTCTGCCTGTCCATTGGTCTCCGGATGCCTGGCCGTTGAGAACACCACCTCCACGTCCAGCAGACTCATAAGCTTTCTCCAGAATCGGGACGTGAACTGCCGGCCTCTGTCAGATAAAATCCTCAAGGGGGCGCCATGCAACCTGAAAACATGCTCTACAAACAACTTGGCCGTTTCTTCTGCAGTCACCGCATGCGAGCACGCAATAAAATGGCACATTTTTGTCATCAAATCAACTACCACCATTACTGCCGTTTTCCCCCTGGCTTTCGGTAAATCAGTCATAAAGTCAATTGATACCACCTCCCATGGTCTCTCTGGTGTGGGTAAGGGTTCCAGTAACCCCGCAGGTGCCGACCTCTCCCCCTTCGCTCTCTGGCAAACCTGGCACCCTCGTACATACTGCTTCACATCCTCTCTCACCCGTGGCCACCAAAACTGCCTGGTGACCAGTAGCATAGTTTTATGTTGTCCAAAATGTCCTGCCGTGGGGTTGTCATGCATCTGTTTGAGTATTCTGCTTCTCAATTCTCCCTCAGGTACGTACAATGCCCCCCTATAGTACAATGCTCCGTCCTTAAATTCAAACCCCCCTTGAGTTTCCCCAGAGATACCAATTTCTCGCATTTTGGTTTGTGCATATTGATCATCCCTCGTCAACCCGGCTAGCTCTTGCCTCCCGACGAACACTCCCCCACACACCCATTTGTCCTCGGGAATGACATGTCGTGCTTCAGGTCCTCCCTCCCCTTCCTCGTATTCGGGCTTGCGGGAGAGGGCGTCTGCTCTGACATTTTCCTTCCCAGGCACGTACCTAATCTCAAAATTAAACTTGGAAAACTCTTGAGCCCACCGCACCTGTCGTTGGTTGAGCACTCTTGCCGTTCTCCAATACTCCAGGTTCTTGTGGTCAGTACACACCTGGACCTTGTGCTGTGCGCCTATGAGAAAATGTCGCCACCGTCGAAAAGCCTCGTGAATTGCCAGCAGTTCTCGATCGTACACTGTGTAGTTTTGCTCTGACTTGTTAAGCTTCCTGGAAAAGAAGGCACACGGTTTCCACTCCCCATTTGCCTGCTGGAGCAATATCCCCCCTACCGCTCTGTCTGATGTGTCCGTCTCTAGCCTTATCGGCTTCCGACGCGAACGCCTTCTTAAGCTCTTCAAAGGAACCTTGGGCCTCCTCCGTCCATACGAACTTCTTCTTGCTGCTGAGACAATCCGTTATGGGTGCTGTTAAATGGGCGAAGTTCTTGATAAACTTCCGGTAAAAATTTGCAAACCCCAAGAACCTCTGCACATCCTTCCGGTTCTTGGGAGGCTGCCATTCTAGCACGGCCTGCACCTTGCCTGGGTCCATGGCCAGACCCTTCGCTGACAACCTGTAGCCCAGGAACTCCACCTCACGTGCATGGAATTGGCATTTCTCCAGTTTGACCCACAGCTGATGCTCCTGCAGCCTTTTCAGCACTTCTCTGACATCTTTCACATGCTGCTCCTCATTCTCTGAGTAGATGAGTACGTCGTCCAGGAAAGCCACACAATTCTTGTACAGCAAAGACCCCAGCACGTGGTGCATGAAAGCTTGAAAGGTGCTCGATCCCGATTGTAACCCAAAGGGCATAACTAAGTACTCAAAGGCTCCCAGAGGGGTGAACATGGTGGTTTTCCATTCATCCCCCTCCCTCATCCTTATCAAGTTGTACGCCCCCCGAAGGTCCAGCTTAGTAAAAATCTTCCCCTTCCTCACCCTGGCCAAAATGTCATCAATCCTGGGCATAGGGAAGGTCACAGGTTCCAATACCCGGTTCACGGACCTGTAATCTACGATCAAGCGTAATTCTTTGGAGTCTCTTTTGTCCACAAAGACCACTGGACTGCCCCCCACCGCCCTTGATTCACGTATAAAGCCCCTCTTCAGATTCTTGTCAATGAACTTCCGCAACTCCTGCATCTCCCTGTCTGACATGGCATACAGCTTACCCACTGGTAACTGCGCCCCTGGGAGTAGGTTGATTTGACAGTCAAAGGGCCGGTGAGGGGGTAGTCTATCCGCCTCTCTCTCGCTGAAGACTTCTTCCAGGTCTGCATACTGAGGTGGTACTCTCCCCTTTTCCCCCACCACCATCCCTGCCACCCTTGCTACTGCCATCCTCGAGGTTTCCCCTCCGTGGCAATGCTCTACGCAGTGAGCTGACCCAAAGGTGATTGTCCGCTGGTGCCACCCTACTACTGGGTCGTGCAGTGCCAGCCAACTCATTCCCAGTATGATGGGTGGTCCTGCTAGGGTGGCTACGTGAAAGGCAATGGTCTCAGTGTGTCTGGAAACTGTCATTTTCATGGGAGGGGTCTGGTGGGTTACATCCCCTCCCAAAAGCTCTCTCCCATCTATCGTGGTTACTTGCAGGGGATGTTCTAAAGGCACCACCTGGAGCTGGTGTTCTAGCGCAAAATCCTTGCTAAAGAAGTTGCAAGAGCTGCCTGAATCCAGCAGCGCCTTCACTTTGATGGGGTGTCCGTTTGGGAGTTCTAGCACCACCTCTATTGCGATGGCTGCTCGGGGGGGGGGTCTGGTTTGGGCACTACTACTGGTTGCTCGCCTGGCTGCTGTGCCCTCCTTCCTGCAGCCAAGCCTTGCCATTTCCCGGCTCCTCCTTCTTTTCCTCCTCACTCCCCACTGCCCCCACCATTCCTTGCCACGCCTTCTTCTGAGGGCATGCTCTGGCAAAATGTCCCGGCTGCTGGCATAGGAAACACCTCTTATTGGTTTTCCCCTCCTTCTTACGCACCTCGCTGGAGTTTGAAAATCCGCGCGCGCTCACTCCTCCAATCTCCATTGGCTCCTCGGGCGGCACTGCCGACGCTGGCATGTCTGGAATCCGGTTGTCATGCCAACGCTCAGCTCTCCCTTCCCGCCTTTCCAGAGCGCGCGTCTCTTGTCTGACTCCCACAGCGAGCACCAACTTGGTCAGCTGGTCCATCGATTGAGGGCGGGGTGAGCGGGAAAGTTCGTCTCTCACCCAAGGGGATAAGCCCTCCTCAAACAACATTTGAATTGGTTCCGAACTCAGATCCCACCCAAGTTTATGGATCAGCATAGCAAATCTCGACCAGTACTCTCTCACTGACTGGTTCCCTTGTTTGCACCCCATCAGTTCTTTGCGCGTCACACTGAGTTCCACATCGCTCGAGAACATGTGGTCCATCGCGGAAAAGAACTTTCTCAGGTCCTTTAAGGCAGCATTCTCCGCTGCCATTAAGGGTCGAACCCAATCTCTGGCGCGCCCCTCCAGGTGCCCCACCACGAAAGCAACTCTTCCCCCATCGTCGGCAAAGTCATCGTACTGCAGCTCCAACGCATACTGCACTTCTGTCTTAAAAGCGTTATAATCTCTGGGGTTGCCCCCAAACTTCTGCACAAGTCCCAGTACCTTTCTTGCGATGGGGGTAATCTTCCCCTGGGCGTCATGCGTCCTCCTTTCATCCAGCCGCGCCGCTAGTAGAGCCAGTTGCTTCTCCAGATCTCGGTTTCTCTCCTCAAGACTCTGTCCGCCTCTGGCTCCCTCTCCTGCACCTGCTCCTTCTGTTTGATTCATGACTGTTCCCCAGTGCTCTTGCACACAAGCAACGTAAGAGACTCACGGATTGCTGTCACGGGAATTGGGGTTGCTTGTGTGTAAACCTCTAGCTGTTCCAAACTGCTTAGGGGTTGGTTGTGCCTTTCCCTGACTGAGCAGCCTGGGTGCTGCTGCCGCTCAGTCGCTCGACGTATCCGTGAGTGGGTGTCTCCTAAATTTCCTCCAGCATAAAAGCTCCTTGACAGACAACCTTCGCCTCGCCTCTCTGCGCGTAACCCTTCTGCGCAGAGTGGGCGTGCCCAGAGGTGCCCCTCCACTCTCTTCACTGCCTTCAGTACCAGAGTCTCGGAGCCTATCCTCCGAGATGCTTTCTCCCTCTTCCTTCTTCCTGGTGTCACCTGGACATTCTTCCCCAGATGACATTCTCTCTCTACCCTTACTCGTTCCTTCTTCTGCAGAATCGGGAAGCCCCGCCTCTCCCCTCTGCTCCGATGTCAGTTCCCTGACAGGCAAGGATTTGAGAATGGTATGGGTGCAATATATTCAGAACAAAAGGCTAAACTAATTGTAAATAATGTGATAACGGAAGAATTTAAAATAGAAAAAGGGACACGACAGGGGTGCCCAATTTCCCCACTACCTTTTATATCAGTTCTGGAAGTTTTGCTAAACATGATTAGAAGTGACCAGCTGGTTAAAGGGGTTCAGGTCGGAGCCAAACAGTATAAGTTAAGGGCCTTCGCAGATGACCTGGTACTTACCTTACAAGAGCCAGACACTAGTACGAAAAGGGTTTTAGAATTAATTCAAGAATTTGGTCAAGTTGCTGGATTCAAGTTGAATAAACAAAAAACTAAGGTTTTGGAGAAAAATTTAACAGTTATGGAAAGGGAGAGGTTTCAGAATGAAACAGGGTTGACAGTGGTTAAGAAGGTGAAATACTTGGGGATTAATATGACATCTAAGAATGTGAATCTGTTTAAAGACAATTGTGAGAAATGCTGGACAGAAGTTAAAAAGGATCTAGAAATATGGTCAAATTTGAAGCTTTCCTTGTTAGGCCGAATTGCAGTTATTAAGATGAATGTATTGCCTCGAATGTTATTTTTATTTCAAGCATTGCAAATTCTTGACAAGATGGACTGTTTCAAGAGGTGGCAGAAAGACATCTCGAAATTTGTCTGGCAGGGCAAAAAACCCAGAATAAAGTTTAAAATTTTAACGGATGCAAAGGAAAGAGGGGGATTTGCCCTGCCGGACTTAAAACTGTACTATGAATCAGCAGCTTTTTGCTGGATGAAAGAGTGGCTGCTCCTTGAGAATACAGATATGTTGGATTTGGAAGGTTTCAATAATGTATTTGGATGGCATGCATATTTATGGTATGACAAGGTTAAAGCGCAGAGAGCTTTTAAAAATCATATTGTTAGGAAAGCATTATATAATGTTTGGATTAGATATAAAGATTTGTTGGAAAATAAAACCCCAAGGTGGCTGTCGCCAATGGAGGCTAAGGCCGTGAAAAAACTTAACATGGAGGCCAAATGACCAAAATATTGGGAAATTTTGGAACAAGAGGGGGATAAATTGAAACTACAGAGCTATGAGAGATTGAAGCTTAAAGTACGAGACTGGCTCCATTATTATCAAATAATGGAGGTTTATAAACAGGACAGGAAAATTGGCTTCCAGGTGGAGAAATCAAAACTAGAAACAGAACTGCTAGAACCCAATGCTAAGAATTTGTCAAGAATGTATAACTTGTTGCTGAAATGGAATACACAAGATGAAACAGTTAAATCAGCTATGATTAAGTGGGCACAGGACATTGGTCAGAATATTATGTTTGCTGACTGGGAACAGTTGTGGACCACCGGCATAAAATTTACGGCATGGAATGCCTTAAGAGAGAATATTATGAAAATGATCTACAGGTGGTACATGACCCCAGTCAAGCTTGCAAAAATCTACCATTTGCCTGATAATAAGTGTTGGAAGTGTAAAGAAACGGAAGGTACTTTTTTTCACCTTTGGTGGACGTGCCCGAAGATTAAGGCCTTCTGGGAAATGATATATAATGATATATAATAATGATATATAATAAAAAAGGTACTTAAATGTACTTTCCCTAAGAAACCAGAGGCCTTTCTCTTGGGCATTGTCGGCCAATTGGTGTCAAAGAAAGATAGAACATTTTTTATGTATGCTACAACAGCAGCAAGAATACTTATTGCAAAGTATTGGAAGACACAAGATCTACCCACTCTGGAAGGATGGCAGATGAAGGTGATAGACTATATGGGATTGGCTGAAATGACTGGCAGAATCCGTTACCAGGGGAAAGAGACAGCGGATGAAGATTGGAAGAAATTTAAGATTTATCTTAAGAAACATTGTAAAATTAATGAATGCTAAAATGTTGAGGTTTTAGAAAAATGGGGATTACGGCTGTAGAAGATTAAGTAAAAGAAAAGAACAAGGTGAAAATTAGATAAATTTAAGGGTGAGGTTTTGCTGAAACAAATTTGGAAATTGGGATGCAGAAAGGGAAGGTACGGGGAAGTCGCTGAAGTAAGGTTTAAGAAAAAAGGATCTGAAATTATACATGTTTGTTTATATGTTTGTTTGTTTGTATTGTTTTGTGTTTATATAAATTGTGAAAAGTTTCCAAATCCGAGGAATCTTTGCACATCCTTCCTTGTTTTCAGTGTTTTCCATTCCAGTACCGCTTGGACCTTGCCAGGATCCATAGCCAATCCCTTGTCCGACAAGCGGTACCCCAGGAATTCCACCTCCTTGGCATGAAACTGACACTTCTCTAGTTTCACCCACAGCTGATTGGCTTGCAGTCTGCCCAACACTTCCCTGACGTCTTTTACATGCTGCTCCTCAGTCTCTGAATATACTAACACGTCATCTAAGAAGGCCACACAATTCTTGTAAAGCAAAGGTCCCAGGACGTGGTTCATAAACGATTGAAAGCACGCGGAGCCTGCTTGTAGGCCGAAGGGCATAAATAATATTCAAAAGCCCCCAAAGGGGTGAACATGGTGGTTTTCCATTCATCCCCCTTCCTTATTCGTATCAGGTTGTACGCCCCCCTCAGGTCCAGTTTAGTAAAAATCTTTCCCTGCCTGACCCTTGTCAAAATGTCATCAATTCTGGGCATCGGGAAAGTCACTGGTTCTGACACTGCATTCAAGGCCCTGAAGTCCACTACAAGCCTGGGTTTGTCCGTGTTTTTTTTGTCCACAAAAAACACTGGGCTGCCCCCCACCACCCTGGACTCTCTGATGAACCCTCTCTTCAGGTTCTTGTCAATGAACTCCCTTAGCTCCTGCATCTCTCTGTCTGACATGGCATACAGCTTGCTTACAGGGAGCTGTGCCCCAGGTAGTAAATTGATTTGACAGTCAAAGGGTCTGTGTGGGGGTAGTTTGTCTGCCTCCCTCTTGCTGAAAACGTTGCTCAGGTCGGCGTACTGTTGGGGAACCTTCCCCTTCTCCGTTACTTCTGTCCCTGCTAGAGTGGCTCTGGCCCCTCCTTGAGCCTCCCGCTCTTTGCAGTGTTCTAGACAATGCGCTGACCCAAAGGAGACCACTCTCTGATGCCAGCCCACTAGCGGATCATGTAACGCTAGCCAGCTCACCCCCAAAATAATGGGAGCTCCTCCCAAGGTGGCCACATTAAACGCTATTAGCTCAGTGTGTCTTGCTACCCTCATTATCATTGGGACGGTCTGCTGGCTGACTTCTCCTCCCAGCAGCTCCCTTCCATCGATCGTGGTCACCTGCAAAGGGTTACTTAAAGGGATAGTCTGTATCTGGTGCTCAGCAGCAAACTCCTTACTCATGAAATTGCAGGAGCTGCCTGAGTCCAATAGCGCCTTTATCTTTAGCGGGTGTCCGTTAGGCAGCTCTAGGAACACCTCTATCACTAGGGCGGGTTTAGGAGGTTCCGGCGTGGGCACTTTCACTGCTCTTTGGCCTGGCTGCTGTGCCCCGACGGTGGCAGCCAGGCGTTGGCTTTTACTTGCTCCGGTACCTTTTCCTCCCTCTCCCCAACAGCTCCCGCCATTCCTTGCCATTCCTTTCTTTGGGGGCAGACTCTGGCAAAATGACCTGGCTGTTGGCAGAGATAACATTTCTTGGCGCCCTTCCCCTCCTTCTTCCGCTCTTCACTGGGCTTTGAAATTGCGCGCGCGCGCGCTGTTCCAATTTCCATCGGCTCTCCCGGCGGGAACGGCGGCTCTGGAATCTCTGGAATGCGAAGCTCCCTCCAACGTTCCCCCTTCCCTTCCCGCCTCTCCAAGGCTCTCGCCTCTTGGCGCGCTCCTATGGTCAGCGCTGATTTGGTCAGCTGGTCCATAGACTCCGCCCTGGGCGCCCGGGAAAGTTCATCCTTTACCGCCGAAGCAAGCCCTTCTTCAAAGAGCATTTGAATGGGTTCCGCCGATAAATCCCACCCCAATTTATGGATCAACATGGTAAACTCAGTCCAGTACTCACGAACAGATTGGCTCCCCTGTTTGCACGCCATTAACTGTCTGCGTACCACTCCCTGCTCAATATCGCTGGAATACATCAAATCCATGGCACGAAAAAACTTCCTCGTGTCCTTCAGGATGTCATTGTTTGTTGCCATCAGGGGCCTCACCCAGTCTTTCGCCCCCTGTTCGAGATGCCCAATCACAAAAGCCACCCGCGATTCCTCGTCGGGAAAGTCATCAAACTGCAGGTTAAGGGCATATTGCATCTCTGTCCTAAAGGCATGATAGTCCTTGGGCTCCCCCCAAACTTCTGCACCAATCCTGGCAACTTTCTGGCGAGCGGGGCGGTTTTCCCCGTCTCTGCATCTTGAGCCCTCCTCTCCTCGAGCCTCGCCGTCTGCAGCGCTAGCTGGATCTCCAACGCCCGGTACCTTTCTTCCAGGCTTGGACCCGCTCCAGCTCCTGCTTCTCCGGTTCTGGCTGGGTTGCTCATGATGCCTTCTCCTGCACAAACTGCTCACAGAGACTGTCGGAATGCTGTGATGGGACGATGAGCTGCTTGTGCGTAAAATCCAAGCCCCTCAGAGTTTGATCAAGTTTGCAAACCTCTGTCTGTAACGGAGCCCCTTAAACATGGCTCCCTCAGTCGCTGGCAGATTCCGACAGTGGTTGCTTTCGGAATCGCTTCCAACATAAAAGCTCCTTAACGGAAACACGTCTTCTGGACTCTCTGCGTGACAGCTTCCGGCGAGGAGTGGGTGTCCCTATGGGAGGTCCTGAAACCTCCCCACTGCCCTCGCTGGAAGTGTCTCGGAGCCATCCCTCCTGCTCACTTTCCCTCAGCTCAGCTCCTCTCCCCCTACTGGTTCCCTCTTCAGCTGCTGAGTCTCTCCCAACCTGTGTGAGCCCTTCCACCTCCCTTCCTTCCGATGGCAGTTCCCTGACATCGGGTTTCCGGGATAGCGCATCCGCCCTCGCATTCTGCTCTCCCGGCACGTATTGGATCTTGAAGTTGAAGTTGGCAAAGAACTCTGCTCATCTTATCTTTTTTTTTTAAAAAAAAATTTTTATTGGGTTTTCCGCTTTTATAAAACAAAACACACACAAAAAATAACACATAACAAAGACATGTATAGATTCAGCAGATCCTCGTTTCATAACCTTGTTCCCTGACTTCCCCCCACCCCCCCTCGTGCATCCCAATTCCCAAAATTATATCAGCAAGTTGGTATTTCTCCTCTTAGCCATTTTGTTCCTCTTATTACCCCTTTTGTAATTGAAATTGATATTCCTAAGTTGGACATAAGTTCTCTTCCATCGATTTTTCATTTTGTCTTAATTAGAAGTCATATTAACCAAACCCAAAAGTCTTAAGAGTTTCTGAGAGTCTCCTCTTCCCTCCCTCCCATCCCCGGTTTTTGTCCCTTCCCAATTAAAGTCCAAAGTCGAGATTCTCAGCCTGGGTTCCTCACGTCCAAGGCTTTCAAGTCTCTTTCAGTCCCTCTCCGCCGGTCTTGTTGGTAGTCCTTTATATCAGTCGTCGAGTCTGAAAAAAGTTCTTTCACCATCCAAGTGTATTCTCTTCCCACAAGGAGATTTGTAATCAACTGCTGGAAAATTTCCACAAAGCCTGTATCCTCAGAACCAAAGTCCAAACGTAGGCCCCAGTCATGTCTCTTTGTTTTAAGTTCCTGTATTCCATATTGTCCCAGGGCCTCCTCCTTCTTCTTCTGCATCTTTCGCAGACTTGTGGTAAATATGTTCCCAAAGTCTCCTTGTTTGTATTCCACAGATGTCAGCTTTTGGATGTTGCTTCCCAAAGTTACTTTCTCTGTTTCTTGTTTAGTCTCTTCCACCTCTGCAGATGTTGTTTCCCCTTCAGCTGTGGATTCTTTCTCATTGAGGTCCTCAACACAAACAGCAGAGTTGCCTGTTCCCAAGGTCATAGTCATAAGTTGTTTATTCATGGCCAAGCTCTGCTCTTGTAAGGTTCCCACCAATTGAAACATCCTTTCGATTTCCACTAGTAACTTTCCATCCACAGCCATTGTATCCATTGTAGTTTCACAGAATTCCCCCTAGGGGGAATCTGGTTACTTATTAATCTTTTTACTCAACAACCCTTTAACTTCTTATTATTACTTTGTTTCCAACAATTTTGACTCAATTGTAACTCGTCTTAGTCCAAAGGGATCTTAAATAACAATTTTTCCACTTTAAGTTGCCCGTTTGACAGCTTTGACAGCTGTCAAACTCCGCGGCTCTTACACAGGCACAAAGGCAGGGCGTTCCCGAGCCCGGGAGGGGGGGTTGTTTAAAACACAAAGAAGGCTTCCGAAACTCCACTCTCCAGCATAAAATTTCCCTTAGCAAAATCTTGAAAGTTAATGTCCTTTTTAACTCACCCCACCAAGGGTAGGCTCTCCAGCTTAGCTCTTATATCGTTGCTTAGATCTTCTGCAAGGGGGGGGGGGTGCGGACTTCCTTTTAGCACACCCCCGGTCGTCTCTAATTCAGGATAAAATTTTTTAGAGTCCCAATCCGTCTTACTCACGGGTAGTTCTTTCAGTCCAGATTTTCAAGGAAGGAAGTCAGCGCTCTCTGGTCATGGCTCGCGGCTTCGCTCCACCAAGGTAGCGATCGACTCTCAGTGCCACGCCACCCCCGTATCCCCTCCGCAGCCTTTAAAAAGGCTCTTTGCGAATCGGGGGGGCGCTTAAGGCACCCGCCGAGTCTTCAGTCCGCAGGCATCTGCGCCTGCGGTTTTTCGGGGTCCCAGCGTCGCCGGCGCGGCAAAGACCCGTCCTCAGTGAAGCCGATTCCCTCCGCAGCTCGGAGGGAATCCGCCATTCCCAGATCGCGTCAACCCGGAAGTCGAACTCTGCTCATCTTATCTGTCTCTGGCACAACACCCGTGTCGTACGCCAATACTCCAAGTTTTTGTGGTCAGTGCACACCAAAATTTGGTGCTTTGCCCCAACCAGGAAGTGCCGCCATTGTTTAAAAGCAGCCATGATCGAAAGCAATTCCTTATCGTAGATGGTGTAGTTCTGCTCTGATTTGTTGAGCTTCCGCGAAAAGAAGGCACACGGACGCCATTCCCCTTTTCGATCTGGCTGCAGCAGCACCGCCCCTATCGCCCAATCCGACGTATCTGTTTCCACCTGTAGTGGTTGAGCCGGGTTGACGTGGATCAGTTGCTCCTCTGAAGTCAAACCCCTCTTGGGCCGCCTGCGTCCACTGAAACTTCTTAGAATCATAGAATCATAGAGTTGGAAGAGACCACAAGGGCCATCGAGTCCAACCCCCTGCCAAGCAGGAAACACCATCAGAGCACTCCTGACATATGGTTGTCAAGCCTCTGCTTAAAGACCTCCAAAGAAGGAGACTCCACCACACTCCTTGGCAGCAAATTCCACTGTCGAACAGCTCTTACTGTCAGGAAGTTCTTCCTAATGTTTAGGTGGAATCTTCTTTCTTGTAGTTTGGATCCATTGCTCCGTGTCCGCTTCTCTGGAGCAGCAGAAAACAACCTTTCTCCCTCCTCTATGTGACATCCTTTTATATATTTGAACATGGCTATCATATCACCCCTTAACCTCCTCTTCTCCAGGCTAAACATGCCCAGCTCCCTTAGCCGTTCCTCATAAGGCATCATTTCCAGGCCTTTGACCAATTTGGTTGCCCTCCTCTGGACACGTTCCAGTTTGTCTGTGTCCTTCTTGAATTGTGGTGCCCAGAACTGGACACAGTACTCCAGGTGAGGTCTGACCAGAGCAGAATACAGTGGCACTATTACTTCCCTTGATCTAGATGCTATACTCCTATTGATGCATCCCAGAATTGCATTGGCTTTTTTAGCTGCAGCGTCACACTGTTGGCTCATGTCAAGTTTGTGGTCAACCAAGACTCCTAGATCCTTTTCACATGTACTGCTCTCAAGCCAGGTGTCACCCATCTTGTATTTGTGCCTCTCATTTTTTTTGCCCAAGTGCAATACTTTACATTTCTCCCTGTTAAAATTCATCTTGTTTGTTTTTGCCCAGTTCTCTAACTTGTCAAGGTCGTTTTGAAGTGTGATCCTGTCCTCTGGGGTGTTAGCCACCCCTCCCAGTTTGGTGTCATCTGCAAATTTGATCAGGATGCCCTTGAGTCCATCATCCAAGTCGTTGATAAAGATGTTGAATAAGACCGGGCCCAAGACAGAACCCTGTGGCACCCCACTAGTCACTCTTCTCCAGGATGAAGAGGAACCATTGATGAGCACCCTTTGGGTTCGGTCAGTCAGCCAGTTACAAATCCACTGAGTGGTAGCAGATTCAAGACCGCATTTTACCAGCTTCTTTACAAGAATATCATGGGGCACCTTGTCAAATGCCTTGCTGAAATCAAGGTAGGCTACATCCACTGCGTTCCCTTCATCTACCAGGCTTGTAATTCTGTCAAAAAACGAGATCAGGTTAGTCTGACATGACTTATTTTTCAGAAATCCATGCTGACTATTGGTAATCACAGCATTCCTTTCTAGGTGCTCACAGACTGTTTGCTTAATGATCTGCTCCAGAATCTTCCCTGGTATTGATGTCAGACTGACTGGGCGGTAATTATTTGGGTCCTCTCTTTTCCCCTTTTTTGAAAATAGGGACAACATTTGCCCTCCTCCAGTCTGCCGGGACTTCGCCTGTTCTCCAGGAATTCTCAAAGATGTCTGCCAGTGGTTCTGAGATCACATCTGCCAGTTCTTTTAATACTCTTGGATGCAGTTCATCTGGTCCTGGAGACTTGAATACATCTAAACTAGCCAAGTATTCTTGTACTATCTCCTTAGTTATTCTGGGCTGTGTTTCCTTTGCTGAATCATTTGCTCCAAATTCTTCAGGTCGGGCATTGTTTTCTTTATCGGAGAAGACTGAGGCAAAGAAGGCATTGAGGAGTTCAGTCCTTTCTGTGTCCCCTGTTTGCATTTCACCATCTTCTCCTCTGAGTGACCCCACTGTTTCTTTGTTCTTCCTTTTGCTACGAACATACCCATAAAAGCCTTTTTTGTTGCTTTTAACCTCTCTAGCAAGCCTGAGTTCATTCTGTGCTTTAGCTTTTCTGACTTTGTGTCTACACGTGCTGGCTATTTGTTTGAATTCCTCTTTGGTGGTTTCCCCCCTTTTCCATTTTTTGTACACATCCTTTTTTAATCTTAACTCAGTTAAAAGTTCTTTAGATAGCCACCCTGGCTTCTTTAAGCACCTTCCATGTTTCCGTCTCATTGGTATTGCCTGATGTTGTGCTTTTACTATCTCCCTCTTAACAAACTCCCAGCCATCATGAACTCCCTTTCCTTTTAGTATTGCTGTCCATGGGATCTCACCCAGCACTTCCCTAAGTTTTATGAAGTCGGCTTTCTTAAAGTCAAGAAATTGAGTCCTAGTATGCTTGGCTGCTCCTTTCCGCTGTATAGTAAACTTCAGAAGAGCATGATCACTCGCGCCTAATGATCCTTCCACTTCTACCCCACT
Organism: Podarcis bocagei; assembly: GCF_964188305.1. Classification (NCBI taxonomy): domain Eukaryota; kingdom Metazoa; phylum Chordata; class Lepidosauria; order Squamata; family Lacertidae; genus Podarcis; species Podarcis bocagei. Next base: position 3,935,280 of record NC_138131.1, on the reverse strand, counting down.
AACCAGGTCATCAACATTGGTTAGGACCAGATCTAAAATGGATGTTCCTCTTGTTGCTTCTCCCACTTTCTGGACAATGAAGTTGTCTGCAAGGCCAGTGAGGAATCTGTTTGACCTTAACACGGAGACAGTCCATGATTGGCGCTGTCAATTCTGCAAAATTCTTTATGAATTTCCTGTAGAAATTGCTGAAACCCAGGAAATGCTGAACATCTTTCCTGGTTTTGGGACTCTCCCATTCCACCACTGCCTTCACCTTCCCCGGGTGCATGGCCAACCCCTGGTCCGACAGCCGGTACCCCAGGAATTCGACTTGCTTTGCATGGAACTGACACTTTTCCAGCTTGACCCACAAGTGGTTCTCCTTGAGTTTGCTCAGGACCTGACGTACATCCTTCATGTGCTGTTGTTCGTCTTCCGAGAACACAAGAAGATCATCTAAAAAGCAGACGCGGTTTTTGTAGAGCAAGGGTCCTAACACATGGTGCATGAAGGCTTGGAAACAGTGACGTCCATACTGCAAACCGAAGGGCATGACTAAATACTCAAACGCCCCCATCGGGGTGACCATGGTGGTCTTCCACTCATCACCTTCTCGTACTCTGATAAGGTTGCAAGCCCCTCAGAGATCCAGTTTGGTGAAAATCTTCCCCTTCCGCACCTGTGCCAAAACATCGTTGATTCTCGGCATCGGGAAGGCCACCAGTTCCGTCTGACTGTTCAAAATTCTAAAGTCCACCACTAGGCGTCTCTCTTTCGTCGAACTCTTGTCGACGAAATCACGGGACTCCCGCCTGCAGCCTTGGACTCCCTGATAAAACCCCTTCTCAGGTTTTACTCAATAAACTCTTTTAGGTCCTTGAGCTCTCCCTCCGACATGGAATAGGTTTTCCCCACCGGCAACGTGGCCCCCGGTACCAGGTTGATCTGACAGTCATACGGCCGATGGGGTGGCAACGCATCCGCCTCTTTCTCGCTGAACACCTCCTGTAGATCCCTGTAACACGACGGAATCTCGCTCGTCCCCACTCTGCATGCTGCTGCCCTCGCTTTGTCCATCTAGCCCTTGGGCTAGGCAGTTCTCCATGCGGTGCGTCAAGCCAAATGTCAGGGACTGTTGGTGCCAGGAAACTATCGGATCGTGCAACGCCAACCAGCTCATGCCCAATATGATAGGCGGCCCCGCCAGTGTGGCCAAGTGAAAAGCGATGACCTCAGAGTGTGTGGCCACCCACATTCGCATTGGGGGTGTTCGATGCGTCACTTCACCCCCCAGCAGTTCTCTTCCATCAATTGTTGTCACTTGCAGCGGAAAATCCAAAGGCCTCAGGTTCAGTTGGTGTCGCACCGCAAACTCCTTGCTGAAAAAGGATGCTGAGGCCCCAGAATCAATTAGCGCCAACTCCTCCACTGTCTGTCCATTTGGGAGTTCTAGCACCACCTTCAACATTATGCTTGCTTTGGGGTGTCCAAGCTGGGGACTTTCTGTGCTGCTCCCGCCTGGCTGTTGCCCCGGTTCCCCACCAGCCAGGCCTCTTCGTTTCCCGAATGCTGGGGCTCCTCTCCCTCTGCCTGCTGGGTGTCCCCCACCATTCCCTGCCAGGTACGATGTTCTGGGCACACTCTGGCAAAGTGTAGATAGGTAGCCGTGTTGGTCTGCCATAGTCAAAATAAAAAAATTCCTTCCAGTAGCACCTTAAAGACCAACTAAGTTAGTTCTTGGTATGAGCTTTCGTGTGCATGCACACTTCTTCAGATACACTGAAACAGAAGTTGCCAGATCCTTCTATATAGTGAGAAGGTGGGGAGGGGTGTTACTCAGAAGGGTGGTGGGAATGGGAGATAGGCAGATAGTTGAGAGAGCCTGTTGACGACTCTAAACGACTGTAATAGGTCTTACAGGAAAAGGCAAGGGGTGAGAAGGTGAGAAATGGTTTAGTCATGTATAGTGAGATAAGAATCCAATGTCTTTGTTCAGCCCAGGTCTCTCCATGGTTTTAAGTTTGGTAATGAGTTGTAATTCAGCAGCTTCTCTTTCCAGTCTATTTCTGAAATTCCTTTGTAGTAAAACAGCTACTTTGAGATCTTGTATAGAATGTCCTGGGAGATTGAAGTGTTCTCCTACTGGTTTCTCTGTTTTGTGATTCTTGATGTCAGATTTATGTCCGTTTATTCTTTGGCGTAAGGTTTGGCCTGTTTGTCCAATATAGAGAGCTGAAGGACACTGTTGGCATTTGATGGCATACACAATGTTAGACGATGAGCAATTAAATAGTCCCGAGATGGTATCTGGGCTGGGATGACTGGCAGGTGGGCTATCTTCAAAGCATTCCACATCTTACGTGCAGTCACGTTGCCAGCTAACGTTTTAATTTCCTCCAGAGAGACGGACAAGACTATTACGTCAATGGCCCTCGAATTCTGGGCTCTCCATCTATCTGTCAGAGGAAGTGGAGGGGCTTCACACACAGTATGCCACACTCCAAACTGACGCATCAAATTCTCACACCACACAGCCCAGGTTTTATAATTGTGCCTATTTAGCTTAGGGCACTCAGAAGCTTGAGAAGCTTGGAAAAACTCCATTTCCAGCTTTTCACTTTAGCTGTGAGTCTTTTTCAGTTCAGAGACTCCTTATCTCAGCAGCCATAAATCTCGAACTCTCTGGCGCAGCTCCCAGACCCATTAGTCTGCCGGAGTTCAAAGACTCTTCCGCGGCATCAGGAAAGCCTTACTTTCGCTTTTCCTCCACATACCTTTCAACGCAGTCTTTCGCAGTCTTACTCTCCTGTAAGTGCTGTGAATCTGGGCCCGAAACCTGTTGTTGGGATACGGCCAGGGAGATAAAGTCCATCATGGCCCCAAGCCGTGTGTCCATCGATCTCCCGTAGTCACACAGATTCAGCAATTAGCGACATGAGTTTCTTCTAGAAATACCTTGCCACATTCCAGGGCTCATGCACGCTCTATCGTCAGATAATGCACAGCAAAAGTCACACTCAGGAGAGCATGATTAACAAGCTTTTATTCAGCGTTCATCAGAACAAAGAAAGACATGACTGTTCTGCGTCAGTGTCTCCGACAGACTGAGAAATGAAAGCAATAGCAACATAAACATCCTGTGAACAGGAAATACGCAGGCTGTGACACAAACATCCTGCTCCCTTTTAAGGTGGAATGGAAATATCCTAACAAGGAGGACTTCCAGCTGCAAGATAAAAACTGTGAGACTCTGAGATTGACCTTGAATCTCTCAAGTGTTATGGTAAATGGAAAGGAAAAAAACAGATGAAATGTCGACAGAAGAGGCCTTAGTGGTCGCATTAGTGAAAACAAACGATTCACTGGAACAGCTTCACAGGTAAACAGACAATCTGGGACAAAAGGTGAACACCAACACAGAAACCATTCAGAGATTGATACAGAAATTTACCTTGACACGGCAAACTGCGGATGAAGTCAGGGAGAAAACCCTTGCTGCTGAATGTAAAACAATACAACTGGAGTGTGAAAGAGCCCCATCCATTCAAAGGCAACTCGATGTGACATCTGTTATGATGGAACTTAAAGAAAAACAGATGAATTTGAGGACCAGAGCCATACCTGAATAGGGAAAGGAAAGCTTGACAGAGCTTCAGGAGGAGACAGGACTAACATCGGTTGAGAAAGAGAGGCTTTTGGGGGTCAGTATGACCGCCAAAAATGTGAATTTATTAAAGGGTAACTGTGAAGGACGTTGGATTGAAGAGAAGGGGGATTTGGAAATATGGACAAATCTGAAGTTGCTATTGTTGGGCCGAGCTGTTGTGGTGGGGATGAGGGTTGCTGTGTTGCCGGGGATGTTGCTTTTGTTCCAAATAGTGCAAGTTTTGGATGGGATGGATTGTTTCAGGAGGTGGCAGAGGGATGTTTTTGGATTTGTTTGGCAGGGCAGGAAGCCTCGAGTAAAACTTAAGATATTGACGGATGCTAAAGGAGGAGGTGGACCTGCCCTGCCAGACCCCTAAACTTGGTTGTGAACAATCTGCTTTTTGCTGGCTGAGAGAATGGTTGTCTCTTGGAAGCACGGAAGTGTTGGATAATGGCAGATGAAGTTGATGGACTAGATGGAATTGGCGGAAAAGACTGGCAGAAATCCGAGACCAGGGAGAAGAGTCGGTGGAAGAAGACTGGGAAAAGTTTAAAGATTATTTATAGAAATATTGTAAAATTAATGAATGTTAGAAAAATGTTGGAATGAAGTTATATGGCTTCAGTAGAAATGTTATAAGGAATTAAGTATAAATAGATTAATAGAGTATTAAAGGAAAATAAGGTTAAAATGTGTTAAGATAATTATAGGATAGAAAACAGGGGAAGATGGAAAGGAATTGGAATTAAGTATAAAACATCCGGGGTGGCGCCATCGGTAATGGCGGATCAAACTCTGACTCGGAGGGAACCGGCTCTACGGAAATCGGGTCTGTACAGCTACGGCGCAGCGGGGACCCTTCAAAAATCACAGGCGGGTGAAGCCTGTGACCGTGGGACTCGGCGGGCACCGTTTGGCCCCAATTGGCAAAGGAGCCCAGCAACGGGCTCCGCAGCAGAGCGGGGAAGTGGCGCGGTGCTGTGAGTCGTCTGCTTCTTCCGTGGAGCGAAGCCGCATAGCCGTTGCCGGAGAGTGCTGCCTTTTTCCTGGGACAATTTGGCATCTAAAATAATCACCCGTGAGTACTTAAACATTGAACAATTGGACTTCAAATAAGAACTGGCGATTAGAAAGGAATTGGACTTAAAAATGCACCTTAATTTGGTACTGAAACAGGAAGGTCTAAACAGGAAGTCAGCCTTCCGTTTCCTTGTAATCAGAAGAAAGCAAAGATAATGCACACCAGAGCTTAGAAAATCTCTTTTAAAGGATCGGTTTTCACCATTTAAAATCGTTGAACCCCCCCTTTGGTAGCAGGAGAAGAAGGGGGATCTTTTTTGGACTATTTAAACCTGCAGAAGTGAGTTTAAAGTAAAGTAACTTTCCACCATCCTGACCCTGGAGCGGGGTGTCAGAATTGATGTTTTGAAGCTCATTAACCAGAGACAAATGTTTTTGACAGATTGTTAAAAGAAGAGTAACATTGTGATTCCACTGTTTCCTTTCACATTTTAAAGGAACAAATATTGACAAAATACCTTAAAGAAAGAAACTGTGTTGCTATTGTCCTTAAAAGAAAGAATAACCAGAAGTTCTCCCCCTAGAGGGGACCGTGAAACAGTAACCAATTCTAGGGAGCTTGCAGCTGTCAAGATTACAATCGTGGGAAAGGACTTGTGACCTTGCAGGACAATGTTTTCAGAAGCACTGTTGGGTGCTTTCTGTAAAATAAATGCCCTATTGGATCAGTTAAGTCAGAAGACGGATTTGATGACTAATGCGTCCAGAACATTTGAACAGGTAGTGGGAAACTATATGGAGCCCACCCAGGAACTTAAACAGGAGTGTGTTCTGATAGAGCAGATGAGAGAAGAGGATGTCGCAGAATCTTGGACGCCAGAGATGGAGGGACTTTTGGCCCAGCAGGAAAATGAGCCTTTGGATGTGACAAATGAACTTGGAAAAAACCAGATCAGGAAAGACAAAGTTTGGATTGATTTGGAAATGGGGAGTTGGACTGACCCCCCTATGCAGGAATGTTTGGACTTTCCGAGTCTGGAAATGGGCCGTCAGAGGTTTGGAGCTGTTGGGGCTTCCAATTTTGGAGGGAATTTGAAAAAATACCATATAGAGTCCAGTCTGGACTATGGGAAAGGGGCTGATTTGCTGAAAAGGGTCAAAAACACTACCAAGCTGGAGTTCCCATGAGTGAAAGGAAAATATGAAGAAGAGCTGCGGAAGGGACATGGAAGAGACTTGAAGGCCTCAGATATAAGATCACCAGGTTAATGTGCCAGACTAATGGGATAAAAAGGACTGACAATCCCGGGACCGGGGGGAGGGGACGCTGGAAGAAGATTGGATTGTTTTTATTTCTTTTTTCTATCATTAGGAATGTTGTATAAAATTGATGAACGTTGGGAAAATGCTGAAATGAAATTACTTGGCTCTTGTAAAAAATGTTTAAAGAATTAGGTAAAAAGGTAATGGTTATGAGAAGTTGGTAAAAATAAGATTTAAGTTTTAAGTTTTAAGGTTTTTTATAAGATAAGATGAAAATAGAGCAAGGTAATGCAATGACAGAATATTATGAATTATGGAAAGGATTTGCTGTGATAATTATTAATTAAGATGCAAGAGATGGGAGGAGGAGGAGGTCATGGAAAGAAGGTAATGAAAGTGGAGAATTTGAAAATGATGGTTTTATTTTTATTTTTACTTTTTCTGTTTTTGTCTTTTTGTCTTTTTTCTTTGTAATAAAAAAATTCTTTTTTCAATAAATATCATTTAAAAAAATGAATTGGAATTAAGTATAAATAGATTAATAGAGCTTTAAAAGGAAAATATGGTTAGAATGTGTTAAGACAATTATAGGATAGAAAACAGAGGAAGATGGAAAGGAATTGCTGAAACAATTAACAGAAGTGGAATACAAAAAGGGAGGTGTGAGGAGGTCGAGGAAATAAGGGAAAGAAAGATAAGATGTTGAAATTGGATGGTGTTTTAAATGGTTTTTGTTTTGTTTTGTTTTGTTTGTTTCTTTTATTTTGTATTGTATTGTATTGTATTTTTTTTGTTTTTTGTAGTGTTGTGTTTAATTTGTTGGAAATTTAATAAATATTATTTTTTTAAAAAAATTAGCGCTCCTTCCCAATGCCTGAATAATCCAAACTTGGAGGACTGGGTGTCCCGGGCCAATAAATTCCACGGCTGAAACTACCGACACTGTGCCTCCAAGCCTCAAATCCCCCCAACTACTTTAACAAAGCAAGCAGTCCTAATTAGAGGAAGCCCACTTCCCACTTGCGGTTGCCTCACCTAAGATGGCCGCCGCTCCCGACCACGTGGTCGATTTAAAATGGTGTACGCGGCTGGCCGGTCTCCCAGGCAAAGCAAGGCGCTTCTACCCGCTCACAGCGCCCGTTCGCTGAGATTAACAGGCAGAGCTACCGCAAAATAGCCCAATAAGCAGAGTCTGGTGGTCTGACGCGCTAAAGCAGCCGAGCAACCGATCACCCAGGGCCGTTAACCTTTCTACGCTTCCTCTCCGTACACAAAATGTCCCCCCGCCGCCTGATGTTTATTCCTCTTTCTGGACCCCACAAACCTGATCAGCTGGGCGGGAGAGTTCCTCCGAAAGGGCAGGACGCAAATAGGCAAGCCTCGTGTCACAAGCAGTAACACGGAATTCCAAACGTATTTTCCCGGAGCTGGAGATGAGCCTGGCTAGGCAAGCCTGGCGGTGCCGGTAAAAACGCTGCTTCAACTTGGGCTCAGCAAGCAGGCGGCTGGAGACGCAGAGCGTAAGCAAAATTCCCGACATGGGCTCAGTAGATAGGCGGTGGGAAGAAGGAGGCAAGCGGACGGCAGTGGCTCATGACGAGAAAGGGCTGCCGGCTTGGCGACAGGCGAACGGGACGCTCCGGCAACCCGTACGGGAAAATATCCAAAAGAATAACCCAACAGACGTATTAAACCTAATAAAAAACAACAACCAAAGAACAGTAATGCAAACCAATGCACTAGCAAAACCAATACCCAACGAAATACAAAACCCTGCACAGCAAACCCTGCAAAACAAAATCAGCTGGCTGGCGCGGCGAAAAGTGGGGGAGCCTCGGCCGCGTCGGCCCTAAATAGGGCCGGCCACGCCCCCCGGACAGCCCATTGGCTGGCTGGGTGGATGACGCGGCCGAGGATTCCCCCGATATCGCAGGGGCCGGGAATAGCCCCCGTGCACGTGGGGTGGGCATGAAGCCCGCAACCCCACCTCCTCCCAAGCTCAGAAGTGGCTTTAACGAATCAACTTGTGCTTTTAACTGCCAGCTGTATTATCAAAGTTTCTCTAGAGGGTGCCTTGGCTCGGCTCCCACAGCTCCCTCAGCTCTGGCTCCCACTGGGTTTACTGCCACCAGCACTTGACCTTCCATGGCTGCTTACTGCTGTCTGTCGGTGTGTGGGAGTTTTGAGTCGAGTCAAGCTGTCAGGTTTAGCGCTTCTCCCACACAAGACACAGAACACTGGCAGTTTAAGTAGCTGAGGTTTATTTCTCAATAACAGGCTTACAGCAGTCCAAGCTTCCACAACTCATCCTTCGCTGTCGGAGTCAGGTGACTTGACTGGCTTCTGACCCCTCCCAAGGCCAGATATACGCCACGTCCTCCCCCGCCTCCTGCTGGCCCACCTTTGCTCTAATCTCTTGCTCCGCCTCCTACTTCTGGGCGACTCAGGTACAGCCATTTCCTCTTCCTCTGGAGATTCCTCTCTGCTGGGCGTGTCCTTGACATCCTGTTAGTTTGCTCTCTCTATTTTTTTCACTGTCTTCTCTGTCCTGTTTTAGCTCAGCAAACGTTTCCAAAAATTTCACTCTTAGATTCTGGATCTTGTCTTGAACATCTCCTTTCCCCTGGTGTTGTTCCAACCCCTCTCGTTTTGTTGCCATTTTACTATTTTTATAAACATAATTTTTCGAGTCTTGGACACTTTTAAAATCCTAATTTCCGGATTAATGAATTGTATAAGTTAGACAAGAAAAATGGTTTTGCATCAGAAAAAAACAAATTGGAAACGGAGGTGTTAGATACGAATGTTTAAAACCTATCTAAAATGTAAAATTTATTATTGGAGTGGCATACAAAGGACGAACAAGTTAAATCTGTGATGATAGATTGGACAAGAGATGTTGGACACAATATAATGTTTGAAGATTGGGAAAGGTTGTGGAAGAAAGGGGTCAAGTTTACTGCATGCACCGTGTTAAAGGAAAACATTATGAAAATGATGTATAGATGGTGCTTAACCCCTGTAAAACTAGCAAAGATTTACCACAAGAGTGATCTATGTTGGAAATGTAAAGAAAAAGAAGGTACCTTTTACCATATGTGGTGGACATGTCCCAAGGTGAAAGACTTCTGGGAAAAGTTTTATAATGAATTGGAAAAAAATGTTGAAATATACATTTATTAAGAAACCAGAAGTCTTTCTACTTAGAATAATAGGTTTGGAATTGCCCAAGAAAGATGTTAGATTTTTTTTTCTATGCCACAACTGTAGCTAAAATTTTGCTGGCCAAAAATTGGAAACTACAAGAAGTACCAACAGTGGAGGAATGGCAGATGAAGATGATGGACTTTTTGGAGCTAGCCGACCGGACCAGAAGAGTCTGCGACCAGAAGGAGGAGGAGTATCAAGAGGAATGGAAGAAATTTAAAGATTATTTAGTTAAATATGTTAAGATAACTTAAATAGAATTACTTGTGAGTAACAGATTGGCCTAGGATTTAAATATGTGATATTGTAGAATACCATGGATAGAAGTCAAAATGAATAGTAAGAAAGATGTTAATTGAGCAAGTAAATTTTATATGAAAATAGTGTTGGAAAACTGCTACAATGAACTATATGGAAACTCAGCTAGGGGGATTTGAGGAAGTCACCCAACAATGATAACAAAAGTGGGATTATAACAGTTAGGATAAATGTTTGTTTGTTTGTTTGTTTGTTTGTTTTTTGATATTGTTGTGTTTTTCTTGTTTGTTGCTATGTTTGTTGTAAAATTTGGAAAACCAATATTTTTTTTTGGAAAAAAAATAAATCAAATCCTAATTTCTGAATTGCAATTTTTGAAGCTTCCAATGGGTGTCACCAGTTCTAGAAAAACAAAGAGAAAAGAGAAAAAAACAAACTAAAAAGAACTGCAATTGCAGTTATCTTGCTCACCAAATTCGGCATTCTGCGAAATGACTACCTGGCCACGTCCTAATATAAAACTGAAGGAATGGGTTTCCCCAAACCCCAAACTGACTGTGCAGGCAGTTTTAAACTGCACCAAAATCCCTATTTTTCCTTAGCTAAAATCCATTAACTTGAGCTCTGAGTCAATGTATAAACAAAAACCCGGCTGTGCTCAAAGCTCTCTCCCTTATCAGTCTATGATGGCAATGAGTGACCTTGCCAAGTTCCAGCAGAGCAGGGATGATGCATCTGTGCCTTATCTCATATCCTGACCACAAAGACCACAGACCCACGTCTGGGAATAACGCCAGAGTGTGTTCTTGGAGATGGTGACCTCTGGCTCCAAGATAGGAGTAGGAACAGGAATATCCTTTTATGGTCAGGAGTGCAGGAAGGAAATCCCTTTTATGGTTAAGAGTGCCAGAGCAGGAACATCTGTGATGTCAACCTGCGTGTACAAGCTGACGTGGCTGGGGAAAGGGGAAAGGGTGTCTGAAGGATATATATACTGCATGAAACTTGTCATTTCTTTGGACTTGCTGTGGACTCACCACGCAAGTGCCTTCTGCTATCTGGAGAGCAGAATAAACTCTTTCTTTGAACCAACCCTCGGTGTCATTTGACTTCCTTTCTCCTGTCCAGGAGCAACGCAGACCCAATCGGTGAACTCCAATAAGGCTACAAAACGATAATGCTTGCCGGAACAGCCTTGACAACTGACGAAGCGTAGCTTCCTGGTTTTAGGCTCACCTTTGCGTCTTTGAGACTTCGGAATATGAACAAATGCTCAACTTCCCCAAACATGAAATCCTGAATAATCTGGTTCCTCCCCAAAAAGCATTCTGTAGGGGATATAATCCATGGCAGTAGTGAAAGTAGGATTTACCAGAAAATTTGCAATGAGGAGAGCTTTTCCCAAAGCTTTCCATCCTTTTGTTTTGTTTTTTATAAGATATTTATTAAAATTTTCAAAGTATTACAAAATAAAAATAAAAAATAAGAAAATACAAAATAAAAATGGTTAAAAACAACTCATTCTTTCCATTGCGTGGACAGGCGGAGTCCCCAGATCCTGCACGGTCCCCCCGTCATGTGAATAACGACTCAAGACAACGTGCTATGGGATTAAATTGGCCACAACTTTATTAAATTTCAAATGTGGGTAGACCTTGGCTCAGGCATTGGGCGTTCTCCCTCCCCGGTCCCCAGCCGGGGACCTAGGGAGCATCAGGGTTATCCAGTGTGTGTGTGGGGGATGGGCCGGCTCTGGAGAACATATGTTCAAGCAGAGATGGCCGCCCCTGTAACGCCGCCGCCGCAGGAGGGAGCAATGACGACCTTTCGGTGTACGGCCAAAGCCTCCCTTCAGAAAACCCCTTTAACGGGGAACCCTGGTATCGCCACCGCAAGAGGAAGATGGACAAAAGGATTCCGCCCAAGGCCTGATACCGCCAAAGTTGTGACGTTTTGCCAAGGCCGCCGGAGGCCCGGCTAGGCCGCAAAATGCGGCAAGGCCTCGCCGAGGCCCAGCCAGGCCTCCCTGCGGCCCAGGCAGCCCTCCGGAGCCGGGGGAGGCCGCGTGGCGGCCCCCCCGGCGATCACGGGGGCGGCGGGAAGGCCCCCGCCGCCCGGGGGAGGCTCCAGGGCTGGGGGACACGGAGGAGCCCCCCCGAGGCCTAGTAAGGCCTCACGAAACGCCGCGGGCCTCCCTGCGGCCTAAAAAAGGCCGTCTGGGGGCCACCAAGGCCCTGGGAGGCGACCGGGGACCCCCCTCCACCACCCGCCGCACCCCAGGGCCGCCAGGCCTGGCGGGGGAAGGGAAGGGGCCGCGCGTGGCGTTGCCTCCCCCCCCGCGGCCCACACGCCCCCGCAGGCATGGGGGGGCAGCTAGAGGGGCCCCCGTGCCACCACCCAACACCCCGGGGCATCAGGGCCCACCTAAGGAAAAGGATCCCCTTTTGAAGGGGTATCCAGCAGTCCATTACCCCCCGTTATCCCTTGGGATCCCTCTAGTGGGGGGGGGGGCAAAGGCCCAGGCTTACCTTTTGGAGCGAGGAAGTCCAGCAACGTCCTTCCTGGATAAGCTCTGGAGCCAAGTGTGGATTCCTAGGTAAGATCCTCCCTCTATTGTGTGGGCAGGTAATCCCTCCCCTACCTGGCCTGGTCTCCTTGGCAACGCTTCCCCCAGGTGGGATTGGACAACTGACTGAGGTAGGTGGAGACCTCCAGGTATCCCACCTGAGGGAAGGCAAAGCCAAGCCTATGCTGTTGGAGCCGCTCCAGATCTAGGGGCTGCACGCGTCCACGCAAAGGGCGCCCCCCATTTTAAGCGGGGAGCGGTCATTACTTATTTTTCATTAGCTTGTTTCCCGGACCTCCTCACGCCTCCCTTTTTGTATTCCAGTTCAGTTTGTTGGTTCAGCAAATCCCTACCCTCTTTGTTTATCCTAGTTTTTAATCTTAAAATATTGTAACGTTAAATTTTTACCTATTAATAATCCATTTTTCATATTCCCTTATAGTATTACAGCTGAAAACCACTTAATTTCTATCCAACATCATTCTAACATTCATTAATTTTACAATATTTCTGTAGATAGTATTTAAATTTCTTCCAATCTTCTTCCACCGACTCTTCTCCCTGGTCTCGGATTCTGCCAGTCATTTCCGCCAGTTCCATATAGTCCATCACCTTCATCTGCCATTCTTCCAGGGTGGGTAGATCTTGTGTCTTCCAATACTTTGCAATGAGTATTCTTGCTGCTGTTGTGGCATACATAAAAAAAGTTCTGTCCTTCTTTGGCACCAATTGGTTGACTATGCCTAGGAGAAAGGCCTCTGGTTTCTTCAAGAAGGTATATTTAAATACCTTTTTCAATTCATTATATATCATCTCCCAGAAAGCCTTAATCCTTGGGCACGTCCACCAAAGGTGAAAGAATGTACCTTCAGTTTCTTTACATTTCCAACATTTATTATCGGGCAGATGATAGATTTTTGCAAGCTTGACTGGGGTCATGTACCACCTGTATACCATTTTCATAATATTCTCTCTTAAGGCATTACATGCCGTAAACTTCATACATGTGGTCCATAACTGTTCCCAGTCAGCCATCATTATGTTATGTCCAACATCTTGTGCCCATTTAATCATAGCAGATTTCACCGTTTTATCCTGAGTATTCCATTTCAACAGCAAGTTATACATCTTTGACAAAATCTTAGTTTTGGGTTCTAACAGTTCTGTTTCTAATTTTGATTTTTCCACCTGGAAACCAATTTTCTTGTCCGAATTATATGCCTCCATTATCTGATAATAATGAAGCCAATCTCGCACTTTGTTTTTTAGTTTCTCAAAACTCTGCAATTTCAGTCTATCTCCCTCTTGTTCCAGAATTTCCCAATATTTCGGCCACTTGGCCTCCATATTGAGCTTTTTCTGTGCTTTTGCTTCCATCGGTGACAACCACCTTGGGGTTTTGTTTTCCAATAAATCCTTATATCTTATCCAGACATTAAACAATGCTTTCCTGACAATATGATTCTTGAATGCTTTATGTGCTTTGACCTTATCATACCGCAGGTATGCATGCCATCCAAATACATGGTTAAAACCTTCTAAATCCAAAATTTCTGTATTTTCAAGAAGCAGCCATTCTTTCAACCAGCAAAAAGTTGCTGATTCATAATAAAGTTTAAAGTCTGGCAGGGCAAATCCACCCCTTTCCTTTGCATCAGTTAATATCTTAAATTTTATTCTGGGCTTCTTGCCCTGCCAGACAAATCTAGAAATGTCTCTCTGCCACTTCTTGAAGCAATCCATTTTGTCTTCAATTTGCAATGTTTGAAACAAAAACAACATTCTAGGCAATACATTCATTTTTATCGCAGCAATACGACCCAGCAGTGAAAGCTTCAAGTTTGACCAAATTTCTAAATCCTTTTTCACTTCAGCCCAGCATTTTTCATAGTTGTCTTTAAATAAATTCCCATTTTTTGCTGTCATATTAATCCCCAGGTATTTCACTTTCTTAACCACTGTCAAACCTGTCTCATTCTGAAACCTCTCTCTCTCAATCGGTGTTAAATTTTTCTCTAAAACCTTGGTTTTTAACTTATTCAGTTTAAATCCTGCAACCTGACCAAATTCTTGAATCAGTTCTAAAACCCTTTTGGTACTAGATTCTGGCTCCTGTAATGTCAAAACTAAGTCATCCGCAAATGCTCTCAATTTGTACTGTTTAGCTCCGATTTGTATACCTTTAACCAACTGGTCCCTTCTAATCATATTCAGCAAAACCTCCAGGACCGATATAAAAAGCAATGGGGAAATTGGGCAACCTTGTCGTGTCCCTTTTTCTATCTTAAATTCTTCCGTCACTACATTATTTACAATTAGTTTAGCCTTTTGTTCTGAATAAATTGCACCTATACCGTTTTCAAAGCCTTGGCCTACGCCCATCCCCTGTAGGTTCTTCTTCATAAAACTCCAAGAGATATTATCAAAAGCTTTCTCTGCGTCCACAAATATCAAAACTGCTTTAGTATTTATGTTCACTTCTAGTTTTTCCAAAATATCAATTATATTCCTCAAATTGTCGGACAAATGTCTTCCTGGGAGAAAGCCCGCTTGGTCTTTATGAATCTCTTCCATCAACACTTTTTTCAATCTCTTGGCCAAAATGTCTGCAAAGATTTTGTAATCCACATTATGGGGCGGTGGTTCTTAAGCTGAGTCTTTTCAGTCTCTGTTTTCGGTATAAGTGTAATGTACGCCTCTTTCCATGACTCTGGTGCCCTTTTCCCTTCCAGTATTTCATTGCAGACTCCCTTTAAAGGCTGTATTAACCACTCTTTCAAGGATCTATAATATCTAGAAGTCAGCCCATCCGGTCCTGGAGATTTGCCCAATTGCATGTTTTGGATGGCACCTTCTACTTCCTGTTCAGTTATTTTATAATTCAACATTAATTTACTTTCTTGAGAGATTTTTTGTAATCCATTTGTCTTCAGAAATCGGTCTATGTCCATTTCTTTCTGTGGCCCTTGTGTGTATAGTTGTTTAAAATACCTCTGGAAACAGTTTCTAATCTCAGTTGGATTGCGTATGTTCTTTCCTTCCACTTCTAAATTTGTGATAGTATTTAATTTTTGTCTTTTTTTCATTTGCCAGGCCACCAATTTCCCACATTTATTAGCTGATGCAAATGTTTTTTGTTTCATTTGTTTAATTTTCCATTCTATTTCCTGATTCATCATTTCCATATGTTGTACTTGATATAACTTTATTTCTCTCAAAATCTCCTGCGACTTTGGTTTTGCTCTCAATTTCTTCTCACTTTCTTTTATTTTCCCCAAAATTTTATCTTTCTTCTCATTTTGGCTTCTCTTCTTTATTGCATTCTGTTGTATCAGGAACCCTCTCATGACAGCTTTGCTTGCGTCCCAGATTACTCTTTTTTCCACATTGGTGCTCATATTTATCTCAAAATAATCTCTCAAGGTTTTTTGGGCCTTCTTAAGCACTTCATCTCTAAATAAGGTGTCATTCATCCTCCATCTAAAGGAGCCAGTTGGTGTTAGTTTCATTTCCATCTTAACAGCATTATGGTCGGAGCAGGTTTTTGGGCAGATTTCCACTTTTCTTGTCTTTGGTGCCATTCCTCTAGTTACCCATATTTGGTCGATTCTAGTCCATGTCATCTTGGCTTCAGAAAAGAAAGTTCCCTCTCTTCCCAAGGGATTCTTTGTTCTCCAAATATCGACTAAGTCCAAGTTGTCTGTCATCTCAAAAAATGTTTTCGGTAGTCTACCATCCTTGGTGACTACCTGTCTTTGTGCCTTATCCATATTTGTAGATACTACTCCATTCATGTCCCCCATCAAGCTCAGATTGTAATCCAAATAATCCAATAAGGTCTCATGCAACTTTTTAAAGAATTCAGCTTTCCCCTCATTCGGTGCGTAAATTCCTACTATCAAAAATTTCTCTCCTTGAACTTGAATTTCAATTGCCAGAAATCTTCCTTGGTCATCTTTAAAAATAAATTTCGGTGATAGTCTCTCCTTTGCATAAATCACAACTCCTCTTTTTTTAACTTTGTCAGATGAAATAAACTCCTGTCCCAATCTCTTGTTAATCAGTAGTTTCCTGTGTAACCTTGTTACATGTGTTTCTTGTAGACAAATCAAGTCCAATTGTTCCTTTTTTAATAAATGAAAAACACTTTTTCTCCTCTGAGGAGAATTTAGACCATTACAATTCCAACTTAACAGTTGCAGAGCCATGATGGGGTTACTTCGCTTTACCTCCAACTGCGCCAAGTGTCTGTTCTTGTTCTGTCAGTGGTGTCACTTTCTCTGGACCATGCAATCCAAAAGATAAGTTTGCTATATCTAGTATTCCTTTTTCCAGTGCTTTTGGCTCTTCTCCGGATTCTGCTTCTTTCTGTAGATCTTCTCCGTGGTCCTTCAGAAACCTATCTTTGTCATTGACTCATCTTATTTTTATCTTTCTTCCTTTATATTTAAAGGACAGGCCTTGAGGGAATTCCCACCTAAAGATGATTCTATTTCTTCTCAACAGGGCAACCAGATCTCCGTAGTTGAGCCTTAAGTCCAAAAGGTGTTTTGGAATGTCCTTGAATATCTCCACACTTGAGTCGTAAATTTCTAAAGTCTTTTGGTAATGCAGATTCAAGATTTTGTCTCTCTCCTCTTTTGTACGAAGGGTAATCAAGCAGTCTCTCACCTTGTTCCTCCTTCCTCCTTTTCCAAGTCTAAATGCGCTCACTATCTTAAATTCTTCCTTCCCCAAATCCTGTTGCCAGAAATCTGCAAATTCCTGCGTAAGAAAATCAGCCAAATTGTCTTTCTCACGTTCTGGTACAGCCCTGATTCTTAAATTTCTTTGTTTCTCCTTCAATTCAATCATAGACAACGTCAAACCGTGGTCCTTAAGTAGCTTATATACCGGTGGTATCTTCTCTTGAGTAGCAGTTGCTATATCTTTTGCTTCTTCAGCTATCTTTCGGGTCGAAGCAAATTCCTGTAGTAATTTTTCAATAGACTCTGTGTTGGTATTCACCTTCTGTCCCAAATTATTAATGCTTGTGGTATTCTGGTCAATTTTAACTGATGCTTCGGCTACTTGTTTATTTGTTTCAGCTACTTGTTTAGCTAAATTTTCCAAAGATTCATTAATTTTTCCAAGAGCCTGTGCCAAAACGTCTTCGGACGACATAACTTTTGATTTAACTTGTGGAGGTGCAGCCCCTGGTATTCCAGATGTTCCAGAAGGACCAGATGTTGAAGCCCTTCGCTGCAACGCAGTATCTGTCCGATAGGGTCTGCCAGACCTAGTAGTTTTTTCCTGCGTCAACTCTAACTTTCCTCTTCCATCTGCCATAACACTCTCATGAGAGTCCAAGGTCGATCCCACGGCTGGAATTTGTTTTGAAATGGAAAATTCCTCTAGCCCAGTTGTTATTGTAACAATGTCAAGCCTCCTCTAGGGGGACACAGTAACAGCCAAAGCTTGCAACTTTAAAAAAGGAAAATAGTCCTTATAGGTCCCCCAATTCACATAAAAACAACAGTTTCAGTTGCACTTAATCAGTTACTTTAAAACCAGGAGAGGTTCAGAAACACTGTATCTCTTTTGCAGAGTTAACTGTCAAAAGTCCTCTGCTTACCGATAGGCTTTCCACAGAGCAGCATTCCTTATCTCGGGGCAGTCCGTTCCCAGGTTTTAGGTGGTGGATTTTAGCTTCCTTTCCCCCCTTTTTTGCAGATAAATACAGTTCAAACCTTTCCCCCCCCCTCTCCTGCAATCCGGAGGGGAGATCGCTTTCCTGATGTTGAGGTTTAAATCTTTTTTCAAGCGTCTTTCAGAGTTACCGCTTACGGTCTCTTTGCTTTGATCTATTTACAAGAAAGGAAGGCAGACTTCCTGTTTATACCTTCCCGCTTCGGTGCCGAATTTACTTGTTTTTTCCTTTAAATCCAATTTAATCCTACTCACGGGTAGTTGCTTTCAAAGTCAAATTGTCCCAGGAAGAAGTCAGCGCTCTCTGATAACGGCTATGCGGCTTCACTCCGCGGAAGAAGCAGTCGACTCTCAGCACCGCGCCGCTCACCCCGTCTCGCTCCGGAGCCCTTAAAAGGGTTCCTTTCGCAATTTGGGGGGCGCAAAAGGTGCCCGCTGAGTCCCCACATTCACGGGCTTCTCCCGCCTGTGATTTTTAAAGGGCCCCCACTTCGCCGCAGCGGTCAGACCCAATCCCTCAGAGACTCAGATGGAATCCGCCATTATCGATGGCGCCAACCCGGAAGTATGCCAATATGCCGGCCAAGAGTGCCAAGAGAGGCCAAACATGGAGCCTGGCACGCTTCCCTTGCGCAGCTCTGCTGCCTGTCCGTGCCGATCCAAAAGTCCTTCTGCCTCTCCTTGGCCGGTAGCAGAGTGATCACAGCGGTTAGAAAGCAATTGCAGTGTGTGGGTAATAATTCAGAACAAACACAAAGGCGTTCCTTATCTTCTTAGCCTTTGATCATGAAGTTTAACAGCATAAATCAGACCTGGCGAAAGCTCGGCCATCCTCCCTCTCGCATAGCGACAGACTGAGACACTCAGAGTCAAACCACTCCCGTAAGTGTTTGTGACCACGCCTCAGGAAAAAAACGTCACCCAGAACTCCTTAACCCTGTGAGTTCTGAAAAACCCTTAACAGGAAGTCCCACCTGCTCTCTTCCTTTCCATCCTTTTGTAACCCCAGCATCAGTCAACAGACTGTCCTTTGCAATCTGTAGGACACCTGCACGTCTTTCTGCAATTCCATTCTGCCAAGGACGAATAGGACATGAGAGGCGATGTGTGATCCCATGGCGTTTAAGCCACGCTTGAAAATGGTTACTAAAATATTCCCCTCCTCTGTCTGACTGGAGCTGAATCACTGGCCTTTGGAATCATTTCTCTGCCCACACCTTCCAGGACTTAAAAGCTTCAGCACACTCTGACTTATTTTTCAATAAATATAACCATGAATATCTCATTTTATCATCTACAATAATTAGGCCAAATTTAGATCCTCCTTCACTTTCTGGAAAAGGGCAAATTAGAGCTGAATGAACAAGTTGCAAAGCATGTGCAGAAATTCTATCATTTCTTCCAGAAATTGGTTGCAACTTGGAATTTGCTTGTTTACAAACAGCACAATCAAGATACCTGTTGCATTGTTTAACAGTTAAACCTTAGAATAATAGAATCATAGAGTTGGAAGAGACCACAAGGGCCATCGAGTCCAACCCCCTGCCAAGCAGGAAACACCCTCAGAGCACTCCTGACATATGGTTGTCAAGCCTCTGCTTAAAGACCTCCAAAGAAGGAGACTCCACCACACTCCTTGGCAGCAAATTCCACTGTCGAACAGCTCTTACTGTCAGGAAGTTTTTCCTAATGTTTAGGTGGAATCTTCCTTCTTGTAGTTTGGATCCATTGCTCCGTGTCCGCTTCTCTGGAGCAGCAGAAAACAACCTTTCTCCCTCCTCTATGTGACATCCTTTTATATATTTGAACATGGCTATCATATCACCCCTTAACCGCTTCTTCTCCAGGCTAAACATGCCCAGCTCCCTTAGCCGTTCCTCATAAGGCATCGTTTCCAGGCCTTTGACCATTTTGGTTGCCCTCCTCTGGACACGTTCCAGTTTGTCTGTGTCCTTCTTGAATTGTGGTGCCCAGAACTGGACACAGTACTCCAGGTGAGGTCTGACCAGAGCAGAATACAGTGGCACTATTACTTCCCTTGATCTAGATGCTATACTCCTATTGATGCAGCCCAGAATTGCATTGGCTTTTTTAGCTGCCGCGTCACACTGTTGGCTCATGTCAAGTTTGTGGTCAACCAAGACTCCTAGATGGGAAAATGATTAAAGAACTTGCGAGGTGGCTTGCAATGAAAGAAGAAGAGGTCGCGCAAACGATAGAGAATGCTTTTAGAATAAAAATAAGACCTAAACAAAACAGAGTGAGGAAAGCTCCAGGGGACTGTCTAGTGGTCTTCAAATCAATAGAAATGAGAAACTTGATTCTGAGAGAAAGTTACCAGAGGAAATTGATAATTGACGGAAAACCAATTATTATTTTTAAAGAAATTCCAGTTAGACTTCTCCGAAAAAGAGAGGGTTACAAACAAATAGTTGGTATCCTAAGGAAAAATGGTATACAACATAGATGGGAATTCCCAGAAGGGATCTCCTTCTTTTACAAAGCGAAAAGATTTAAGATAACTGAAAATCAGGAAGTCAGTAAATTTCTGCGTAGATACGAAAAAGAGCTTGGAGGGGTAGGAGAACGACGTGGAGAGAGAGAGGGAGGGAGGGAGGAGAGAGGGGAGGTGAGCTTGAGGGGGGGACCAGAGAAGGAAGGAAGAGCAGAAGGTGGAGAGGAAGAGGAAGAGGGGGAGGAGGGGGAGGAAGGGGAGGAGGAAGAAATCGAAGAACAAATAGAGGAAGAACCCAACCGAATTTAAATCAGTGAAACCTCGACTGGGAATTTACTGACTCACTAGCAGAAAAAATGACAAGGAATCTTAAAATCGTGTCTTGGAATGTAAATGGTTTGAATGAAAAAGCTAAAAGAAATAAAATTGCAAATGTGTTGAAAAAGGAAAAAATCGATGTAATCTGTATCCAAGAAACTCATGTAGCTAAAAAGCATAAACATGTCTTAACAAACAAGTATCTGGGTATGGAATTTATAAATTCCACGGAGGAGAAAAAAAAAGGAGTGGCAATATATGTGAAGGAAAAATGGGAACCAAAATTGATATACAAAGATGAGGAGGGGAGGATACTAGGGGTTCAAATCAACTTCCAGGGAGAGAGGATCAATGTAGTTAATATATATGCCCCGAATACAAACAGACCTGAGTTTTTTAAGAAATTGGAACAAGCCCTAACAGATTTAGACGACAATAAGATGATACTACTAGGAGACTTTAACGCGGTACCGATACCAGAAATTGACAGACAAACCGAAAATAGAAAACGAAATCAAGGAAAGCTACCGAAATCGTTCCAAGACCTAGAAGAAAACCTAGACCTAATAGACATATGGAGACATTTACACCCAACAGAAAAACAGTTCACCTTTTTTTCAGAAGTGCATAGAAGCTGGGGTAGAATAGATCAAATTTGGACCTCGAGAACACTTACCCTAAGAGCAACAAGCTGTGAAATCCACCCAAGAACGCTATCAGATCATAATATGATAACCTCAGAAATTAAAGGTGCAACACAGGGAAGCTTCAGATGGAGATTAAACGAATATTTATTAGAAAATGAGGAGGTCATTGAAAAGGCCAAAACTACCCTAAAAGAATACTTTGATTTAAATCTGAATACAGGAACAAATATAGAAATTGTATGGGACGCCAGTAAGGCGGTAGTAAGAGGCTTATTTATTCAGCAAAATAACTATAAGAGGAAGATAAGACAGCAGAAGAAGGAAGAAATAATTAAGCAACTAAGAGAGCATGAGAAAAAATTAACAGATCACCCGAAGGACGAACAAAGTATTCAAACAATAAAAATTTTACAAACACAATTTTCGATGCTGACGAATCAAGAAATTGAATGGAAAATCAAACAAATGAAGCAAAGATACTTTGAGTCAGCGAATAAAATAGGGAAATTTTTGGCCTGGCAATTGAGAAAAAGACAGAAGCAGAATACGATAAACAAAATAAAAGTAGAGGAAGAGCTGATAGTCGACCCAATAAGAATACGAAAGAAGTTTCTCGAGTTCTATGAGGAATTATATAAGAAAGGGGAAGAGGATATAACACAGATAGATGGATATTTGAAGAGACATAAAGGGAAGATGATTACAGAGGAAGAAAGACTCCAACTAAATAAACCCATAAGTATAGAAGAGGTCCAGAATGCTATAAAAAAGATGAAATTAGGGAAGGCACCAGGTCCGGATGGCCTCTCGGCTAAATACTATAAAGTCCTAGAAAGTCAATTATCACCGACACTATGTGACACCCTGAACAATATCTTAAGGGGAGGAGAAATACCTGGGTCGTGGAGGGAAGCTTTCATAACATTAATCCCAAAACCGGATACGGATAAATTGCATATTAAAAACTACAGGCCAATATCTTTATTGAACAACGATTATAAAATATATGCCGATATTATGGCAAATAGACTAAAAAAATGTCTGATACATCTAATAAACAAAGACCAAGCAGGCTTCTTACCGAATAGATTCCTGAAAGATAATGTGAGACACACCATAAATTTAATCGAATATCTGGAAATCAACAATGACATACCAGCGGCTTTGATTTTTATAGACGCAGAAAAAGCGTTCGACAACGTCTCTTGGAAGTTTTTACTAAAAACCATGGAAGAAATGGGAATAGAAGGAGAATTTCTGAAAGGAATACAGGCAATATACTCAAAGCAAACGGCTAAACTGGTAATAAACAACACTCTCACAGATACATTTCAAATTGAAAAAGGAACCAGGCAGGGCTGCCCCCTCTCCCCACTTTTATTCATTATAGTATTAGAAGTCCTGGCAAATATAATAAGATCAACATCTGATATCCGAGGAATCAAAGTAGGATCAAGGGAGTTTAAACTAAAAGCCTACGCAGATGATCTGATGTTATCCGTAGAAGAACCAGAAAGGAGTATCGAGAAGGCGTTAGAAGTATTAGAAGAGTATGGCAGACTAGCAGGATTTAAATTGAATAGATCAAAGACTAAAATATTAACAAAGAATTTGAGAAATGAGAGAAAAGAAAATCTAGAGAGACAACATGGAATTGAAATAACCAAGAAAATAAAATATTTAGGTATTTGGCTTACACCCAAAAATATAAATTTAATTGAAGATAATTATACAACAACTTGGAACAAAGTTAAAAAAGATTTGGAGGTCTGGAATAGAGTAAACCTTTCGTGGCTCGGTAGGATGGAGGCAATAAAAATGAATATCTTACCTAAGATGCTGTTCCTTTTCCAAAATATCCCAGTCATCAGAGGGACTAAAATATTCAAAGACTGGCAGAAAGCCCTCTCAAGGTTCATATGGCAGGGAAGGAGACCAAGGATTAGATACAAACTACTCACGGACCGAAAAGAGAGAGGAGGACTGGCGGTACCCAACCTAAGACTGTATTATGAAGCGGCCTGCTTATGCTGGGTGAAAGATTGGATAACCCTGGAAAATAAGGATCTACTGGAACTCGAAGGGGTGGAAAACAGGTGTGGCTGGCATGCCTACCTCTGGTCAAGTAAAGGGAAAGTACATAAGAGCTTTTTGAACCACATTATAAGAGGTCCGATATACGAAGTTTGGGAAAAAAACAGAAAACTGCTTGAACCTAAAACCCCCTGGTGGCTGTCCCCAACAGATATTATATCATTTAAGAAAACAAATTTAGATGAACAAAGTTTAACATATGAAGATCTACTGACAAGTTCCCAGGAAGGCTGGAAACTAAGACCGTATGAGGAGCTGAAAGAAAAGTTGAAGGGGTGGCTACATTACCATCAAATTAATGCAAGATGGACGGAAGACAAGAAGGTAGGAATGAGCGAAAAGAAATCAAAATTCCAAATTGAAATAATTGAAAGTAAATTTAAGTTATTATCCAAACTGTATAATATCTTACTAGAACATGACACAAAAGATGTAGAAATTAAAGAAGTTACAGTAAAGTGGGCAAGAGACCTGGGGCACAATATAGAACATGAGAAATGGTTAAAACTATGGAATGAGGGAATAAAATTTACAGCAAGTGTGGCAATTAGAGAAAACTTAGAAAAAATGATATTTAGATGGTATTTAACCCCAGAAAAATTAAATAGGATGTACAAGACCGGTAACAAGGCCTGCTGGAAATGCAAAATAAATGAAGGGAACTTTATACATATGTGGTGGACGTGTGAGAGAATAAAAAAATTTTGGAATCAGATATATGATGAATTGAAGAAAATATTTAGACTCACATTTCCCAAAAAACCAGAGGCCTTTCTACTAGGGATGGTGGGAAAAGAAATACCAGAAAAAGATAAAACCCTCTTCCAATATGCAACAGCCGCGGCTAGAATGCTAATTGCCCAAAATTGGAAAAGCTCAACTTTACCAACGGTGAAAGATTGGCAACTGAAACTTTATGGCTTTATAGAAATGGCAAATATGACGCAAAGAATTAGGAATCAAAAAAATACAAAGTTAAAAGAAGATTGGAAAAAATTTATGGTATATATTGAAGGTAATCTTAGTAACGTACCAACTACAGTAGGTCTGACCTAAATCTTCCAATGTGATAAACTAAAAAACTACACCAGCTGTATGAGGAAATCATTAAAGGTAGAAATCCGAAATCAGGAGGGAAGGAAGTCGTTTTTAGCAAACTGTTTGTATGTACACCTTTTTACTTTTTTTCCTTTTCCTTACTTTTCTAACTCTTTTTTCTTATTTAATGTCTTTTTAATGTGTACTGGCTGTGTTTATTCTTGAATGTATGTGATGAAGAAAACTTAATAAAAAGCATTTAAAAAAAAAAACAAGACTCCTAGATCCTTTTCACATGTACTGCTCTCAAGCCAGGTGTCACCCATCTTGTATTTGTGCCTCTCAATTTTTTTGCCCAAGTGCAATACTTTACATTTCTCCCTGTTAAAATTCATCTTGTTTGTTTTGGCCCAGTTCTCTAATCTGTCAAGGTCGTTTTGAAGTGTGATCCTGTCCTCTGGGGTGTTAGCCACCCCTCCCAGTTTGGTGTCATCTGCAAATTTGATCAGGATGCCCTTGAGTCCATCATCCAAGTCGTTGATAAAGATGTTGAATAAGACCGGGCCCAAGACAGAACCCTGTGGCATCCCACTAGTCACTCTTCTCCAGGATGAAGAGGAACCATTGATGAGCACCCTTTGGGTTCGGTCAGTCAGCCAGTTACAAATCCACTGAGTGGTAGCATAGTCAAGACCACATTTTACCAGCTTCTTTACAAGAATATCATGGGGCACCTTGTCAAATGCCTTGCTGAAATCAAGGTAGGCTACATCCACTGCGTTCCCTTCATCTACCAGGCTTGTAATTCTGTCAAAAAACGAGATCAGGTTAGTCTGACATGACTTATTTTTCAGAAATCCATGCTGACTATTGGTGATCACAGCATTCCTTTCTAGGTGCTCACAGACTGTTTGCTTAATGATCTGCTCCAGAATCTTCCCTGGTATTGATGTCAGACTGACTGGGCGGTAATTATTTGGGTCCTCTCTTTCCCCCTTTTTGAAAATAGGGACAACATTTGCCCTCCTCCAGTCTGCCGGGACTTCGCCTGTTCTCCAGGAATTCTCAAAGATGTCTGCCAGTGGTTCTGAGATCACATCTGCCAGTTCTTTTAATACTCTTGGATGCAGTTCATCTGGCCCTGGAGACTTGAATACATCTAAACTAGCCAAGTATTCTTGTACTATCTCCTTAGTTATTCTGGCAAAAAAGTTTATAATTGTTATTTAGCAGAGAGATTGACCTATAGTTTTTAACTGATAATAAGTCTGTATCTTGTTTTGGTATTAATGTGAAATCCGCCTCTTTCCACGATTATGAAACTTCCAAATTTCAAAATATTATTCACTACTTCTTTCAATGGTTCTGTCCTAGACTGTAGTAATTTCTTATAATATTTACCCGTCAACCCATCCGGGTCCAGTGATTTTCCTAATTTTGCTTGATTAATAGCTTGTTGCAATTCATTTGTTATTATTAATGCATTCAAATTAACCTGTTTTTCTTTTGGGATTTTTGGTAAGTTATTATTCAGCAAATATTCCTCTATTTTGTTTTTATTGTCTTTGCCGTCTCTAAACAAATTTGAATAGAAACTCACAAATTGTTTTATTATGTCTTTTGGATTATCTATTATTTTTTCTCCAACATTCAGTTTTGATATTATACTCATTTTCTGTTTTTTCTTTAGTTGCCATGTCAATAATTTTTCTGGCTTAGTTGCATATTCAAAATTCTTTTGTCTTAATCTTGTTATCTTCCATTCTATTTCCTGGGTCACTAGAATTGAAAATTGTGATTGTAACATTTTTATACTTTGTTTTATTTATTTCTTATGTGTTCCTTTGTCTGTTCTCTTTCTTTTTTGATTAATTCTTCCAAGACACCCCTCTCTCTCTCTCTCTCTCTCTCTCTCTCTCTCTCTCTCTCTCTCTCTGCTTCTCTTACTTTTTTCTGATAAGCACTTTGCTGTATAAAGAAGCCTCTCATCATGGCTTTGCTAGCATCCCACACCACTTTTATGCCTGACCCCTGGTTAAGGTTTATTTCAAAATAGTCCTTCATAATTTTCCTGCCTTCTCCTTAGTTGATTGATTGTCCAGTAAGCCTTTATTTAATCTCCATTTAAATGTTGAGTTATATTCTCTTTTTAATTCCAGATATACTGGATTATGGTCCGAAAGAGTCCTAGGTTGTATTTCTGTCCTTTTTGATTTTATCACTAATTCTTCTCTAACTGTTGAAGAGCAGAAACATAGGCATGATGTATACGAAGATCAATTGTAGCAAATATTGAGATCAGTGGAATCGGACAGCAGTGCGTCTCCCTTACTATTATTATTATAATTGTTGTTGTTAATGGGACATGGATCACTTGCATTCCTACAGACCCACAGGCGGAGTCTATCAATAAGAGTCATTGTGGTGCTAAAACAAATGATATTTTTGGTTTCGACTCAGCTATTTTGCTGTGTCAATCCCATAACACAGCTATAGAAAGTTTCAATGATACTGTGAATTGGTGGGGTTGGGAAGACTTGAAGGGAACATGATGTGGGTTCAGAATGTTTTGGAGTGCCTATAAGGATACAGATGCAGCTGCTGAAGGTGGAAGTTTGCCTCACATCAGCTAGGCACCCACAGACGAATGGAGAGTTGGAAAGGACAAACGTGACCTTGCAGCAGTACTTGAGATGTTACATGAACTATCAACAGAACAGTTGGGTCAACAAATTGACCTTAGTGGAGTTTGCATACAACAACGCTGTGCCCTCGTCTACACAACAGTCTCCCTTTGCATGCCTGGGAAGACATCCCCGCTCTTTTCCAGGACAGGAAAACAACAGCCGTGGAACATCTGGCAGAGCAATTGGTGGCTCTACACAGCTTACTATGAGAGCAGCTGGAACGGGCGAAAGACACATATAAGAAGAAGGCAGATAAGTATACACAACAAGGCAAGGAGATAAGGGTAGGGGACCAAGTGTGGGTGTCTACGAAAGATTTGCCTACAAATGGTGGGGCCATTTGAAGTAGTGGAACAAATTAGCCCTGTGTCATTCAGGCTTCGTTTGCCCGCCTCCATGAAGATACACCCTGTATTCCATAGGTCCTTATTGTCACCCGTGAACCCTGCACACCCGTATCAAGTGCCCAAGGAGGCACCCCCCCATCATTGTGGAGGGTGAAGAGGAATATGATGTGGTAAAGTTGCTGGATGGGAAGGATATTGCAATATTTAGTATCTTGGAAAAGTTATGGGAATGAGGGAACTTCTTGGGAGGATTCAAAAAATGTGCATGCCCCTAGGTTACAGGTAGAATTCCACTGCAGGTACCCCAGCAAGCCCAAACCAAGAGGGTGGAAGGAGGAGGAGGAGGCGGTGGAAGAAGATGAAAGTGGGGCTAAAGTGGGGGGGTGGCATAGTGGGGAACTCTCAAGAGGAGGAGTAGGAAGAAGACGAAGACGAAGACGAAGACGAAGACGAAGACGAAGACGAAGACGAAGACGAAGAAGAGAGGAGGACTGGTGGGAAAGCACAGACAGGGACCCTCAGCAGGAGAGGGAGCAGGAGGAGGATGGCGACGATTATAAGGGAGGGGGTGGTGTCGTGAACACACCATCCAAAAGCCAAGACGTACTGCCTGAAATCGAAAGCAGGCAGACGTCTTGTGTGCTGTTATCAAGCCAGCTGCCGGCCGCCTGACAGTAACCCATATGGAATCTATTCTTCTGGCTGACCAATTTGGCTCTGAGAAATGTGTGAACTGTCTTTCAAATGGGTGTTTGAATCTCCATATGTCTTTCAATTGAAAATTTCCCACCAAGTTGAAAAAGGTTTTGGGTAGTCTCTCTTACTTTGATTCCGCTTTTCTTATTGCTCTGTCCATATCTAGAGAAACCACCCTGTTCAAATCAATCATTAATATTATTTTTTGATCCGTCAATTCAAACATTTTTTTCTCTAACTCTTTATAAAAGTCCACTGTTTTTTTCATTTGGTGCATTTATCCCAATAATATACTTCACCTTTGCGATGTAACCTGTACCACTATCATTCTTCCTTTTTCATCTTTAAATAAATGTTTCGGTTCAAGTTTTTCTTTCACATGCAATACTACACCTCTTTTTTTAACCACATCAGAAGAAATGAAGTCCAAGCCTAGTCTTTTGTTTATCAATACTTTTTTATGTATTCTAGCTATGTGTCAGGGAGAATTTGGAGGAACAAGTGACAGAAGAGGCAGAGCAGCGGCTCGGGGATGCTGTGGAGCCCTTCAACCGCCCAGAGGCTTGGGAAGGGAGCTCAGACTTGGGAAGGGAGGGGGCGTTCAAATCAGCACAGACAAGGAGGGAAATAAAACATAAGGATCAAAGACATCTTGAGCGATTCCCACGCCTACTTTGTTGGCATGGGAATCAAAGGAAGCCACTCCCCGGATCTGAGTCAACGGGTTTGGACGCGTAATCCTGAACTGTACCTGTTTCTTGTACATATGTAATAAAAATTGTAAATACCAAGCTGACTGTGCTGGGGTGTTAATGCAAAGGGGAGACACCACTTTTACAGCATTCGGGGAGTCCTTATCCCTCTTCGCAACGGCAGGGTGGAGGTGAGTTATGCAGAAGCCAGATGCAGCCAAGGGCAGCCGGGGGTGAGCAGCCGCAGGGAGCGGTTGGAGGGGCCCTGGAACAGGGGGGCTCCGGGCTGGCCTTTCTCCTGGGCATGGTCGGCCAATTGGTGCCAAGGAAGGATAGAACCTTTTTTATGTATGCTACAACAGCAGCAAGAATACTTATCACAAAGCATTGGAAGACACAACATCTACCCACCCGGGAAGAATGGCAGATGAAGCTGATGGACTACATGGAATTGGCGGAAATGACTGGCAGAATCCGAGACCAGGGAGAAGAGTCGGTGGAAGAAGATTGGAAAAAAATTAAAGTATATTTACAGAAATATTGCAAAATTAATGAATGTTAGAAGGATGCTGGAACGAAGTTACATGGCTTTAGCAGAAATGTGATAAAGAATTAAGTAAAAATAGATTGTTAATGGACCAAAGTGGAAAATTTAAGGTTAGACTGTCTTAAGATAAATTTTAGAACGAAAATTGAGAAAGATGGAAAGGACTTGCTGAAATAGCTAATTGAACTAGAATACAAAAAAGGGAGGTGTGAGGAGGTCGATGAAACAAGTATATGAGAGGTAAAGACATGGAAAGGTTGGATGTGTTTTTTAAATTTTTTTATCCCCCCCGTTGTTTTACTGTATTGTTTTTTATTTTTTTGATGTATTGTAGGGTATTGTTTTGTCTTGTTTAATTTTCTATTGTTCTTTTTTCTTCTTCTGTAACTTTCAAACCCCTAATAAATATCATTTAAAAAAAGGGGGGGGCTCCGGGCTGGTGGTGGAAGCAGTGTGGCAGCAGAACCTTCTTCTACAGGAACAAGTCAACAAGCTGGTTGGGAGGCTCGAGGAGCAGCGCAGGTTACTGGATGTGGAACACGCGAATAAGGCAAGTAAAGCCATCGCTATGCATCTCAGCAAGTTTGCAGGGAGCAGCCAGCAATATTCAAGTTTCCAAACTGAATTGCAGTATATGCTAAAGATTCAGAAGAATGATTTTAAATCAGATGAGGAACGGGTGGCATTCATAATTGCGCATTTAGAAGGAAGCGCAAAAGAATGGGTTGTGCCGCTGATAGCGGCTAACCACACAGCCTTATTGAATGTGCAGCAATTTATAGACATGATGGACACGGTGTTCTTCAGTTCACTGCACACTAAAGTTACTTCGCAACAGCTGCTGTGTTTGAAGCAGGGGAACAGATTGGTGAGAGCTTCCTGGACAGAATTTGCCATGCTAGTCCACAAGCTCCAGTGGAGAATGGACTCCAAGCCGGTGGAAGCCATTTTCTGGCAAGGGTTGTCTGGGGAGGTGCAGGACGAGCTCACACGAATGCCAGAGCCGGCCTCCTTTGACGAATTGGTCAGGATCTGCCTGCAAATCGGGTTATGTCAGGAGAATCGAATGGCAGAGAGGAGGGACGTAACCTGGCGGCGCTGGTGGGAAGCTCGCATTCCAGACATTCCAGAACGTAAGACTGGCAGCGGGCCCAGACAGGAGGAGGAGGAGGAAGAGATGGAGATCGGTGTGGTGCATGCCAAATCTGCCTTTTCAAATGTTGCTTCCACTGGAGGCGGGGCAGAGAAGTCATGGAAGAAAACCAGGAAATGTTTTGTGTACAACAGGCCAGGGCATCTGGCCAGGCAGTGTCTGCACTGCAAGGCCTGGGAGTCACCGTCTGGCACAGAGGTGGGGGCCAGCCACATGGCGAAGGAGCAAGAGCAGTGAAACAAGAGCGCCTGGCAGAAATCGGGGGCCGACAGCCAGGGGAAGGAGCAGTAGAAGGGCCCCAAGCTGACGCACCGGTTCCGAGAATCACCATGACGGTGAAACTACAACTCCCAAACGGGCGGCGACTGGAAGTTAAAGCTCTGGTGGACTCAGGAGCATCAGCAGATTTCTTTGACATAGATTTGGCGCAGGAGCACCAGCTAGCCTTATGCCCCTTGGATTTCCCTCTGAGAGTCAAAACAATCGATGGGCAGCCACTGATGGTGGGAGAGGTGGCGTACGAGACCCCGTCCATGAGGATGGAGGTGTCATGCCATGCAGAGACGATGTCCTTCCATGTGACTAAGCTGGCGGGACACCCAGTGGTGCTGGGAATGAGTTGGCTGGCCAAACATGACCCAGTGATAGTTTGGCATCAACGGTCACTCACCTTTGCCTCTTCGCATTGTATCCAGTATTGTTTGGGAGGTGGGGGGTGCAGGCAAGTGGAGGCAAATCAAGCTGAAGTAGAAGGGGGAGGGGGAACAGGGATGGATTTGACCATCCCCCCCACTACGCGGCCTACAGTGATGTTTTCAGCAAAGAGGAAGCTGACAAGCTGCCCCCCCACAGGCCATACGATTGTAAGATAGATCTAATCCTGGAGGCCCAACTACCGCCTGGGAAACTATATTCTATGTCTGAAGCAGAAACACGAGCTCTGAAAGAGTTCATTGAGAAATTTTTTAAAGGGGGGGGGGTTATCAGGGAATCCCATGCAGCAGGCGGTTCCCCAGGTTTTTTTGTAAACAAGGGACATACCAACAAAAAATGCCTCGTTTGTGACTTTAGGGCCGTGAACAGCCAAACACGCCCCAAGGGGTACCCCTTGCCATGTACAGGGGATTTGCTGGAGAGGGTGAATACCAGAAAAATCTTCACCAAGTTAGATTTAAGGGAGGCTTACAACCTGATAAGAATACGCGAAGGGGGTGAGCGGAAAACCACCTTTTACTCCATTTTTGGTTCATTTGAGTTCTTGGTTATGCTTTTTGGGCTACAATCAGGCACAGCGGCCTTCCAGGCATTCATTCAGCATGTGCTGGAGCTGGTACTTTTAAAAAACTGTGTCTTTTATTTGGATGACCTTCTTATTTTCTCAAACACGGAGGAGGAGCATGTGCAGCATGTCACAGAGGTCCTGAAGAGGTTGAGGGAGCACAAGTTGTACGCCAAGTTAGAGAAGTGCCAGTTCCACATTAAGCAGGTAGAGTACTTGGGCTACTGCGTCTCTGCACAGGGAATTCACATGGACAAGAAAAAGGTACAGGCCATTCTGGAGTGGCAGCAGCCCAAGACAAACAAGGATTTGCAGAGATTTCTGGGATTTAGAAATTATTAGTGTAAATTTGTGCCGAATTACTCACAAATCACTGCACCCATTACAGATTGCTTACGAGGCAAGAAATGTTTCATTTGGACCTCGGAGGTGCAAGCGGCCTTTGAAAGGTTGAAAAAGGTTTTTCCCTCAGAAGAGTACCTGATATATGTGGAGCCGCAAAAGCCCATGCAAATAGAAACCGATGTACCAGATTGGGCCATAGGGGCGGTGTTACTGCAGGAGGATAGGCAAGGAAACTAGAGGCCATGCACCTTTCACGCAAGGAAGTTAAACTGCTCTGAACAGAATTACACAATTTGGGACCGCATTCATTTCATTTCATTTCATTTCATTTATTTATTTACAGCTATTAGCCCATAAAATATGTACAAACATAAAAAAGCACAAAGGCTTAAAAAACCGAAATATCTGACAACAGAAGGTGAACACTGCGATGCAAGGGTGGGTCATTGGGCAAAGCCAAATAACAGGATGTGGCCCGGAGAGCTCCAAGGGACGGTTCACAGAAAAAGGAAAACTGAAGACGAGATCCGACATGCACTCTCATCATAACTGTCCGATTAGATTTTGATGTTGTTGTTGTTTTTTGGTGTTTTTTGCATGTGAGATAACCGCATTCAGGAATCTCGCCACCTGCAGAGTAACAGAAGGATCTGTATCCTGCAAAAGCAGTGCGGCGTGTGACTCAACAGGCCTGCTAACCAAGCGCAGTAAAGCAGGGCCCAGGAATTTAGTCCTGGCTATGCTATGTAGGGGACAGTTGAACATTATATGTGGAAGAGATTCAACAGTTTTCCCATCACACACGCATAGCGGAGACACCAAACCCTTGGAAAATCTGTGGCTCAGCAGGTTCGATGGAAGGACATTGAACCTTGCACAAATAAATGCAAGTCGGTGTGGTACTGATGAAAGAGATGACATGTATGATGGAAGGTCAAGTGGTGGGGTTATTCCGTGATACCTGGGGGAGCAGACACCCCCACCTCTGGCAAGGTTGTGTTGATTTTCAATGTCTGCTAATCTTTGCTCAATGAGGCTTTTAGCTGAGCGTAAGTTCATCTTTAGGGAGTCCGCTGGGGAAATTCCGATGCTCAGAAGTTTGGCATGTATTTTTCCTACCCACGGATTAACAAATTCGTCCCGCCAGAGGCACTGAAAAAGGCAATGGTCGGGAAGCCTATGCCAGCTGGACAGCCAATAGCCAAAGACTCGCTTCCAGATGACAGTCTCCAATGTTGCAATCCTTAACTCCAGACGTATGGCTGCGTTGCTCACACACATGGGGAGTTTCAGGAGGCGACGGAGAAACTGATTCTGCAATGTCTCCAGCGATGTTAAATTGGACCCAGGGGCCCAGAGCGGGGCAGCATAGCAGAGGGTGGAAACCACTTTTGCGTGGTATACCTTCAATGCAGAGGGGATGTGGGAGGCTCCGTCAGCCGCAAAAAATTGGAGTAGAGCATAAAGTATTGTTTTCCCTTTGTTTAGTAAATACTGTATCTGTGGCTTCCAGCTTAGGTTGTAGTGAAAAAAGACTCCCAGGTATTTAAATTTGAAAACCTGTTCTAATTGGACTCCATCTAACTTCCAGCTGTAAGTTTTCCGAGACCTGGTAAAGACCAGGACTTTAGATTTCCCATGATTAATTGTCAGATGGTTGAGTTTGCAATAAGCCGCAAAAATCTTTAGAGCTCTGCATAAACCGACTCTAGAGTAGGAAAGGATCGCTGCATCATCGGCGTATAGGAGCAAAGGGCAGCGAAAATCGGCTAGGCGGGGGGCATGAATGTTGGCTTGAGACTCATTCAGAAAGAGCTTCATATCGCTAATAAACAGGTTGAAGAGGAGTGGGGCCAAAATGCAGCCTTGGCGCACACCTCTATTTATTGGGACCTCGTTGGATAGGTTTCCCGCAGGTGTGAGTCTCACTCTAGCCGACGACCCGTGGTGTAATTGGGATATAAGCCATAACAGTCTTCTATCTATGCCCCATCTCTCTAGTTTCTTCCATAGACAGTTTCTTGGGATACTGTCGAAGGCGGCCTTTAGGTCTATGAAAGCGACACATAGGCACCCCCGCCTCGGGGCAGAATATTTTCTGGCAAGATGATACATAATTACCATATGGTCAGAGGTCGAGTAATTGTTCCTAAAGCCCGCTTGCTCATGGCCAATCAGATTTGAGTCGTTTGCCCAATGAGACAGCTTAGACAGCAAAAATTTTGCATAGATTTTCCCGATGATAGACAAAAGGCTGATGTTCCGATAGTTCTCCGGGTCAGCAGGGGGACCCTTTTTATGGACTGGCACGATCACGGCCTCCTTCCATGACCTAGGGATAAGCCCCGTAGAATTAATTGCGTCAAAGACTTTGGCCAGAATTTCAGCCCACCACCTCGGTTGCGCAACAATAGCCTCAGCAGGGACTAGATCCGGCCCGGGGGCTTTGCCCGTTTTCAGATCTAATATCAAGTCCATTATCATGTCTGGGTCGGTAGAGGGCCACAAAGGTAGGTGGTCGGCTCGGAATTCCGTGGATGAGTTGGATTCCTCTGCCAAGGAGAAATATTTACTCAAGAATTTTTCCCATGTGGGCGCAGGGATAATCGTCAGTGGGTACTTCCTTCCTCTTATGTTTATCAGAGCCCAAAATTCCTGTGGTCTGCGGGATCTAGAGGCCGCTATCAAGGCTCGCCAACGCTTTTGATGCCACTCGCGTTTGGCCAGCTTTAAAGTCTGTTTGTATGCTCTTTTGGCTTGTAAATAGGAGGATGGTAGAGCTTGGGCATTAGAGTTTTTGTATTCATTATAGATGGAACGAAGAAGGGATCTTGCTTGTTTGCAAGAGGTGTTAAACCAAGGGGCCCCAGCACTGCAATGCGCCACTTTCGCCTTTTGAGGAGGTGATGTAAAAAAAGTGGTAAGGTTTGTTGTAAGAAGGTTAAAAAGTTTCAAAACCGAATTGGAATCTTGTAAATCAGTAGTTATTTGAGGTAGATAGGCAGTGATTTCCCTATGGAAAAAATCCTGGTATTTTTGGGCCACAGCCTCCGACCATTTGATCCCTCTTATTTGGACCGATGATGAGGTTTCCAGAAGGACTGAGTGTTTATAGTCCTTCTGGCGCTGGAACAATGACAAAGTGGTCACTACTGGGAGGTGATCACTGAAATGTTGATTTTCAACTTGGAAGGAAAGTACATTAACGGCCAAATTTGCGGAGATCAAGAAGTAATCGATAACACTGTTAGATGTTGGTCCCAGGTGAGTGAACTCCCCCGGTATATCGGGGGGGAAGGTGCCGTTCAAGAATACTAGATTCAAGCGAATGGCCATTTGGTAGAGGGTCACTCCTGCTTTGTTTACTCTGTTGTCCTTTGAAGTTCTAATTCTGGTATGTTCCAAGTCAAAGTTGTCCAAACATGGGGGAGTCCACCATTTGGACTTGGTTAGTAGGTCCCAATTAGTGGCAATACGAGCATTAAAATCTCCCCCAATTAAGGAATACGAGTTAGGGCATTTGGTATGACATGACAATAGGTGATTTTCAAATGATTCCCATCTCCAATCAAGATCAGGTGCTGAGCCTTCGGGGGGGAGATAAACATTAGTAATTAGTAATGAGGACTTCCCTTCTGTGATCAGTCCAGATAGAGCAAAAGGCGGGGAAGCCCGTACCAGAGTGAGTTTGGCGCGAAGTTGGAGTGAGATCCCAATCAGAAGACCCCCTTTGGGGCGACCTCCTTTCAAGGAAGGGGAGGCCGGAAGTGTTAGAAGATCAAAGCCATCTATGATAATCTCTTCCTCATCCCACGTTTCTTGGAATAGAATGATATTAAATGAGTTTATGTACTTCCTGAATTCGGGGTCTGATTTTTTGGTTCTCCAACCAGCGATGTTCCAGCTAAGTATTGATAATGTTGGGTCCTTGTGCTGTCCCGGTAATTGTCACTTTGAGTTGTTTAATGGGTTCTTGGAGGTAGAACGAGGACCTATAAGAAAATCGGTAATTTTAGTTTGTGTGGATAAGGTCTTCTTCTGTGTTGATTGAATCCATGATTTGGTAACATTAACAGGCAGGAAGGGTTTTGCCGGGGAGGAAGAATTATGCAAAGTTGGTGAGGTTGGATGCTGTTCATTGAGGTGAGTAGTAGCAAGTCTTTGATGGGCTCTACTAGTAGATCCGTCGGAGTTGTCAGTCTTAACCAGGGTAGCGCTAAGAGGTGTTCCAGCCATCACTTGTAGTTGCTGCGCAGATGGGGAAGAATTATCACGCAGATGTATAGAAGGACGTTGTCAGAGCTGCTTCCCGATCCTAGCTCACAGAGGATCACGCTAGCCAGCGATCATTAAGTAAAAGTCTTTATTGAGTTACAGTTTCCATTCTCAAGCTGCTGCGTGCAGCTCTACGTCCTATAAGCTAGACCGGCGAAGCTCCGTCTGAGTCTCCGCCCCTTGTACACCAACTTAATATCCTAGCCCTGCTCCACCTTTTCCGCCTGACTGTTCTCCTCTGGGTCCCTCTGCCCCCCGGGGTCTCTTCCTTCCGGGATTCTTCTGACGCCGACCCCCCGGACCCTCCTGTCTCCTTGCGCCGGGCTTTAGGACCTGGCTCCCTTTCCGGGCTGCCTACTGCGTCACTTTCCTGTGCATTTGAACTTGGCGCGCGCGCCCAACCTTCCACTTTCCGTCTGACCGTTTCTTCGCTCCCCGATGGAGGTGTGGCCACTCCTGACTCGTGCCCTCCCCCCTGTTGTGAGCTGCCAGCGCTTGATCCCTGGCGCTCTTCCTCTTCCCTGCTCTCTGGCGGTGACGCTGGTCCCGATTTCCAACTGCTCCCCTCTGAGTCCCCTCTGGCTCTATCTTCCTGGGGTGTCCCCCTAGGCTCCCCCCTTGCCCTGGCCACTGGTGCTCCTTTCTGTGAATCTTCTGATTCACTGGAAAGACTCGGAGATCTCGGGTCGTCGTCATCACTCATTTTTTCTTCTGCCTCCTCCCCCTCGCTCTCTGTTTCCTCCCTTGCCCTTGCCTCTGCTCCTGAACCCCTGACATCCATCCCCCCCTCGAAGCCCCCCGTTCCCCCCTCCCCTCCTTCCGGTGCGGGAGCTGGGTGCTGCCGTGTCAGGGGGACGAATGTCGGATACAGTTCGCTTCCCGTGGCGGGCCTCCATCTGAAGTCTTCCGGTTCTTCCTCCCTGCTCTCGTCGACGACGGTCACCTCCGCTTCCATCTCTGTGCCGCCGTGCTCGAAACCCGGGTCGTCCCCGAAAACGTCCATGTCCGTCTCTCCCTCGCTTCCGTCTGGAGACGTTGCTCGTCCTGGACCCTCCAGCCACTTTCTGCGGAACTGCTCCTCTGGTCGATCATCCCACCAATACGAGGGTTCTGAAGCAGATCCCGAGGGTGACCCCTCCGGGGAACGGGCGTCTCGTGTCGGTTCCTCGTCCAAGTCGAACCCCCGGAACGTGCTGGCTGAAAGCGTGGGCGTGAAAAGCCAGTCATCGAAAAAGTCTGCTGGCATTGGCCTATGTGGGAAGAGGGCATGAAACTCGTCTTTGAGCAGAGGTTCGTCTAAAGCGTAGCTGTTGGCACTGGCCGGGGTGCCCTCCTTGGCGAGAAGGTATTCTACCCCCTCTTCCCCCCATCTGGAGTCCAAAATCTCCGTGACTTCGTTGATGCGCTCCTCCTGTGCTACTCCCGCTTGCCCGGTTCTCTCTCGGAGCGGACTCGGTGCCGTTCCTGGTTCCTGAAACCTGTGAGGTGCCTTGTAGGGAGTGAGCACCGATCTGTGGAACACCGGATGCATTCTGGAACCCTCCGGAAGCGCCAGCCTGAAAGCCACCGGGTTGACCTGCTCTTCGACTAGGTAGGGCCCCAGTTGTTTATGCCCTAGTTTCTTCTTCGCCAACGACCTGGCCGGCACTGCGTGGGCTGCTAACCAGACCCAGTCTCCCACATGGATCTCTTCGCCAATCCTTCTGTGTTTGTCCGCTTGTACCTTGTATGCGTGTTTAGCCAGCTCCAGGTGCCGCCGCAGCTGATCGTGGACCTCCTGCAACTCCGACGCGAACGCATCTGCTGTCTGCGGCTCCCCCTCCCCCATTCTTTCCAGTCCCGGGAAGGTTCTGGGGTGCCTCCCGTTGTTGGCGAAGAACGGCGTGACCCCCGTGGACACGTGCTTCGTGTTGTTGTAGGCGAACTCGGCGAGCGGCAGGTAATCCACCCACGTCGCAGGCTGTTGATTCGCATAACATCTCAGGTACTGCTGCATGATGGCATTGACCCGCTCCGCTTGCCCGTTGGTCTGCGGGTGTCTAGCCGACGCCAGGTTGATCTTGACGTTCAGGAAGCCCATCAGCTTCTGCCAGAAGTTCGAGATGAACTGTCGCCCTCGGTCGGACAGAATAGACCGCGGCAGACCGTGAACCCTGAACACGTGATCTATGAACAGTTTGGCGGTTTGTTCCGCCGTGGCCACCTTCGCACACGGAATGAAATGTGCCATCTTGGAGAACAAGTCCACCACCACCAGCACAGCCGTCTTGCCCCTCGAGCTGGGCAGATCCGTGACAAAGTCCAGGGCCACTCTCTCCCATGGTTCGAACGGAGTTTGCAGCGGTTCCAACAGTCCGGCCGGCGGTCTGTGCACTGGTTTGGCCCTCTGGCAGGTGTCACACCTCGCCACGTAGTCCGCGACTTCCCCTCTCATTCCGGGCCACCAGAAGTCTCTGGCGACTAATTCCACCGTCTTCTCCTTGCCAAAGTGCCCGGCAGTGGGCGCGTTGTGCAGCTGCTGCAGTACCTTGGCGCGAAGTTCGTCTCCCGGCACGTAGATGGCCCCTTTACGGATGAGCAATCCATCTCGCAGCTGGAACTCGTCGGTCGCTGCCGTGCCCCTGTGCACCTCTGCCATCTTTGCTTGCGCGAAGGAGTCATCCTGCAACGCTCGTCGCACCGCCTCCAGGTCAACCGTTGCCGCAGCGCACGCCCACACTGTCGGTGCGAAGATGTGCATGGCGGCCGCTGGCGTTGCCTCCTCCAGATACTGTGGCTTACGGGAGAGAGCATCCGCCATGATGTTGGTGTCTCCCGGGACATACTCTATTCGGAAGTCGAAGTTCGCAAAGAACTCAGCCCAACGTATCTGCCTCTGGTTCAGGAACTGTGCCGTGCGCCAGTGCTCCAGATTCTTGTGGTCCGTGCAGACCTGCACCGTGTGCTTGGCGCCGATCAGGAAGTGCCTCCACGCTTTGAATGCTGCATGAATGGCCAGCAACTACCTGTCCCAGATGGTGTAGTTCTGTTCGGACTTGCTGAGCTTCCTGGAGTAAAACGCTCCCGGCCTCCAAACCCCCTGCGGGTCTTTCTGCAGCAGGACTGCTCCCACGGCTCTGTCCGAAGCGTCTGTCTCCACCCTCATCGGCCTGCTGGGGTTGACATGAAGCAGCTGCTCTTCCGACGCGAAGAGACGCTTGAGTGCCTGAAAGGACTGCTCCGCCTGCTCTGTCCAGATGAACTTCTTTTTCTTGGAGCTGAGCGTGTCCGTGATGGCCGCTGTCTGCATGGCAAAGCCTTTGATAAACTTGCGATAGAAGTTCGCGAAGCCGACAAACCGTTGGACCTCCTTCCGGTTGCGTGGGCTTTTCCAATCCAACACTGCTCGAACCTTGGCGCTGTCCATGGCGAGCCCCTTGTCAGACAACTTGTAGCCCAGGAAATCCACCTCCGTCACGTCGAATTGGCACTTCTCCAGCTTGGCGTAAAGCCTATGCTGCTGTAGCCTGCTCAGCACTTCCTTGACGTGTCTGTCATGCTCCTGCTGCGATTCCGAAAAGATCAGGATGTCATCCAAGAAACAGACGCACGTCTTGTAGAGGAGCCCCGCCAGCACGTGATGCATAAAAGCTTGAAAAACGTGGGAGCCATTTTGCAATCCAAAAGGCATAACTCTATATTCGTAGGTGCCCAGTGGCGTGAACATGGCTGTCTTCCACTCATCTCCCTCCCGCATGCGAATGAGGTTGTACGCCCCTCGCAGGTCCAACTTGGTGAACACGCTGCCCTTCTGTACCTTTGCGAGGAGGTCGTCGATTCGGGGCATGGGGAAGTCCGATGGCTTGGTCACACTGTTCAAGGTACGATAATCCACTACAAGTCTTTTTTGGGGCGTGTCCCGCTTATTAACAAAGAATACAGGACTGCCCCCCGCTGCCTTGGACTCTCGTATGAAACCACGCTCCAAATTATGATCTATGAACTCTTTGAGTTCCTGCAGTTCGTCCTCAGACATGGAATACAGCTTCCCTTTGGGCAGCGCCGCCCCCGGCAGCAGGTCAATTTTGCAGTCATATGGTCTGTGGGGGGTAGCCTGTCTGCCTCCTTCTCGCAGAAAACCTCCAAAAATTCTGCGTACTTGTGGGGAACCGCTTGCAGCGTGCCTAGCTGCAACTGTGACTCCTCTTCCTCTCCTTCCTGCCGGGGCACTATGCAGTGTTCAGCACAAAAGGAAGAGCCGAAGGTCAGCTGCCTCTGGTACCAAGCCAGCGTCGGGCTGTGCTTGTCCAGCCAACTCATACCCAATACAATGGGCATGTCCGATAGTTGAGTGACGTTGAAGCTGATGACTTCCCTGTGATTCCCAAGTCGCATCACCATTGGTGGCGTCTGCTTCACCACTTGCCCCCCTAGCAGCTCCCTGCCATCCACCGTGACAACCTGCAGGGGCAGCGTGGCAGGCAGCAACTGTATAGCGTGCCGGTCGACAAAGTCTTGCCCTATAAAGTCCGCATTGCTTCCTGAGTCAATGGTGATTGGCACGTCCATGGTGATTCCATTGGGCAGCTGGAGCGATGCGGTGAGCCTCACTACTGGCTTGGGCGGGAGGGGGTCCATGGGCTGTAAAATCTCTGGGGACTGCTTCACTGACACGTCTGGCTGGGCCCCAGTGCCTCTTTCTCCAGCCAGACTCCGTCGTTTCCCTGCTGTGGTTCTCCTTGCTGCGTTGCTGCAGTTACCATTGCTGAGGCTGCAGTGTGCTTGTGGAGCCTCTGGGGACACTCTTTCGCCATATGCTGTGGATCATCGCAGATGTAACACTTCCTGTTCCCTCTAGGAGGCTTCGCTTTCACTGCTGCCGGTGCTAGGGCTCTGGCTGCTGACTGAGCCCTTGCACCTCCAACCTCCATAGGTTCCGCCCCTCCTGCTGGCGGAGGCGTGGATTGCGCACGCGCTGATTCTCTGGGAAGGAAGGAGTAGCCCCTGGCTGGTTCGCCCCCTCCACGCCCTTCGTCCCTGCTCCACGGACGTTCTTCCAGCCGTAAACCTACCGCCAGCGCCCTCTGAACGATCTCCTGCGTGGTCCGGGGTCTCTCCCCCCTCGCAATCTCATCTTTAACCGTGCTGTGCAATCCCTCCCAAAACAGGTCTCTTACTGGAGCCGAATCTCTGTCCCATTCCAGGGCACTGACCAATGCAAAAAAGCGGGCATGACACTGCCTTACGCTGGCCCTCCCTTGCTTCAGTCCATGTATCTGCTTCCGAGCAAGATCCACGTCTATGCTTGATAAAAAGCACCCATCCATCGCTTTAATAAAGGCATCCGCATTTTGGAGCGCCGGATCCTTATCTCTCCACAAATTGCGCAGCCATGCTTTAGCATCTCCATGCAAATGGGACATGATGAATCCCACTTTCTCTTGCTCATCTCTAAAGTCTTTGTTCAGCAGTTGCAGTGCACACATTACATCTGCTCTAAAGTTGGGGTACTGTTGCAAATTCCCATCGAAGTGAGAGACCAGACCGCCTGTTCGTCTCCCCAACCCAATCCCCTCCGGTTTGGGTGTCAGTTGCCCTTGCTTCGTAAGGACTTCCAACCTGACTTGGAGATCCCTGTAGGCGGCAGCTGCGTCCTCCTCTCTCTTCCTGGATGCGAGAGCCTCGGTATTCAGTCGTGTCACTGCTTCTCTGAGTTCCGCTATCTGCTGTTCGGCCGTCATGTTGTCTGCAGTTCGTGAGCTCGCTAGTAGGCACCCGCTTTCTCTCCTCTCCGTGAGGCCATAGATGCCCACAATTTAAGGGACGGAGCTTACTGTCAGAGCTGCTTCCCGATCCTAGCTCACAGAGGATCACGCTAGCCAGCGATCATTAAGTAAAAGTCTTTATTGAGTTACAGTTTCCATTCTCAAGCTGCTGCGTGCAACTCTACGTCTTATACGTTAGATCGGCGAAGCTCCGTCTGAGTCTCCGCCCCTTGTACACCAACTTAATATCCTAGCCCTGCTCCACCTTTTCCGCCTGACTGTTCTCCTCTGGGTCCCTCTGCCCCCCGGGGTCTCTTCCTTCCGGGATTCTTCTGACGCCGACCCCCCGGACCCTCCTGTCTCCTTGCGCCGGGCTTTAGGACCTGGCTCCCTTTCCGGGCTGCCTACTGCGTCACTTTCCTGTGCATTTGAACTTGGCGCGCGCGCCCAACCTTCCACTTTCCGTCTGACCGTTTCTTTGCTCCCCGATGGAGGTGTGGCCACTCCTGACTCGTGCCCTCCCCCCTGTTGTGAGCTGCCAGCGCTTGATCCCTGGCGCCCTTCCTCTTCCCTGCTCTCTGGCGGTGACGCTGGTCCCGATTTCCAACTGCTCCCCTCTGAGTCCCCTCTGGCTCTATCTTCCTGGGGTGTCCCCCTAGGCTCCCCCCTTGCCCTGGCCACTGGTGCTCCTTTCTGTGAATCTTCTGATTCACTGGAAAGACTCGGAGATCTCGGGTCGTCGTCATCACTCATCTTTTCTTCTGCCTCCTCCCCCTCGCTCTCTGTTTCCTCCCTTGCCCTTGCCTCTGCTCCTGAACCCCTGACAGACGTGAACGTGGGGATGGTGCATGCGTAGTCATTTCCTGGTGATCTTCAGGCAGGGATGATTCTAGCTCAGGCATTGAGGCAAAGGAATCATCAACCTCCATATTTTGATTGGACATAAGGTCTGAAACGGGAGTATTGAGTTTATCAACTTCCTCCACGGTAGAATGGTGCTGTTGGTCA
Organism: Podarcis bocagei; assembly: GCF_964188305.1. Taxonomy (NCBI): domain Eukaryota; kingdom Metazoa; phylum Chordata; class Lepidosauria; order Squamata; family Lacertidae; genus Podarcis; species Podarcis bocagei. The sequence goes on along the minus strand of NC_138131.1, from coordinate 3,892,322 downwards.
ACAGGTGACTGCTGATTCAGATCAGTAGGGGGTAACAAAGTAATAGGTTGAGAGATTATCAAGGTATTTGATGGAGACGCCTTGTGGGACGTGGAGCACCTGCTCTCCTCTCTCATCGGCATAGAGGGGTCCCCTTGCGATAGGAGTCTTTGTTTGAGTAGATCCAATCTATCGAGAATAGCCTGCTGTTCTTCCGAAATGAGTTTTCCATAAGAGGAGATAAGATTTCTCTCTTCAGGGATATTCCAATCTCCGCTTGCAATTGGATCACTCCTCAGCTTAGCTAGATGGTCACTTGCGGTCGCAGGTGGAACAGGGGGTACCCGGCTAGGTGTTTTTCCCTTTATTATAGGGACAGAGGAAGGAAACGGGCGTTCATTGCCGGTTAAAATGTTGGGGAAAAGAGGTTTAACACTCGTGTCCTTAAAGACTTCTTTCATGGGTCCATGAGAGAAACATTCTACCGCCAGAACAGATTGGCTTCCGGAAGTCAGCATCAACCATGGACCACTGTCTAACTCTTTATCACCTTGCCAGTAAATACACTGCACCAAGGCAAGGCCACCTGTTTGCCGCTTTCATGGACCTGGAGGCCGCCTTTGATTCCATTCCTAGACAGAGATTATGGTCCAAACTCGCCCACTTGGGAATTGATCCACACCTCCTTTCCCTAATTATTTCCCTTTATTCAAACACCACAGCTCACGTTCGAATTGGTCCCAACGGCTACCTTACCACCCCATTCCCAACGGCCAGGGGCGTCCGACAAGGCTGTCTCTTGGCCCCTTTACTGTTCAATCTTTATCTTCATGACGCCCTTTCCCCTTTGAAGCTAGCAACTAAGTACCCTCCTCACTTAGCAGGCCACCCCGTTGCTTCCCTCTTCTATGCGGATGATGCCGTCATCTTATCCAGAACAGCTGCGGACCTAGCAAATGCAGTTAATGCATTTATCGCCTATTGTAAGGTGGAAGCTCTTAATATTAATTATAAAAAATCGAAAGTTCTCCACTTCACTCGTTCCCGCAAACTCAAGCTGGAGCCGCTTAAGATCACAGGTGGCTACTTAGAAAAGGTAAAAGCCTTTAAATATCTAGGCTTAATATTTACTTATAATCTCTCCTGGACCACCCATCTACAATCTGCCTCTCTTGCTGCAACTACAACCTCTAATGCCATTGTCCGATTTTATCACCAGAAGGGCGGCAAACACCTTCCAGCAGCAATTCAAATGTTTAATGCCAAAGTTGTCCCTAAACTATTATATGGCTGCGAAGTATGGACTACAGCAATATCAGGTAACTTGGATCGCCCACTTCACATGTTTCTGAGATCTCTTTCCGGCGTCCCAAGATGTGTCTCAGGTGCAGCCTTACGTCTTGAGTTCGCCCAGCCCTCAATTGTAAAACGAGCATGGAGTCGAGCCATTTCCTACAGCTCCCACCTACTACCATCAGATGCTCGAATTAGAGGTGGTTTCTCCAATCTGATCCTAAGAGATACTCATAATTCTCCTTGGAAAACTACAATTAATCTCAAATTCCGCTCTCTTCTCAATTTGAACCGCAAAACTGTTTTTAATTTAGAGTGTACAAGCCCGGCAGCCCTACCTCTAATCAAAAAGAAGCTGCAGCAACTTGACTTCTCAAACACAGCTTCCCATGCAAGAGGGCCGTGTTCAGGCTTAGCCCTAGCTATTCCACCCCCTGAAGGGATCCCTCTATACTGCTTTACAATTCCTTCGGAGGCTAAACGAAGGGCCTTTACCTGTGCCCGTCTCAACTGTTTTCCTACAGCAGTTCTGTCGGGTCGTTACTCCAGAGTTCCCAGCGCAAATAGAACATGCTCCTGCAATGACACGGTTCTGGAGACTATGGAACATGTAATGCTCTTCTGTCCCAACTGGACAGATGAAAGATCTCGGTTCCTAACTCCTCTCGTGAACAAGCTTCATCTCCCAATCCAGCCTTGGATAGTGTCCCTTCTTCTGCAGGATTCTGACCGTTGGATTACCGAGATGACAGCTAATTTCCTGCTTAGTGTGATGAAGAGGAAAGCGGCACCAACTCCTTCCTCAATACCACAGATGTAGTCGATACGCCGCACAATCGAACCTGTTTCTTGTATTCTCTGTCACTCAATGTTTTAAATCTCCCGTTACCTTTGTTATCCCCATTTTCTCAAAGTATTTGCCCAGAACGGCATACACTTTTATCTCCCCACCCCCATTTTATGTTGTTATTTCTATGTATATTATGCTATGGCCGCATGGCTAATGCAATAAAATCATTACGACTCTTGTTGTTACAATCTCCCAGGGTGCCAGCCGATCTTTTTGTCTTGCAAGAAGATGTGGGATCCTTGCAGACTGGAAGGAGAGCATAAATTTCCTTGGCCAGGGCGTGGCATTTAGGGGTACTACAGATAGAAGATCTATCCGGGAAAAAGGAATATTTAACAAATCACGTAGGTACCCTTTAGCCATCATCAGGTTATTCCACCTAAGTCTGGGGGTGTCACGGGAAAAAATGGATAAACATATTTTATTAGGTTGAAAAATCAAGGATTGCTTATTCCTTTGGGGCAGTGGTAGCCTGCATCTTGAGCCCTTAAGGAGAGATTTCTGGTCAAGTTGTCTCTTTAAGGTACTCACAAGCTGCACAGGAGATTGATGCAAATTAGATAGCTCAGTTGAGGAAGGTAGATGAGCTTGAAAGGCCCGTGTAAGTTTATTCAATGACGAAGAAATCCCCTCCAATTCCTTGAAGATGAAGCTTAAAGTCCTGATTACCAGTTGTATTTGATCAGGTACTAATTCATGGGCAGTTTGTCCTAATGCTTCCCGTTTCAGTGACGGAGGTGTAATTAAGGTATCAGGGAGGAGGGTTTCCCTATGGCTTCCATCCCCCGCTGGATCAGCTAGCTTTTCCAACTCTCCTTGATCATGCAGAGGCCAAAAGCGGTTGTATGTTTCGACCGCAGAAACAATTACTTGCTCCGTTTTGCTGTTATTGTTAGTAGATGGTGGGGGAGATTCAAGCTTTGACTGCTTTGCTCTTGGAGGTGAACAACTTTTCTCAGCAGATCTTGGTCGCTTGCCATGACCCATTTGTTGCTGTCTCACTAACTAGGAAGGTTCAAAGTAGAGATAAACGGAGATAAAAGAGATAAAAGAGAACCTATCTTTATGGACGCAACTCCTCTGCTACTCCTCGTCCACTGCTCAACATAACCCAGTCTTCAAGGCGGCGTTACTAATCAGCAGCAGGCTTTCTCAGCAGGGGGTTTGAATATCCTTGTTGATACGTATATGGCCCCGACAGGCCAACCATAGAAGTAAAACGATTTAAAACTTCCAACAGAGGTAAAATAATTTAAAAGTCAAATAAAAACAGCTATAAAGACGGCTGTAAAAGGCTATAAAAGGCAATAAAAGGTTTGTAATCCGGAGGGTTCACGAAGGAGAAGTTGTTACAGCCGCCATCTTCTTTGGCTCCTCAGGGGCGGTGTTACTGCAGGAGGATAGGCAAGGAAACTAGAGGCCATGCACCTTTCACGCAAGGAAGTTAAACTGCTCTGAACAGAATTACACAATTTGGGACCGCAAACTCTTAGCAATATTGGAAGCGTTCAAATCATAGAAGCATTTTTTGGCAGGTGTACAACAGCAGATAAAGGTTCACACAGACCATAAGAACATGGAATACTGGAAGACAGCTCAGCAGTTAAACCAAAGGCAGATCAGGTGGGCAGAAATCTTTGCTGGGTTCAATTTTAAGATATAGTATGTGCCAGGGGAGCAAAATGCTCAAGCAGACGCTCTGTTGAGAAAGCCAGAGTATTTGGAGGAGCAGTCGCCTCCGACAGTAAGGCACATGTTCGATTCGGAGCAGTGGCAGTGTGCAGCAATGGTAGTGAATGATAGGGAGCTACAGATGTTAACTGCTGATGATGAGTATGCAAGTGTCAGTGAGAATTCGGAGGAGGAAGTGACAGAAGAGGCGGAGCAGGGGCTCGGGGATGCTGTGGAGCCCTTCCACCGCCCAGGGACAGAGGAAGCGGAAGAGTGGGCAGAGATTAGCCATGAGAAGGAAGGGCTCAGGGATGTTGCAGAGCCCTTCCACCGCCCAGAGGCCCGGGAAGGGAGCTCAGACTCTGGAAGGGAGGGGGCTTTCAAATCAGCACAGACCAGGAGGGAAATGAAACGTAAGGGTCAAAGACGTCTCGCGCAATTTCCCTGCCTCCTTTGTTGGTGGGGGAATCGAAGGAAGTCACTCCCCAAATCTGACTCAGCAGGTTCGGACACATAATCCTGAACTGTAGCTGTTTCTTGTACATATGTAATAAAAACTAAATATCAAGCCAACTGTGCCAGGGTGTTAATGTGAAGGGGAGACACCACTTTTACAGCAAGGAAGAAGTTAGCTGAATTGAGCCAAGGGAGAAGTAGGGATGGAGGTTTTGAAGAGAGAGGAGGCTTGCTGTATTACAAGGGGGCGCTGTACATACTGGGAGATGAGCTACGGGCCAATGTCCTCAGGCAGCATCACGATAGCCCCACTGCTGGGCATTTTGGTCACAGTATGACCATATATCTAGTCACTAGGGAATTCTGGTGGCCCAAGATTAAGGAGGACACCACAGAATATGTGAGGGGAGGGGGTGCGAAGTCTGTCAGAGAGCCAAAGGGCAAAGGAAAGCCCCAGCCGGGCTGTTACAACCGTTACCCACCCCAAGTAAACCATGGAAAGTGGTACCCATGGATTTTATCACCAACCTGCCAGTGTCACAAAACCCCCCGGTTATTTGGCTGGTGGTAGATGTGCTGACAAAGATGGCACATTTTGTACCTTTCTCTAAGATACCTTCCGCACAGGAGACAGCAGGGTTGTTCTTGGATCACGTGTTTAAGTTGCACGGTATGCCTTCAAGGCTAATCACGGATCGCAGAAGTCAGTTTACTTCGCATTTCTGGAGGAAGTTGATGCAGTTGTTAGGGGTGGAGGTTAGCTTAACTTCAGCTAGGAACCCACAGACAAAAGGAGAGTCAGAGAGGACTGATACCACCTTGCAAAATACTGGAGGTTCTATACATGCTACCAAGACAACTGGGTAGAGAAGTTGAGCCTGGCTGAGTTTGCGTACAATAATGCAGTGCATACATCCACAGGCATGGCACCTTTCGTGGCAAACTATGGTGTGCATCCCAGGGACTTTCTGGGTAGGGAAGAGGTGCTGGCAGAACCAGCAGCTGAGGAGTTTGTGGAAGAAATGGAGTACTTGCATGAGATGTTGAATGAAAACCTGGAAGCCAATCTCTCTGGTGTAAAATACCACCTATGGTGAATTTTCAGGTAGTTTTTTCTTATTAAATAACATGCTGTAAAATTAATATTTTTTGTCCACAGTTTTTTCCACTCTTTATATTCAATTACATAACATAAGTCCTGCTCCCATCTTATTTTGGCCTTTCCCTTTTTCTATTTGAGAATTCTGTAACAGCTTGTACATTTTGTTTTTTTTAATAATTTTTATTAAACACTTTCAACACACCAAATGATCAATCCAAATAATCAATTACATTATTCCCCCCCTTTCCCTGCCCCATCCCTCCCTCTCCCCCCCCCAGGACTTCGCTCAGCACCCCTCTCTGATTTCTTCATACATATTGTTCTCTGCATGTTATTAATTGTTCATATCATTGCCTTATCTATCATATGTTCTACTAATAAATTTGTGGATGTTTATTCAAAACCTGCCAAGGAGTCCAAGTCATTTTGTTGTCTTTTTAAATAATTTGTAAAAAGTTTCCATTCTTCCTTGAAGTCACAATTGTCCTTGTCACGCAGCTTATATGTCAATTTAGCCAGTTCCGCATAGCTCATCAGTTTTTCTTGCCACTGTTCTTTTGTTGGGGTTTCCTCATTCTTCCATCCTTGTGCTAACAAGACTCTTGCCGCTGTTGGAGCATACAAAAATAAGTTCTTTATTTTTCTTGGCAGGTCTTGTCCTACAATCCCTAATAAAAATTGTCAGGGGTTCAGGAGCAGAGACGCAGAGAAGGGAGGAGACAGAGAGCGAGGGGGAGGAATACGAAGGAAAGATGAGTGGGGATGACGAACCGAGATCACCGAGCCTGTCCAGTGAGTCCGAGGATTCCCAGAAGGGAGCGCCAGCGGTCAGAGCAAGGGGGGAAAGCAGGGGGACACCCCAGGAAGAAGGGTCCAGAGAGGGATCAGAGAGCAGCAGTTGGAGATCGGGACCCACGTACCCAGCCGGGAGCAGCGGGGAGAAAGGGGACCAGATATCGGGTTCCGGAGGCTTTCAGAAGGAGGGAGGGCATGAGTCAGGAGTAGTCACGCCCACCTCGGGGAGCGACGAAACGATCAAGAGGAAGGTAGAGAGTTGGGCGCGCGCGCCAAGTTCAAATGTAGCGGAAGCTGGCGCAGTAAGCAGCCCAGAGAGTGAGCCAGGTCCCAAAGCCCGCCGCAAGGAGGCGGAAGGGTCAGGGGGGTCCGCGTCAGAAGAGAGTAGGAAAGAAGAGACACCGGGGGGCAGAAGGACCCAGAGACGGAAGGAAAGGCGCAGGAGGTGGAGCAAGGCTAGGGTATTAAGCTGGTGTGCTAGAGGCGGAGACTCAGACGGGTCTTCGCCGGTCTGACCTAGAAGAAGTAGGGCTGCACATTGCAGTTTGGAAATGGAACCTGTAATCCAATAAAGACTCTTTTAACCTGAACGCTGGCTAACGTGGTCCTATGTGAGCTGGGACTGAGTGGCAGCCCTGACAGTAAGACCCGTCTCTGTTAGCTTCGGACACCTGATACCTCGCAGCGGAGGCAGAAGCAGCGAGAGGAGGAAATTGGTGTTTGGGAGCAAGCTCACAACGGTTGGCAGAGATGACGGAAGCAGAGAAAATTTCAGCGCTGCAACAGGCAGTGACCCAATTGAACGCGGAGGTACAGGCATCCAAGAAAAGGGAGGAGGATGCGGCAGCCGCCTACAGAGATCTCCACGCCAGGTTTGAAGCATTGGTCAAGCATGGGCAGCCAGGACCCAGACCGGAGGGGGTTGGGTTGGCACGGAGAGCAGGAGGGCTTGTGGCTCACTTCGATGGGAATTTACAACAGTACCCCAATTTTCGAGCAGACGTAATGTGCGCACTGCAACTGCTGGCAAAAGACTTTAGAGATGAGGAAGAGAAAGTGGGGTTTATACTATCCCATTTGCATGGGGATGCTAAAGCGTGGCTACGCAATTTGTGGAGGGATAAAGATCCGGCGCTTCAGAGTGCAGATGCCTTTATCAAAGCGATGGATGCGTGCTTTTTATCTACCATTGACGTGGATCTTGCCCGACGGGAGATTCATGGACTGAAACAAGGGAGGGCGAGCGTACGGCAGTACCACGCCCGCTTTTTTGCGCTGGTCAGTGCCTTGGAATGGGACCGGGATTCGCCCCCAGTCAGAGACCTATTCTGGGAGGGTCTGAGCAGTGCTGTTAAAGACGAAATTGCGAGGGGGGAGAGGCCCCGGAGCACGCAGGAGGTGGTCCAAAGGGCGCTGACTGTGGGGGTGAGGCTGGAAGAACGTCCATGGTGCAGAGACGAAGGACGTGGAGGGCGCGAAGCAGCGAGAAGTTTCTCTTTCGTTCCCAGGGAAGCTGCGCGTGCGCAATCCACACCTCCGCCAGGAGGGGGAGTGGAACCTATGGAGGTTGGAGGCGCCAGGGCTCAGTCAGCTACCAGAGCCCCTGCACCGGCGGCAGTCAAGACTAAACCTCCTAGAGGGACCCGGAAGTGTTATATATGCGACAGCTCTCAACACTTGGCGAAAGAGTGTCCCCAGAGGAGCTCCAAGCACACTGCAGCCTCCGCAACGGTGAAAGCGGCCACGCAACACAGCGAACCCCAGCAGGGAAACGACGATGTCTGGCTGGAGACAGAGGCACTGGGGCCCAGCCAGACGCATCACTGAAGCAGTCCCCAGCGATCTTGCAACCCACGGACCCCCTCCCACCCAAACCAGTAGTGCAGCTCACAGCATCTCTCCAGCTACCCGATGGCGTCACTATCGAAGTGCCGCTTTCTGTGGATTCTGGAAGCAACGCAGACTTTATCGCGCAGGATTTTGTGGAGCAGCACGCTATACAGCTATTACCGGCCACTCTGCCCCTGCAAGTCGTCACAGTGGATGGCAGAGAGTTGCTGGGGGGGGCAGGTGGTGAAGCAGACGCCGCCAATGGTGATGCGCCTTGGTAACCACAGGGAAGTCATCAGTTTTAATGTCACCCGACTGTCGGACACACCCATTGTGTTGGGCATGAGTTGGCTGGACAGGCACAGTCCGACACTGGCTTGGTACCAGCGACAGCTGATCTTCGGCTCCTCTTACTGCGCAGAACACTGCATCCTGCCCAGACAGGAGGGAGAGGAGGAGGAATCACAACTGCAGTTGGGAACGTTGCAAGCAGTCCCCCACAAATACGCAGACTTTCTGGAGGTCTTCTGCGAGAAGGAGGCAGACAAGCTACCACCGCACAGGCAATATGACTGCAAGATTGATCTCCTACCAGGGGCGACGCTACCGAAAGGGAAGCTGTATTCCATGTCTGAGGACGAACTACAGGAACTCAAACAGTTCATAGATCACAATTTGGAGCGCGGTTTCATCCGGGAGTCCAGGGCAGTAGGGGGCAGTCCTGTTTTCTTCGTGAAGAAGAAGGACACGCCCCAAAAAAGACTGGTGGTGGATTTTCGCCTCTTGAACAAGATGACCAAGCCCTCTGATTTCCCCATGCCCAGGATTGACGACCTACTGGCGACGGTGCGCAAGGGACGCGTGTTCACCAAGTTGGACCTGCGAGGGGCGTACAATCTCATCCGCATGAGGGAGGGCAATGAGTGGAAGACAGCCATGTTCACGCCTCTGGGCACCTACGAATACAGAGTGATGCCGTTTGGATTGCAAAACGGTTCTCACTGTTTTCAAGCTTTCATGCATCATGTGTTGGCGGGACTCCTCTACAAGAAGTGCGTCTGCTTTCTGGATGACATCCTGATATTCTCCGAATCGCAGCAAGCGCATGACCAAGACGTTCGGGAGGTGCTGGAGAGGTTGCAGCAGCATAGATTGTACGCCAAACTGGAGAAGTGCCAGTTCGACACGACGGAGGTGGATTTCTTGGGTTACAAGTTGTCGGACAAGGGGCTGGCCATGGACAGCGCCAAGGTTCGCGCGGTGTTGGATTGGAAGAGCCCGCGCAACCGGAAGGAGGTCCAGCGGTTTGTCGGCTTCGCCAACTTCTATCGCAAGTTTATCAAGGGGTTCGCGATGCAGACGGCGGCTATTACGGACACGCTAAGCTCCAAGAAAAAGAAATTCATCTGGACGGAGCAGGCGGAGCAGTCCTTTCAGGCACTCAAGCGTCTCTTCGCGTCGGAAGAGCAACTGCTGCATATCGACCCCAGCAGACCGATGCGGGTGGAGACAGACGCGTCCGATAGAGCAGTGGGAGCTGTCCTGCTGCAGAGGGACCCACAGGGGGTCTGGAGGCCGGGAGCGTTCTACTCCAGAAAGCTCAGCAAGTCGGAGCAGAACTACACCATCTGGGACAGGGAGTTGCTTGCCATTCATGCAGCTTTCAAGGCGTGGAGACACTTCCTGATCGGCGCCAAGCACACGGTGCAGGTCTGCACGGACCACAAGAATCTGGAGCACTGGCGCACGGCGAAGTTCCTGAACCAGAGGCAGATACGTTGGGCGGAGTTCTTTGCTGACTTTGATTTCCGAATAGAGTACGTCCCAGGCGACACCAACATCATGGCGGATGCACTGTCCCGAAAACCGCAATACCTCGAAGAGGCGACGCCAGCGGCAGCCATGCACATCTTCGCGCCAACAGCGTGGGCGTGCGCTTCAGCCACAGTAGACCTGGATGCGGTGCGGCGGGCGTTGCAGGACGACTCATTCGCGCAGGCGAAGATGGCCGAGGTGCACAGGGGCACGGCGAAGAGCGACGAGTTCCAGATACGAGACGGCTTGCTCTTACGTAAAGGGGCCATCTACGTGCCGGGAGATTAACTTCGCGCCAAGGTACTGCAGCAGTTGCACGACGCACCCACGGCCGGGCACTTTGGCACAGAAAAAACGGTGGAATTAGTCGCAAGGGACTTTTGGTGGCCCAGACTGAGAGGGGAAGTCGCGGACTACGTCGCGAGGTGCGACACCTGCCAGAGGGCCAAACCGGTGCACAAACCACCGGCGGGACTGCTGGAACCGCTGCAAACGCCGTTTGAACCGTGGGAGAGGGTGGCCCTGGACTTTGTCACGGATCTACCCAGCTCGAGAGGCAAGACAGCTGTCCTAGTGGTGGTGGACTTGTTCACCAAGATGGCACATTTCATACCGTGTGCGAAGGTGGCCACGGCAGAACAAACAGCCAAACTGTTCATAGATCACGTGTTCAAAGTGCACGGGCTGCCGCGGTCTATACTGTCCGACCGTGGTCGCCAGTTCATCTCGAATTTCTGGCAGAAGCTGATGGGCTTCCTGAACGTCAAGATCAACCTGACATCAGCGAGACACCCGCAGACCAACGGGCAAGCGGAGAGGGTCAATGCCATCATGCAGCAGTACCTGAGATGCTATGCCAATCAACAGCCTGCGACGTGGGTGGATTACCTGCCGCTCGCCGAGTTCGCCTACAACAACACGAAGCACGTGTCCACAGGGGTGACGCCGTTCTTCGCCAACAATGGGAGGAATCCCAGAACCTTCCCGGGACTGGACAGAGTGGGGGAAGGGGAACCGCAGACGGCGGGCGCTTTCGCGTCTGAGTTGCAGGAGGTCCACGATCAACTCCGACGGCAGCTGGAGCTAGCGAAGCACGCATACAAGGTGCAAGCTGACAAGCACAGGCGGGTTGGCGAAGAGATCCGAGTGGGAGACTGGGTCTGGTTGGCAGCCCACGCAGTGCCGACCAGATCGTTAGCCAAGAAGAAGTTGGGGCACAAGCAACTCGGTCCATACCAAGTCGAAGCGCAGATCAACCCAGTAGCTTTCAGGCTGGTGCTACCGGAGGGTTCCAGGATGCATCCGGTGTTCCACAGGTCGGTGCTCACTCCCTACAGGACACCTCACAGGTTCCAGGAACCAGGAACGGCACCGAGTCCGGCTCAGGAGCGGACGGAGGCGGGGAGATTGCCACAGCAGGACCCCATCAACGAAGTCACGGAGATTTTGGACTCCAGATGGGGGGAAGACGGAGTAGAATACCTCCTAGCCAGAGAGGGCACCCGGGCCAGTGCTAATAGCTGGGTGCCAGACTACGCTTTGGAGGAACCCCTGCTCAAGGACGAGTTTCATGCCCTTTTCCCACACAGACCCATGCCAGCAGGCTTCTTCGACGACTGGTTGTTCACGCCCACACTTTCCTCCAGCACGTTCCATGGCTTCGACTCGGACGGGGAGCCCGCACAGGGCACACGATCCCCAGAGGGGTCACCGGAGGGTTCGGCGTCCGACACCTCGTATTGGTGGGACGATCGGCCAGAGGAGCAGTGGCGCCGGAGGTGGCTGGAGATGCCAGGTCAAGCGACCGACGCAGAGACTGACATGGACGTGTGCGGGGAGGATCTCGGTTTCGAGCACGGCGGCACTGAAATGGAGGCGGAGCAGCTCAACGTTGACGAACGCGAGGAGGAAGACTCGGAGGTCTTCAGTTGGCGGCCAGCGACGAGGAGCGAACTGTATCCGGCATTCATTCCTGTGATGATGGAGCACCCAGCAACCACCCTTGAAAGCGGGGAGGGGGGAAGGGGGGGCTTCGAGGGGGGGATGGATGTCAGGGGTTCAGGAGCAGAGACGCAGAGAAGGGAGGAGACAGAGAGCGAGGGGGAGGAATACGAAGGAAAGATGAGTGGGGATGACGAACCGAGATCACCGAGCCTGTCCAGTGAGTCCGAGGATTCCCAGAAGGGAGCGCCAGCGGTCAGAGCAAGGGGGGAAAGCAGGGGGACACCCCAGGAAGAAGGGTCCAGAGAGGGATCAGAGAGCAGCAGTTGGAGATCGGGACCCACGTACCCAGCCGGGAGCAGCGGGGAGAAAGGGGACCAGATATCGGGTTCCGGAGGCTTTCAGAAGGAGGGAGGGCATGAGTCAGGAGTAGTCACGCCCACCTCGGTGAGCGACGAAACGATCAAGAGGAAGGTAGAGAGTTGGGCGCGCGCGCCAAGTTCAAATGTAGCGGAAGCTGGCGCAGTAAGCAGCCCAGAGAGTGAGCCAGGTCCCAAAGCCCGCCGCAAGGAGGCGGAAGGGTCAGGGGGGTCCGCGTCAGAAGAGAGTAGGAAAGAAGAGACACCGGGGGGCAGAAGGACCCAGAGACGGAAGGAAAGGCGCAGGAGGTGGAGCAAGGCTAGGGTATTAAGCTGGTGTGCTAGAGGCGGAGACTCAGACGGGTCTTCGCCGGTCTGACCTAGAAGAAGTAGGGCTGCACATTGCAGTTTGGAAATGGAACCTGTAATCCAATAAAGACTCTTTTAACCTGAACGCTGGCTAACGTGGTCCTATGTGAGCTGGGACTGAGTGGCAGCCCTGACAAAAATGTTTCTGATTTTTTTACAAATGTCATTTTAAACATTTTTTTTCCAATTCATTATATATCATTTCCCAAAATGTTTTAACTTCTCTACATTCCCACCACATATGATAAAAAGTACCTTCTTTTTTTTTTACATTTCCAGCATATATTTGACCCAGTTTTATACATTTTTGCTATTTGTACTGCTGTGATTATACCATCTGTACATCATTTTCTGTACATCGTTTTCTTTTAAAAGAGAACAATCTGTAAATTTCAAATCTACTTTCCACAATTTTTCCCAGTCCTCAAATTGTATATTATGTCCTATATCTTGTGCCCATTTGATCATGACTGATTTGACCTCTTCATCTTTTGTTTCCCATTCTAGCAGCTTCACTTCTTCTTCTATATCTTCCTTTTGAAATCTGGAAGTTGTGTAGCTAAACCCTTTCTTATTATCTTCCTTATACATTTCATATAATTGTCTGTAGTGTAACCAACTCTGAAAATGGTCTTTAATTTCCTCATAAACTTTTAATTTCCATTTCCCTTCTTGATCTTTCAATAAATCTCTATATGTAGGCTGCTTCCCCTTTTTGCCAAGCGGTTTGAGTAAAGAAGCTTCAATTGGTGGTAACCACCAGGGTGTTTTTTGTTCTATTAAATCTTTACACTGCTCCCACACCCTCATTAGTGATCTCCTAATTATATGATTGTAGAATCCTTTATGCACTTTCCCTTTCCAATACCATAAGTATGCATGCCATCCAAATCTATTATCATGACCTTCCAAATCTAATGCTTCTTCCTTTTCCAGTTTTATCCAGTCCCTAATCCACACCAAACATGCAGCCTCGTAGTACAATTTAAGCTCTGGGAGAGCAAAGCCACCTCTTTCTTTTGTATCTGTAAGTATCTTATGTTTAATCCTTGGCCTCCCCCCCCCCCCAGACAAACTTGGAAATATCCTTTTGCCATCTTTTGAGGCAATCATCTTTAACCATTACTGGGACTGTCTGAAAAAGGAAGAGCATTTTTGGCAATACATTCATTTTTATCGCTGCTATTTTTCCTAACATTCTACTCCATATTTCTAAATTCCTTTTTATCTCAGACCATACTTTTTCATTATTGTCTTTGTACACATTTATATTTTTTGTTGTTAACCATATCCCTAAATATTTTTTTAATGAATTTCTATCTCAATACTTTGCATCAACTCTTTTTTCTCTTCTTCCTTCAGATTTTGAACTAATAACTTAGTTTTATTTCTCTTTAATTTAAATCCTGCCACTTCCCCAAATTCTTGAATCTTTTCTATAACTCTAGGGAGAGAGTTTTTTGGATCCTCCACCGTAATCACTAAATCATCAGCATAAGCTTTCAATTTAAATTCATTTTTTCCAGTTTTTATCCCTGTAATCTCTTTATCTGCTCCTATATTTCTTACAAGTACTTCCAGGACCAGAATAAACAACAGCGGTGATAGCAGGCATCCTTGTCTGGTTCCTTTTTGTATCTTACATTCATTCGTTATCACCTGGTTTACAATTATCTTAGCACTTTGTTCTGAATATATTGCTTGTATTCCTTTTTAAATTTGAATCCACAATTAATTTATTCAAGCAATTTTTTTCATAAAATCCCAAGAAACGTTGTCAAAGGCTTTTTCAGCATCTATAAACATCATTGCTGTTTCCCCCCTTCATTTTTTACCTCCAGATATTCTATTACATTCAGAATATTTCTTATATTCTCTTTCATTTGTCTACCTGGGAGGAATCCTACCTGATCTTGATTTACCGTATTTTTCGCCCTATAGGACGCACTTTTCCCCCTCCAAAAATGAAGGGGAAATCTGTGTGCGTCCTATGGGGCGAATACAGGCTTTCGCTGAAGCTTGGAGAGTGAGAGGGGTTGGTGTGCACCGACCCCTCTCGCTCTCCAGGCTTCAGGAAGCTATCAGCAAGCCTGGGGAGCCCGCGGGAGCCTGCCGCCTGGCGCGCAGGGCGCCCTGAAGCACCGCCAGGCAGACATCCGCAGCCTGGGGAGCCCTGCGGGAGTTCCCGAGGCTGCGGATAGCAGCTGTCGCCCGGTGAGCGAGGCGCCCTGAAGCACAGCGCCCCGCGTGCCGGGCAGACATCCACAGCCTGGGGAGCCCTGCGGGAGTTCCCGCAGGGCTCCCGAGGCTACGGATAGCAGCCTGCTGCCCAGCGCGCGGGGCAGACACCCACAGCCTGGGGAGCCCTGCGGGAGTTCCCGCAGGGCTCCCTAGGCTGCGGATAGCAGCCTGTTGCACGGAGCGCGCTGAAGCAGAGCGCCCCGCGCTTCGGGCAGACATCAGCCAGCCCCACAAGCTCGGGGGACAGCGGGGAGGCGGAGCGCCGCCATACCGCTGTTCCCCGACCTGATTTGGTTTCCCCGACCTGGTTTCCCCCCAAAAAAACCTAGGTGCGTCCTATGGGACTGAGCGTCCTATGGGACGAAAAATACGGTATATACTCACCTAATTTTTTTTCAATCTGATAGCTAATATATTTGCAAATAATTTGTAATCATTATTTAATAAAGAAATAGGCCTACAATTTTTTATTTGCAATAAATCTGAATCTTGTTTTGGAATTACTGTAATATAGGCTTCTTTCCATGTTTTTGGGATTTCACCTGTTTTTAAAATCTCATTCATCACATCTTTCAATGTGTTTACCAATTGTTCACTTAACTTTTTATAATATTTTACCGTTAATGCATCTGGTCCTGGAGACTTGCCGCTAATACATCTTGAGCTGTTATCTGAGTGTTTAAAATCAGCTTTTGTTCCTCTTTTATTTTTGGCAGATTACTATTTTTTATATATTCCTCTATTTTACAGATTTTTTCCTTTCCTTTCTCATACAGTTCTGAGAAATATTTTACAAATGCTGCTCTTATTTCCTTCGTCTTATCCGCAATCTTTCATTTATATTAATTTTATTTATGGAATTTCTTTGTACATTTTGGAGAGAGACTTTTGGTTGTTCTGTAAAACCTCCTTCTCTAAAATTGATGCTTTATTATCAAACCCTTTTAACATCTTATCTTTTTCAAAGGTCGCCCTAAGCTGGTAATATTCTAGTCAATTTACCCCTAGTTTGAGTTCTTCAAACCTTTTCAGTTTGGGACAATAATTTATCTCATCCTCCAAGTCTCTGTAAGTTGGCCAGTTATTGTTCATGTTATTATTATGAATGGCAGTTGACTTTGTAGGTGATATCCACCAAGGGTTTTTCGTTATAACTTTGGATTTATTCCTCTCCCTTCCTCATCAGGTGGTTTGTGAAGCCTTTATGTGCTTCTATTTTATCGTGGCATAAGTAGCCATGCCACCCGAAAACCTTGTCCCAGCCCTCTAAATCCAAGACTTCGGTATTCCTAAGCAACATCCGGTTGAAAAAATGCAGCCTCAAAGTACATTCTGAGGTCTGGGACTGCGAACCCTCCTCTTTCTCTGGGTTCCGTCAACAATTTAAATTTCATTATTGCTTTTTTGCCCTGTCAAATAAAATTGGCCAGGTCTCTCTGCCAATATTTAAAACATTTTGTCCCAATAATTATTGGAATTTTCTGAAAGAGAAAGAGGATTTTGGGAAGTACTGTCATTTTAATAATTGATATTCTGCCCCATAATGACAGCTTCAATTTACTCCAATTTTCTAAATTTCCTTCCATTTTATATATAATTTAGATATAATTGTCTCTAAATAAATTAGTATTCTTATTTGTTTTTTTTAAAAAATAATTTTTATTGATTTTTCCATGTACAGATGAAATTCATAAAATTAGAATATCATGGAAAAGTTCATTTATTTCAGTAATTCAACTTAAAAGATGAAACTAATATATGAGATAGACTCATGACATGCAAAGCGAGATATGTCAAGCCTTTATTTGTTATAATTGTGATATTATGGCACACAGCTGATGAAAACCCCAAATTAACAATCTCAGAAAATTAGAATATTAAATCAAATCAGCAAAACAAGGAATGCAAATAGAGCAATACTGGACCTCTGAGAAGTAGAAGCATGCATATGTACTCATTACTTGGTTTGGGCCCCTTTTGCATCAATTACTGCCTCAATGTGGCATGGCATGGATGCGATCAGCCTGTGGCACTGCTGAGGTGTTATGGAAGACCAGGATGCTTCAATAGCAGCCTTCAGCTCTTCTGCATTGCTCGGTTTCATGTCTCTCATCTTTCTCTTGGCAATGCCCCATAGATTCTCTATGGGGTTCAGGTCAGGTGAGTTTGCTGGCCAATCAAGCACAGTAATCCCATGGGCACTGAACCAGGTTTTGGTACTTTTGGCAGTGTGGGCAGGTGCCAATTCCTGCTGGAAAATGAAGTCAGCATCCCCATAAAGCTCATCTGCAGAAGGAAGCATGAAGTTCTTCAAAATCTCCTGGTAGACGGCTGCGTTGACCCTGGATTTAATGAAGCACAGTGGACCAACACCAGCTGATGGCATGGATCCCCAAATCTTCACTTCACACTGGACTTCAAGCATCTGGCATTGGAAACTTCACACTGGACTTCAAGCATCTGGCATTGTGTGCCTCCCCATTCTTCCTCCAGACTCTGGGTCCTTGGTTTCCAAATGAGATGCAAAAGTTGCTCTCATCAGAAAAGAGGACTTGGAACCACTGAGCAACAGCCCAGTTCTTTTTTCCCCTTTAGCCCAGGCAAGATGCTTCTGATGTCGTTTCTTGTTCAGGAGCGGCTTGACAACAACAACAACAACAACAACAACAACAACAACAACAACAACAACAACAACAACAACAACAACAACAACAACAATTTATTATTTATACCCCGCCCATCTGGCTGGGCCTCCCCAGCCACTCTGGGCGGCTTCCATAGAAACCAAAAATACAGTAAAATATCACACGTTAAAAACTTCCCTGAACTTAAGATGTCTTAAGATGTCTTCTGAATGTCAGGTAGTTGTTTATTGCTTTGACATCTGATGGGAGGGCATTCCACAGGGCGGACGCCACTACCGAGAAGGCCCTCTGCCTGGTTCCCTGTAGCTTTGCTTCTCGCAATGAGGGAACCGCCAGAAGGCCC
Source organism: Podarcis bocagei (assembly GCF_964188305.1). Classification (NCBI taxonomy): domain Eukaryota; kingdom Metazoa; phylum Chordata; class Lepidosauria; order Squamata; family Lacertidae; genus Podarcis; species Podarcis bocagei. The sequence continues at coordinate 3,874,633 of NC_138131.1, read as the reverse complement.
TCGGCGCTGGACCTCAGCATCTGGGCAGAATGATGGGGGTGGAGACGCTCCTTCAGGTATACTGGAACGAGGCCGTTTAGGGCTTTAAAGGTCAGCACCAACCCTTTGAATTGTGCTCGGAAACGTACTGGGAGCCAATGTAGGTCTTTCAAGACCGGTGTTATATGGTCTTGGCGGCCGCCCCCAGTCACCAGTCTAGCTGCCGCATTCTGGATTAGTTGTAGTTTCCGAGTCACCTTCAAAGGTAGCCCCACGTAGAGTGCATTGCAGTAGTCCAAGCGGGAGATAACCAGAGCATGCACCACTCTGGCGAGACAGTCCGCAGGCAGATAGGGTCTCAGCCTACGTACCAGATGGAGCTGGTAAACAGCTGCCCTGGACACAGATTTGACCTGTGCCTCCATGGACAGCTGTGAGTCCAAAATGACTCCCAGGCTGCGCACCTGGTCCTTCAGGGGCACAGTTACCCCATTCAGGACCAGGGAATCCTCCACACCTGCCCGCCTCCTGTCCCCCAAAAACAGTACTTCTGTCTTGTCAGGATTCAACCTCAATCTGTTAGCCGCCATTCATCCTCCAACCGCCTCCAGACACTCACGCAGGACCTTCACCGCCTTCACTGGTTCTGATTTAAAAGAGAGGTAGAGCTGGGTATCATCCGCATACTGATGAACACCCAGCCCAAACCTCCTGATGATCTCTCCCAGCGGCTGCATGTAAATGTTGAAAAACATGGGGGAGAGGACAGAACCCTGAGGCACCCCACAAGTGAGAGCCCAGGGGTCTGAACACTCATCCCCCACCACCACTTTCTGAACACGGCCCAGGAGGAAGGAGTGGAACCACTGTATAACAGTGCCCCCAGCTCCCAGCCCCTCAAGATGGTCCAGAAGGATGTTATGGTCGATGGTATCAAACGCCGCTGAGAGATCCAGCAGAACTAGGAAACAGCTCTCACCTTTGTCCCTAGCCCGCTGGAGGTCATCAACCAGTGCGAACAGGGCAGTTTCAGTCCCATGATGAGGCCTGAATCCCAATTGGAAGGGATCCAAATGGTCCCCATCCTCCAGGCGTGCCTGGAGTTGTTCGGCAACCGCTCGCTCAATCACCTTGCCCAGGAATGGAAGATTTGAGACTGGGCGATAGTTGGCCATCGTGGCCGCATCTAAAGATGGTTTTTTAAGAAGCGGTTTAATAACCGCCTCTTTCAGCGGGTCTGTGAAGGCTCCCTCACGGAGGGAAGCATTCACCACCCCACGAAGCCCATCGCCCAGTCCTTCCCGGCTAGCTTTTATAAGCCAGGATGGGCAAGGATCCAGGAGACAGGTGGTTGGTTTCACAAGAGGAATACGACATTTGAAGGCCATCTCCAGGATCCGTCTGTGTGTGGTAGCTCTTGATGCACTAACTCCAGCCTCAGTCCACTCCTTGTGAAAGTTCCCAACACGTTTGAATGGTCTTTTCCTGACAATCCTCTCCAGGCTGTGGTCATCCCTGCTGCTTGTGCACCTTTTTCTTCCACACTTTCCCCTTCTGCATAACTTTCCATTAATGTGCTTCGATACAGCACTTTGGGAACATCCAACTTCTTCTGCAATTACCGTTTGAGGCTTTCCCTCCTTATGGAGGGTCTCAATGATGGCTTTCTGCACAACTGTCAGGTTAGCAGCCTTCCCCATGATTGTGCTTCCTACTGAACCCATTGCAGGTGTTATGGATTGAATAGCTACCGCACCTTTTCACAATATTCTAATTTTCTGAGATTGTTAATTTGGGGTTTTTATCAGCTGTACCCCATAATTGTCACAATTATAACAAAAAAAGGCTTGACATATCTCGCTTTGTATGTCATGAGTCTATCTCATATATTAGTTTCACCTTTTAAGTTGAATTACTGAAATAAATGAACTTTTCCACGATATTCTAATTTTTCGAGTTTCACCTGTATACTTCTAACAATATAGCTTTAACAATTTTTCATATTTCGACCCTCCTCCCCTGGACGTCCCCCATACTCCCTGTCAGGGAACTGCCATCGGCTCAGGAGGGAGATGGGAAAAGCCAGATGGATTACAGAGAGCCCCCAAAGGTCGTGGAAAGTAGCTCCTCCTCGGCGGGGGAGAGTAACCACGCCTCCAGTGGAGAGGAGCTGTAGGGCTTGGAGGAAGCGAGGAGGTGCCAGGACACCTTGCCTGGGCAAAGCGGGGAGGGGAGAGGTCCACCGCTACCCACGCCCTACTTGCGCAGTAAGGTTCCACACAGAGGGGAGGCGCAGACTGGGTGTCAAGAAATTACTTTGCTGGGGAAAGTTTAAGCCCCGCCCACTCACGGATTCTGCCAGTGAATGAGTCAGCCACGGGAGAGTGGCGCTCCGGACAGATAAAGTTTATTTTTGCAGCAAAAGCAAGGCTTCACAGCTGAGCAGGGAGGTATTTGCCTGCTTGCTCTCGAGCAACCCCTTGGAAACATAACACTCCCGTTTTGTTTTATTTCCATATTGTTCACCCAGCGTATTGGTTCCCCAAAATTTTCTCCATACATATTGTCAGGGAGCTGCCATCAGCTCAGAGGCGAGAGGTGGAAGGGCGGTTGGGTTACAGGGAGCCTCTGAAGATCGTGCGAAGCAGCTCTTCCTCCGGGGAGGAGGGAAGCCCCGTCTCCAGTGGGGAAGGGATGCAGGGATCGGAAGATGCTAGAGAGAGCCGCAACACCGAGCCTGAGCAAAGCGGGGGGGGGGGGGGAGGCAGGTCCCCCTTTGCCAATGCCCTCCCTGCGCAGTCGGTTTACACGCAGGGAGAGGAGGAGAAGGATTAGGGTCAAAAGACTGTTATGCTGGGGAAAATTTAAGGACCGCCCACTCCCAGATTCTGTTAGAGACTGAGCAGACATGGACTTGAGACGCTCTGCACTGTAAATGTTTTTGTACAGATAATAAAGCCTGGAAAAGACCGGTTGGAGTCTTGCCTCTTCGCTCTCGAGCAACCACGCCGGCACCTAACACATATAGTCTTTTTTGTTGTTGTATACAGTTGTGATTGTTTACTCAAACCCTGCCAATGAGCCCATTTCATTATGTCGTCTCTTCATATATGTTGTAAATAGTTCCCATTCTCTTTTAAACTCTTTGTTGTCCTTTTCATGTATTTTTTCTGTTAGTTATGCCAGTTCTGCATATTCCATAAGTTTCCCTTGCAATTGATCTTTTGTTGATATTTCTTCTGTTTTCCAAGTTTGTGCTAATATAATTCTTGCTGCTGTTGTTGCATACATAAATAATTTCCAGATTTCTCTTTTTACATCTTGATTTAAAATTCCTAGAAGGAATGCTTCTTGCATGTGTGACAGAGACCTGGTTGGATGAAGCAGATGGGCCTGTCCTTGCTGCTGCTTGCCCACCAGGTTTCTCTTACGCACAGCAACCCAGGCCTTGTGGGCGGGGAGGGGGGATTGCAGTGATTTTTAGGAAGTCATTAGTCTGCACCAGGCATCCTATTGGGAAGACCCAGTTTTCTGAGTGCATGTTCTGGAAGTTGGGCAATAGGGGCAGTACAGGATTCCTATTGGTGTACCGACCTCCCTGCTGCACCAAGGATTCCCTGCCCGAGCTGCTTCAGGTCGTGGCAGATATGCTCCTGGAGAACCTAGCTTGGTTGTCCTAGGGGATTTTAACATCCATGCCGACACGACCTTACAAGGGGCCGCTCGGGACTTCGTGGAAAGCATGGCCTCCATGGGGCTGTCCCTGAATAAGTCTGGCCCAACCCATAGCCGTGGACATGCCTTAGACCTGGTGTTCACCTCTATGGATGTTGGTGATCTGACACTAACTAAAAGCGAAACCAAAGAAGTGCCATGGTCAGATCACTTCCTGGTGCAACTGGACTTCTCCGCGACCCTTCCCCTCTGCAGGGAGGTTGGACCGATTCGGATGGTCCGCCCCCGCCACTTAATGGATCCAATTGGCTTCCAGAGAGTGGTAGGGGATGCTTTATCCCAAGTTGATGGCCTTTCAGCTGATTCCCTGGTGGCACACTGGAATGCTGAGTTAACCAGGGCTACTGACTGTCTGGCTCCGAAGCGCCCTCTCCGATTGCATGGAGCCCGGACAGCCCCATGGTTTTCCCCGGAGCTGAGGGTGATGAAACAATCGTTGAGACGGCTAGAGCACCGGTGGTGGAAAACTCATTCTGAATCAGACCGGACACAGGCTAGAGCTCAACGTCAAGCCTACCAAGTGGCAATGGTGACGGCGAAGAGGGCCTTCTTCGCCGCCTCCATTGCATCTGCAGAAAACAGCAGCAGGAGACTTTTTTCAGGTGGTTTGCAATCTATCGGAACCACCTGTACCACCGGGGCCTGGTAGGGACCCCAAGATCTCCTGCAATGCTTTTGCAAAGTTTTTTGCAGAAAAAATCGCTCAGATTCAGAAGGAGGTAGACTCCACCGTGGGAGCAGGGCCAGGGCGGGAGAGTGCTAGAGTTCTGTCTGGTCCTGTTACATGGGATCAATTCCAATCTGTTACCTCCGAGGATGTGGACAGGCTGCTTGGACAAGTGAAACCGACCACCTGTCTCCTTGATCCTTGCCCATCCTGGCTGATAAAAGCGAGCCGGGAAGGGCTGGGCGATGGGTTCTGCGGGGTGGTGAATGCTTCCCTCTGTGAGGGAGCCTTCCCAGACCCGCTGAAAGAGGCGGTCATTAAACCGCTTCTTAAAAAAACATCTTTAGACCTGGCCAATTTGGCCAACTATCGCCCAGTCTCAAATCTGCCATTCTTGGGCAAGGTGATTTAGCGGGTGGTTGCTGAACAACTCCAGGCACGCCTGGAGGAAACGGACCATTTGGGGAAACTCAGCCAGATGGGCGTGGTATAAATAAATTAATAATAATAATAATAATAATAATAATAATAATAATAATAATAATTCTTAACAAAGGTCTTTTTAAACATTTTTTTCCAATTCATTATATATCATTTCCCAATAATTTCTAATCTTTTTGCATTCCCACCACATATGATAGAATGCCCCATCTTTTTCTTTACATTTCCAAAAAGTTTTTGATCCCTTTTTATACATTTTGACCATTTTCTCTGGTGTTATATATCATCTATACACCATTTTCATAGAATTCTCTTTCAATAAGATAAAATCTGTAAATTTTAGGTTCACCTTCCACATCTTTCCCCAATCTTCAAGTTGTATATTATGACCTAAATCCTGAGCCCACTTTATTTGTGCTGACTTTACAATTTCATCTAACGTTTCCCCATAACGTAGGAGATTGTATGTTTTTTAAAGTAATTTCGTGTCACTCTCAACTATCTCTATTTGAAAGTTTGAAACTGTATAACTAAAACCTTTCTAATTGTCTTCCTTAAACTGTTCATTTAATTGTCTATGATGTAACCAACTTTGTAAAAAGGCCTTCAGTTCCTCATATCCTTTCAGCCTTAACCCTTTCCCCGCCTCTATTAATAATTCTCTATATGTCAGCCAATTTCCTCCCTTACTAAGTGGTTTTAATGCTAATGCTTCCACCGGTGAGAGCCACCATGGGGTTTTGGGTTCTAGAAAATCTTTATATTTATTCCAAACTTTTATAAGTGTTTTTATTATTATATGATTATGAAAGCCTTTATGTTTTTTATCTTTCCCGTACCATAAATATGAATGCCAACCAAATCTATTATCATGTCCTTCCAAGTCCAGTATTTCATCTCTTTCTAATTTTATCCAATCCTGAATCCACGTAATGCAAGCTGCTTCATAGTATAATTTCAAGTCTGGAAGGGAGAAGCCTACTCTATCTTTTGTATCTATAAGTATTTTATATATTATTCTAGGTTTTTCCCCATTCCAGACAAACTTAGAAATATCTTTTTGCCAGTTCCTGAAGCAGAAAAGATTGCTTATTATCAGTATTGACTGGAATAAAAATAACATCTTTGGTAGTGCATTCATCTTTAATGCTGCTATGCTTCCCATCAAGGAGAGATTCATTCTATTCCAAATTTCCAAATCTTTCTTAATCTCATTCCAAACTTTCCTCATAATTGTCTTTATATAAATATAAATATAAATTTTTATTAGTAAGCCAAATTCCTAAATATTTGACGTTTTAATGAATTTCTATTTTTGTAGTCTCCTGCAATTCCCTTTTCTCCAATTCTGTCATATTTTTGTTAATATTTTTGTCTTTCCTTTATTTAATTTAAATCCTGCCACTCGCACAAACTCTTGTATTTTTTCTAAAGCCTTAGGGAGACATAGTTTTGGTTCCTCGACTGTAATTACCAAGTCATCTGCAAATGCTTTCAACTTAAATTCATTTCCCCTTGTTTTTATTTCCACAATCTGCTTGTCTGCTCTTAATGTTTCTTTTCAAAATCTCAAGGACCAGAATGAATAATAAAGGTGATAACAGACATCCTTGTCTCATTCCTTTTTCTGTTTTAAATTGGTTTGTTATCACCTGATTAATAATTAATTTTGCACTCTGTTCTGTATATACAGCTTGTATCCCTTTTATAATTTTTTTCTCCATATTCCATTTCACCCATCACTTTCTTTATAAAATTCCAAGATATATTATCAAATGCTTTTTCCGCATCTATAAACATCATTGCTGCTTTTTTCTCCTTTCTTACTTCTAAATACTCTATTACGTTTAAGATATTTCTTATATTATCTTTCATCTGCCTACCTGGAAGAAATCCCGCTTGGTCTGGATGTATATAAACATTTAAGGCCTTTTTCAATCTATTAGCTAAAATATTAGCAAATATCTTATAATCATTGTTCAATAATGAAATAGGTCTATAGTTTTTGACCAAGGTCAAATATGTATCTTGTTTTGGAATCAAAGTAATATAAGCTTCCTTCCATGTTTCTGGAATTTCCCCTTCTGTTAGTACTTCATTCATTATATCTTTCATTGGATTTACAAGCTGTTCTTTAATTTTTTTATAGTACTTTGCTGACAATCCATTTAGTCCTGGTGATTTGCCCACCTTGATTTGACTTATTGCAACGAGATTTCTTGATCTGTTATTTGTGTATTTAAGAATACCATCTCTTCTTGTTTTATTTTTGGCAGATGACTCTTTTTTATATATTCCTGTATGTTGATTGCCTTTTCATTTCCTCTTTTGTATAAATTCTGAAAATATTTTAAAAAGACTTCCCTTATTTCTTTTGCTTTATGTAAAACTTTCCCATTGGAGTTAATTTTACCTATATGATTCATCTGTTGATTTCTCCTTAATTGCCATGCTAACAATTTCCCAGGTTTGTTTGCATGTTCAAAGAATTTCTGTTTCATTTTTTAACTTTCCATGCTATTTCTTCATTGATTATCATTGAATACTATGATTATAATTTTATTGTCTGTTTTATTGATTGTTTATTTGGTTTTTTCCCTAATTCATTTTCTTTCTTTGATATAGCACCCAAAATTTCTTTTTTCCTTGCTTCCCTGGCTCTCCCCCCCAGCATTTTTTTGTATAAAAAGACCTCTCATGACTGCTTTACCAGTATCCCATACAGTTTGGATTTTTGTTTCCTTGTTTAAGTTCAGTTTAAAATATTCTTCTATTATTTTTTTAATATTGTCTACTAATTCTTGATCATCCAATAAATCATTATTAAGGCTCCATCTAAAAGTTGACCGTTCTTCCTTTTGCATTTCCATAACCACTGGGTTGTGGTCTGACAAGGTCATTGGATCTATCTCAACTTTCCTAACTTTTAATTCCAGCTCTTTAGTAATCCAAACTGCATCAATTCTTGCGCTGCTCTTATTGACATGAGAATAGTATGTGAACTGCTTCTCCATTAAATGCCTTACTCTCCAAATGTCAACCAGATTCAAAGTTTGGGCCATATCAAAGAAAGTTTTGGGAAGCTTCCCTTCCTTTGTCTCCTTTATTTTCTAATAGTTCTGTCCATCTCTAATCATGGCACTCCATTCAACTCTCCCATTATAATGATTTTTTGATCTGTGAACTCCAATAGGTCTGTTTCTATTTTTTTTTTTGTAAAATGCTGATTTGTTATCATTAGGGACATAGACTCCTACCAAATATATATTCTGTTCCTTGAAGTTTTATTTGAACTATTAAGATTCTCCCTTTTTCATCTTTTTTAATCAGTTTGGGCTCCAGTGCAGGTTTGATGTAAAAGACTACACCTCTTTTTTGGTATCTTCAGCAGTAATAATAATAATAATAATAATAATTTATTATTTATACCCCGCCCATCTGGCTGGGCCTCCCCAGCCACTCTGGGCGGCTTCCATAAAAACCAAAAATACAATAAAATATCACACGTTAAAAACTTCCCTGAACAGGGCTGCCTTAAGATGTCTCCTGAATGTTAGATAGTTGTTTATCACTTTGACATCTGCTGGAAGGGCGTTCCACAGGGCGGGCGCCACTACCGAGAAGGCCCTCTGCCTGGTTCCCTGTAGCTTTGCTTCTCGCAATGAGGGAACCGCCAGAAGGCCCTCGGCGCTGGACCTCAGCATCCGGGCAGAATGATGGGGGTGGAGACGCTCCTTCAGGTATACTGGAACGAGGCCGTTTAGGGCTTTAAAGGTCAGCACCAACACTTTGAATTGTGCTCGGAAACGTACTGGGAGCCAATGCAGGTCTTTCAAGACCGGTGTTATATGGTCTCGGCGGCCGCTCAACTTGACTAGACAGAACTCTAGCACTCTCCCGCCCCGGCCCTGCTCCCACGGTGGAGTCTACTTCTTCCCGAATCTGAGCGATTTTATCTGCAAAAAACTTTGCAAAATCATTGCAGGAGAACATGTGGCCCGTACTGGGCCCCGATGTTGCAGGTGGTTCCGCTAAATTGTGAACCACCTGAAAAAGTCTCCTGCTGCTGTTTTCTGCAGATGCAATAGAGGCGGTGAAGAAATTCTTCTTCGCCGTCGCTATCGCCACTTGGTAGGCTCGACGTTGAGCTCTAACCTGTGTCCGGTCAGATTTGGAATGAGTTATCCGCCACCGGCGCTCTAGCCGTCTCAACGATTGTTTCATTGCCCTCAGATCCGTGGAAAACCACGGGGCTGTCCGGGCTCCATGCAATCGGAGAGGGCGCTTCGGAGCCAAACAGTCAATAGCCCTGGTTAACTCCACATTCCAGCGGGCCACCAGGGAATCAGCTGAAAGGCCATCAACATGGGATAAAGCATCCCCTACCACTCTCTGGAAACCATTTGGATCCATTAAGTGGCGGGGGCGGACCATCCGAATTGGTCCCACCTCCCTGCAGAGGGGAAGGGTCGCGGAGAAGTCCAGTTGCACCAGGAAGTGATCTGACCATGGCACTTCTTTCATTTCGCTTTTACTTAGTGTCAGATCACCAACATCCATAGAGGTAAACACCAGGTGCAAGGCATGTCCACGGCTGTGGGTTGGGCCAGACTTATTCAGGGACAGCCCCATGGAGGCCATGCTTTCCACGAAGTCCCGAGCGGCCCCTTGTAAGGTCGTGTCGGCATGGATGTTAAAATCCCCTAGGACAACCAAGCTAGGTGTCTCCAGGAGAACATCCGCCACGACCTGAAGCAGCTCGGGCAGGGAATCCTTGGTGCAGCGGGGAGGTCGGTACACCAAAAGGAATCCTGTACTGCCCCTATTGCCCAACTTCCAGAACATGCACTCAGAAAACTGGGTCTTCCCAATAGGACGCCTGGTGCAAACTAATGACTTCCTAAAAATCACTGCAACCCCCCCTCCCCGCCCATGTGACCTGGGTTGCTGTGCGTAAGAGAAACCTGGTGGACAAGCAGCGGCAAGGACAGGCCCATCTGCTTCATCCAACCAAGTCTCTGTTACACTATCCCTATTTTTTTTATTTGTTAAGATTCTTTGGTGTCTTTTTGCTATATGTGTCTCTTGTAAACAAATTATATCTAAATTTTGTTTAAAAATTAAATGTTGCACCCTATTTCTCTTGGTTTTATTATTCATCCCATTCACATACCAACTCAATATTTTAATGTTTGCCATTGTCTATTTTCCTTGAGGTAGGACTACCCCTGGCTGCACCTTTCTCTTCTTCTTGTGCCAACAATTCCATTGCCAGCCTTTGCTGTTCCAAAGGGGTTTTCCCATGCCTACCTGTTTCTTGTCTTTCTAAGTCTCTGCCTTGTTTTTCAAAAACTCCATGTGCCTGCATTTCTATTGTAAGTCTGTATCTTTTGCCTTTATATATAAATGAGAGTCCTTCCGGAAATTTCCATCTATATCGTATGTCTGCATTTTTTTTTAAAAAGTTTTTTATTAAGAATTTCAACATAACAAATTATCAAAACATATCATCTTCTTTTCATCCCCCACCATTTTTCCCCTGCCCCTCCCCAAAAAGTAACCCTCCCTCCCTCCTCCCCAAGACTTCCCTCAGTTCCTCTCTCTGATTTTTCAACACATATTATTCTCTGCATATTGTAAAAATGTAAACATCTCTAAGTCCTCCATCTATTATATTAACAAATACATTTGTGTCAGTTTATTCGAAACCTGCCAAGGAGTCCAATTCATTTTGTTGTTTCTTTAAATAGTTTGTAAATAGTTCCCATTCTTCTTTGAAGTCACAGTTGTCCTTGTCACGTAGTTTATGCGTCAATTTTGCCAGTTCCACATAGTCCATCAATTTTTCTTTCCACTGTTCTTTTGTCAGGGTTTCTTCATTCTTCCATCCTTGTGCTATTAAGACTCTTACTGCCATTGTCGCATACATAAATATATTCTTCATTTTCCTTGGCAGGTCTTTTCCTACAATCCCTAACAAAAATGCTTCAGGCTTTTTTTTACAAATGTTAATTGGAACATTTTCTTCAACTCATTATATAACATTTCCCAGAAATTTTTAATTTCTCTACAATCGCACCACATATGATAAAAAGTCCCTTCTTTTTCCTTACAGTTCCAACATGTATTTGAACCGGTTTTATACATTCTTGCTATCTGTACTGGTGTTATGTACTGTCAGAGAATGGTGCTGAAATAGCTAGCTGAGATAAAAACTCCAAGCAAACAGCCATCTCTGTACAGTGATTTATTGGGTAGCTTCAAAGTATTTACAAGAGTTCAAAAGTACACGCCAATACGATGAGTCAGTTGGCTCGACTGGCCCCTTCCTTTGCCTCGCCCAGCAAACCCACCTCCTAAGTCCAACCCCCCTCTTCTGCTCCGTGAGTGGCTGGTCCCTGGAGATGGCTCACCCCTCCCAGTTTCATTGTCTCCCGACAGTCCTTTCTCTTCCTCCTCGGACGAGGAGGAGTAACTGCTGATTAAAGGCGCAGGATCTTTGTAAGTGCCTCTCTTCTCCCCCTTTCCTCCTTCTCTGCCTCCAATTCCCTGATATGTACCATCTATACAGGTGAAACTAAAAAAAAATAGAATATCATGGAAAAGTTCATTTATTTCAGTAATTCAACTTAAAAGGTGAAACTAATATATGAGATAGACTCATGACATGCAAAGCGAGATATGTCAAGCCTTTATTTGTTATAATTGTGATGATTATGGCATACAGCTGACGAAAACCCCAAATTAACAATATCAGAAAATTATAATATTAAATGAAATCAGCAAAACAAGTACTGCAAATAGAGCAATAGTGAACCTCTGAGAAGTAGAAGCACTCAGTACTTGGTTTGGGCCCCTTTTGCATCAATCACTGCCTCAATGCGGTGTTGCATGGATGCTATCAGCCAGTGGCACTGCTGAGGTCTCTTTTCTGATGAGAGCAGCTTTTGCATCTCATTTGGAAACCAAGGACCCAGAGTCTGGAGGAATAATGGGGAGGCACACAATGCCAGATGCTTGAAGTCCAGTGTGAAATTTTCACAGTCTGTGTTGATTTGGGGAGCCATGCCATCAGCTGGTGTTGGTCCACTGTGCTTCATTAAGTTCAGGGTCAACGCAGCTGTCTACCAGGAGATGTTGGAGCACTTCATGCTTCCTTCTGCAGACGAGCTTTATGGGGATGCTGACTTCATTTTCCAGCATGACTTTGGCACCTGCCCACACTGCCAAAACTACCAAAACCTGGTTCAATGCCCATGGGATTACTGTGCTTGATTGGCCAGCAAACTCACCTGACCTGAACCCCATAGAGAATCTATGGGGCATTGCCAACAGAAAAATGAAAGACATGAGACCAAGCAATGCAGAAGAGCTGAAGGGTGCTATTGAAGCATCCTGGTCTTCCATAACACCTCAGCAGTGCCACAGGCTGATAGCATTCATGCAACGCTGCATTGAGGCAGTAACTGAGGCAGTCCATACCTAATTTTTTGTTAATTAAAACCCTTTTGTGTTTTTTTGCAATATGTGTCTCTTGAAAACAAATTATATCTAATATCTGTTTTGCTATTACATGCTCAATCTTGTGGCATTTGGCTTTACCATTTAAACCATTCACATCCCACCTCAGTATTTTAAGATTGCCCATTATCAGAGTCGGTTACATTATCTGTTTTTTTCTGCTGTTGCTCCTTCCAGTGATAGCCGCTCCAAGGCAGCTCTTTGTTCTGCTACTGGGTTCCCCCTGTCATGTCTTGGATCTTGTTCTCTCCTGTGTTTTTCAAAGAATTCTCTCGCCTGATGTTCTGATGTCAATCTATATCTCTTTCTCATGAATATAAAGGATATACCCTCTGGGTATTTGTTAAGTGGTCCGGCAGACTTCCCTGCAGTACTATTTCCTTCTGGACTCAGCAGAGTGTGTACAACGCGGCCGTTGCAGAAGAGAGAGTCCACATGCTGCTGTTCTAAACTACCGTAGTTTTCGCTCCATAACACGCATTTTTTTCCTCCTAGAAAATAAGGGAAAATGTCTATGCATGTTACGGAGCGAATGCTTCCCTCCTCCGTGGCTCGCTTTGAAACAGCAAAGCGGGAGAAGAGCCACTGAGTGGGGAGGAGAGAGGGACAGAGAGCCTGCTTCTTTAAAGGAGCAAAGGAGAGGAGAGGACCTGCTTACACAAGTGTAAGCGGCTCCTGTCTGGTTGGCTCCTTTAAAGCAAGCAGGCTCTCTGTCCCTCCCTCCTCCCCACTCAGCTCGCTAAATAGCAGGAAAGATTTTCAGCTTGCTAAGCCTGGGGGAGGAGGGAGAGAAGCAGAGCCTGCTTGCTTTAAAGGAGCAAAGCGGGAGAGGAGAGGAGCCGCTTACACGAGTGTAAGCGGCTCCTGTCCGGTTGGCTCCTTTAAAGCAAGCAGGCTCTCTGTCCCTCCTCCCCACTCAGCTCGCTAAATAGCAGCAAAGTTTTTCAGCTCGCTAAGCCGGGGGGGGGGGTGAGCCAGGGAGGAGGGAGAGAAGCAGAGCCTGCTTGCTTTAAAGGAGCAAAGCGGGATAGGAGAGGAGCCTTCTCCCCTTATACCCCTCTTCTGCATTATTAGCAGCATCCTTCTCCACCCACCCCACGTGTGCTCCTTGTCCCTTGAGTGCTTTTCCTTCCCTCCCCACTTAAAACGTGGTTACAAAGCACAGATCCACATGGATCCTCAGGATTTTTGCACTGGGTCACCCCAAATTCACCATCAGATCACATAGCATGTCCATGGCTACAGTTTGCACCAAAAAAATCACGCACCCACTGTTGCAAACATGGATCCACATGGATCCTCAGGATTTTTGCATTGGGCTACCCCAAACTCACCCTCAGATCACATGTCTGTGGCCACAGCATGAACCACAAAAATCATACATCCACTGTTTCGTTTAGAATTTTTTTTTCTTGTTTTCCTCCTCTAAAAACTATGTGTGTGTTATGGTCGGGTGCATGTTATAGAGCGAAAAATACGGTAACAGCTTTATTTACAGCAGAACAGTAAAATAACAAACAGACCATCCGAGACAGCAGGCATGGTGTCTCGGCTTCTCGGCAGAAAACGAAAGTAACTCACAGACAAAGAAACAGCTTTCCCGGATATAGGATCTCTCCACCCCTCAGAGGCAGGACAAATGGAGTTGAGCTGTTTAACCCTGTAAGCTCTGATTCCCCTCACACCCCCTCTCGTCCTGCACTGCTGGAGGCATGTAAGTTTCACCACTTACCCCAAACACAGACCTTCACAGAACTCCCCATGACGCTGGAAGCTCAAAGGTTTAGTGAACCCATCTGCCAACTTCTTATGACTGGGACAGTACTGCAGTCGCACCAATCCCAACTGAATACTCTGACACACATTCTGGAAACAGATGTCTAGATGTTTGGTTCTGGCCTTAAACTGCCCAGACTCAGCCAACGTCAGAGGATTGATTGTCCTCCCACACCGTGACAGGCAAGCAACACTCTCCACAGATCTCTTGAACCAAACAAACATAGAACTCCAATTCCCAAAAAATCTCAGACCGCGCACTGAACTCATCCTCAGTAGAGGAGAGCGCTATGAGACTTTGCTTTCGGGACTTCCACCCAACCAAAGAGTCCCCAAACTTCACTACCATACCAGAGACGGATTTCCTGTCCTCCAGATTCACCCAATCACTGTCAGATTCGCCCAGCATGTCAGTTTTACGTCGCCCTTGGCTGACAGCTTGAGATGGAAGTCTTTGGTATCTTGCAGGTAACGCAGTACCTGCTTAATACTATTTCAGGCCTGTACACTTGGGTTTGTAGCTTCCTGGCTAAGCAGATTGTTAGCAAACGCTATGTCAGGTCTGCTCCACTGGGACAGATACAACAGACTACCCAGAGCTGCCTGAAAGAGCTCAGCATTTTCAAACTCAGCGGGTTCTACTTGCGGACTGTCTTTCACGTAGCTTGTCTCCATGGGTGTCCTGACCCCTGCACATTCAGACATTCTGAACTTCTCAAGCAACTGCTCAATCTTGCCTTTCTGACTGAGCAAGAAGCTACCGTCTTCAGACCTCTCTATCTGCACCCCTAGGTAAACTTTCACGGAACCTAAGTTCTTGAGTTCGAAACGCTTTCCAAGCTCTTTGATAAACTTCTGCACCAGTTTGTCTGACTGTGAAACATGAATTATGTCGTCAACAAAGACAAAGATTTCTTGTGACTCTTCTGACCCTTTCAGGTACAGGCAGCTGTCAGCAAGACTCCTCATGAAACCTAACTTCTCTAAGGCTTCATTCAGGCACAAGTTCCAATTCCTGGCTGGTTGTTTCAGCCTGTAAATGGATTTGTGCAGTTTCCACACAGCATTTGGCCCATTGCCCTCAAACCCTGGAGGAGGAAGCATGTACAGATCCTCCTGGAGGTCTGAGTTCAAGTAGGCTACATCCACATCAAAATGATGCACCAGAAAACCTCTTTGTGCAATGGCTAAGAGCATGTGCAGGGTTTCACTTCAGGAAGTAGGAGCATACACCTCGGTGTACTGCAACCCCTTTCGCTGAGTGAACCCTCTGGCTACTACCCTAGCCCAGCCTTGTACTGTGGTTCTCCAGCTGCCGTGGGTTTAAGCCTGTAAACCCAGCGGCTGCTTATAGCCTGTTTGCTAGCCGGCAACGTTGTGAGGGAGAACACACCTAGAGACTCCATAGAGCTCATCTCCTTCTGCATTGCCTCATGCCATTTCCTGGCTTCTTCCTGAGGCAGTTTCTGAACATCCTCAAAGCTTTCAGGTTCACACTGAGCCACACCAACACATACACTTGTGACCTTAAACCTGTCAGGTGGTTTACCTTTAGTGGCCCCAGTTGAACTCCTCAGCGCAAGTTCAAGTACCCCCTCTGACCCACTAGGGCCAGCCAGCACATCCTTGGCATCAGAGAGCTCCCCCTCTGATTTGCTGTGCCTTCTGGACTTCTCAACTGGACTTGTGGGTGAGGACGGTGCACTTCTTGGCTCTAACTTGGCAGCTTTAGGAGAGGCTCTTGGCTGCTCCTGCTCTGGAATCTGTGCCTCAGCCGCAGGATCAGACTCTACCTCTTCCTCATCAGCAGTCAAGCAGACTCTCTGAAAGTACATCTGGGTTCCCATGTATGCGTATCCACCCACTTTGCTCACAGAACTCAGCACTCCTGCTGACTGGGAGAAGCAACAAGAGGAACAGCCATTTTAGATCTGGTCATAACCAATGTTGATGACATGGTTAGTGGGGTAGAAGTGGAAGGATCAATACCAGGGAAGTCTGACATCAATACCAGGGAAGATTCTGGAGCAGATCATTAAGCAAACAGTCTGTGAGCACCTAGAAAGGAATGCTGTGATCACCAATAGTCAGCATGGATTTCTGAAAAATAAGTCATGTCAGACTAACCTGATCTCGTTTTTTGACAGAATTACAAGCCTGGTAGATGAAGGGAACGCAGTGGATGTAGCCTACCTTGATTTCAGCAAGGCATTTGACAAGGTGCCCCATGATATTCTTGTAAAGAAGCTGGTAAAATGTGGTCTTGACTATGCTACCACTCAGTGGATTTGTAACTGGCTGACTGACCGAACCCAAAGGGTGCTCATCAATGGTTCCTCTTCATCCTGGAGAAGAGTGACTAGTGGGGTGCCACAGGGTTCTGTCTTGGGCCCGGTCTTATTCAACATCTTTATCAACGACTTGGATGATGGACTCAAGGGCATCCTGATCAAATTTGCAGATGACACCAAACTGGGAGGGGTGGCTAACACCTCAGAGGTCAGGATCACACTTCAAAACGACCTTGACAGATTAGAAAACTGGGCCAAAACAAACAAGATGAATTTTAACAGGGAGAAATGTAAAGTATTGCACTTGGGCAAAAAAAAAATGAGAGGCACAAATACAAGATGGGTGACACCTGGCTTGAGAGCAGTACATGTGAAAAGGATCTAGGAGTCTTGGTTGACCACAAACTTGACATGAGCCAACAGTGTGATGCGGCAGCTAAAAAAGCCAATGCAATTCTGGGCTGCATCAATAGGAGTATAGCATCTAGATCAAGGGAAGTAATAGTGCCACTGTATTCTGCTCTGGTCAGACCTCACCTGGAGTACTGTGTCCAGTTCTGGGCACCACAGTTCAAGAAGGACACTGACAAACTGGAACGTGTCCAGAGGAGGGCAACCAAAATGGTCAAAGGCCTGGAAACGATGCCGTATGAGGAACGGCTAATGGAGCTGGGCATGTTTAGCCTGGAGAATAGGAGGTTAAAAGGTGATATGATAGCCATGTTCAAATATATAAAAGGATGCCACATAGAAGAGGGAGAAAGGTTGTTTTCTGCTGCTCCAGAGAAGCGGACACGGAGCAATGGATCCAAACTACAAGAAAGAAGATTCCACCTAAACATTAGGAAGAACTTCCTGACAGTAAGAGCTGTTCGACAGTGGAATTTGCTGCCAAGGAGTGTGGTGGAGTCTCCTACTTTGGAGGTCTTTAAGCAGAGGCTTGACAACCATATGTCAGGAGTGCTCTGATGGTGTTTCCTGCTTGGCAGGGGGTTGGACTCGATGGCCCTTGTGGTCTCTTCCAACTCTATGATTCTATGATTCTATGTACCACCTGTGTACCATTTTCATAATATTCTCTCTTAAGGCATTACATGCCGTAAACTTCATACCTGTGGTCCATAACTGTTCCCAGTCAGCCATCATTATGTTATGTCCAACATCTTGTGCCCATTTAACCATAGCAGATTTCACCGTTTCATCCTGAGTATTCCATTTCAACAGCAGGTTGTACATCCTTGACAAAATCTTAGATTTGGGTTCTAACAGTTCTGTTTCTAATTTTGATTTTTCCACATGGAAACCAATTTTCTTGTCCAAATTATATGCCTCCATTATCTGATAATAATGAAGCCAATCTCGCACTTTGTTTTTTAGTTTCTCAAAACTCTGCAATTTCAGTCTATCTCCCTCTTGTTCCAGAATTTCCCAATATTTCGGCCACTTGGCCTCCATATTGAGCTTTTTCTGTGCTTTTGCTTCCATCGGTGACAACCACCTTGGGGTTTTGATTTCCAATAAATCCTTATATCTTATCCAGACATTAAACAATGCTTTCCTGACAATATGATTCTTGAATGCTTTATGTGCTTTGACCTTATCATACCACAGGTATGCATGCCATCCAAGAGATATTATCAAAAGCTTTCTCCGCGTCCACAAATATCAAAACTGCTTTAGTATTTATATTCACTTCTAGCTTTTCCAAAATATTAATTATATTCCTCAAATTGTCAGACAAGTGTCTTCCCGGGAGAAAGCCCGCTTGGTCTTTATGAATCTCTTCCATCAACACTTTTTTCAATCTCTTGGCCAAAATATCTGCAAAAAATTTGTAATCCACATTAAGTAATGATATGGGGCGGTAGTTCTTAAGCTGAGTCTTTTCAGTCTCTGTTTTCGGTATAAGTGTAATATACGCTTCTTTCCACGACTCTGGTGCCCTTTTCCCTTCCAATATTTCATTACAGACTTCCTTTAAAGGTTGTACTAACCACTCTTTCAAAGATCTATAGTATCTAGAAGTCAGCCCATCCGGTCCTGGAGATTTGCCTAGTTGCATATTTTGAATGGCACCTTCTACTTCCTGTTCAGATATTTTATAGTTCAACATTAATTTACTTTCTTGAGAGATTTTTTGTAGTCCATTTATCTTCAGAAATCGATCTATATCCATTTCTTTCTGTGGCCCTTGTGTATATAATTGTTTAAAATACCTCTGGAAACAGTTTCTAATCTCAGCTGGGTTATGTATGTTCTTTCCTTCCACTTCTAAATTTGTAATAGTATTTAATTTTTGTCTTTTTTTCATTTGCCAAGCCAGCAATTTCCCACATTTATTAGCTGATTCAAATGTTTTTTGTCTCATTTGTTTAATTTTCCATTCTATTTCCTGATTCATCATTTCCATATGTTGTACTTGATATAACTTTATTTCTCTCAAAATCTCCTGCGATTTTGGTTTTGCTCTCAATTTCTTCTCACTTTCTTTTATTTTCTCCAAAATTTTATCTTTCCTCTCATTTTGACTTCTCTTCTTTATTGCATTCTGTTGTATCAGGAACCCTCTCATAACAGCTTTGCTTGCGTCCCAGATTACTCTTTTTTCAACATTAGTGTTCATATTTATCTCAAAATAGTCTCTCAAGGTTTTTTGGGCCTTCTTAATCACGTCTTCATCTCTGAATAAGGTGTCATTCATCCTCCATCTGAAGGAGCCAGTTGATATTAGTTTCATCTCCATCCTTACAGCATTATGGTCGGAGCAGGTTTTTGGACAAATTTCCGCTTTCTTTATCTTTGGTGCCATTCCTCTAGTTACCCATATTTGGTCGATTCTAGTCCATGTCATCTTGGCTTCAGAAAAGAAAGTTCCCTCTCTTCCCAAGGGATTCTTTGTTCTCCAAATGTCAACTAAGTCCAAGTTGTCTGTCATTTCAAAAAATGTTTTCGGTAGTCTACCATCCTTGGTGACTACCTGTCTTTGTGCCTTATCCATGTTTGTAGATACCACTCCGTTCATATCCCCCATCAAGGTCAGATTGTAATCCAAATAGTCCAATAGGGCCTCATGCAACTTTTTAAAGAATTCAGATTTCCCCTCATTCGGTGCGTAAATTCCTACTATCAAAAATTTCTCTCCTTGAACTTGAATTTCAATTGCCACAAATCTTCCTTGATCGTCTTTAAAAATGAATTTCGGTGATAGTCTCTCCTTTGCATAAATCACTACTCCTCTTTTTTAACTTTGTCAGATGAAATAAACTCTTGTCCCAATCTCTTGTTAATCAATACTTTCCTATGTAGCCGTATCACGTGTGTTTCTTGTAAGCAAATCAAGTCCAATTGTTCCTTTTTTAACAAATGAAAAACACTTTTCCTCTTCCGAGGGGAGTTGAGCCCATTACAATTCCAACTTAATAGTTGCAGAGCCATGATGTTATTACTTTGCTTTACCTCCAACTGCACCAAGTGTTCTTGTTCTGTCGGTGGTGTCACTTTCTCTGAACCATGCAATCCAAAAGATAAATTTGCTATATCTAGTATTCCTCTTTCCAGTGCTCTTGGCTCTTCTCCAGATTCCACTTCTTTCTGTAAGTCTTCTCCGTGGTCTTTCAAGAATCTATCTTTGTCGTCGACTGATCTTATTTTTATCTTTCTTCCTTTATATTTAAAGGACAGGCCTTGGGGAAATTCCCACCTAAAGATGATTCTATTGCTTCTCAGCAGGGCAACCAAGTATCCGTAGTTAGATCTTAAATCCAAGAGATGTTTTGGAATGTCCTTAAATATCTCCACATTTGACTCATGTATTTCCAAAGTCTTTCGGAAGTGCAGATTCAAGATTTTGTCTCTCTCCTCTTTTGTTCGAAGTGTAATCAAACAGTCTCTCATCTTGTTCTTCTTTCCTCCTCTTCCAAGCCTGAATGCACTCACTATCTTAAATTCTTCCTTTCCCAAATCCTGTTGCCAGAAATCTGCAAATTCCTGCGTAAGAAAATCAGCCAAATTGTCTTTCTCACGTTCTGGTACAGCCCTGATTCTCAAATTTCTTTGTTTCTCCTTCAATTCAATCATAGACAACGTCAACCTCGAGTTGCCTATATATCGGTGGTATCTTCTCTTGAGTAGCGGTTGCTATGTCCTTTGCTTCTTCAGCTGTCTTTCGGGTCAAAGCAGATTCCTGTAACAATTTCTCAATCGTCTCTGTATTGGTGTTCACCTTCTGTCCCAAATTATTAATACTTGTAGTATTTTGGTCAATTTTAACTGATGCTTCAGCTACTTGTTTATTTGTTTCAGCTACTTGTTTACTTAAATTTTCCAAGGATTCATTAATTTTTCCTAGTGCCAGAGCTAAAACATCTTCAGACGACGTTCCTTTTGGTTTAACTTGTGGGGGTGGAGCCCCTGATAATCCAGATGGTCCAGAAGGACCAGATGTTGAAGCTCTTCGCTGCGACCCAGTATCTGTACGAAAAGATCTGCCAGACCTAGTAGTTTTTTCCTGAATCAACTCTAACTTTCCTCTTCCATCAGTCCCACGGCTAGAATTTGTTTTGAGATGGAAAATTCCCCTAGCCCAGTTGTTATTGTAGCAATATCAAACCTCCTCTAGGGGGACACAGTAACAGTCAAAGCTTGCAACTTTAAGAAAAAATAGTCCTTATGAATCCCCCAATTCACAAGAAAACAACAGTTTCAATTGCACTTAATCAGTTACTTTAAAACCAGGAGAAGTCCAGAAACACTGTATCTCTCTTGCAGTTAGCTGTCTAAAGTACTGTGTTTACCGATAGTGCTTTTCACAGAGCGGCATTCCTTGTCTCAAGGCAGTCTGTTCCCAGGTTCTGAGCGGTGGATTTTGGCTTCCTTTCCCTCTTTTTTTTGGCAGATAAATGCAGTTCAAACCTTTCCCCCTCCTCTCCTGCAAACCGGAGGGGAGATCCCTTTTCTGATTTTAGGATTTCTGTCCTTTTTCAAACGTCTTTCAAAGTTTCCGCTTACAGTCTCTTTGCTTTGATCTGTTTACAAGAAATGGAAGGCGGACTTCCTGTTTATGCCTCCCCGTATCGGTGCCGAATTAATTGTTTTTCTCCCTTTAAATCCAATTTTATCCTACTCACGGGTAGTTACTTTTGAAGTCGAATTGTCCCAGGAAAAAGTCAGCGCTCTCCGATAACGGCTGTGCAGCTTCACTCCGCGAAAGAAGCAGTCGACTCTCAGCACCACGCCGCTCACCCCGTTTCGCTCCGGAGCCCAAAAAGGGTTCTTCGCAGATTGGGGGGGCGCAAAAGGTGCCTGCCGAGTCCCACGTTCACAGGCTTCACTCGCCTGTGATTTTTGAGGGGTCCCCGCTTCGCCGCAGCGGTACAGACCCAATCCCGTGGAGCTGGTCCCTCGAAAAATCAGAGGGAATCCACCATTACCGATGGCGCCAACCCAGAAGTCTGGGCGGTAATTATTTGGGTCCTCTCTTTCCCCCTTTTTGAAAATAGGGACAACATTTGTCCTCCTCCAGTCTGCCGGGACTTCGCCTGTTCTCCAGGAATTCTCAAAGATGACTGCCAGTGGTTCTGAGATCACATCTGCCAGTTCTTTTAATACTCTTGGATGCAGTTCATCTGGCCCTGGAGACTTGAACACATCTAAACTAGCCAAGTATTCTTGTACTATCTCCTTAGTTATTCTGGGCTGTGTTTCCTTTGCTGAATCATTTGCTCCAAATTCTTCAGGTCGGGCATTGTTTTCTTTATCGGAGAAGACTGAGGCAAAGAAGGCATTGAGGAGTTCAGCCCTTTCTGTGTCCCCTGTTTGCATTTCACCATCTTCTCCTCTGAGTGACCCCACTGTTTCTTTGTTCTTCCTTTTGCTACGAACATACCCATAAAAGCCTTTTTTGTTGCTTTTAACCTCTCTAGCAAGCCTGAGTTCATTCTGTGCTTTAGCTTTTCTGACTTTGTGTCTACACATGCTGGCTATTTGTTTGAATTCCTCTTTGGTGGTTTCCCCCCTTTTCCATTTTTTGTACACATCCTTTTTTAATCTTAACTCAGTTAAAAGTTCTTTAGATAGCCACCCTGGCTTCTTTAGGCACCTTCCATGTTTCCGTCTCATTGGTATTGCCTGACGTTGTGCTTTTACTATCTCCCTCTTAACAAACTCCCAGCCATCATGAACTCCCTTTCCTTTTAGTATTACTGTCCATGGGAGCTCACCCAGCACTTCCCTAAGTTTTATGAAGTCGGCTTTCTTAAAGTCAAGAAATTGAGTCCTAGTATGCTTGGCTGCTCCTTTCCGCTGTATAGTAAACTTCAGAAGAGCATGATCACTCGCGCCTAATGGTCCTTCCACTTCTACCCCACTAACCAGGTCATCAACATTGGTTAGGACCAGATCTAAAATGGATGTTCCTCTTGTTGCTTCTCCCACTTTCTGGACAATGAAGTTGTCTGCAAGGCCAGTGAGGAATCTGTTTGACCTTATGCTCTTGGCTGAGTTTGACATCCAACAAATATCTGGGTAATTGAAGTCCCCCATTACTACTATCTCCCTTCCTTTTGCATGCTTGGCCATCTGTTCCAGGAAGGCATCATCTATGTCCTCCGTTTGGCTTGGGGATCTATAGTAAACTCCCACAATGAGGTCTCTGTTATTCTTCTCTCCCTTAATTTTGACCCAAATGCTCTCACTTTGGCTTTGAGGTTCTAAATCTTGGATCTCTTCACAGGTATACACATCCCTGACATATAACGCCACTCCTCCTCCTTTCTTGTCTGGTCTGTTTCTCTGAAATAGATTGTATCCCCCCATTATTACATTCCAATCGTGGGACTTATCCCACCAGGTTTCAGTGATATTTAGTTTGCTGTACCAAGAGCTCAAGCTCATCTTGTTTATTTCCCATGCTTTGCGCATTAGTGTACAGACATTGAAGTCCATTAATCATTCCCCCGTGCCTCTTATTTAAGGAATTTTTTCTCCCACCACTAGGTCTGCGTGCTGTTTGCTCCATTTGGTCTATGACATTTGGATGATCATCTTCATCAATTGATAGACTCCTACCTTCAGGAGCACTGTCTCCCTCCCCCACATTAGTTAGTTTAAAGCTCTCCTGATGAGGTTTCTGAGATTTTTGGCAAAAACATTTCTCCCAACCGTTGTGAGGTGCAGCCCATCACTTGCCAGAAGTCCATCTTCAAGAAACTGCAGTCCGTGATCTAAGAATCCAAACGTTCCTGTTTACACCATTTGCGAAGCCAGCTGTTCACTTCCACTATTTTTCCCTCTCTCCCTAGGCCACGTCCTTCAACTGGGAGGAGAGATGAGATGACAGTTTGTGCATTTAGTTGCTTCAATTTCCTGCCGAGAGCCTCGTAGTCTCTTTTGATCTTCTGGAGGCTATTGCTTGCAGTGTCATTGGTTCCCACATGAACCAAGAGGAAGGGGTATTTGTCAGTGGGCTTTATGATTCCTTGCAGCCGTTCAGTTACATCTTGGATCTTAGCCCCGGGGAGACAGCACACTTCCCGAGACATCTTGTCAGGCCCACAGATCACTGCTTCTGTTCCCCTCAGTAGGGAATCCCCTATCACCACTACACGCCTCCTCTTAGGTTGGGTCGGGGTTCTTCCGTGAGCTGTCCGTTCCAAGGTCGCCTGCACATTCCCTGAGGACTGACTTTGCTGCTCGTCTTCATATACCTGATCGACTGTAATGAGGGAGAGATCCTCAAATGGAGTCTGCTCTTTGTCTTCCATGCTAGGGGAGAGGACCTCAAAGCGATTGTGTATTTCTAAACAATCAGAGCGACCCCTGGGCCTCCTACTTCTTTGAGTCACGTTTCTCCATATATCTGGCTCCTGTGTTGGTGAACTAGCCTCTTTCTCAAGGGGAGTCCCCTGTCTCCTCCTTGGTGGAGACGGTGTGCTCTGTTGCTTCCAAGAAGAGCTCCAGCTCTATAATTCTTTGGAGCGTAGCTACACGTTCCTCCAGTTGCTGGACTTTGTCTTTTAAGAGGGCAATCAACATGCAATTGCTGCAGGTAAAACTGCCTGCAACCTTTGGCAAGATGGCAAACATTGCGCAGGAACCGCAGGCGACTGCAGCTGTTCCCTCCCCCTCCATCTTGAGAACGTGTCGTTGGGGGTGGCTACAGCGGTCCTCCATCATAAAAAGCGGGAAGACAGGACAAATAACTCCCCCCACAAAAAAACCTAGGTCTCCCCCAACAAACGTTTGAGACTAGCTCCCCTAAATCTAAAAGATGGATCAAACTGCACAGGGAGAACAGCTAATCAGCCACAAAGAAACACACACACACAAGAAAACCCTTTTTGCTCCTTCTTCAACTGCTGCCCTGCTAGCTATGATTCTATTCTATGATTCTATGATTCTAAGGTGATTGACTATATGGAACTGGCGGAAATGACTGGCATAATCCGAGACGAGGGAGAAGAGTTGGTGGAAGAAGATTGGAAGAAATTTAAAGACTATTTACAGAAATATGGTAAAATTAATGAATGTTAGAATGATGTTGGATAGAAACTAAGTGGTTTTTAGCTGCAATACTATAAGGGAAAATGAAAAAATGGATTACTAATAGGTAAAGATTTAATGTTACAATATTTTAAGATTAAAGATGAGGATAAACAAAGAGGGGAAGGATTTGCTGAACCAACAAACTGAATTGGAATACAAAAAAGGGAGGCGTGAGGAGGTCCGGGAAACAAGCTAATGAAAAATAAGTAATGGCAAGATTGAGTTGTTTGTAATTATTTTTATTTTGTATTTTTCTTTTTTCTATTTTTCTTTTGTAATATTTTGAAAATCTTAATAAATATCTTATAAAAACAAACAAACAAATAATTATCGCCCAGTCAGTCTGACATCAATACCAGGGAAGATTCTGGAGCAGATCATTAAGCAAATGGTCTGTGAGCACCTAGAAAGGAATGCTGTGATCACCAATAGTCAGCATGGATTTCTGAAAAATAAGTCATGTCAGACTAACCTGATCTCGTTTTTTGACAGAATTACAAGCCTGGTAGATGAAGGGAACGCAGTGGATGTAGCCTACCTTGATTTCAGCAAGGCATTTGACAAGGTGCCCCATGATATTCTTGTAAAGAAGCTGGTAAAATGCGGTCTTGACTATGCTACCACTCAGTGGATTTGTAACTGGCTGACTGACCGAACCCAAAGGGTGCTCATCAATGGTTCCTCTTCATCCTGGAGAAGAGTGACTAGTGGGGTGCCACAGGGTTCTGTCTTGGGCCCGGTCTTATTCAACATCTTTATCAACGACTTGGATGATGGACTCAAGGGCATCCTGATCAAATTTGCAGATGACACCAGTCAGGGGTTCAGAGACAGAGGCACAGGTGAGGGAGGAGACGGAGAGCGACGAGGAAGAATCCCAGGACAGTGAGGAAGAGGATGACAATGACTTGAGATCTTCCATGAGTCTCTCAAGTGAATCGGAGGATTCTCAGGAGGGGGCGCCCCTAGTCAGGACAAGGGGGGTCACAGGGGGGACCTGCCAGGAGCAGGGAAGCAGCAGGGAGACCCCGAGCGGGAGTGGGAGATCGGGACCGGCTTCCCAGCAGGAACGAAGGGAAGAGAGGGGAGTTCCCAGTGTGACACACGGAAAGAGACAGGGGAAGGAGATCGGGGGAGGACGTCCTGCCGGAAGAGGCGGAGAGTAGTACAGGGAGTAGTGTAAGTGTCAAAAGGAAGGTCAGGGGTAGCGAACGCGCGCCAAGTTCAAATGTGGAGGCGCGCGGAAATGGAGAAAGCCCGGAGGAGGAGCCTAGCCCCAAAGCACGAAGGAGGGGGAACAGGCGTCTGGGGAATCCGCTTCAGGAGAGAGCAGGAGGGAAGGAACCCAGGGGGGCAGAAAGACCCTGCGGAAAAGGAAAGACAGGAAGAGGTGGTCTAGCACAAGCCTCTTAAGTTGGTGCAGAGGCGGGACCGATTCAGAGGGGACTTCAAATGTCTGACGTTAGAGACGCAGGGCTGCGCGCCTCGGTTGTGGAACCAATAATGAACTGCAATAAACATCCTTGTATATAAGAAGAGCTTGGCGTTGGTCTTTTGTGAGCTGAGACCTGAGGCAGCCCCTGACAGTAAGTCCCCTCTCTAACTACGCAAAATTTTTTTTGCAAAGCTCACGAAGTTTGGCAGCCATGAGTATGGAGCAGCAGATAGCTGAGCTACGCAACGCAGTCTCCCGGCTTACCACTGAGGTAGTGGTCTCCCAGAAGAGGGGGGAAGAGGCGGAAAAGCGGTGCCAAGATCTGCAAGCCAGGTGGGATCATGCATGCCAAGTGGGGTTCCCGGGGACCAAAGCTGCTGGAGTAGCACTGGGCAGAAGAGGGGGCAACTTGGTAGCCCACTTCGATGGGAACCTGCAGCAATACCCCAGTTTTAAAGCAGACGTAGAATATGCGTTGCATTTGCTTCGCGACGACTTTAAAGATGAGGAGGAAAAGGTGGGTTTCATTGTGTCCCACTTGCATGGGGAAGCGAGGGCTTGGCTGCGCAATCTGTGGCGCGAGGATTGCCCTGCTCGAAGGGACTCTGATGAATTTATCAAATGCATGGACGCTTGCTTTCAGTCTAGCGTGGATGTGGATGTGGCACGCCAGCAAATCCATGGTTTAAGGCAAGGCAAGGCTTCAGTACGTCAGTACCATGCTCGCTTTTTCGCCTTGCTGAATGTGCTGCGATGGGAGAAAGATTCTCTGGCTGTCAGAGACTTATTTTGGGAGGGGCTCTCTGGCCCGGTGAAGGACGAATTGGCTAGGGGGGACAGACCTAAAACCCTGGCAGACGTGGTGCAACGTGCGCTTGCCATTGGAGTGCGCCAGGAAGAACGCCCTTGGCGCAATGAGGGGGGTAGCCAGCTTCACGCACCGTCTAGAGTGCCTCCTTTGTTTCCCAGAGATCCAGGACGTCCGCGTCTCTCCCCTCAGCTGCAGCCAGGGGAGGAGCCTATGGAACTGGGGAGTGCGAAGGCTCAGTCAGTGGCCGGAGCCCCAGCGTCCGGAACAGTCAAGAAGAAGCCTCCTAGAGGGAACAGGAAGTGTTACATCTGTGACAGTGCAACGCACATGGCGAAAGAGTGTCCCCAGAGGCTCCGGCAGCACACTGCAGCCTTGGCAACAGTAACTGCAGCAGCACAGCATGAAGAGCAGTCTCAGGGAAACGACAATGCCTGGCTGGAATCAGCAATGTTGGGGCACAGCCAGGCGAGTCAGTAGAGCAGTCCCCAGTGCTTTTGCAGCCTACAGACCCCCTGCCACCCAAACCTGTAGTGCAGCTCACTGCAACCCTCCAGCTACCTAATGGACGCACCCTGGAGGTCCCCATCACAATTGACAGTGGGAGCAACGCAGACTTCGTGGGGGTGCAGTTCGTCAAGCAGCATCGCATAGAGCTTCTGCCAGCCACGCTGCCATTGAACGTCGTCACAGTGGATGGCAGGAAGCTGCTGGGGGGGCAAGTGGTACAACAGACGCCGCCCATGGTGATGCAGATTGGCAATCACCGAGAAGTCATCAGTTTCAACGTCACCCGCCTGTCAGACACGCCTATAGTGTTAGGCATGAGTTGGCTGGATAGGCACAGCCCGACCATGGCGTGGTACCAGCGGCAGCTCACCTTCGGCTCGTCCTATTGCGCGCAGCATTGCATCCAGACCGGTCAGGAGGAGGAGGGCCAAGAGGAGGGGCAGCAGCTACGTCTCAGCATGGCGCAAGCAGTACCCCTCAAGTACAAGGGGTTTTTGGAGGTTTTCTGCGAGAAGGAGGCTGACCAGTTTCCACCTCACCGGCCCTACGATTGCGCTATTGACCTCTTGCCAGGGACAACGCTGCCGCCTGTGAAGCTGTATTCCATGTCCGAGGAGGAGCTGCAGGAGCTCAGGGAGTTCATAGATCACAACCTGCAGCGGGGATTCATCCGAGAATCGAAGGCTGTAGGGGGCAGTCCTGTGTTTTTTGTGAAGAAGAAGGACACGCCCCAAAAGAGGCTGATCGTAGACTTCAGATTCATAAACTCTAAGACAAAGCCCGCGGCCTTTCCCATGCCCAAGATTGACGACCTGCTCGCGACGGTGCGGAAAGGGAGGATCTTCACCAAGTTGGATCTCCGCGGAGCTTACAATCTCATACGCGTGCGAGAGGGTGATGAGTGGAAGACGGCCATGTTCACGCCGTTGGGCACCTACGAATACAGAGTTATGCCGTTTGGTCTCCAAAATGGCTCCCACTATTTCCAAGCTTTTATGCACCACGTGCTAGCGGGACTCCTCTACAAGAAGTGCGTATGTTTCCTCGACGACATTCTGATCTTCTCAGAATCGCCGGAAGCTCACGAGAGCGACGTCAAGGAGGTCCTGCAGAGGCTACGGGAGCACAGGCTCTACGCCAAGCTGGAGAAGTGCCAATTCAACGTGACGGAGGTGGATTTTCTGGGCTATAGGCTGTCCGACAGGGGACTAGCCATGGACAGCGCCAAGGTCCGCGCGGTGTTGGACTGGAAGAGCCCGCGAAATCGGAAAGAGGTCCAGAGGTTCATCGGCTTCGCCAACTTTTACCGCAAGTTCATCAGGGGTTTCGCCAAGGAGACGGCAGCTATCACGGACACTCTCAGCTCCAAGAAGAAGAAGTTCACCTGGACGGACCAAGCGGAGCAGTCCTTCAGGAGACTTAAGAGTCTCTTCGCGTCCGAAGAACAGCTGCTACACGTGAATCCTGGCAGGCCCATGAGGGTTGAGACTGACGCATCTGACAGAGCGGTGGGGGCCGTCCTCTTACAGGAAGACCCGCAGGGAAACTGGAGGCCCTGTGCTTTCTACTCCCGGAAGCTCAGCAAGTCGGAGCAGAACTACACCATTTGGGACAGGGAGTTGCTGGCCATCCACGCAGCTTTCAAGGCGTGGAGGCACTTTCTCATCGGAGCCAAGCACACCGTGCAGGTCCGCACGGACCACAAGAACCTAGAGTACTGGCGCACGGCGAAGCTACAGAGCCAGAGGCACATACGCTGGGCGGAGTTCTTTGCGGATTTCGATTTCAGGATAGAGTACATCCCAGGCGACAACAATGTCATAGCAGATGCGCTCTCCAGGAAACCGCAGTATCTCGAGGCAGCGGCACCAGTGGCAGCCAAGCACATTTTTGCACCGCAGGCGTGGGCGTGCGCTTCAGCCGCCGTGGACCTGGAGGCGGTGCGTCGCGCGTTGCAGGCGGATCCGTTCGCACAGTCCAAGATGGAAGAGGTGCGGAGGGGCACAGCGAAGGACGACGAGTTCCAGATACGCGACGGCCTGCTGACCCGTAAAGGTGCTCTCTACGTTCCGGGAGACGATCTCCGCGCGAAGGTTCTGCAGCAGTTGCACGACGCACCCAGCGCTGGCCACTTCAGCAAGGAAAAGACGACGGAATTAGTGGCCAGAGACTTTTGGTGGCCCCAGATGCAAGGGGAGGTCGCGGAGTACGTCGCCAGGTGTGACACGTGCCAAAGGTCCAAGCCAGTGCACCAGAAGCCAGCGGGACTGCTGGAACCGCTGGAAACGCCACTGCAACCGTGGGAGAGGGTGGCGCTGGACTTTGTCACTGATCTGCCCAGTTCGCGAGGCAAGACGGCGGTGCTTGTGGTTGTAGACCTGTTCACCAAGATGGCGCATTTCATTCCTTGCGCGAAGGTGGCGACAGCGGAGCAAACAGCCAAACTGTTCATCGACCACGTGTTCAAGGTGCATGGGTTGCCACGGTCCATTCTGTCCGACAGGGGGCGCCAGTTTGTGTCCAGCTTCTGGCAGAAGCTCCTAGGGATCCTGCACGTCAAAATCAACCTGTCGTCGGCGAGACATCCGCAGACCAACGGCCAAGCAGAGAGGGTCAACGCGATCATGCAGCAGTACCTGAGATGTTACGCCAATCAGCGACCCGCGGCTTGGGTGGATTACCTGCCGATGGCTGAGTTTGCCTACAACAACACGAAGCACGCGTCGACGGGGGTGACGCCGTTCTTCGCTAACAATGGAAGGCATCCCAGAACCTTCCCGGGGCTCGTAACGACGGGGGAGGGGGCGCCACAGGAAGCCGACCATTTCGCAGCAGAATTGCAAGAGGTGCACGACGAGCTACGGAGACATTTAGAGCTAGCTAAACAAGCCTATAAGGTGCAGGCGGACAAACACAGGAGGGAGGGGGAAGACATCCAGGTGGGAGACTGGGTATGGTTAGCGGCCCAAGCGGTGCCGGCCAAGTCGTTAGCGAAAAAGAAGCTAGGACACAGGCAACTAGGGCCGTACCAAGTTGAGGCCAGGATCAATCCCGTAGCGTTTCGATTGGCCCTCCCCGAGGGTTCCAGAATGCACCCGGTCTTTCATAGGTCGGTGCTCACCCCCTACAAGGCCCCACACAGATTTCAGGAGTCAGGGGCGGCACCAGAACCAAGCAGGGAGTCGCCCAAGAGGGGGAGGTCACCTAAGGCCGAACCAGTCAACGAGGTCACAGAGATTCTGGACTCGGGATGGGGGGAAGAGGGAGTAGAATATTTTCTCGCCAGGGAGGGCGCCCCGGCCAGCACCAACAGTTGGGTGCCGGACTACGCTTTGGACGAACCCCTCCTCAAGGACGAGTTCCATGCCCTTTTCCCACACAGGCCCATGCCAGCACAGTTTTTCGACGATTGGCTTTTTACGCCCACACTTTCCGCCAGCACCTTCCGAGGGTTCTCCTCCGCAGAGGAGACGACGCCAGAGTCGAGCCCTCCAAGGGGATCGTGTTCGGGGGTGGACACCGACCCTTCTTACTGGTGGGACGACCAACCAGAAGAGGACTGGCGCATGAGGTGGCGGGTGGGTCCTTGGCAAGCAGACCCCACCCAGGCAACAGGGGGAGGGGAGGACGTGAACATGTTGGGAGAGGACAATGGGTTCGAGTACACAAACAATGAACTGGAAGCAGAGGAGATCGACGTCGACGACCTGTGTCCGGCAGCGACCTCCGCAACGACGGAGCCCCCGGAACCTGCGCCCGAGCAGCGGGAGGGGGGAAGGGGGGGCTTCGAGGGGGGGATGGATGTCAGGGGTTCAGAGACAGAGGCACAGGTGAGGGAGGAGACGGAGAGCGACGAGGAAGAATCCCAGGACAGTGAGGAAGAGGATGACAATGACTTGAGATCTTCCATGAGTCTCTCAAGTGAATCGGAGGATTCTCAGGAGGGGGCGCCCCTAGTCAGGACAAGGGGGGTCACAGGGGGGACCTGCCAGGAGCAGGGAAGCAGCAGGGAGACCCCGAGCGGGAGTGGGAGATCGGGACCGGCTTCCCAGCAGGAACGAAGGGAAGAGAGGGGAGTTCCCAGTGTGACACACGGAGCGGAGCAGGAAAGAGACAGGGGAAGGAGATCGGGGGAGGACGTCCTGCCGGAAGAGGCGGAGAGTAGTACAGGGAGTAGTGTGAGTGTCAAAAGGAAGGTCAGGGGTAGCGAACGCGCGCCAAGTTCAAATGTGGAGGCGCGCGGAAATGGAGAAAGCCCGGAGGAGGAGCCTAGCCCCAAAGCACGAAGGAGGGGGGAACAGGCGTCTGGGGAATCCGCTTCAGGAGAGAGCAGGAGGGAAGGAACCCAGGGGGGCAGAAAGACCCTGCGGAAAAGGAAAGACAGGAAGAGGTGGTCTAGCACAAGCCTCTTAAGTTGGTGCAGAGGCGGGACCGATTCAGAGGGGACTTCAAATGTCTGACGTTAGAGACGCAGGGCTGCGCGCCTCGGTTGTGGAACCAATAATGAACTGCAATAAACATCCTTGTATATAAGAAGAGCTTGGCGTTGGTCTTTTGTGAGCTGAGACCTGAGGCAGCCCCTGACAACACCAAACTGGGAGGGGTGGCTAACACCCCAGAGGACAGGATCACACTTCAAAACGACCTTGACAGATTAGAGAACTGGGCCAAAACAAACAAGATGAACTTTAACAGGGAGAAATGTAAAGTATTGCACTTGGGCAAAAAAAAAAAAATTGACCACAAACTTGACATGAGGCAACAGTGTGATGCGGCAGCTAAAAAAGCCAATGCAATTCTGGGCTGCATCAATAGGAGTATAGCATCTAGATCAAGGGAAGTAATAGTGCCACTGTATTCTGCTCTGGTCAGATCTCACCTGGAGTACTGTGTCCAGTTCTGGGCACCACAATTCAAGAAGGACACTGACAAACTGGAACGTGTCCAGAGGAGGGCAACCAAAATGGTCAAAGGCCTGGAAACGATGCCTTATGAGGAACGGCTAAGGGAGCTGGGCATGTTTAGCCTGGAGAAGAGGAGGTTAAGGGGTGATATGATAGCCATGTTCAAATATATAAAACGATGTCACATAGAGGAGGGAGAAAGGTTGTTTTCTGCTGCTCCAGAGAAGCGGACACGGAGCAATGGATCCAAACTACAAGAAAGAAGATTCCACCTAAACATTAGGAAGAACTTCCTGACAGTAAGAGCTGTTCGACAGTGGAATTTGCTGCCAAGGAGTGTGGTGGAGTCTCCTATTTTGGAGGTCTTTAAGCAGAGGCTTGACAACCATATGTCAGGAGTGCTCTGATGGTGTTTCCTGCTTGGCAGGGGGTTGGACTCGATGGCCCTTGTGGTCTATTTCAACTCTATGATTCTATGACTAGAAGCCTGGACTGATTGCCTTCTGGACAGGCAAAGCATAGCTTTTTTTTTTAATAGATTTTTATTGCAGTTTCAGAAATTATATACAAAAGAAAAACAAACAAAACACAGACAAAAAAGAAGTATAATTTCAATCCCTTATTTTCTTATGCCTTACTTCGCTGACCTCCTCCTACCTCCCCTTTCTGTATTCCAATTTCAAATTATTTATTCAGCAAGTCCTCTCCCTTAATTTCATTTAATTTTAACCTTTCTTTTCTTTTAACTTAACCATTATTGCTATAAACCACCTAGCTTCTAAGCCGTCATTGTTCTAACATTCATTAATTTTGCAGTGTTTCTCATCCCTTTCTTCAGTTTATTTTTGATAACCTTATCTTCATTTAGTTTAGTTCATTTACAAAATCCAGTTTTACCTTATCCAAACTTAATCATCGAACTTATACCTCAGATCTTGTTCTTAAACCATTTTTTCTAAGGCCGACCAAGGTTCCCTTCCACGGATTTCCCAATTTACATAACAATGATAAGAAAAAATAAAAGCAACAAAATAAATTGTAATTATGGACTTCCGGAGGCGGCGCGAACGGCAATGGTGGTCTCCTTCGCGCTGTGAAGGGGAAGCTCCGCAGAAACGGGTCGTCCGCTACGGCGAAGCAGAGACCCAAGTCGGAAACCCACAGGCAGCGAAAGCCTGTGGTCGTGGGACTCGGCGGGCACCAGAAGCGCCCCCCGAAACGAAGAAGGGACCTCGTAATGGGCTCCGGACCGTGGAAGGGCTGGCGCGGTGCTGTGAGTCGATCGCTCTTTCTGTGGAGTGAAGCCGCATAGCTGCTGTCGGTGAGCGCTGACCTTTTTTCCTGGGAACATTTGACCAGAAAAGCAACAACCCGTGAGTAAGAGGGACTGAATGATTTTGGGACTAAATTAACTTAAAATTCGGCCAAAGCGGGAGACGCAACCAGGAAGTCCGTCTCCCGGCTCTGCTTTAATATTTTAAGCAAAGACTTTGATCTGTCTGGTGCCTTTGAAGCGGTGCCTAAAGGAACTAATCCGTGCATCACTTGAACTGACTTTGCTGATATCAGTGGATTTAACTCTTCTAGTTGTGGACTTTGTTTCTACCTCTTCCTTTGGATTTACAAATTTATTAAGGAACCCAGGCAGTCGGACTGCCAGACTGTTAGAATTGTCAGATTGTGGACTTTGTTATTCTGGACTGTTACATTTGAGTGCTACCTGAACTGTTACATTGAAATACTGTTTCTGGCACTTTTTGAGACATTGTTCTACTTTAAAGGCTAACTCTGCTAACTATAAGACACCTGAAGGTCTTTTGGAATTTTGAGGCTGTTTTGACATTGTTTAAAATGTTTTGAAGCTTTGAAACAACTTGAGAAAAAAAAACTTTTTATGAACAACAAATTTGCTGTTTCCCTCAAGATACGTTTGAACTCCCCCTAGAGGATTTTGGATTTACAACCGTCTGGGACTTGTTTTCTCTTCTCTCCTCCCTTTTTGTTTACTCTCTGGGCTTGTGGATTCCCATGGGAATCGTATACAGTTTGACCTTGGCACGTAGACAGAAGTGGAATGAGCGGCACTGGGAAAACAAGATCAGCCAAAGCTAAAGCTAAACAAACGACTTTAACCTCACAGCTGCGCAGATCATCTGTTCCTGCTATTTTGGTGACACAAGAGGAAGAAACTGAGCAGACCAGGTCAGAAGGTATGGCTGCAGGAGGATCTCCCTCAGTATTGGACAAAATTTTTGAAAAGTTGGAAGGTTTGAGTAAACAAGTGGCTGAGCAATCATCTAAAATTGACCAAAACACAGCCAGTGTAAACAAACTGACCCAACAAGTTGCTCTGAACGCACAATCAATAGCGAAATTATTTGAAGCCACCACAGAAAATCGTAAATTGGCTGAGGCAGCTAATCAGAAAGTTGAAGTCTTAAAGGAGGAGGTAAAACCTATGCGCAAGCAGATTGGTGACCAGCAGGCCTATCTGTCTATGATAGAACTACGAAGCAGGGAAAACAACTTGAGATTGAGGTCAATCTTAGAACTTGAACAAGGGGACTTAATCGAGTACTTGACAAAAGAATTTACAAAATTTTGGCCTTTGGAAGAAGACAAGGACTTTAAAATTGTGAGTGCTTTCAGACTTGGAAAAGTAGCGAGGAAAGACAGGCCCAGAGACTGTGATTGCTTTGAGAACAAAGGAGGAAAGAGATAAGATACTGAGTGCACATTTCCAAAAGTCACTTGAAATTCAAGATTTGAGAGTGGAAATTTACAAAGACATCCCGAAACAATTACTGGAACTCAGATCCAGCTACACAGAGTTGGTGAAACTGCTGAGGAGCAATTCAATCGTCTTTAGGTGGGAATTTCCTCAAGGATTATCTTTTACATTCAGAGGGAAGAAAGTGAAAATCAAAACAGCCGAGGATAAAGAAAAGTTTTTGAGTGACTACGGAGAAGACCTTCAGAAAGGGATCGTGGGAGCTCCAGGGTCTGGGCCATTGCCTGTACCTACACCTTTGGATCCTGAAGAACAGAAGAAAGACACACCACCATCAAAGGGATAACAGATTTGTCCAGGATGTCTCTGCAGCTCTTAAGCTGGAATATTAATGGCTGCAATTCCCTGGAAAAAAGGAGAAGGATATTCCATTTATTAAAGAAAGAACAATTGGACATTATTTGCTTACAGGAAACACATGTGACTAGGCTCCATAGAAAAGTGCTAATCAACAAGAGACTAGGCCAAGAATTTATTTCATCGGATCGAGTGAAGAAGAGAGGAGTGGTGATATACGCAAAAGAGAGCCTGTCACCAAAATTCCTTTTTAAAGATGAGCAAGGAAGAATTTTGGCAATTGAAATACAAACACAAGGGGAAATGTTTTTGATATTGGGAATTTATGCACCAAATGAGGGGAAATCGGAATTTTACAAGAAGCTGCATGAGACAATGCTGGACTATCTGGACTATAGCAACATCATTATGATGGGCGACATGAATGGGGTGGTGTCTACAAACATGGACAAAGCGCAAAGCCAAAGTGTGACAAAAGAGGGCAGACTACCAAAAACCTTCTTTGAACTAACTGACAATGTGGACTTGATTGACATTTGGAGGACAAAGAACCCCCTGGGAAGAGAGGGGACATTCTTTTCTGAAGCCCAACTGACATGGACAAGAATCGACCAAATATGGATAACTAGAGGACTGGCACCTAAGACTAGAAAAGTGGAAATCTGCCCAAAAACCTGCTCCGACCATAACACAGTGAAGATGGAAATGAGACTAACTCCAACCGGCTCCTTCAGATGGAAGATGAATGACACCTTGCTAAGAGACCAGGAGATTATTAAGAAGGCCCAAAAGACCTTAAGAGACTATTTTGAAATAAATTTGAACACTACAGTGGAAAAAAGAGTAATCTGGGATGCAAGCAAAGCGGTTATGAGGGGGTTTCTGATACAACAGAATACGATAAAGAAAAGAGCGCAGAATGCGAAAAAAGATAAGATCTTGGAGAAAATAAAGGAAGGTGAGAAAAAGCTAAGATTGAAACCAAAGTCACAGGAGATTCTGAGAGAAATCAAACTTTACCAAGCACAATATTCTAAATTGATAAATCAGGAAGTTGAGTGGAAAATTAAATTAATGAAACAAAAGACTTTCGAATCAGCAAACAAATGTGGGAAACTGCTAGCCTGGCAGTTGAAAAAGAGACAAAAATTGAACACAGTCACTAATTTAGAGACTGAAGGGAGAAATATCCAGAACCCTGTGGAGATTAGGAAATGCTTCCAGAGATATTTCAAACAACTTTACACCCAAGGGCCGCAGAAAGAGACTGAGATAGATCAATTTCTAAGAAGCAATGGACTACCAAAATTATCTCAAGAAAATAGGACAATACTGAATTACAAAATAACACAACAAGAAATTGAAGGTGCCATTCAGAATATGCAATTGGGTAAATCTCCAGGGCCAGATGGGCTTACCTCCAAGTACTATAAGATATTGAAAGATCATTTGACACAACCATTAATGGAGGTTTGCAATGAGATTATGGAGGGGAAGAAGGCACCGGAATCGTGGAAAGAAGCTTTCATCACATTGATACCTAAATCGGAAACTGAAAAGACACAATGTGCTGGTCCCGGGGGTAAGGTACCGAGAGTGTAACAGAGTCCACACGAAGAGGGGCGAGGTCCGATGCAGAGAGCCGGGCGGGGAACAGGAACGCTGGAACAGAAGGCTGAGCAGGTAACAGGAACACCGGATGATCGGGAACAGGAGGCCGAGCAGGGAACAGGAGTACTGGATAGTCAGGAACAGGAAGCCGAGCAGGGAACAGGAGTACCGGATAGTCAGGAACAGGAGGCCGAGCAAGGATCAAGAACACAGGAAGGTCCGAAGCCAACAACGACGTTGCTCCCGCAACCTGGGGCCGGGCTGACTGGGCTTTTATCCTCTTCTAAGGTCAGGGGCGGTCCCGACCCCCAGGAGCCCCGCCTCCTCTGGCCTTAAGGCGAGCACTCCTCCTGGGGGCAACCAGTTCCCTTCGCCTCTCTGCCCTAAGCCTCTGCAGATCAGGAGAGGCCGAAGGGTTACTGGGCCCTGGAGGAGGCTCACCTGTGGCCACTGAGTCATCAAGCCCCTCTGGGGCCAGAAGGACTTCACCTGGGGCCAGCTCCTGATGCACTGCCACAGGTGCAGGCTCTTCAGCATCTAGGCCTTGCCCCAGTTCAGCCGGCCCTGGAGGCGGGGACTCCTGTGCAGGCTGGGATTCCTCTGTTTCATCCTCCGAATCGGAATCCCAGGCCATCACACCATCCCCCCTCCCAGACCCCCCCCTCAACCGAGGGTCCGGACCCGGCTTGCCGGGGTACGTCGCATGGAACTCTCGGAGGCAGGCAGGTGCGTGGACGTTGGCCGCTGGTTCCCAGGAACGGTCCTCCGGTCCGTACCCCTTCCAGTCAATGAGATACTGCAGCTTTCCCCTGCGGTATCGGGAGTCCAGGATGCGTTCCACCTCGTACTCAGGCTCTCCCCGAACCAACACTGGCTGCGGTCGGGGACGGTTCGGGTGGAACTCGTCGGGTGGGGCCACCGGACTCAAAAGGGACCTGTGGAAGACCGGGTGAACCTTCAGGGTTGCGGGTAACCGGAGACGGAATGCCACAGGAGAGACTTGGTCTACGATAGGGAACGGGCCGGTGAAGCGGGCGTCCAACTTCCGCGAAGGTCGAGAGGGGTGGAGGTGGCGAGTGGAGAGCCAAACCAGGTCACCGACGCGAAGTTCCGGCCCCACCTGGCGGTGGCGGTCGGCCTGGGCTTTGTACGCTTCCTTGGCCTGGTGCAGTTGCTCCACCAAAAGCTGTTGCTGGGACTGGAGCTCTTGAAGCCACTCCGTCACCGCCGGGACCGCGGATGCCGGCAGCACCTCTGGAAACAGCCGTGGATGATAACCATAACTGGCCTGGAACGGGGTCTGCTGGGTGGACGCATTCACCGCGTTGTTATAGGCGAACTCCGCCAATGCCAGGTGGTCGACCCAGTCATCCTGCTGGTAGCTGCAGTAACACCGGAGGTACTGCTCCAGCACCGCGTTCGCCCGTTCCGTCTGACCATCGGTCTGTGGGTGGTAGGCTGACGAGGGGCAGACCTCTGTCCCGAGGGTCTGGTGTAATGCTCGCCAGAACCGGGATGTGAACTGAACGCCCCGGTCGGACACCACGCGCTCAGGTAGTCCATGCAGGCGGAAGACATGCTGAAGGTACAGCTGAGCAGTTTCCTTGGCTGTGGGTACAGATGGACAGGGAGCGCAGTGCACCATCTTGGTGAAATGGTCGGAGAAAACCAGAAGGCAGGTACAGCCACGAGACGAGGGTAAGTCCACTACAAAGTCCAACGAAACCATGTGCCAAGGGCGCGGTGGAACTGGCAATGGCTGAAGTAGGCCGGGGGGTCGCCCGGTAGGTCCCTTGGCGCGCTGGCAGACATCACAACCAGCAACGTAGCGAGCTACGTCAGCCTTCAGGCGGGGCCACCAAAACTCACGACTGACCAGATGGGTGGTCCGATACCGTCCAAAGTGCCCCGCTGCTGGGGCATCATGGGCCATCCGGAGAACCTCCAGCCGTAGTGGCCCTGGCGGGATGTACAGACGACCGTGGTGCAGCAGGAGGCCCTGATGCAGGACCAGCCCCGGATACTGTGGGCTGGACCCTTCAGCCAGCTCCCGGAGTCGTTCCTGGGCCCAAGC
This sequence comes from Podarcis bocagei, assembly GCF_964188305.1. Lineage (NCBI taxonomy): Eukaryota > Metazoa > Chordata > Lepidosauria > Squamata > Lacertidae > Podarcis > Podarcis bocagei. The sequence continues at coordinate 3,835,252 of NC_138131.1, read as the reverse complement.
GTCGACCCGCTGCTGTTCCCGCACCCGAACCTGCAGTGGCTGCGCCTCCTGGGTGGCCAGGAATGCAGCCGGAGGTAGGATCGTGGTGGGTTCTGCTTGCTGTACCGTGTCTGCGTTGTCTTCAGGTTTCCGGGACAGGGCATCCGCCTTCTGATTCTGAGAGCTAGGGATGTAGCGGATCCGAAACTGGAACCGGGAAAAGAACGCCCACCGGATCTGTCTTTGGTTCAGCTTGCGGGTGGTCTGGAGGTACTCCAGGTTCCGGTGGTCGGTTCTCACCTCCACCGGATGTCGTGCCCCCTCAAGATGGTGGCGCCAGACCTCAAAGGCTACCTTGATGGCCAGTAGTTCCCGCTCCCACACAGTATAGTTACGCTACGCTGGTAGGAGCTGGCGGGAATAGAAGGCACAGGGTAAGAGTGGCGCTTCAGGACCAATCTGTTGAGACAAGACGGCACCGAGAGCCGTACTGGAGGCGTCGGTCTCCACCACAAAGGGTCGAGAGGGGTCAGGATGTTGTAAGATTGGTGCCCTCTGGAAACAGGCCTTCAACCCCTGAAACGCCTCCTCTGCCTCCTTGTCCCAGGAAAACGGCGTCTTTGGGCGCAGTAGCCGGGTCAACGGGGTGGTGCGATGAGCATAATCAGCGATGAAGGTCCGGTAGTAATTGGCGAACCCCAGGAAACGTTGTAGGTCCTTGCGGTTCCGGGGTGCCGCCCATTCTTGAACCGCTGTCACCTTCCCCGGGTCCATTTGCACCCCATCCGGAGAGAGCCGGTGACCAAGGAAATCCACAGTCCGCTGATGGAACTCGCACTTGCTGAGCTTTGCGTACAAACGGTGCTCACGCAAGCGTTGCAGCACGGTCCGGACATGTCCCTCATGGCGAGCCGGGTCACGGGAGTAAATCAGTATGTCAGCCAAATACACCACCACGTACTTGTCTAACAAGTCCTGAAACACGTGGTTGATGTAGCGTTGGAACACAGCAGGCGCGTTGCACAAACCGAAAGGCATAACCAAATATTCGAACTGCCCGTACCGGGTCCCAAACGCTGTCTTCCACTCATCCCCGGCTCGGATCCGAATCAAGTTGTAGGCCCCCCGGAGGTCCAGCTTGGTGAACACCTGTGCCACTTGCACCCGCTCCAGCAGCTCCGAGATAAGGGGCAAGGGGTACCGGTCTGGGACGGTAATTTTGTTCAGGGCTCGGTAATCATGGCAAGGGCGGAGTTCCCCACATTTCTTCTTAACGAAAAGCACTGGTGCCGCGGTAGGCGAGGTGGAAGGCCTAATGAACCCACGCTCCAGGTTCTTGCGCAAGAAGTCCTGCAAAGCCTCGCGCTCTGGCTCTGTTAGAGAATATAAGCGACTCACTGGTAAAGGCGCTCCGGGTTGGAGGTCTATGCCGCAGTCAAAAGGCCGATGCGGCGGCAGCTGGTCTGCCCCCCGTTCCTCGAACACGTCCTGGTAGTCCTGATACACGGCTGGGAGCGTGGGTGCTGCCTCCTCTGAGGGCGCGGCCGCCAGCGTCCCGGATTGAGCATGGGAACATGGGTCTGGGAAGTGCACGGTCCGTTTGACCCAGTCAATCTGAACGTTGTGGGCTTCCAGCCAGTCCATCCCGAGCACCAGGGGGAAGCGGGGCATAGAGGCAATGTCCAAAGTTCGCAACTCCCGGTGCTGCTGGAAACACAGGACCAGGGGCTGGGTCTCCTGAGTAACGGCACCTGAACAGAGAAGTCGTCCGTTAATCGCTTCCACCTGGACCGGTGCTGGCTTGTTCCGAAGTGGCACCTGATGATGGGCGGCAAAAGCAGCGTCCATATAGGAGCGGGTTGCCCCTGAATCTACCAAAGCATGGGTGTGGATCCAGGGCCCACCTGGAGGGTATAAACGTACCGAAACCATAAGATGTTGCAAGTCCATTGGTGCAGGCCCATTCTGCGCGGTTTGGGACCCCCGGTAGCTAGGGCCATCAGCTACTGGGGTTGGCGGTTTCCCTGCGGCTGGCGTTTCTCAGGGCAAGACCGAGCGAAGTGTCCACTTCCGCCACAGTAAAGACAGAGATTTCCCTCCCGACGCCGCGCCTTCTCTGCGGGGGAAAGGCGTGGCCGCACTGCCCCGAGCTGCATAGGCTCCTCCGTTAAATCAGTTGTGACCGTGGGGCTGCCGGAAAAAGCTGGTGCCGTGAACTGGAAGTGTCGGCGACCCCGGGCCTGACGACGATCCTCCAACCGGTCGTCTATTTGTAGACTCCGTTGAATGAGAGTGTCTAGCGTGGTGGGGCGTTCCATTGTGGCCAACTGATCCAGTACCTCGTCCGAAAGCCCTTCGAGATACTGGTCCCGCAGTGCCGAATCATTCCAGGTCAAGTCCTGTGCCAACAGCCGAAACTCCGTGGTATATGCGGCCACCGTGGACTTGCCCTGTTTCAAACGCCGAATCGCCCGGTTGGCTTGACTCCCTTTCTGGGGGTTGCCGAACGCGGCCTCCAAACGATTGCAAAACCCCGTATAGTCTGCCAGCAAGGGGGAGTCTTGCCTGAGTAGCGGCAACGCCCACTTGGCCACCTGGTCCTTTAACAAACTAATCAAAAAGTGCACCTTGGTGCGGTCGTCAGGAAAGTTCCGGGCTCGCCCCTGAATATACAGCTTGGCCTGGGCCAGGAACATGGGAAAGCTGGCCGGGGCTCCATCAAATTTCTCAGGCAAAGCCACTGGGTACTTGCCAGGAGCCGGGGCGTCGGCCCCAGGAGCCGGTAGGGCTTCCAAGCGTTGCTGAAGTGCCACAACCGCGTCACTGAGCTGCTGCACGGTGTGAGTCAAGGCCTGGTTCTCCTGGGCCAAAGTCACCAGTGCAGCCGCCTGGTCAGCCATGGCCTCTGGCTCTTCCCGAACGCACCCCTACGAAGGGGGAGTGCGGGTGAGGCGGGAGCAAACTGTGCTGGTCCCGGGGGTAAGGTACCGTGAGTGTAACAGAGTCCACACGAAGAGGGGCGAGGTCCGATGCAGAGAGCCGGGCGGGGAACAGGAACGCTGGAACAGAAGGCTGAGCAGGTAACAGGAACACCGGATGATCGGGAACAGGAGGCCGAGCAGGGAACAGGAGTACCGGATAGTCAGGAACAGGAGGCCGAGCAAGGATCAAGAACACAGGAAGGTCCGAAGCCAACAACGACGTTGCTCCCGCAACCTGGGGCCGGGCTGACTGGGCTTTTATCCTCTTCTAAGGTCAGGGGCGGTCCCGACCCCCAGGAGCCCCGCCTCCTCTGGCCTTAAGGCGAGCACTCCTCCTGGGGGCAACCAGTTCCCTTCGCCTCTCTGCCCTAAGCCTCTGCAGATCAGGAGAGGCCGAAGGGTTACTGGGCCCTGGAGGAGGCTCACCTGTGGCCACTGAGTCATCAAGCCCCTCTGGGGCCAGAAGGACTTCACCTGGGGCCAGCTCCTGATGCACTGCCACAGGTGCAGGCTCTTCAGCATCTAGGCCTTGCCCCAGTTCAGCCGGCCCTGGAGGCGGGGACTCCTGTGCAGGCTGGGATTCCTCTGTTTCATCCTCCGAATCGGAATCCCAGGCCATCACACACAACTTAAAAACTACCGTCCCATCTCTCTCCTAAATGTGGATTACAAAATTTTTGCAGACATTTTAGCAAATAGGTTAAAAAGAGTGTTAAATGAAGTGATTCACAAAGATCAGGCAGGCTTTCTCCCTGGTAGGCATTTGTTTGACAACACAAGGAATATAATTGATATTTTGGAACTTTTGCAAATGAACACTAATACAAAAGCAGTATTGATCTTTATAGATGCGGAGAAGGCCTTTGATAACATCTCATGGAAATTTATGAAGAAAAACCTTGAAGGGATGGGAGTGGGACGGGGGTTTGAAAATGGTATAGATGCAATTTATTCAGAACAAAAAGCTAAATTGATAGTTAATAATGTGGTGACAGAAGAGTTTAGGATTGAGAAAGGAACACGACAAGGTTGCCCTATTTCCCCATTGTTATTTATTTCGGTCCTGGAGGTGCTCTTGAGCATGATCAGAGGGGACCGGTTGGTTGAAGGAATACAGGTCGGAGCCAAACAGTATAAACTTAAAGCTTTCGCAGATGACTTGGTCTTGACATTACAGGAGCCAGAATCTAGTACGAAAAGGATGTTAGAACTGATTCAAGAGTTTGGTCGGGTGGCGGGATTTAAATTAAACAAGCAGAAAGCTAAGGTTTTGGAAAAAAACTTGACAACTTCAGAAATAGAAAGGTTTCAGAAAGAGACAGACCTAAATGTTGTTAAAAAGGTGAAATACCTAGGGGTAAATATGACAGCTAAAAATCTGAATTTTTTTAAGGATAATTATGAAAAGTGTTGGTCAGAAATTAAAAAGGACCTAGAAATTTGGTCAAGATTGAAGCTTTCCTTGTTGGGTCGAATTGCTGCTATAAAGATGAATGTATTGCGTGGCAAGTTACCTCCCCCAATGAAATGAAGACACGGACACAATGATATAAGGTTAATGGGCGTAAATGGCCACAACTTTATTGATTACGAAAATTGAAGGTATTGGCCTTAGGCATTGGCTCCTATCGACTACCCGGCATGGTGACCGGGAAGGGTTGAACACAAACCGCGGGAGTCCTGTTGAAGTACGCCAACTAGGATCCCACGGGTGTCACCGCTCGGGGGCGTGCCGGGGGCCCTACCTCGCAAGGCTTCGGACAAGGCCACGCCCCCCGGAGTCCTCTACCGGACTACCCCTTCACATTGGGGGAAGGTGATGGCGCTTCCTTCCCCCCTCCATTTGACTAACCATTGCCCCATGCCAATGCCTAACCGCCAATGCCAAGAAAGTTGTGACGATTGCTACGAGGTAGGCGAAAAAACCAAAAGGCAAGAAATTGCGCCAACTTGGAAAAATTCCTACCAGGCCCCTTGCGGCGACCAACCGGAGTCCATAGCAAGGCCAAGTCTAGCTAAACTAAGGGTGGGAGGGATGGAAAAACCGCTCTACAGCTGGCGAGGGGAAAGAGGGCGGTCCCCGGGCGCGTCTGGCCCTAAATAGCCTGGGCCACGCCTCCCCCGCCCGCCGATTGGCGGGCTGGGCGGCAGACACGCCCGGGGATTCCCCCAAGTCTCGCGGGGGCAAGGGAAGCCCCCGCGGATGTGGGAGGAGGATCCTGCCCGCAACACCCTCTCCGCTGCAGGGGCGGAAAGGGCTTTGCGTGGCAAGTTACCTCCCCCAATGAAATGAAGACACGGACACAATGATATAAGGTTAATGGGCGTAAATGGCCACAACTTTATTGATTACGAAAATTGAAGGTATTGGCCTTAGGCATTGGCTCCTATCGACTACCCGGCATGGTGACCGGGAAGGGTTGAACACAAACCGCAGGAGTCCTGTTGAAGTACGCCAACTAGGATCCCACGGGTGACACCGCTCGGGGGCGTGCCGGGGGCCCTACCTCGCAAGGCTTCGGACAAGGCCACGCCCCCCGGAGTCCTCTACCGGACTACCCCTTCACATTGGGGGAAGGTGATGGCGCTTCCTTCCCCCCCTCCATTTGACTAACCATTGCCCCATGCCAATGCCTAACCGCCACACGAGCAAAGCTCGCCGCCAATACCTTCAAACCCGCAACCAATCCCTAATCCCTGCACTGATGTCCCCCAACCACATGTCATTTCCTGCATCTGAAAGATGCACGCCACCCCACCTGTAGAGGGCCTCATTGTTGAACTGGATGCCAGGGTGACCTATGACACACCCACCCAGATCCGCCACTCTACGCTCCACAGCCCGCTCCAAGACCTTTCTAGCCTTATTGATTCCCGCGGGGCTCACACAATCCCTCCAAATCCTCCTCTCAAGCAGCGAGGACCACAAGATGGTAACATTTGGGTAAACCGCTTTTAAATGCGCCAAATCATCAAAAATGCTCCATCTCAAATTGATAGCCTTGCGGTATGCCAAGTCATTTCCCCCTAATTGAATTAACAAAGCGTCGGGAGGCCCCTCGGCAGCAGCCCTCGTAAACACGGCAGGTTCAAATTCGCTCCAGCACATCCCTCTACGCGCAATCCAAGTCAGCTCAACGTTTGAAGGCAGGCTCAAATTTTGCCCCAGTCCGGAACTCACAGCACGGTTCTTGGCCCAGTAGACTATACTGTGGCTCACCAACCAGATGCGCACTTTCTTGGCTTCTGCAGGGAAAATAAACGGAAAAGGCAAGGTCAGGACTACCCCGGCAAGTCATAGGTTCTTTCTCACATAAGTTTTGTATGCATTCGATTTCCACCTCCCCAAGTCCTTGATCCTCTCCGTGGAGAGCCCTAAGTGCACTGCGGTGGTGGCGGCCCCGATACGGAAGGAGTGGGCAGAAAATTCTTCAGCCGGGAAACCGCAAGCTGCAAGTGCAGCTCGCAGCACACGCGTGAACTGGTGTCTAGACAAAAGTGACCCGTCTGCATGCACCAGAAATGGGCCAGGGCCACTGGGTCTCAGATAAAGAAAGCGCCGTGTGTCTCTTACGGGACAGGGGCCACTACCCTGCACCGCAGATAACCGTAGTAGAGCGCCCTTACCGAGCTGGTCAGTCTTAGAACTCCGCACCTGGACAATCAGCTCGGACTCGGACAGGGACAGATCACTTAATAGTATGCCTCTTTGGGCATGAGCCGACCCGCGCTCACAGACTAGCTCCCCAATGCGAAGGGCGCCAAAGAATGCTATGGAATAGGCGGCAGAGAACAGGCGTGCTTCATATTTTGACCAGCATATAGAGCGTAACTTCTTGTGAATCTGGGTCAAAGCGTTAAACATTATGGGCCTCCTCCTGTCTAAACTGGGAGGGTGCTGCCGACGCCAGCCCTCAAGAGTCTTACGGACGATAAAAGCTGAACATGGGTCTGTGGCAAAAAAGGCCTTACAAAAGTATGAAATTCCTGCGGACTGAATATTAAGAGTTTTAGGGGCCCTTCCCAATTCCCTCAGGTGAGCCAGGTAGCGGAGAACCTCCCTCGTTGAGGGAATGGAATAAGGCCCAGTGCTGGGCCTGCTGCTGCGAAATTTTAAGAAGTTGGCCCAGGCCTTCTTGTATGATCTCATTGTGGAAGGGGCCACGGCACCGATTAAACCTTTCATCACTTCTTGTTCCCAATGCTCCAGAGATGCTCCGGGAAAGGCATCGATGATTGCTTGGCATCCGGCGCTAACAAGCGGAAGCGCTCCATCTGAAAGCGAGACAAAGCATCCGCGATGTCATTGTTAATGCCGGGTACAAATCTAGCAGAAAAGTATATGTTGTGCTCTAAACAGAAAAGGACAAAAGACCGTAGGAGGTTCCCCACCCTGGACGAACGTGCGGACTGCTTAGAGAGAACCGCTACTACTGCTTGATTATCTGTATTGAAGCAAACCCTATGATTGCGGAACTGATCTACCCAAAGATGAACTGCTACCACAATAGGGAAGAATTCCAGGAATGTGAGATCCCGGGTGATGGGCTGGCCCTGCCATTCTGGGGGCCACCTTTTGGCGCACCACTGACCCCGGAAGTACACCCCAAAGCCTAACGAACCAGCGGCGTCTGACTGTACTTGAAAGTCGGCCGTTAGGGACATGGAATCTTGCCAAAGTGATATGCCGTTGTACTTATCGAGGAATTGCAACCACATGTCCATATCCGCCTTCACTTCCCTGGAAAGCCAGACTCTATGTTGGGGAGCCCTGAGTCGTGCGGCCAATCTAGCTAGACGGTTGCAGAAGGGGCGCCCTGGCGCCACCACCCTACAAGCGAAGTTGAGGTGACCCAGCAAGGACTGGATTTGTCTCAGGGTGATTTTCTTTAGGGGCAGGAGCTGCTGAATCAGCGCTTTAAGAGCGGACAGCTTCTCCACGGGCAGCCGAGAAGTCTGCACTACTGTATCCAATTCAATGCCTAAGTAAACCAAGGAAGTGGTTGGGCCCTCCATTTTTTCCGCTGCAAGGGGAACCCCAAGTTCCTCTGACAGGGCTGTGAAGGCACCCAGGAGGGCGGAGCAGCCCTGCGTACTATCAGACACCAGGATAAAGTCATCGAGGTAATGGGACACGCCCACGGACCTAGTTCTGTAACGAAGGGCACATTCAAGAAAAGTACTAAATGACTCGAATGCCGCGCAGGCTACCGAGCAGCCCATAGGCATCGCTTTGTCGATGAAATACTCCCCTTGAAATTTAAAGCCCAACCAGCGGAAGTCAGCTGGGTGGACCGGGAGGAGTCGAAACGCTGACTCAATATCACATTTGGCCAGCAGCGCACCCTTCCCAAATTGCCGAATCATCTTAACTGCTTGGTTGAAAGAGGCATACTTGACTGTGCAGAATTCCTGAGGAATAGCATCATTGACAGAGCCCCCTTTTGGATAAGATAGGTTATGGATCATCCGAAATTCCCCCGGGGTCTTTTTTGGAACGATGCCTAGCGGGGACAAGTGAAGCCCTTCAAATGGAGGCGCGGAGAAGGGGCCAGCCACCCTGCCAGCTTTAATCTCTTTTTCTATCTTTTTTCTGGCTATATCAGGCCTTTCCCTAACCGACTTTTGATTTTCCGGCTCCCTGGGGGTAGGGGGAACAGTCACGGGGATTCTGAAACCCTCAGAGAAACCCTCCCAAAGGTATACCGCAGCTTTTTGGTCTGGATATAAGCCTAGAAGGGATTTCAGGGGCTGTAGACGGATAGGGGTGTAGGCCAACGGGAGCTTGTGGTTACTGGCGGTTACTGGGTCCTTGATTAGCGGGGGCACCTCTAGCGTTGTTGTGGAAGTACCCCCTGCCCCCACGAAAGGGCTGCTGTTTGCTCTTAAAACACGCGGTGGCGGGGTGGTTACCCCAACACCGCTCGCATTCATGAGAATACTTACAATAGGGGCGAGAACAGACACCCCGATTGAACTCCCAGCACTGGCGGCGCCTTTTTGTTTCAGTCTTACCATTTTTGGCCGTGTCCTGACTTTTCTTTTCTATGTAGGGATTGACGTCCACGCCCCAATAATTAGGATCGGTCAGGTCCCAACGGGTGGACGGCAGGAGAGATGCATTCCTGCGGAAATTCTCATCATACGTTAAGGCTGCTGGCAGGGCAAAAAGCCCAGAATAAAATTTTAAATATTAACCGATGCTAAGGAAAGAGGGGGGTTTGCCCTGCCAGACTTAAAGTTGTATTATGAATCAGCAGCTTTCTGCTGGTTGAAAGATTGGCTACTTCTTGAGAACACTGATATCTTGGATTTGGAAGGGTTCGACAATGTATTTGGATGGCATGCATATTTGTGGTACGACAAGGTAAAGGCTCACAGAGCTTTCAAGAACCATATTGTCAGGAAGGCAGTGTTTAATGTTTGGATAAAATATAAAGATTTATTAGAAAATAAGACCCCAAGGTGGCTGTCACCAATGGAAGCTAAGGCTCAGAAAAGACTCAATATGGAGGCCAAATGGCCGAAATATTGGGAAATACTAGAAAAAGATGGAGACACTTGGAGATTGCAGAGTTTTGAGAAACTAAAAGATAAAGTGCGAGATTGGCTACACTATGCTCAGATCAGGGAGGCTTTCAATTTGGACAAAAAAACAGGTTTCCAGGTGGAAAAATCGAAATTAGAAACAGAACTGTTAGAACCTAAAACTAAGGTACTTTCAAGAATGTATAACTTGCTGTTAAAATGGAACACACAGGACAAAACAGTTAAATCAGCTATGATAAAATGGGCGCAGGACATTGGCTACAACATTATGTTTGCTGACTGGGAACGATTGTGGACCACCGGTGTTAAATTTACGGCATGTAATGCCTTGAAAGAAAATATTATGAAAATGATATACAGGTGGTACATGACCCCAGTCAAGCTTGCAAAAATATACCATTTGCCAGACAATAAGTGTTGGAAATGTAAAGAAACTGAAGGAACATTCTTTCACCTTTGGTGGACGTGCCCAAGGGTCAAGGCCTTCTGGGAAATGATCTATAATGAACTAAAAAAGGTATTCAAATATACCTTCCTTAAGAAACCAGAGGCTTTCCTTTTGGGCATTGTCGGCCAAATGGTGCCAAAAAAGGACAGAACTTTCTTTATGTATGCGACAACTGCAGCAAGAATACTCATCGCAAAGCACTGGAAGACACAAGATTTGCCCACGCTGGAAGAATGGCAGACGCAACTGATAGACTAGATGGAATTCTAAATCACGGCTATAGGGCTTTACAGCTGCCACACTTGGGCCAGTCCGACCATATGTCTCTGTTCCTGGTGCCAGCATATATCCCACTCAGGAAACGGGCTCCTACAATATTAAAATCTGTTAAAATCTGGCCTGAAGGTGCTATTCACCAGCTGCAGGACTGTTTTGAGAGAACCAATTGGGATATTTTCGATCGTTCGGACCTGGAGGAGTACACGGCGGCAGTACTGTGCTATATCAATCACTGCACAGACACTGTCACAGTAAATAAATCCATCCGGTTTTATCCTAATCAAAAACCCTGGATGAATGGAGAGGTCCAGTGCCTGCTGCGGGAAAGGAACAGGGCTTTCAGGTCGGGCGAGGTGCAGCTTTACAGTGTGGCAAGAGCAAACTTGAAGAGGGGTATTCGACGGGCAAAACTGGATTATAGGCAGAGGATTGAGGATAATTTAAGGAGCAACAACATAAGACAGATGTGGCAGGGGATTCAGCATATTACCAACTACAAACCTAACCTTGGCGCTGTCGACGGTGACCCTTTGCTGGCGGAGGAGCTTAACCTCTTCTTTGCTCGCTTCGAGAAGGAGCCACCTGAGACGCCGGTATTACAGCCACCAGCCCATAGGGGCCCCTCATTCACTGTAGAGGAGCACGAGGTGAGACAAGTATTGAGGATGGTGAATCCGAGGAAGGCGGCTGGACCTGATGGCATCACTGGAAAGGTGTTGAAGGGCTGTGCGGATCAGCTGGCGAGGGTCTTTACTAAGATCTTCAATAAGTCCTTACACCAGTCTATTGTCCCACCCTGCCTGAAGTCGTCAACTATTGTCCCTCTGCCTAAAAAATCCACAATCAGTAGTTTGAATGACTACAGACCAGTTGCACTGACTCCAATCATCATGAAGTGTTTTGAGAAACTGGTGCGCCGTCATATTATTTCCTGTCTTCCATCAACTTTTGACAACTACCAGTTTGCATACAGGGCAAATAGATCCACAGAAGACGCTATCACCACTACTCTCCATGCTGCTCTGTCCCATCTGGAGCAGCCGGGGAATTATGTGAGGCTGCTGTTTGTGGATTTTAGCTCTGCTTTTAACACTATCCTCCCCCATAGACTGGTGTCCAAGCTAGAGACGATTGGACTCCCCAACTCCACCTGTCTCTGGGTTTTGGATTTTTTGTCAGAACGCTCTCAGAGGGTTAGAGTAGGGTCACATGTGTCCACAGCCCTTAGCCTTAACACCGGCTCACCACAGGGTTGCGTGTTGAGTCCCCTGCTCTATGCTCTCTATACGTATGACTGTACAGCCATCTACTCCAGCAACAAAATCATCAAGTTTGCTGATGATACTACGGTGGTGGGGCTCATTTCAGGAGGGGATGAGTCCGCCTATCGGGACGAGGTGGAGCGGCTCTGTGTTTGGTGTGGAGAGAACAATCTGGCTCTTAATACGGCTAAGACCAAGGAATTGGTGGTGGATTACAGGGAAAAAAAGGCGGACATTCAGCCCTTGTATATCAACGGGGAACGGGTGGAGAGGGTGGCGGAATTCAGGTTCTTGGGAGTGACTATGGATCAGGGCATGACTTGGAGCGCAAATACCACTGCTCTGGTGAAGAAGGCCCAGCAGAGAATTTATTTCCTCAGACTTTTAAAAAAGAACAATCTGAGTGAGAGACTGCTGGTGTCCTTCTACCGAGGCTCCATAGAGAGCATACTTACATACTGTATTTGTGCTTGGTTCTCCAGTTGTACAGCTAGGGAGAGGAAGGTGCTCCAGAAGGTCATAACCACAGCCCAAAGGATTATTGGTCACCCTCTCCCACCTTTGGAAGAACTGTACGGTTCCCGTTGCCTTAGGAAAGCAAACAACATCCTGCAGGATCCATCTCACCCGGGATACAGCCTGTTTGCACTACTGCCTTCTGGCAGGAGGTATAGAAACATCAAGTCAAGGACAAATAGACTGAAAAACAGTTTCTATCCAAGAGCTGTGGCCTTTTTGAATGCTGTAACTCGATAGTGAGATCTGGGAGTTTGATGGGTGTGGGTGTGGGTGTGGTTGGAAGGTGGTTTGTTTGGTTGTTGCTGTTGTTTTGCTTTTGTTGTTTTTAAGGGATGGCATCCAATTTCGTTGCACTTGTGCAATGTTGCACTAGTGTAATGACAATAAAGAATCTATCTATCTATCTATCTATCTATCTATCTATCTATCTAATTGGCAGAAATGACTGGCAGAATCCGGGACCTGGGAGAAGAGACAGTGGAAGAGGACTGGAAAAAGTTTAAGGACTACTTGCAAAAGCATTGTAAATTGTATGAATGTTAAGATGATGCAGGATAGAAAATAATCTGGCATTAGGAACTTAGTGGAAAGATGTTTGAAAACAAGCGAACCATGAGAACAAGATTGAAATTTTGTTAATATTATGTCAAACTTAAATATCTAAATATTTGATAATTAAGTTTAAAACCGGAGGCATAATATTTGAAAATTACAAAATAAGACTTGAAAGAAGTGAAGAATTGCTGAACATAACTCTATAAATGGGAACGCAGGAAAGGGAGATGTGAGGAAGTCCGAAAGAAAGGTTATGGAATTTTGGTTTTATTGAAATTTAATTATGTTATTTGTTTTGTGTTTAATTTTCTTTTTCTATGTTGGTGATGGTGTTTTATGTGTTTGGTGATGTATTGTTTAAAACCTTTAATAAATATTATTTAAAAAAACCAAACAAAATAAATTGTAATTATGAACCCTTTGGAATCCCAAGCTCCACCCCCCCTTTCCCGGTTTCAGTCCCCAAAAATGACCATCAGTCTTAATCTACTATCAGCCTGGAGATCTCACGTCTGAGGCGCTTGATTGTCTCTCAGTTCCTCTCTGCCGGTCTTTTTGATAGAGCTTGATACTAAACACCAAACCTTGGAGAAGCTCTGGCCCAACAGGATCTATGCTTTTCCCAGCTAGGCCTCCATACTTAAAGGTAGAGCCTATGGGGTGTTCCATTTCTTGTTTCTTGCTCCTTTCCAGTCCAAAAATCCCCAAAGCTCTAGCCTCCACCTTAATCACATTTGTAATCCTTTGGTCTTCTGATCTCCACATAAGAAGATCTCTCCATTTCTCAATCTCCAGTTCAGGCCAAGCTTCCCACATCAGATTTTTATTTTCCTTCATTGCCACCATATCCGGCCTCAAAGTAAAACTCTCTTTTAACATCTGCACACCAGCTCCTCCTTCCTTTTCTTCAGGGACAACATATGTCTCCTTATCCATATTCTCAAAACTCTCGGATTTCTCTATTTGTCCAGTTAAATAGGCTCCTTGTTTCCAGTCCTTATCCAATCCAATAATGTTATTTACTGTTAAGTCCAGAATTGAAACATTTAAGTCCAAAGTTGAAACATTTGTAGCCATAACATCAAATTGACCTTGTAACTTTCCCAAGAGAACAAATGCTCTATCCAATTCATCCTGGATTTTCCCTCCTCCAGCCATTTCTGTTATTTCACCAAATCCCTCTAGGGGGATTTTAGTTCCTTAATATTCTTCTCAGCTCGAGTCCAGAGATCTAGTTATTTTGTAACAGCCCTTCCTTATTGTCAACAAATTATAACAAATTATAACCAATGTAACCGGCAGAAACAACGATAACACAGTTCTCTTTTTCCGTCTTGACAGCCGACTTGACAGCTGTCAAGCTCTGCAATACTTCATCATCAGGCTCTCTCTCGGGGCGATCCCGGGTCCGGGGGGGGTGGAATTTCAACTCTCAAAATCAGTTCTTAATTCTCCAGTGAAAATTTTGTAATATCAAACCGTGAAATTAAAATCTTTTGCAAGAAAGAAGAAAAAGAAATTTCTTACGACCTTAGGTAGCAGGTCCTTTGCTTTATGATGTTTACAAAGAGGGGGGCGGACTTCCTTTTTAGCCCTTCCCCGCTCGTTCCTAATTCAAAGAAATTCTTCCTTTAGAGCCCAAATTTCCATGATTACTCACGGGCTGTTACTTTGAAATCCGATTATTCAAAAGAAGAAGTCAGCGCTCTCCGACAATGGCTCACGGCTTCACTCCACAGAAGAAGAGGAAGTACTCTCAGCACCGCGCCGCACCCCGACCCCGTTCCGGAGCCTTTAAAAAGGCTCCTTCACAGATCGGGGGGGCGCAAATGGTGCCCGCCGAGTCACCACGTTCACAGGCTTCTCCACCTGTGATTTTTTAGGGTCCCCGCTTCGCCGCAGCGGCAAGACCCGATCCTGCAGAGCCGATTCCCTCCGGAGCTCGAAGGGAATCCACCATTAGTCGCTGGTGCTAACCGGAAGTCAGGCAAAGCATAGCTGCAACAGCCTTTTGGAGCGTTCTGTTCCTGCGTTCGGCAATGCCATTCTCCTGGGGAGAATTCGGAACCATCAACCTGTGACGTATCCCCTTCTGGCGGAAGAAATTCTTTTCTTTTTAAAAATTTTTATTAGATTTTCCACAATTGTAACAAAAACCACAGAGCAGAATGACACACAAAACAGAAAAAAAGAAAAAGAAGAAAAGAAGAATACATCAATGAACGAAAGAAGAAAAAAGGAACAATAAACAGATAAACAATAACAACAAACTTAATTCTTTACAAATCCAACCTTTTAAACATCTTGGTTGACTTCCTCTAGTCCCTTCCTTCTGAGTTCCCTTGTAGTTAAAGTAACAGCTTTCCAATATCATTATTAAACTAAAACAATTTCCAATTATAGTCCATCTTATTCACTTTTCTTAACATTCTAAATCCCATTTATTTAATTATAACTTAGTTTAATCCTAGGCCTATTTGTTTCTTTCAAGTAATTTCTAATTTTTTATATTACAATATTTATTCAAATAGTCCTTAAATTTCCTCCAGTCCTCTTGAAACTCCTCTTCTTTCTGGTCACGGATTCTTCCAGTCAGGTCAGCTAGCTCCAAAAATTCCATCATCTTCATCTGCCAATCTTCCCCTGTTGGTAGTTCTTGTGTTTTCCAATTTTTAGCAAGTAATATTTGGGCGGCCGTTGTGGCATACAAAAATAATTTAACATCTTTCTTGGGCAATTCCAAACCTGTTATTCCAAGAAGAAAGGCCTCTGGTTTCTTAATAAATGTATATTTCAACATTTTTTTTCAGTTCATTATAAATCTTCTCCCAGAAGTCTTTCACCTTGGGACAAGTCCACCACATATGGAAAAAAGTACCTTCTTTTTCTTTACATTTCCAACAAAGGTTGTCACTATTGTGATAAATCTTTGCTAGTTTTACAGGGGGCAAGTACCATCTATACATCATCTTCATAATATTTTCCTTTAACATCGTACATGCAGTGAACTTAACCTCTTTCTTCCATAGCGTCTCCCAATCCTCCATCATTATATTATGTCCCACATCTCTTGCCCAATCAATCGTAACCGATTTAACTTGTTCATCCTTTGTATGTCACTCCAACAACAAATTATACATTTTAGACATATTCTTAACATTAGTATCTAACAACTCCATTTCCAAATTGGTTTATTCTGTTGCAAAACCATTTCTCTTATCCATCTTATATAATTCATTAATTTGATAATATTGCAACCAATTCACTTTATCTTTAATTTGTTCAAATGGTTTTAATTTAAAACCTTCCTGATCCTCTAACAACAAATCTGAGTACCTCAACCATTTGTTTTCCACATTTAACTTTTTTGGGGCCTGTGCTTCCATTGGTGAAATCCATTTTGGTGTTTTTCTTACTAAGAGATCTTTATATCTAGTCCATACATTGTATAACGCCTTTCTAATTACATGATTCTTAAAACCACTTTGGGCCTTTATCTTGTCATACCATAGATATGCATGCCACCCAAATCGATTATCCAGTCCCTCCAAATCTAACACATCATCGTTCTCTAATTGAATCTAATCCTTGATCCAGCAGAAGGCAACAGCTTCAAAGAATATTTTCAGGTCTTGTAGGGAAAACCCTCCTCTTTCTTTTATATCTGTAAGTAATTTATATTTAATTCTAGGTTTTCCCCCCTGCCAGATAAATTTAGACAATGCCTTCTGCCATTCTTTAAAACATTTAACATTATCAGTGATTGGTAGAGCTTGAAATAAAAACAACATCTTCGGCAATAATAATAATAATAATAATAATAATAATAATAATAATAATAATAATTTATTATTTGTACCCCGCCCATCTGGCTGGGTTTCCCCAGCCACTCTGGGCGGCTTCCACAGAAACCAAAAAACACTAAAATATCATACATTAAAAGCTTCCCTGAATAGGGCCGCCTTAAGATGTCTTCTGAATGTCAGGTAGTTGTCCATCACCTTGACATCCAATGGGAGGGCATTCCACAGGGCGGGCGCCACCACTGAAAAGGCCCTCTGCCTGGTTCCCTGTAGCTTCGCTTCTCGTAATGAGGGAACCGCCAGAAGGCCCTCGGCGCTGGACCTCAGTGTCCGGGCAGAACGATGGGGGTGGAGACGCTCCTTCAGGTATACTGGGCCGAGGCCGTTTAGGGCTTTAAAGGTCAACACCAGCACTTTGAATTGTGCTCGGAAACGTACTGGGAGCCAATGTAGGTCTTTCAAGACCGGTGTTATGTGGTCTCGGCGGCCGCCCCCAGTCACCAGTCTAGCTGCCGCATTCTGGATTAGCTGTAGTTTCCGAGTCACCTTCAAAGGTAGCCCCACGTAGAGCGCATTGCAGTAGTCCAAGCGGGAGATAACTAGAGCATGCACCACTCTGGCCAGACAGTCCGCGGGCAGGTAGGGTCTCAGCCTGCGTACCAGGTGGAGTTGGTAGACAGCTGCCCTGGATACAGAATTGACCTGCGCCTCCATGGACAGCTGTGAGTCCAAAATGACTCCCAGGCTACGCACCTGGTCCTTCAGGGGCACAGTTACCCTATTCAGGACCAGGGAGTCCTCCACACCAGCCCGCCCCCTGTCCCCCAAAAACAGTACTTCTGTCTTGTCAGGATTCAACTTCAATCCATTAGCCGCCATCCATCCGTCTTAACCACCAATATTCAGCCCATCAATGAAAGTTTTAAATTTGACCATATCTCAAGATCTCTCCTGATTTCATTCCATAATTTTTCATAGTTCTCTTTATACAGATTCAAATTCTTTACCAATAAATTCACACCCAAATATTTAACTTTTTTCACAGAAACAAGGCCTGTCCTTTCAAAAAGGGTTTTTCTTTCCTCATTGTCTAATCCCCCCCCCAAAAAAAAACTTTGGTTTTGCTCTTGTTTACGTTAAATCCTGCTACCTACCCAAACTCTTGAATCAGCTCCAGTGCTTTTACTGCACTGGTTTCTGGATCTTGTAAAGTTAAAACCAAGTCATTGGCAAAGGCCTTTAATTTATATTGCTTGGATCCTACTACAATGCCTTTAACCTCCTCCTCTTTCCTCAACATATTTAACAAAACCTCCAGAACAGAAATAAATAGCAGAGGGGAAAGCGGGCACCCTTGTCTGGTTCCTTTCTCAATTCTGATTTCCTCTGAGACCACATTATTAACTATGATTTTTGGTTTTTGCTCAAAATAGATCACATTAATACCATTTATCAATAAACATTAACATTGCTTTGCTTTACAATTTCTTTTCGCTTCCAGTCTTTCTAATATATCAATTATATTTCTAATGTTATCTTTCATATGTCTCCCAGGCAGAAGTCCTGCCTGGTCCTTATGTATATAATCTGATAGAACCTTTTTCAATCTGTTGGCCAAAATATTCGCAAAAAATATATAGTCCACATTGAGTAATAAGATTGGTCTATAGTTTTTTACATCAGATCTATCTTGATCTGTTTTTGGAATCACAGTAATAAATGCATCTTTCCAGGTTTCGGGAGTTTTCTCCCCTCTTAGAATCTTATTGCACACATCTGCCAACGGTTGAATTAACCAATCTTTCAATATTTTATAGTATTTTGGAGAAAGACCACCTGGTCCCGGGGCTTTGCCTAACTGTATCTTATTTATTGCCATCTCGACCTCCTGTCTTGTAATTATGCCATTTAGTAGGAACCTTTTATCCTCGGGAATTTTCTGCCTCAAGAAATTCCTCGATTTTATCCTTCTCTTCTTTACCTTTTTTATACAGCTGTTTAAAGTATTTCTGAAAACATTTTCTTATATCTGCAGGGTTTTCCATAGATTCCCCATCAGATACAATATTTGTAGTAGTGCTTTGCTTCTGTCTCTTTTTTAATTGCCAGGCCAACAATTTCCCATATTTATTTGCGGATTCTAAATTTCTCTGATTCATCATTTTAATTTTCCATTCTATTTCCTGGTTAATAATTTGAGAAAATTGAATCTGCAATGCTTTAATTTCTTTTGGAATCTGTTGACTCTTTGGCATTGATCTTAAACTCTTCTCTTTGTCTTTTATTTCAGTCAGAATTTTCTCTTTTTTCTCATTCTGTATCTTTTTCTTTATCAAATTATGTTGTATGAGGAAACCTCTCATTACTGCCGTACTTGCATCCCAAATGACTCTTGTTTCTACCTCTGTATTCATATTTAGTTCAAAATAATCTTTTAGAGTCTTTTGGGTCTTTTAGAAAATAATCTTTTAGAGTCTTTTAGAGTCTTCCTGAAACCTGTGCGGTGCCTTGTAGGGAGTGAGCACCGATCTGTGGAACACCGGATGCATTCTGGAACCCTCCGGAAGCGCCAGCCTGAAAGCCACCGGGTTGACCTGCTCTTTGACTTGGTAGGGCCCCAGTTGCTTATGCCCCAGCTTCTTCTTGGCCAACGACCTGGCCGGCACTGCGTGGGCTGCTAACCAGACCCAGTCCCCCACATGGATCTCTTCGCCAACTCTTCTGTGTTTGTCCGCCTGCACCTTGTATGCATGTTTGGCCAGCTCCAGGTGCCGCCGCAGCTGATCGTGGACCTCCTGCAACTCCGACGCGAACGCATCTGCTGTCTGCGGCTCCCCCTCCCCCATTCTTTCCAGTCCCGGGAAGGTTCTGGGGTGCCTCCCGTTGTTGGCGAAGAACGGCGTGACCCCCGTGGACACGTGCTTCGTGTTGTTGTAGGCGAACTCGGCGAGCGGCAGGTAATCCACCCATGTCACAGGCTGTTGATTCGCATAACATCTCAGGTACTGCTGCATGATGGCATTGACCCGCTCCGCTTGCCCGTTGGTCTGCGGGTGTCTCGCCGACGCCAGGTTGATCTTGACGTTCAGGAAGCCCATCAGCTTCTGCCAGAAATTCGAGATGAACTGCCGCCCCCGGTCGGACAGAATAGACCGCGGCAGACCGTGAACCTTGAACACGTGGTCTATGAACAGTTTGGCGGTTTGCTCCGCCGTGGCCACCTTAGCACACGGGCTGAAATGTGCCATCTTGGAGAACAAGTCCACCACCACCAGCACGGCCGTCTTGCCCCTCGAGCTGGGCAGATCCGTGACAAAGTCCAGGGCCACTCTCTCCCATGATTCGACCGGAGTTTGCAGCGGTTCCAACAGTCCGGCCGGCGGTCTGTGCACTGGTTTGGCCCTCTGGCAGGTGTCACACCTCGCCACGTAGTCCGCGACCTCCCCTCTCATTCCGGGCCACCAGAAGTCCCTGGCAACTAATTCCACCGTCTTCTCCTTGCCAAAGTGCCCGGCAGTGGGCGCGTCGTGCAGCTGCTGCAGTACCTTGGCGCGAAGTTCGTCTCCCGGCACGCAGATGGCCCCTTTACGGATGAGCAATCCATCTCTCAGCTGGAACTCATCGGTCGCTGCCGTGCCCCTTTGCACCTCTGCCATCTTTGCTTGCGCGAAGGAGTCATCCTGCAACGCTCGTCGCACCGCCTCCAGGTCCACTGTTGCCGCAGCGCACGCCCACACTGTTGGTGCGAAGATGTGCATGGCGGCCGCTGGCGTGGCGTCCTCCAGATACTGTGGCTTACGGGAGAGAGCGTCCGCCATGATGTTGGTGTCCCCCGGGACATACTCTATTCGGAAGTCGAAGTTCGCAAAGAACTCAGCCCAACGTATCTGCCTCTGGTTCAGGAACTGTGCCGTGCGCCAGTGCTCCAGATTCTTGTGGTCCGTGCAGACCTGCACCGTGTGCTTGGCGCCGATCAGGAAGTGCCTCCACGCTTTGAACGCTGCATGAATGGCCAGCAACTCCCTGTCCCAGATGGTGTAGTTCTGTTCGGACTTGCTGAGCTTCCTGGAGTAAAACGCTCCCGGACGCCAAACCCCCTGCGGGTCTTTCTGCAGCAGGACTGCTCCCACGGCTCTGTCCGAGGCGTCTGTCTCGACCCTCATCGGCCTGCTGGGGTCGACATGCAGCAGCTGCTCTTCCGACGCGAAGAGACGTTTGACTGCCTGAAAGGACTGCTCCGCCTGCTCTGTCCAGATGAACTTCTTTTTCTTGGAGCTAAGCGTGTCCGTGATGGCCGCTGTCTGCATAGCGAAGCCTTTGATAAACTTGCGATAGAAGTTCGCGAAGCCGACAAACCGTTGGACCTCCTTCCGGTTGCGTGGGCTTTTCCAATCCAACACCGCTCGAACCTTGGCGCTGTCCATGGCGAGCCCCTTGTCAGACAACTTGTAGCCCAGAAAATCCACCTCCGTCACGTCGAATTGGCACTTCTCCAGCTTGGCGTAGAGCCTATGCTGCTGCAGCCTGCTCAGCACTTCCTTGACGTGTCTGTCATGCTCCTGCTGCGATTCCGAAAAGATCAGGATGTCATCTAAGAAACAGACGCACGTCTTGTAGAGGAGCCCCGCCAACACGTGATGCATGAACGCTTGAAAAACGTGGGAGCCATTTTGCAATCCAAAAGGCATAACTCTATATTCGTAGGTGCCCAGTGGCGTGAACATGGCTGTCTTCCACTCATCTCCTTCCCGCATGCGAATGAGGTTGTACGCCCCTCGCAGGTCTAACTTGGTGAATACGCTGCCCTTCCGTACCTTTGCGAGGAGGTCGTCGATTCGGGGCATGGGGAAGTCCGATGGCTTGGTCACACTGTTTAAGATGCGATAGTCCACTACAAGCCTTTTTTGGGGCGTGTCCCGCTTCTTAACAAAGAATACAGGACTGCCCCCCGCTGCCTTGGACTCCCGGATGAAACCGCGCTCCAAATTATGATCTATGAACTCTTTGAGATGAATCCCACTTTCTCTTGCTCATCTCTAAAGTCTTTTTTCAGCAGTTGCAGTGCACACATTACATCTGCTCTAAAGTTGGGGTACTGTTGCAGATTCCCATCGAAGTGAGAGACCAGACCGCCTGTTCATCTCACCAACCCAATTCCCTCCTGTTTGGGTGTCAGTTGCCCTTGCTTAGTAAG
Organism: Podarcis bocagei; assembly: GCF_964188305.1. Lineage (NCBI taxonomy): Eukaryota > Metazoa > Chordata > Lepidosauria > Squamata > Lacertidae > Podarcis > Podarcis bocagei. The sequence goes on along the minus strand of NC_138131.1, from coordinate 3,813,683 downwards.
CATGTCCAACCTGACCTGGAGATCCCTGCAGGCGGCAGCTGCCTCCTCCTCTCTCTTCCTGGATGCGAGAGCCTCGGCATTCAGTTGTGACACTGCTTCTCTGAGTTCCGCTATCTGCTGCTCAGCCGTCATGTCGTCTGCCGTTCGTGAGCTCGCTAGTAGGCACCTGCTTCTCTCCTCACCTCGAGGCTGTAGATGCCCACAATTAAGAGACGGAGCTTACTGTCAGAGCTGCTTCCAGATCCTAGCTCACAGAGGATCACGCTAGCCAGCGATCATTAAGTAAAAGTCTTTATTGAGTTACAGTTTCCATTCTCAAGCTACTGCGTGCAACTCTACGTCTAGTGGCTAGATCGGCGAAGCTCCGTCTGAGTCTCCGCCCTTTGTGCACCAACTTAATATCCTAGCCCTGCTCCACCTTTTCCGCCTGACTGTTCTCCTCTGGGTCCCTCTGCCCCCCGGGGTCTCTTCCTTCCTGGATTCTTCTGACGCCGACCCCCCAGACCCTCCTGTCTCCTTGCGCCGGGCTTTAGGACCTGGCTCTCTTTCAGGGCTGCCTACTGCGTCACTTTCCTGTGCATTTGAACTTGGCGCGCGCGCCCAACCTTCCACTTTCCGTCTGACCGTTTCTTCGCTCCCCGATGGAGGTGTGGCCACTCCTGACTCATGCCCTCCCCCCTGTTGTGAGCTGCCAGCGCTTAATCCCTGGCTCCCTTCCTCTTCCCTGCTCTCTGGCGGTGACGCTGGTCCCGATTTCCAACTGCTCTCCTCTGAGTCCCCTCTGGCTCTATCTTGCTGGGGTGTCCCCCTAGGCTCCCCCCTTGCCCTGGCCACTGGTGCTCCTTTCTGTGAATCTTCCGATTCACTGGAAAGACTCGGAGATCTCGGGTCGTCGTCATCACTCATCTTTTCTTCTGCCTCCTCCCCCTCGCTCTCTGTTTCCTCCCTTGCCCTTGCCTCTGCTCCTGAACCCCTGACAGTAACCTTAGGAACCAAGCCTCTGGATATCCATAAATAGTCAAATCTCGAGAAAGATTGATTTGAATTTGAGAAAAAGGTATAGTCTCTTTCCATTGGATTTTGTAGCCTCCATATGTCCGACAAATCGAATTTATCAGTTATATCAAAGAAAATCTTTGGTAATCTGCCGGAATTTGGATTTTTCTGTCCCTGTGTTTTATCCATTAATGTTGATGCTACTCCATTCAAATCTTCCATTAAAATCAATTTGTAATCCATATAATCCATAAATTTTAAGTCCAGATTCTTGAAGAATTCCACTTTGCCGTCATTTGGTGCATAAATTCCCAATCAAAGAAATTTGTCGCTTTGTGCTATAATTTCAACAGCAATGTATCTCCCCTCCTCGTCCTTAAATAACAACTTGGGGCTCCAGTTTTCTTTAACATAAAAAACCACACCTCTTTTTTTTTACTTTGTCTGATGAAATAAATTCCTGTCCAAGTTTCTTATTTTGAAGAATCTTTCTATGAAGTCTAATAACATGTGTTTCTTGTAAACAAATTATATCCAAGTTCTGTCTTGCCAGTACATGATAAATTTGATTTCTTTTCCAATGTGAATTTAACCCATTTACATTCCAGGAGTAAATTTTCAAAGACATCCTGATTTTTTAGGGGCCCACTGCCCTTCCCCCAATGAAGGGGAACTTTCCAGTCCAAGCTCTTTTGCGTTTTTCTCCAGAAAACTTTCTCTCCGACAGTTCTTATTCTTTGTTTTCTTCCTTGAAATTTAAAAGATAGACCTTCCGGAAACTCCCACCTGAAGAAAATGTTCTTTCTTCTTAGAGCACTAGCCAAATCCGTATAATTATTTCTCAGGGCCAAAAAATGTCTTGGAATCTCTTTAAACAGAATTATTCCTTTCTCATTTATCTTTAAACATTTTTTATAATGGTGGCCTAAAATAATATCTCTCTGCTCTTTAGTTTTATAAATCACCATACAGTCGTGTGGTGTATCTTTTTAAGGTCCAAATCTGTAGTCCTTGTCAATCCAGGAATTTAATTCTTCTTTAGAGAGGCTCCAGTAAGCTGCAAATTCTTCAGTTAACCAGTCCTTCAAATTATCCTGCTCTTTCTGGGGTGCCCCCCTCAATCTCAAATGACATTCCCTCTCTTTCAATTGGAGAAACGCGATTGAATTTTGGGCTTCTTGCTGGATTGTCTCTAAGTCAGCGATTCTCACAGTTTCCAAATGCGTCAGTCTTGACTCATGTGCTGATACATCTGTCTTAACTTGTTTCAAATCTTGGTTTAATCCAGCAAAGTCACTTTTTAATTCCTGTATAGACTTTTGATTTCCTCTTACATCTGTTTTAATTTCCTGAAGCAATTGCATCACAGACTCCTCAAAAGTTGGTGACTTAGAGTCCCTCCTTACTTTGGTTTTTGTTTTCTCTGACTTTTCTCCTTTCTCTCCCCCATCCATAACTTGTAATTCTTTTGTTCAAGGTCAGTCTCAGTCACAAGGGGGAGATAAGGAGGCAAACAGTTTCTCTTCACAAGCCTCTCCACCAGTCTAAATATAAAAGTCAGCAGTCTCTCCTTTCCCAATTTCTATCCTTTTTTTACTCCTTTCTTAATTCCGCAAAAGCTAATAACACAATTGCAATTTGTATCTGGAGGTAGGGATACTGTTAACAGAAATCTTTAAGCTTAGGCAGCTGCAGTTACTTTGTTTTTCCCAAAGAGGAAAACGAAAGCTGAAAGTATCCTTCTCCTTTATGACGTCACAATAGAGTCTAGCCTCCTCAACTGGGAGGTCCGCTTCCACAAAGATAATACCTCGTAAATCCAAACTGTCTTCTGCAGGGATTAAGAAAATCAGAAAAGTATCTCCCCCCTTCCCCCTGCTAGAAGGGGGAATCCAAAGGTTAACTTGAAAGTCTTTAAAAAGTCGTATTTTATAGATCGCGGCTTCGGCTACTGTGGCTCTTTTCTCTTTTAATCAGAGGAAGGGATTGACCTCCATTTTTAAATCCCTATCCTTTCCAAATAGATGTCCAAAGTGTTAATTTTTACTCACTCTTTTCCAATCGAAGTTATTTGGAGGAATTGGCCGCTCACAATCGCCAGACTCGGAGCTTCGTGCGATGAAGGAAGCGAGTCTATTCCCAAGTGCCTGCTTCTCCAACCCCACTCACTCTCGGAGCTCTTTTGAAGAGCTTACTGGGGAGTCGCTCCAGGCACCCGCAGGAACACCAGGTCCTTTGAACGCTCAATCCGAGGTTATTTATGGGGTACCACTTCGCTCTAGCGGTTTCCCCCCACCTTCAAAGCACCGGTGCCCTTTCAAGTGAAAGAGCTCCTTTCCAGCAGAACAGGCAGCCAATCAGAAGTCTTGAAACTCTGACGGAAGAAATTCTGCAGCACAGACCTGGTGAATTCCCCACCATGATCAGATTGAAAGCTTTTAACACGCAAAGAGTGTTAGCATATAGTTCCATTCCACCTTAAAAGGGTACAGGCATGACGTTTCTGTATCACATGCCTGTTTACTCCCAGCACTGTCTGTTGGGAACTTCCGTTGTATGTAGCTTTTGTGTTACTGCTGTTTTGCTGGACACGAAGGCAAGCAGTCAGGTTTTCCTTTGTTCCTGGACTACACTGAATAAATGCTGTAAATATGCTTGCACAACTCTCTCTGTCTGCCTCTTCCGTTGTGGATGATTTATACACTCTGCTGACAGAGTGTGCATGGGTCTTGGAGCGTATCTGAGGCTCGTGTGGCTGACTGACTGATGCTGTTCCACGGGAGACCGGTGATCGTCCGAAGCCAGCTGGGGGCCTGCCTGATGCCCCCATCTCCCCGGCAGTATCCCAACAACAGGGTTTCGGGCCCATATTCATGGCGCTTACCGGAGAGTAAAACTCCTGAGATCCTGGCAGCAACAGAGGTATGTGGAAAAAAGCAAGTATTTTCTGTGCCACGGCAGAGAGTCTTTGAAGTCCAAGCCAAGTAATTAGGCCGGAGAGAAGCAGGCCTCTTAATTTACGACCTGCCAGAGATAAGGAGCCTCGCGGCTGAAGTAAAGAGCTGGAATGGAGCTTTTAAAAGCCTCAGATGGGGTTCCGTGCCCAAAGCTTAATGGCCACAATTATCAGACCTGGGCAAGGTACTGTGAGGGCCAGATGAAAAAGCTTGGTGTGTGGCACACTATTTCTGAGGACCCCCCAGCGCCTCTGACGGATGCATGGGTTGGACAAGATTCAAGAGCCATGGGAAAATTTTGCTCTCAGTAGCTCCAGAAGAGTTAATTACCCTGACTGGCAAGACCAGCTCGTGTGAGATGTGGGAAGGGCTTCAGGCCTGGCATCTCCGAGAAGAGGCTGGGTCTGTGTTGTTTTACTTCAGAAAGCTGCACAAGAAACATTTGGGGCCAGGGGAAGACCTTAGAGCCCACGTTTTGCATTTACAGCATCTCAGACAGGAATTGACTCAAAGAGGTTTTAATATGCCTGAGTCCCAGTTTGCAATCCTTATCCTGGACTCCCTGGATGAGAGCTACCATGCTGTGGCAAGCCAGCTGGCAACTCTTCCTGTGCAGGAACTCACTGTTACAAAAGTTTTGGCAACCTTGCAAAACGAATTTGATAGGAGGAATACAGCTGAACCAGCTTGTGTGCTTTTGGGACAGCATTCCAGCCTCCAGGGGGAGTCAGGGCATTGGCAGCTGTGAAGTGCTGGAACTGTGCGAACCAAGCTCACATTCAGCGCCATTGCCCAAAGGCTGGAGGGAAACAAAAGAAAAAGCCTCCAGATAGCCAGAAGCAGAAGGGGGGGTGGGAAACCCAGGCCAGTGAAGAACAAGGCTTTGTTTGCTGGCACTGCTTCTCCAAAGGCCAAAGGCCGGTTTATTGTGGATTCTGGAGCGACCCGGCATGTGTGCAGAAATCAGAATTTGTTTATTTCCTTCACGCCTCAGGTTGGGGAAATTCAACAGGCTGATGGTAAGACATTGAGAATTGCAGGAGTCAGGACAGTGAAACTGGCAAGTCTGCATACAACCATCAGCAAAGTACTTTTTGTTTCAGATTCTGCAGACAATTTGCTCAGCATCCCACAGCTGACTGAGCAAGACTTCAAGAAGAGCATCTGTGTCACCAAAAAGGACAAAGAGGACATTTTGCAAGCGAAGTTTGTAGATGGCTTGTTCTTGATAACTTATGATGACAGTGCTGTTGATGTGTCTAATGTTGAATCTTGTTGTGGTGCACAAACTAACAAAGTTCTTCATGCAGGATGTATTCACGAAGCACACCGAAAATTTGGTCACATGTCTTGGCAGGCACTGGCCAAGATGCCTGGGTTGGTTCAGGGTTTGAGCAACAAGCCCTGTAAGTTTCACATGAAATGTGTATCCTGTGCAGAGAACAAGGTGAAGGTTGCTCCAAAAGGCAAAGTGTCTTGCCGACAGGCTTCCAAACCCTATCAGCTAGTCCACACAGACCTGGATGGTCCATCTGCGCCCTCTTTGGGTGGAGCAAGGTACTTCATGGTTTTAATTGATTCTTTTTCCAGGTACATTCATGTGTTTATGCTCCAGCAGAAGTCAGAAGTGTTTCCTAGGTTCAAGGCATTCTGTGCTTGGTTGGAAAATGCTCACAGTAAACGCATTAGCTGTTTGTTTGTTTGTTTATTGATCGAGGCGGTGAATTCACTTCTCAGCAGTTTGAAGCTTTCCTGACTGAGAAGGGAATCCAGCATAGTCTCTCAATGCCTAGATCTCTATGGATGAATGGACTTTGTGAGCGAGCAAATGAAACTTTGCTACAAGGCCTAAAAACCTTGTTGCATGATGCCAATCTCCCTGAGAAATATTGGGCGGAGTCTTTGAATACTTTTTTTTTATTCGTACAACAGGAGACTGTCATCACCTATTGGTTGTACTCCCTATGAGAAGATGTTTGGTAAGAAACCTTACGTCAAGCAGATGAGAATCTTTGGTTCTGACATGTGGGTACACACCCCACAAAGCAACAAGCTTGGGAAGCGTGGGGCACATGGTTTGTTCATGGGGTACGAAAAAGGTGTATACAGGGTATTCATGACTGACTCTAAGTCCATTAGGTTCACAAAGAGTGTTGAGTACAATCCTAAGTGGGGGGGGGAATGTGGGAATTTTCCAGAGTCACTCAGAGGAAGATGAAGATGTTGTGAAAAAAACAGATGATGTTGAGGTAGAAGAGGAAACTGAGGATGATGATGATCAGAGTTTGGATTCCAGCTCAGTGGGCAGCGCTGCTGCTGTTGTCAGCGACAGTGATGACACAGCAGACTACAAGAGCGCAAAGGCCTCAGTCAAACTATCTGATGCATCTGACACTGAACTGGAAGAACCACTGTTCACCATTGGTCACTTTTCTCCTAAGAAGGAGGAGATGAGTGCAGAAGACTTGCGTCTAGTACGCAGATCTGAAAGGGCCACAAAAGGCAAACCTCCAAAGAGATTTGCTGATGAGTTTGCTAAGAGAGCAACTGCTGTTCTTAGTAGCTCAGAGAAGGTATGGGAACCTTCTCAGGAGTTAACCTCTAAAGGTGCTGAGCCATGGCTTAATGCCATGAAGGCTGAAGTTGATTCCTTGGATAGGAACCTTGGATAGGAACCAAACTTGGGAGCTGGTACCAATAGTCCCAGGAATGAGACTGGTTGGCAGCAAATGGGTCTTCAAGGCCAAGACAGACCAGAATGGCAAGGTTGTCAGGCACAAAGCCAGATTGGTTGCCAGAGGTTTTTCACAGGTACCAGGACAGGATTACCACGAGACCTACTCACCCACCATCAAGTATGAGAGCATTCGGCTGATGCTCAAGATTGCTGCAGAGGAGAAACTGCACGTTTCCCATCACGACATTAATACAGCTTTTTTGTACGGGGTTTTGGGGGAGGAGCTGTATATGCTTCCACCTGATGGAATGCAGATACAGAAGGGAATGGTCTGTAAACTTTGGAAATCCTTATATGGTCTCAAGCAGAGTGCCAGGTGTTGGAACACAAAACTCACTGTGACATTGCTTTCTCTAGGTTTTCACCAGGGCAAAGCTGATCCATGTGTGTTTGTCAAGGAGGAGGGGCAAAACAAACTGTATTGTTTTTGTTTTGTTGATGATCTTCTTCTGTTTTGGAAGAATCAGGCTTTGTACCAAATGCAAACCCAGCAGACACGCCGATGGTGATAGGATACCAGGTAGATAGTGCCCTATACAAGTGTATCAATACAATGGATCCTGTTTGCCTTTGCTGAACTCAGAGAGTTGCAAGCAAAGAACCAAGTACTTGCAGATTAAGCTACATCATACAAGAGAGTGTATTCAGAAAGGACTCATCCAGGTGTCCTACACGCCAGGAAATGAAATTCCTGCTGATCTGTTGTTTAAGGTTGTTAACAGAGAACAACTTAAGGTTTATGTACAGAGGTTGCAATTGAGTTGAACCACAGGTACTAAAGGTTACACGGAAAGGGGGAGGATGTTAGGATGTTTCCGTTCCACCTTAAAAAGGGAGCAGGCTGCTGTGTGTCACAAGCCTGCGTACTTCCTGCCCACAGGGATGTTTCCGTTTTGTCTATAGCTTTTGTTCCTCTCTGTTGCCTCGACACGAAGGCAAGCAGTCATGTTTTTCCTTTGTTCTGACCAACGTTGAATAAAGCTGTAAAATATGCTCTCCTGGGTGAATCTTCCGTTGTGGAAACTCTGCGAAAAGGGCGTGCACGAGTCCTGGAATGTGTCTGAGGCTCGTGTCACTAATTGACTGATGCTGTTCCAATGGGGGTCTGGAGATGGTCCAGAAAAGTGACGACGGAGACCTGTCTGATGAGGCTGCCTGATGCCTCTGACTCCCTGGCAGTATCCCAACATCCCAGCCTTTAAGAGAGGTCAGTAGAGGGGCCTCAAATGGAACCAGCTGTTCCTGGGATATCTCTGCCCGTGATGCTACAACTCCCAGACGGTCGCAGGGTGCAAGGGCAAGCGTTGGTGGATTCGGGGGCATCGCTAGACTTTGTAGATGCAGATTTCACAAAGCAACACAACCTTGGGACACAGCAACTAGACTCCCCAATAGAGGTACAGACGATAGATGGTTGACCCTTAATGGGGGGGGAGGTGGTTCAAGCCACACAACCGTTAGGGGTGGAAGTGGTGGGGCACAAGGAGACAATGAGGTTCCATGTCACTAAGTTAGCGACACACCCCATAGTCCTAGGAATGATGTGGCTGACAAAACACAATCCTGTTGTGGCCTGGGGTCAACGCTCCTTAACGTTTGTGTCAGCCTTTTGCCAAGCAAATTGCTTGAGGCTTGAAGTGTTAGGATATTTCCGTTCCACCTTAAAAGGGAGCCGGATGTTTGTGTCACAGCCTGCGTATTTCCTGTTCACAGGATGTTTAAGTTTGCTATTGCTTTCGTTTCTCTCTCTGTCGGATACACTGACGCAGAACAGTCATGTCTTTCTTTGCTCTGATCAACGCTAAATAAAGTCTGTAGATAATGCTCACCTGGGTGCGACTTCTAGCTGCTGCTGCTGCTGCTGCTGATAAGAGTGTGCACGAGCCCTGGAATGTGGCAAGGTATTTTCAGGAAACTCGTGTCGCTAATTGCTGAATCTGCGTGACTATGGGAGATCGATGGACGTCCGGCACACGGCTTGGGGCCATGATGGACTATATCTCCCTGGCAGTATCCCAGGGGGCGGAGGTAGGAAGGAAACTCACGGGAGAAGAGAGTTCCATACCCCTGCAGTATAAGGCCTTCAGAGACGTGTTCTGTGAGAAGGAGGCAGACCAGTTACCCCCACACCGCCCTTATGACTGCAAAATAGACTTGGTGCCAGGGGCCCAGATACCCACCAGTCGCCTCTATTCCATGTCAGAGACGGAACTAGCCGAGCTGAGGGAGTTCTTGCAGAAGAATTTGGCAAGGGATTTTATACGACCAACAAAGGCACCAGGGGGAGCCCCAGTTTTCTTCGTAAGCAAGAGGGACACCGGGACACCCCGGAAAAAAGGCTCGTTGTGGACTATAGGAAGACCAACAAGCTCATGATTCCCAGCCGATACCCCTTGCCACATATTGGGGATCTGCTGGAGAGGTTGAGATCAGCGAAAAGTTTCACCAAGTTGGACCTGAGGGGGGCCTACAACCTGATACGGGTGAGGGAAGGCGTTGAGTGGAAGATGGCCTTTAATACAAGATATGGGACCTTTGAGTACTTAGTGATGCTGTTTGGGTTGCAATCGGGCACAGCCACCTTCCAGGCCTTCATCAATCATGTTTTGTCAGACTTGCTAGACAGGAACATGCTATCTTACCTTGATGATCTTTTGATATAGTCAGAAAGTCCTGAAAAGCATGTGCGACACGTAAGGGAGGTGTTGCAACGGCTGAGGGTGCATAGACTCTACACCAAGTTGGAGAAGTGCCAGTTCCACGTGACAGAGGTGGAAATTTTGGGGTATCGCGTGTCTCCTGGGGGGGGTGCATATGGATCCGGCGAAGGTGAAGGCAGTGTTGGAGTGGCAGAAGCCTAAGACCAAGAAGGTGCTGCAGAGGTTCTTGGGCTTTGCTAACTACTACAGGAAGTTCATGCCTAACTACTTGCAACTCACCACACCCCTCACTGACTGCTTGAAGGGCAAGAAGCCATTCGTCTGGACGGAGGAGGCACAGTGCGCGTTTGAGAGGCTCAAGGAGATGTTCGCCACGGAGGAGTACCTGCACCACTCAGATCTGTACAGACCGATGGTCTCCTCCTTTCTGTGAACACGACTGGACAGTGTGTCAGTACAATCTCAGTACAAACACAGTTTCTGTACATAGGTACAGTGTTGATCCTTCGGAACAACCTTGGACAATAAATCAGCAGGAATTTCATTACCTGGCATGTAGGACACCGTTACGAGTCCTTTCTGAACACATTCACTAGCATGTTGCAGCTTCAATCGCAAGTGCTTCGTGCTTTGCTTACAACCTTCAGAAGTCAGCAAAGCCAAACATGTTTTGTTGTCCTGATAAACCTGGATTGGACACTTTACAGGAATTCTCATGTCTTTACACAATTGTAACAAACCATTCACAATCCTTGAGTGAATAAGACAGTGCATTCAGTTCAGCTTCACAAGAACTTAATCTAACTGTTGTTTGCTTCTTGCACGACCAATCAAATAGACCCTGGTTGTACATGTAGCAAACTCCAGACATACTTTTCCTGTCTGTAGTGTCACTTCCAAAACTCGCATCAGCAAAAATCTCAAGACCACCAGACTTCTGATTGTTAAATCTCAGTCTGTAGTGCATAGTGCCTTTCAAATAGCGTGCTATGCGTTTCAGAGCTTTCCAACCCTTAACAGTAGGATTGTTGATGTGTCTGCTTAGCAAATTAGTGCTAACTGCAATGTCTGGTCTTGAACATCTGGCAATGAAGTTTAGTTTGCCTAGCACACTTCTGTACAGTGTAGTGTCAGAAAATGCTTCTTCAGTATCATCTACCTGATAACCTGTTGTCATCGGTGTGTCTACAGGGTTAGCATCCATCAGGTTTAGTTTGCTTAACACATCAGCAATTTTCTGTGACTGGTGTACTAAAATATTACCATCTTGATCTCTCTCTATTTCCAGAGATAGGTAGTTGGATACCTCACCAAGATCTTTCATGTCAAAGTGCTCCTTCAGTTGAGCTAGGGCACTATTGTACATCTTGACATCCTTCCAAAAGTAAAGAATATCATCAACATAAACCAAGCAATACAGCTTCTTTTGCCCTTCCTCTTTGACAAATACACATAGATCAGCTTTACCTTGCTGAAAACCTAGAGAAAACAACACTTCAGTGAGTTTAGAGTGCCAGCATCGTGCACTTTGCTTGAGACCGTAAAGGGACTTCTTCAGAGAACAAACAAATGCTTGTTTTATCTGTACGCCATCAGGTGGAAGCATATAAAGTGATTCACCTAAGGTTCCGTACCAAAATGCTGTATTCACACCGTGATGAGAAACATGTTGATTCTCTTCTGCAGCAAGTTTGAGTATAAGTCTAATGCTCTCATATCTCATGGTGGGTGAGTAGGTCTCGTGATAGTCTTCTCCTGGTACCTGTGAAAAACCTCTGGCTACCAGTCTGGCTTTGTGTCTGACTACCTTGCCATTTTGATCTGTCTTTGCTTTGAATATCCATTTGCTGTCAATCAGTTTCATCCCTGGAACTGTTGAAACTAGCTCCCATGTTTTGTTCCTCCCCTGCACCGTGAGTTGGGAAGGCCGCTCCCTCCTCAGGCTGATTCCACCAGGCCCAGGGGGCGGGGCCAGACTGACTCACCACTGCCACAGCTTAAGAGGCCGCACGAGGCACCGGAACACCACTGCTGCTGCTGCACCGTGAGTTGGGAAGGCCGCTCCCTCCTCAGGCTGATTCCACCAGGCCCAGGGGGCGGGGCCAGACTGACTCACCACTGCCACAGCTTAAGAGGCCTCATGAGGCACTGGGACACCATTGCTGCGGCTCCACCGTGGGGGTTGAGGAAGGCCGGCCCCTCCTGTAGGCACACTCTTCCAGGCCTAAGGGGCGGGGCCCACACTCGCCACCGCTACTGTTTTAAGGACACTGATGTTGCCGCGGCAAATGCTTAATATGTTTTTATATATTTTAAAATGTTTTATAAGGGTTTTTATTTTTTACTTTGTTGTCCCACCATGAACGGTGGTTTTTATTGATGTATTTCTATTTTGTTCTGTTTTAGTTTGGTTTGGGGTTGGTTATTGAGTGGGGTGGGGATTTGTTGTGTTGGTACAATTGTTTTTGATTTGACTTGTTTCTATTCTGTAAATGGAGGTTGGTTTGAGGCTTGGGATTGCTACCGTAGTGGGGCGAGGGAGGTATGGCGGTGGGGGCAGATGTCATAGGCGAAGGGGATCGAGATATGGATATGCTCGTACCCCTTCCAATCTGCGCCCCATCCCGAGGGACGAAGGTAGGGTGAGCAAGGATTACTCACCTCCGTCACTGGTGTTGTGCAATGCCAGGTCTATAGGCAAAAAAACCGCCACCCTGCGAGACTTCTTCACCTCGCAGGGGGTTGACCTGGCTTGTGTGACGGAGACCTGGGTGCGCGAAGGGGAAACTGTTACCTTACGAGAGATGGCGCCCCCAGGTTTCTCCGTCCTCCACCAGTCGCGGACTGTGGGCCGGGGGGGAGGGGTGGCATTATTAATCCGAGAAGACTGTTCTTTCAGGGCTCTACCATCGCCATCGATCCCCGGCATTGAATGTGTTGGCCTAGTGTGGGGCTCCGAGGTGAGCTTGGCTGTCTGGCTGGTGTACCGGCCACCTAGCGCACCAGCAGCCACCCTGTCAGGCCTGTTGGAGGCGGTGGCCGGCTGGGCCTTGGAGTTCCCCAACCTATTGGTACTGGGGGACTTCAACATCCATGCTGATGCCACGCCCTCCTCACAGGCTCTGGACCTGGTGTCTTCCATGGCGACACTAGGGCTCTCCCAGTTTGTTTCGGGCCCCACACATCAAGCAGGCCACACGCTGGATTTGATCTTTGGCGCCGGTATAGATGTGATCATGTCTCCCTCGATGAAGGTGCCATGGTCTGATCACTACGCACTGAAAGCCAGGATTGATTTTCCACCCCCACCCCGCTTAGGTGGCGAGCCAATTTGGGCTCGCCCGCGGAGGCTGATGGACCCTAATAGATTCCGTCAGGCCTTGCGGGACCTTGCTCCCCCTGGCGACTCATTGACTGAGCTTGTTGAGGGCTGGAATACCCAGCTCCTGGCAGCCATCGATGAGATCGCACCTAAGCGCCCTCTGCGACCCCGCAGAAACCGGGCTCCCTGGTTTACCGAGGAGCTTCGGAAAATGAAGCGGGACCTCAGACGGCTAGAGCGAGTATGGCGGGGTGCCCGTGACGGAGCCTCAAGAACATCTTATAGGGTTTTTATGAAAACCTATGAGATGGCAGTGAAGGCCGCTAAGAAGTCTTACTTCTCGGCCTCCATTGCATCCGCTAGCTCTCGCCCGGCGCAATTATTTAGTATAATTCGGTCTTTAACGTCCCTTGAAGGACAGCCAAATTTAAATAACAATCTGACACACAGCTGTGAGGCATTTGCGAGCTTTTTTGCGGAGAAGGTCCTGTTGCTCCGCCATGACCTCCCTGCCAATTTGGATACAATAAAGGAACTGGAGGCCCCTCGACTGTCCTCGGGTCCAGTATTGGACCACTTTGACCGGATATCTCCAGCCGATGTGGACAGATTCCTCCAAGCTGGAAAGCCCACCACCTGTCCTCTTGACCCGTGCCCGTCATGGCTGATTAGAGCGTGTCCAGACGAGGTGCGGGCCCCCCTGGGGGATATCATCAATTTGTCCCTTGGCACCGGGATATTCCCAGGGGAACTGAAGGAGGCGGTGGTGCGTCCGCTCTTAAAGAAAACATCATTAGATCCCTTAGATCTATCCAATTACCGCCCGGTCTCGAATCTTCCATTCCTGGGTAAGGTGATTGAGAGAGCGGTTGCTGAACAGCTTGGTAGGTTTCTGGATGAAACATCTGCTTTGGATCCATTCCAGTCCAGCTTCCGTGCTGGCCATGGGACCGAGACGGCTCTGGTCGCCCTAACAGATGATCTCCGCAGACAGCTGGATCGAGGCGGGTCGGGGCTGCTGATTCTTCTAGATCTGTCAGCAGCCTTTGACATGGTCGATCACGAACTCCTGGACCACCGCCTTGCCGACATGGGGATCCAGGGCACAGTCCTTCAATGGCTGCGCTCGTTTCTCTCTGATCGGGGACAGAGGGTGGCGCTTGGGGGGGAATTGTCATCGCGTCACTCCTTGGTGTGTGGAGTGCCTCAGGGTGCGATTCTCTCCCCGATGCTTTTTAACATCTTTATGCGCCCCCTCGCCCAGCTTGTCCGGAGTTTTGGGCTGGGTTGCCATCAGTATGCTGATGACACCCAACTCTATCTGTTGATGGATGGCCATCCTAACTCGGCCCCAGACACACTGACCAGATGTCTGGAAGCTGTGGCTGGATGGTTACGTGGGAGCCGGTTGAAGTTAAATCCTTCGAAGACAGAGGTCCTCTGGCTGGGGCGGGACGATATGGGATCGAGGGGGCAACTCCCATCTCTTGCGAGGGTGCAATTAGTGCCAGCACCGTCCGTTAAGAGTTTGGGTGTAATCTTCGATACCTCCCTCTCTATGGAGGCGCAGATTGCAGCTATAACAAAGGCGGCATTTTTCCACCTCCGCCAAGCTAAGCAGTTGGCCCCTTATCTCTCTCGCCCTGACCTAGCCACTGTGATCCATGCGACGGTCACCTCCAGACTGGATTATTGTAACTCGCTCTACGTGGGGCTGCCCTTGAGACTGACCCAGAAACTCCAGCGGGTGCAGAATGCCGCAGCGAGACTCCTTATGGGGTCTTCGCTGCGAGATCACATTCATCCGGTACTATACCAGCTGCACTGGCTCCCAGTGGAGTACAGGATCAGGTTTAAGGTGCTGGTTTTAACCTTTAAAGCCCTATACGGCCTAGGACCCTCGTACCTACGGGACCGCCTCTCCTGGTATGCCCCACAGAGAAACCTACGGTCTGCAAATAATAACACCCTCAAGGTCCCAGGCCTCAGAGAGGTTAGGCTGGCCTCAACTAGAGCCAGGGCCTTCTCGGCTGCAGCTCCAACCTGGTGGAACGCTCTGTCACAAGAGACTAGGGCCCTGCGGGACCTGACATCTTTCCGCAGGGCCTGCAAGACAGAGTTGTTCCGCCAGGCCTTTGGTCAGGGCGCAGCCTGACTCCCTCCTCTGGCAACCGGCACAGAATTTTGTTTAATCGGTTGCCATCAATTTGATTTTAACTAATTTTTATAATGAAATATTTTTAGAATGTGTTATTATTTGATTGTTTATTTGATTGTTGTTAGCCGCCCTGAGCCCGGCTTAGCTGGGGAGGGCGGGATATAAATAAAATTTATTATTATTATTATTATTTATTAAGGAATCAAGCTCAGCCTTCATGGCAGTTAACCATGGATCAGCATCATTTGAGTCCAAAGCCTGGATCTCTTGGAAACATGAAGTTTCAAATACCTTCTTGGAGTTATTAACAGCAGTTACAGCTTTAGCTGCTTTAGCAAATTCATCAGCAAATCTCTTTGGAGGTCTTCCTTTTGTGGCTCTTTCAGACCTGTGAATTAGATGTAAGTCTTCAGTGCTCTCCTCTTCTTTCTTAGGAGAAAAGTGGCCTATAGTGAACAGTGGTTCTTCTACTTCTCGATCAGAGCGTTCAGAGGGTCGCAGAGAGGCCTTAGCACTCTTGAAATCCTCTGAACCATCTGAGTCAGATTCAGAACCTTCATCAGTGGGTGTTTGGGTTTTGCGGCTGTTTATCCTCAGACTCTTCACTGTCATCAGGATAACATTGGAAAATTCCCACATTCTCCCCCTTGGCATTGTACGCAACACTTCCAGTGAGCCTAATTGTGTTAGTGTCAGTCATCATTACTCTGTAAGAACCTTTCTGATATCCTAGAAAGATACCATGGAAACCATGTTTGCCTAACTTGGAGCTTTGTGGTGTGTGAACCCACATCAGAACCAAAAAATTTCATGTGCTTGATGTATGGTTTCTTGCCAAACATCTTTTCATGGGGGTACAACCAATTGGTGATGACAATCTGTGATTATAAGTATAAACAAAACAGCCGAGCGCTTCTGCCCAATAACTCTCTGGAATATTGGCATCATGCAGCAAGGTTTTCAAGCCTTGAAGCAATGTTTGGCTTGCCCTTTCACAAAGTCCATTCATCCAAGGAGACCGTGGACTTGAGAGGTCATGTTGAATTCCTTTCTCAGTCAGAAAAGTTTCAAACTGCTGAGAAGTGAATTCTTCCCCTTGATCTGTAAACAAATATTTCTCTTGTTTATCATGCACATTTTTCAACCAAGCACAGAATTCCTTGAACCTAGGAAACACTTCTTATTTCTCCTGGAGATTGAACACATGAATACACCTGGAAAATAAATCATTGAGGACCATGAAGAACCTGGCTCCACCCAAAGAGGGTGTTAGTGGACCAACGATATTAGCATGCACTACCTGGTATGGTTCTGTAGCTTGTCTACTGGACACCTTACCTTTTGCAGCCATTTTGACCCTGTTTGCTTTGCATGCCTTACACTTCATGTGGTACCTGCAGGGTTTAATAGTCATACCTTCAACTAAGGCAGGCATTTTAGAAACTGCCTTGAAGTTTAAATCACCAAGTTTTCTGTGATAATCATGAATACGTCCTGCATGCAAGACCTTTTTAGTATCTGCAATACAAGTTTCTTTTTTTTAAGTGTTTATTAATTTTCCAATAAGAACATCTAATTAACATATCAAATCAAATCCAATACAAATAAAAAACTAAAATAAAAAAGTCCAATTGTCTTTCTTTTTAAATGATATTTATTAAAATTTCAGAGAAAAGAATTACATAAAAACAAGAACTACAAAAACAAAAAAATACAAGAAAATTATAAAATACAAAATACAGAATAAAAAAATAAAAACACTTACAAAGGAAAAGAAAAAAGAAAAAAATGAATCAATCTTTCCATGCCTTACATTCATATCCTTGTTTCCCTGACCTCCTCATACCTCCCTTTTTTGTATTCCAATTCAATTAGTTAATTCAGCAATTTCTTTCCCTCTTTATTTTCTCCTAATCCTTTAACTTAATATAGTATAACTTTAAATTTTCACCTGTTATCAATCCATTTTTACATACACCTTTATAGCATTACTGCTTAAGCCACTTAACTTCATTCTAACATCATTCTAACATTCATTAATTTTACAATATTTCTGTAGATAATCTTTAAATTTCTTCCAATCTTCTTTCACCAACACTTCTCCCTGGTCTCGGATTCTGCCAGTCATTTCCGCCAATTCCATGTAGTCCATCACCTTCATCTGCCATTCTTCCAGAGTGGGTAGGTCTTTTTTTTTAAAAAAAAAAATTTTTTATTGCGTTTCTTTCCATAGGTGAACAAATTTGTTTGGACAACAATATACAAGAAACATTTTCCATATATATAAAAAAAAAAACATAGAAAAAAGAAAAGATCATTATAAAATTTTTTCGACAACTTTTTGGACCTCCTCGCATCCTCTCAGCATTGCGTTCATCATTCTAACCAATTCAGCAATTTATTATCTTATTTCCCGACTTATTATACCTTTGTATTTATTATGTTACCAGTTTCAAAAATTTGTAATTTAATTTTAACACTCTTAATAAACATAATATTTTGTTTCTAATTTGTCTCATTTTTTCCCTTCAATACTTACTTTATCATTTACTTAAAATAAATTGCAGAAGCATAACGTTTCTCAGAGTGGGTAGGTCTTGTGTCTTCCAATACTTTGCAATAAATATTCTTGCTGCTGTTGTGGCATACATAAAGAAAGTTCTATCCCTCTTTAGCACCAATTGGCCGACTATGCCCAGGAGAAAGGCCTCTGGTTTCTTCAAGAAGGTATATTTAAATACCTTTTTCAATTCATTATAGATCATCTCCCATAAAGCCTTAATCCTTGGGCACATCCACCAAAGGTGAAAGAATGTACCTTCAGTTTCTTTACATTTCCAACATTTATTATCGGGCAGATGATAGATTTTTGCAAGCTTGACTGGGGTCATGTACCACCTGTATATCATTTTCATAATATTCTCTCTTAAGGCATTACATGCCGTAAACTTCATACCTGTGATCCATAACTGTTCCCAGTCAGTCATCATTATGTTATGTCCAACATCTTGTGCCCATTTAATCATAGCAGATTTCACCGTTTCATCCTGAGTATTCCATTTCAACAGCAAGTTATACATCTTTGACAAAATCTTAGTTTTGAGTTCTAACAGTTCTGTTTCTAATTTTGATTTTTCCACCTGGAAGCCAATTTTCTTGTCCAAATTGTATGCCTCCATTATCTGATAATAATGAAGCCAGTCTCGCACTTTGTTTTTTAATTTCTCAAAACTTTGCAGTTTCAGTCTATCTCCATCTTTTTCCAAAATTTCCCAATATTTCAGCCATTTGACCTCCATATTGAGCTTTTTCTGAGCTTTCGCTTCCATTGGTGACAGCCACCTTGGGGTTTATTTTCCAATAAATCCTTATATCTTATCCAAACATTAAACAATGCTTTCCTGACAATATGGTTTTTAAATGCTTTATGTGCTTTGACCTTATCATACCACAGATATGCATGCCATCCAAATACATTGTTAAAACCTTCTAAATCCAAAATGTCTGCGTTTTCAAGAAGCAGCCAATCTTTCAACCAGCAAAAAGCTGCTGATTCATAGTAAAGTTTAAACTCTGGCAGGGCAAATCCACCTCTTTCCTTTGCATCTGTTAGTATTTTAAATTTTATTCTAGGCTTCTTGCCCTGCCAGACAAATCTAGAAATGTCTCTCTGCCACTTCTTGATACAATCCATTTTGTCCACAATTTGCAATGTTTGAAACAAAAACAACATTCTAGGCAATACATTCATTTTTATCGCAGCAATACGACCCAGCAGTGAAAGCTTCAAATTTGACCAAATTTCTAAATCTTTTTTCACTTCAGCCCAGCATTTTTTGTAGTTGTCTTTAAATAAATTCCCATTTTTTGCTGTCATGTTAATCCCCAGGTATTTCACTTTCTTAACCACTGTTAAACCTGTCTCATTCTGAAACCTCTCTCTCAATTGGTGTTAAATTTTTCTCTAAAGCCTTGGTTTTTAACTTATTCAGTTTAAATCCTGCAACCTGACCAAATTCTTGAATCAGTTCTAAAACCCTTTTGGTACTAGATTCTGGTGTTAGTATCTCAGTTGAGAACCAGTAGCAATGGCAAACAGTGGTTCTTCCTTCACCTGTGAAGGTCTATCCATTGTGTGAGATTTTCTCTCAATGACTGTTACAACTGAACTCTCTGAGCTATCACTGTCATCGTCAGTACCACTGTAATCTGTGTAATCAGAAAAATCATCATCTGAATTGTCATCTGTGGGAAATGTGTGTACTACTACCCGCTCTTGTTCTGGAGCACTCTCTAGAAACTTTGTGAGAATCACCTGGCCAGATTCAGACAAAATTACTCTGTAGAGACCCTTTTCATATCCCACAAAAATGCCTCTGGCATTCTTTACTCCACCTGGAGCTTCTGTTCTCACATGAGACCAGAAAACCTTAAAATAGGCAACAGAAGGTTTTCTATTGAACAGCTTCTCAAAAGGAGAACATCCCAACTCTGTTGAGACCTTTCTCACCCACACGTGAAGATAGGACGCTAGCGACTCGGCCCAATATTCATGTGGCAAATGTGAACTCAGCAATTGCGCATGCATCCCCTTTTGCAATTCTTTGTTCACCCTCACACAGACCCCACTGTTCCACGCTTCGACTGAAACAGCAATTTTGTGGTCTATCCCTCTTCCGTCCAGGAACTTCTGAAACTTCTGTAACAGAAAAATTTGCTTCTCATCTGTGAAGAGACAATCAATGTTAGCATCATGCATATTTTAAACCTTGTCACAAAACTCCTGAAACCTTTCTAAGGTCTCTTGTGGTTTTTCCATCACAAAAACCCAAGAATAATTAGTGAAACAATCAACACACACAAGGTAATATTTCGCACCGCCTCTAGATGGTTCTAGAGGACCAATCACATCAGCATACACCCGCTGAAATGCTCTGTCGACCTTCTTGGTCACCTTCCTGGTGCTCGTGTTGGTCACACCTGCAAGAGAGATTTTGTTAGAATCAGAAGAATTACATTTCATGTAATCACTTTGGTCAAAAGTCAACAAATACAGTCCATCTTTCTCTCTGGCAGTAAGATACAGTTCTCCATCTTTGTAGATCTTGCAGCTTTTAGCATCATAGGACAGTTTCAGTCCTTTCTTTGCAATCTGCGACACACTCAGCAGATTAAACTTCAGTTGTGGCATCAGGTAAACATATGAACCGTGGCTCCAGTGTCGATTACAAACGCGTTCCCAACATCTGGCGTGGTTCCTTTCGCCATCATAGCCTTTGCCGGTTTCACCTGGCACTTGGTACGGCTTTTGCCTGACGCCTCAGGCTTCGTAGAGCTGCTCTTTGCACCTTTTGACTGGCGTGGCTTCCTACAGTTTCGCTGTAGATGCCCAGTCTGCCCACAATTGTAACATCGGACAGCGCTCAATGCTGTAGCATGCTCTCCAGCAGCTTCAGCAGTGGGGAGATTTGAACTCTGTTCTTCCCTCCCCCTGTCCTTCACTTCCAGTGCAGCAAGTCGATCGTGTTCATTAAGGACCACCACACACACTCTCTCCGCGGTCAGGTCCACCGCCAGTAGGGAACCAAGCTGACTGGCAACAACCTTGTAAGTCCGATTCAGGCTGTTTATCATCATGAAGCAAAACACTTCCTCCTGTAGATTGAAATTGCGTTCCACCATCTGTTGACGCAGAAACTTCATTTCTGTCAGGTGCGCTTGGACATCTCCATCAGGCGCTAGTCTCAGATTGGTCAACTTCTCAAAATACAGCAACGCTGAAGAACCAGCATCTCTCTGATGTGTTGTACGTAGCGTATCCCAAACCTCTTTCACATATTCTAAATTTTGAATATGCACCAACTGGGAATCTGAGACACACAAAATTATAGCAGTCCTGGCCCTCACGTTCTGTGATTCCCAACCTCTGGTTGGTGCTGCAGGGATGGGGTTTTCAATTACCCCAAAAAGCCTCTGATTCTGCAGCAGGGCCTTCATCTTTACAGACCAAGATGAATAATTGTCATTATTTAAGGGAGGTGGGTAAGGCAGGGCTCCCCCCTTCTTGGCATCCATCTTGAAGCCAAGCCTCTTTTTCACTTTCCAGCCTTGCTAAAACTCCAATAGCCTCTGCTGGGTTGTTTACTGCCTTTCCAGGCAAACTGCAAGCTGTTTCTCAGACCTTGCACAGCATCGAAGCATAGTCAAAACAAACTTTCACTTCCCAGGCCCTCTCTCAGAGCCATCTGCACAGTCAGTAAATTTCCATGTCTCTGACGGGCGTCGCTTAGCAACTGTGCATACTTGAAAGCTTATCTCAACCACAAGAATTCGTGGAATGCAGGCTGAGCCTCTGAGCTGCAGGCCTCTCCTTCTGGAGCTGTTGTTTTTCCGAAACGCAGCTCCCGTGAACCAGAGAACAAATCAATCTGCGTTCACACTTTTAGCCCGAAATGCAGCATACCTTGAGCTCCGTTGCTTGGAAAACACTTTCCTCTGGGTCCAGCCGTCTGTTCAGCTTCTGGCTGCTCTCAGACGCTATTTTCCTTCTCCCTTGGAGCAGAGGAGGACAATTCACCAGCCTCTCATGCAGATGTTCGATGAATCGTAACCATCCTCTGCTACCATATGTTAGTATCTCAGCTCACAGTCAGAGGTAACTGGCCTCCCCCGGGCAAACTGGGTGAGATACTTGTTTACCTTCCGTCTGCGTCTCCCGGCAGGCTAGGTCGTAAATTGGCGATTCTCCTCGTTAGACGTGAGAAGAACACACCCTCTGCTTCTCTCCCTGTCTTCCCCCCCAGGGAGGGGAAATGAGACAGACAGGAGTCCTATTTACATGTCTTTTATTCCTGTCATTCAGCAGTACATAGAAACGTGACTGCACCTTCCAGACTCCATCAGAATAGTCACAACTCCTCCCCTGTGCTTCCAGCACAGATCAGATGACACTCTGAGCTAACATCCGGTGCTCAGTACAGAGAATAGACTCCCCCTTTTTCCCAACAGTACAGTTCGAGACAACAACATCCTGTTTTGCTTTCCAGCCACCTGCAGCTGGTTTTTGCATTGCTGCTTTTTCCTGACATCTGGCTCCTGTAACGTCAATACTAAGTCATCTGCAAATGCTCTCAATTTGTACTGTTTAGCCCCGACTTGTATACCTTTTACCAGTTGGTCCTTTCTAATCATATTTAGCAAAACCTCCAGGACCGATATAAAGAGCAATGGGGAGAGTGGGCAACCTTGTTGTGTCCCTTTTTCAATCTTAAATTCTTCCGTCACCACATTATTTACAATTAGTTTAGCCTTTTGTTCTGAATAAATTGCACTTATACCGTTTTCAAAGCCTTGGCCTACCCCCATCCCCTGTAGGTTCTTCTTCATAAAGCTCCAAGAAATATTGTCAAAAGCTTTCTCCGCATCCACAAATATCAAAACTGCTTTAGTATTTATGTTCACTTGTAATTTTTCTAAGATATTAATTATGTTTCTCACATTATCCGATAAGTGTCTACCCGGGAGAAAGCCTGCTTGGTCATTATGAATCTCTTCCACTAACATTTTTTTTAATCTTTTAGCCAAAATGTCTGCAAAAATTTTGTAATCCACATTAAGCAATGAGATGGGGCGGTAGTTCTTAAGTTGTGTCTTTTCAGTCTCTGTTTTTGGTACGAGTGTAATATACGCTTCTTTCCATGACTCTGGTGCCCTTTTCCCGTCCATTATTTCATTGCAGACTTCCTTCAAAGGTTGTACCAACCATTCTTTTAAGGATCTGTAATATTTAGAGGTCAGTCCATCCGGTCCCGGAGATTTGCCTAGTTGCATATTCTGAATAGCACCTTCCTGTTCAGTTATTTTATAGTTCAACATTGATTTACTTTCCTGAGAGATTTTTTGTAATCCATTTGTTTTCAAAAATTGATCTAGATCAATTTCTTTCTGTGGTCCTTGTGTATATAGTTGTTTAAAGTACCTCTGGAAACAATTTCTAATCTCGGCTGGGTTCTGTATATTCCTTCCTTCCACTTCTAAATTTGTAACTGTGTTTAATTTTTGTCTTTTTTTCATTTGCCAAGCCAACAATTTCCAGCATTTATTAGCCGACTCAAATGTTTTTTGTCTCATTTGTTTAATTTTCCATTCTATCTCCTGATTGATCATTTTCATATATTGTACTTGATATAATTTTATTTCTCTCAAAATCTCTTGCAACTTAGGTTTTGCTCTCAATTTCTTTTCACCTTCTTTTATTTTCTCCAAAATTTTCTCCTTCTTCTCATTTTGAATTCTCTGATGCATTCTGTTGTATCAAGAACCCTCTCATAACAGCTTTGCTGGCGTCCCAGATTACTCTTTTTTCCACATTGGTGTTCATATTTATCTCAGAATAATCTCTCAAGATTTTTTGGGCCTTTTTATACACTTCTTCATCTCTGAATAAGGTGTCATTCATCCTCTATCTGAAGGAACCAGTTGGTGTTAGCTTCATCTCCATCTTTACAGCATTATGGTTGGAGCAGGTTTTTGGGCAGATTTCCACTTTTCTTATCTTTGGTGCCATTCCTCTAGTTACCCATATTTGGTCAATTCTTGTCCATGTCAGTTTGGCTTCAGAGAAGAAGGTTCCCTCTCTGGTCAAGGGATTCTTTGTTCTCCAAATATCAACTAAGTCCAAGTTGTCTGTCATCTCAAAAAAAGTTTTCAGTAATCTGCCGTCCTTAGTGACTACCTGTCTTTGTGCCTTATCCATATGTGTAGATACCACTCCAGTCATGTCTCCCATCAAAATCACATTATAGTCCAAATAGTCCATCAAGGTCTCATGAAACTTTTTTTAAAAATTCAGATTTCCCCTCATTTGGTGTATAAACTCCTACTATCAAAAATTTCTCTCCTTGTATTTGAATTTCAATTGCCACGAATCTTCCTTGGTCATCTTTGAAGATAAATTTCGGTAATAGTCTCTCCTTTGCATAAATCACTACCCTTCTTTTTTTGACCTTGTCCGAAGAAATAAACTCCTGACCCAGTCTTTTATTAATCAGTACTTTCCTGTGTAGTCTTGTTACATGTGTTTCCTGTAAACAAATCAAGTCCAATTGTTCCTTTTTTAATAAATGAAACACAGATTTCCTTTTCTGAGGGGAGTTCAAACCATTACAATTCCAGCTTAATGGTTGCAGAGCCATGATGTAGTTACTTTGCTTTTCCTCCAACTGCACCCAGTGCCTGTTCCTGATCTGTCGGTGGTATCACCTTCTCCAGGCGGTGTTTTAGTTCAGGAGGTTATCTTGGTATGTCTAAAGTTTCACTTACTAGTGCTCTTAACTCTTCTGCAGCTTCCTTCTGCAAGTCTTCTCCGTGGTCTCTCCAAAATCTATCTTTGTCGTCCTCTGATCTTATTTTTATCTTCTTCCCTTTGCAACTGAAGGATAGGCCTTGGGGGAATTCCCACCTGAAAATAATTCCGTTGCTTCTCAACAGGGCGACCAAATCTCTATAGTTGGACCTAAGGTCCAAAAGATATTTTGGAATGTCCTTAAATATCTCTACTTTTGACTGATGAATTTCCAAAGTCTTCTGGAAATGCAGATTCAAGATTTTGTCTCTCTCCTCTTTTGTTTGGAAGGTGATCAAATAGTCTCTCACCCTGTTCTTCTTCCCTCCTCTTCCAAGCCTAAAGGCACTCACTATCTTGAAGTTGTCCTTATCCAAATCTGAATTCCAAAAGTCTGCAAATTCCTGCGTAAGAAAATCAATCAAGTTGTCTTTCTCAAGTTCAGGTACAGCCCTGATTCTTAAATTAGTTTGCTTCTCCTTCAACTCAATCATAGACAATATTGACCTGTGGTCTTCCAGTTGTTTGTGTATCGGTGGTATCTTCTCTTCTAGAGCAGTTACTATATCCTTTGCCTCTTCAGCTGTCTTTCGTGTCGAGGTAGATTCCTGTAATAATTTCTGAATAGTTTCTGTATTGGTATTTACCTTCTGTCCCAAATTATTAATACTTGTAGTATTTTGGTCAATTTTGCCCGATGCTTCGGCTACTTGTTTACTTATTTTTTCCAAAGATTCGTTAATTTTACCAAGTGCCTGAGCCAAAGCATCTTCAGTTGCCATTCCTTTGGGTTTAGGTTGTGTCGATGAGGCTCCTGTTGGTAATCCAGAAGGACCAGATGACGATGCTCTTTGCTGCAGCCCACCGTCTGTACAAAATAATCTGCCAGACCTCGTTGCTTTTTCCTGTAGCGAATCTATTTTCTCCTTTCCATCTGCCATAACACTCTAGATAAGATCCAAGGTCAATCTCACGATCAGAATTTGTTTTGAAGTGGAAAATTCCCCTGGCCCAGCTGCTATTGTAACAGTTTCAAACTTCCTCTAGGGGGACACAGTAGCAGTCAAAAATGTCTTAAAGTAATTAACTTTTTTCCTTTAGCCCCCCAATTCACAGAAAGGAAGACAGTTTCAATCCCAATTGTTTTCTGTTACTTTAAAACCAGGAGAAGCCAGTCAGAAATATTGTATCTTACTTGTATCTCAGATGCAGAGTTAACTGTCAAAAAGTACTTTCAGCAACAGCGCATTTCACAATACGGCATTCTTACTGTTCACTGGCCACCCGTTCCCAGGTTTTTGAGTGGTGAATTTTAGCTTCTTTTTCTCTCTTTTTGCAGGGAAATACAGTTTCAAACCTTTCTCCCCCTCCTCCCCTGCAATCAAGGGGAGAAAGTCACTTATTTGATGCTCGAATTATAATCCTTTACCAACGTCTTTCAAGGTTTCCGCTTACAAGTTCATTGCTTTACTCCATTTACAGAAAACGGAAGGCAGACTTCCTGTTTATGCCTCTCCGCTTCAGTACCAAATTATTTCTTAGTTGCTTTGTTTCCAAAATTAACCTACTCACAGATCGTTGTTTTACAGCCAAATTGTCCCAGGAAAAAGGCAGCGCTCTCCGGTAACGGCTGTGCGGCTTCGCTCCACGGAAGAAGCAGTCAACTCACAGCACCGCGCCACTTCCCCGCTCCGCTTCAGAACCCGTAATCGGGCTCCTTTGCAAGTTGGGGGGGGCGCAGAAGGTGCCCACCGAGTCCCACGGTCACAGGCTTCACCCGCCTGTGATTTTTAAAGGGTCCCCGCTTCGCCGTAGCGGTGCAGACGCGATTTCCGCAGAGCCGGTTCCCTCCGAGTCAGAGGGAATCCGCCATTACCGATAGCGCCGCCCCGGAAGTCCCTAAAAAAAAAAGTCCAATTGTCTTCCAAATTGTAATAATTTTTGGACTTCCGGAGGCGGCGCCATCGGCAATGGCGGATTCCCTCTAGTTCTGAGGGAGTAGCTCCGTGGAAATCGGGTCTTGCCGCTACGGCGAAGCGGAGACCCCTTTGAAATCACAGGCGGGTAAAGCCTGTGACCGTGGGACTCGGCGGGCACCTTTGGCACCCCCCCCCAATCTGCGAGGGAACCCTGTAAGGGGCTCCGGAGTGAAACGGGGAGTCTGGCGCGGTGCTGAGAGTCAACTGCTTCTTCCGTGGAGTGAAGCCGCACAGCTGTTGCCGGAGAGCGCTGACCTTTTTCCTGTGACAATTCGGCTACTAAACAATTACCTGTGAGTAGGTCAAGTTTAAAGATCGGGGAATTTAAGGGGGGAAGGATTAATTCGGCACTGAAGCGGGAAGGTGTAAACAGGAAGTCCGCCTTCCTTTTCTGTATACAGATCAAAGCAAAGACTGTCTAAGCTAAGACCTGGAGAGTTGCATTAAAAGGACTTAAATCCTAACGTCAAATTAAAAGAACTCCCTCCCTGAATTGCAGGAGAGGGGAGGGAAGAGGGGAAAGTATTTTTTGCCTGCAAAAAAAAAAAAGGGGGAAAGAGAGAAAAGGGAATAAAGACCACCATTTAACCCTTGGGAACGGACTGCCAGGATCAATAGAATTGCTGTATTGAGAGTCGCACTGTTTATGGACAATGTAACTTTAGATTAAGTCTTAAGTAGTTTTAAGTGGCTACTTTTAACCCCCTCTGTGTTTTTATTGTTTTATTGCTTTAGACCAAGTTTTAAGTAGTCCTAAGTAGTTTTTTTAACCCCTCTGGGTTTTTATTGCCTTATTGTTTTATCACCTGCTTCGTGCTTCAGTCTTGCTGCCTTGCCGCACCCCCTGCTGTGCATTTAGTGCTGTGGAGCTGAGTAATCTTCTGAAACGACTGTGTGGGGAAGGGAAGAGGTCTGGCCTGACTCCCCTGCCATGAAGGGGCCCCCCGTCACTGGAAAGGAAAAAACTCAAGGTGGGTGATCGGAAACACCGAAAAAAGGGTTGAAGCAAGTCCTCTTCGAGTCCCGTCTGAGTCCCGTTTGTGTGAGTAAGACCGTCTTCAGCAAATCTGGCTGATAAAGAGGCTCGGCTTGGAAAATAATTACCATCCTTCACCTTATATCAATTAACCTCCAGCTTCTATCAGATTTTATCAGTAAAAAGGACACTGGGAGCCAATGGAAGAGCTCTCAAACCTTCCTCCCTTCCTCCCTCTTCCTCCCTCTTCCAGCTCCACCAAAGAAACATACTGAGAATCAATGCTCGCTGATGAGCTAAGCAGGAGAAAGCTGCAGATACACCCCCATTCATCAATTGGCCCTGCTAATTAGGCAGAAACACTGGGGGACAACTGGCTCTCTAATAGGAAGACTACTACCCAACATGGTCCTCACTAGAAAGATATGTAAGGAGTTGGGTATCTTGCCAGATACGCCACTTAGCCCCCCGGGACCTGGAAAGAGACAAAGTAAAATTATAAATTACTTCCCCAAGAGGGAGGAATGCATGAGTGAACAAATTGAACCAATTATTGACGAAGTCTCTCCTCCCCCCCTTACTTATTTTGACCGGTCACATTACTTCAAAGAGCTTCAACAATACTCTGGAAACACAAACTCCCCAAGAAGCCTGGCGCAAGAGCTAGTTCTAGCTGAGAAACTTGAGGAAAATATTTCTGTCACTCATAATCAGCGGCCCCTGGCAGAACTAACAACAGGCCACCAAGACCAGGCGCCCACTTCCAAACATACTCCAACTGAACTGAGTGATGGCCATTTTCAGGCCCATTTCCAAAATATAAATACAGACCTTTCCAACATAAAAAATTATTTGACAATAACAAATGGGTTATTGCTGACCCTTGTGGAAAATTTTATTCTCCTAACAAAAGAGGCATCTGCAATTGATGCACCCCAAGGGCATAAACCAGATGACCTTGTGCATAACCCTGATGAACCAGTGAAGATGAGACAAGCAGTAACAACCAAGAAGTTGCAAAAAAAAATAGATCAAAAGCCTGGGAAAAGAAAACTAAGAACATTAAAACAACAAGGAAAATAAAGATAAGCCGACATAAACAATGGCAGAAATTATTTAATCTTCTCCCACTGGACTCAAATAAATCTGCTGCACGTGATAAAAAAGAGAAAGGCAGGAAGGGGAAAAAGAAGCCATCGCCAAAGCTAACGGCTAAGGTGGCATCTCTGAACCAGAGTTTAGAACTAAATGGGAGGACAGAAGCAACGTCCCAGAGCTATGGTAACAGTTCACTCAGTGAGCCAGATTCTGGGGGAGAAGTGGTCGCTGACAATGAAGGCAGCAAACCGCTCAGCAAATCGGGAAATGGGGACGATGCAATGCCCAATCGCGATGACAACACTATACAAGATGGGCAAACCTTTACTCAGGCAAGATGTTGGAACCTGATTTTAAATCCCCAAAAATTGGTATTTACAAACTTCCCAAAATCAAAGGGCTTCCTTACAGGGAAAGATCGAAGAATGAGCTCCTTGAACATTCTGAATGATATATTGCCAGGAGCAGTAAAGCCATATGACATTATTTCTGTAGACTACTTGCATCATGATGGTTGTTCAATGAGAGCAATGATCACATTTAGAGACCAGAACCTGGCCAAGTTCATCTACAGATCAAGATATATATTCTTAAAGGCCCAGATAAAAATTCTCAGATTCTTTGAAAACAAGGCACCACTGAATCCCCTTCTGGAAGCCAAGCACGCAAACCCTAGTAAGGAGAAACAACCTCCCAAAACCCGGCCTGGTCTCCAGAAACGAGAGCTTCAAAAACTAAAAAGGAAAGATGCCCACCTGCAAGACCTGCAACTTCAAGAGAATGAAGATGAGGAGTTTTTCTCCGTGGAAGAAAATTCCTTAATTAGGCAATTTTGCCATTTTCCTACTCCAATACAAACTGAAATATTAGAAAGATTGGATATGCTAAGAATTAAGCTGGCTGGGAGAGATATAATCAAGGAAATCAATGTGGACATCCATAAAAAGGACCAGACTTCCTATAATTTGAACCCAATACAAGAACAAAACCCAGCGGCCGGTCGGCCATGTTACCTCCAGACAATGGCTGAGATTAACCTACCCTCAATTAAGGAAGCCCGGCACACTGAAGAGAACACTACACCACCTCCAATAAGGAGAACCATCCCGAAGGTGAACTCACCAGGCTCTTGGGACAAGCTGAGGTACCTAGATGAGGCAGAATTAGGCCACAATCAGGCACCGGAAAAATACCTACGGAAAGAGATAACACACTTCAAAGGCCCGGTGACCACTAATGTTAGTATTCAACAGTTAACAGCTGAAACTATAGAACATTTGGCTAGTTTGCCATGTATGGAGAGTAATGGGCCGGCTCATAAAAAAGTAATCCCTAAAAGCACCTTGGGAAATAATTGACAAAGATCAGACCAGAGACAAACTCTAGCCAGCTCCCTATCTCCGCGGAAATCCGACATCATTAGATATGACCAGACTCAACCCTCACTCACAAATCAAGCAAAAGCAGTTCTTTCCTTGAAAGACGCTCCCAACCCATCCCAGAGCCTTAAAATTGTCTCCTGGAATGTTAACGGCTGGGCGACAAAGCAAATGGATCCTGAAGCAATGAATTTCATCTCTTCTTTTGACATTGTGTGCCTCCAAGAGACCTGGTCCCAACAAAGTATCGCTCTCCCAAATTATTGCTCCTTTAGCTCCTGTGCTCGCAAACTAACCAACAGGGGTCGCCCCCAAGTTGGCCTCGCCTGTCTTATTTCAACCAGCTTATCTCTCACTATCTGCGAGGAAATTAAATCTTCCCCTTACTTTCTCACTATAAAGATCCATCTCCCAAAGACCAAAAGCCCATGGTTGTTAACTACAGTATATCTGCCCCCAGTAATTAACGATTCCGACCGCAATGAAAGGTGGTCTGAACTTTCGTCTTGGCTCCATGATCTTCAAACAACTAACCCAGGACTCCCTCAAATCCTCTTAGGTGACTTTAATGCAAGAATAGGTCCCAACGACGATGATATAGTATCTCCCGCAGCACTCTTGGACAACCCCCTGCAGCCCCCCTGGGGAAACAGATGCTCTCTTGATCCTATAACAAATGCGTCGGGGAGACTGATGGCCCAATTGGCCATGGAAAACGATCTCTGCATCGCGAATGGCAACATTACTCCCTTGTCCTCGCAGCAATTAACGTGTATCACTTCCCGGGGAACCAGTGTTGTCGACTACATTTTACTGACGCCGGAGCTATTCTCAATTTCTACAAAAATGGAAGTGGCTGAATATTTTGGTGGTGACCACCTTCCATTGACTCTATTGTTAAACCTAACAGAGCCACCTTCAGTCCCCTCAAACTATAGAACCATGGTACAAAGCCACCCTGTATACAAAACAAAGAAATGGACAAGCCTCAGCTCCTCTCTTGCCCTGGACATACAAAAATCATTTGATATGTCTGCAGCTCCCTCTGATTCAATCCTGCCCGCTGATCAATACCGGAAATTACTTGATGCTTTCTCAACAATTTACACAACCACCACCTCGCCTACTCACCAACGCCTTTTCTCTGAATCGCCTTGGTTTGACAAGGAATGTAAAGCCCTAAGAAGGCGATTTAGGAAAATGGTCAGAATCATTAAATTTTCCAACGACCCCCAAACCCGTGCAAAGCTCATAGATATTAAAAGGACATACAGAAACATGATTCATCGCAAGAAACAGCAGCACATCCTTGAGGCTTGGTCCACTCTTCGTTCGGCTGTAGAGAGGCATGACTCCCGCTCCTTCTGGCGCTTAGTTAGACCTTCGGCACCATTCAATCCAGCTACCCAGATTTCCGATGATGAATGGATTGCCTATTATTCAACCAGTTTCGCTTCTTCAAATCTTCTTACAGATCTCCCTCAGTCCCCGTCGGACCTCTGTTCCTGCTCTCTTAGCCCCACTTCCTCAATAAACTTTACCTCAACTCACATTTTCAACATCATAATGTCAATGCGAAGGAATAAGGCCCCCGGCCCAGACATGGTCCTGTTGGACCTTTTCCTGACTGATCCTCTTTGGTGGAGCGAACACCTGACTCCTGTATTTACCGCTATCTCCTCTGCCCTAGACATCCCCGACTCCTGGAGAGAAGCTATAATAGTTCCGATCTTCAAAGGCGGCCAGCCAAACATCCCTAGGAACTATCGCCCCATCAGTTTATTATCCATCCCGGGGAAAATATTTGCCGCTGTTTTATTGGAGGAACTTCTCTCATGGGTCCAGGAGAGGAACATTCTACCGCTGGAACAGATTGGTTTCCGAAAGTCAGCGTCAACCATGGACCATTGTCTAACTCTCTATCACCTTGCCAGTAAATACACTGCTCCAAGGCAAGGCCACCTATTTGCCGCTTTCATGGACCTGGAGGCCGCCTTTGATTCCATTCCTAGGCAGAGATTATGGTCCAAACTTGCCCATCTGGGAATTGATCCGCACCTCCTCTCCCTAATTATTTCCCTTTATTCAAACACCACAGCCCGCGTCCGAAGTGGTCCCAACGGCTCCCTCACTACTCCATTTCCAACGACCAAGGGCGTCCGACAAGGTTGTCTCCTGGCCCCTTTATTGTTTAATCTCTATCTTCACGATGCAATTTCCACTTTGAAGCTAGCATCTAAGTATCCTCCTCACTTAGCAGGCCACCCCGTTGCTTCCCTTTTTTATGCTGATGATGCCGTCATCTTATCCAGAACAGTTGCGGACCTAGCAAATGCAGTTAATGCATTTATCGCCTATTGTAAGGCGGAAGCTCTTAACATTAATTATAAAAAATCGAAAGTCCTCCACTTCACTCGTTCCCGCAAACTCAAGTTGGAGCCGCTTAAGATCACAGGTGGCTACTTAGAAAAGGTAAAAGCCTTTAAATATCTAGGCATAATATTCACTTATAATCTCTCCTGGACCACCCATCTACAATCTGCCTTTCTCGCTGCAACCACGACTTCTAACGCCATTGTCCGATTTTACCACCAGAAGGGCGGCAAACATCTTCCAGCAGCAATTCAAATATTTAATGCCAAAGTTGTCCCTAAATTATTATATGGATGCGAAGTATGGACTACAGCAATATCAGGTAACTTGGATCGCCCACTTCATATGTTTCTGAGATCTCTTTCCGGCGTCCCGAGATGTGTCTCAGGTGCAGCCCTACGACTCGAGTTCGCCCAGCCCTCAATTGTTAAACGAGCATGGAGTCGAGCCATTTCCTACAGCCTCCACCTATTAGCATCGGATGCTCGAATTAGAGGTGGTTTTTCCAATCTGATCCTAAGAGACATTCATGGGAAAACTACAAT
Organism: Podarcis bocagei; assembly: GCF_964188305.1. Taxonomy (NCBI): domain Eukaryota; kingdom Metazoa; phylum Chordata; class Lepidosauria; order Squamata; family Lacertidae; genus Podarcis; species Podarcis bocagei. Next base: position 3,781,160 of record NC_138131.1, on the reverse strand, counting down.
TAACCTCAAATTCCGCTCTCTTCTCAATTTGAATTGTAAAACTGTTTTTAACTTAGAGTGTATCAGCCCGGCGACCCTACCTCTAATCAAAAAGAAACTACAGCAACTTGACTTCTCTAACACAGCTTCCTATGCAAGAGGACCGTGTTCAGGCCTAGCCCTAGCTATTCCACCTCCTGAAGGAATCCCTCTATACTGCTTCACAATTTCTTCGGAGGCTAAGCGTAGGGCCTTTACCTGTGCCCGTCTTAACTGTTTTCCTACAGCAGTTCTGTTGGGTCGTTATTCCAGAGTTCCCATCGCAAACAGAACATGTAATGCTCTTCTGTCCCAACTGGACAGATGAAAGATCTCGGTTTTTAACTCCCCTCGTGAACAAGCTTCATCTCCCAATCCAGACCTGGATAGTGTCCCTTTTTTTGCAGGATTCTGATTGTTGGATTACCGAGATGACAGCAAACTTCCTGCTTAGTGTGATGAAGAGGAAAGCGGCACTAACTTCTTCTTTAACACCACAGCTGCAGTCGATACGCCGCACAAGCGAACGAAGTTCCAAGTAGCCTTATTGTACAAGGACAATCGAGTTAGGACATTGATTGATTGATTTGATTTATTACGGCCATTGGCCCATATCTAAAACAATACATCAAGATTTATCCATAAACAAACAATTTAAACAGTTCCAAGTTAAAACACCCATATAAAACCAATTTTACTTCAATTAAGTAAACACTATATACAATAAGCTCCCTCTATGTCAACCGTAATTCAAATCCCTCGGGGATATGCGTCTTAGTTCTGGCACTTATTGATGGTTCTTAAGTTTGGCTAAGCTGTCAGAGTCATACAGTGATCCATTTCTCCTCTTATGAAATAAAACATTAATCAGGTATCTAGTGACTGCAAGGGATCTACTTGAGTCTTCGTCGTTTAATAAGTATATTATTTGGGCTTCCTGAGGTCTGTCAGCAATTCTCGATAAATATGGGGCCAGAAACTTAGACCGTGAAGCCAAATGTAATGGACAACAGAAGATTATATGATATAACGATTCTATAGATCCACTTTTACAGTCACAGAGGAGTGAGATCTGTCAGTTGGAGAGTCTGTTACCCAACACATTTGATGGGAAAACATTGAATCTAGCCTTTATAAAGGCATACCTGTGCATCACCACAGATAAGGTAGTTAAATAAGATGGGAGTTTTGTTGGTGGTGTTAAGCCAAGGTTTATCGGCGAACAGGTGCCGCCACCTGTCGCAATATTAAATTGTAAATCGATCTCCTCTAATCTGTGAGTTATAATTCTCTTGGCAGAAATTAAATCCAATTTTAGTAGTTCAGATGGGGATAGTCCTAAGGACACAAGTTTCCCATGTATTATTTTCGCCCAAGGGCTAGGGAAGTCATCTCTCCAGAGACACTGTATCAGGTGGAGATTTGGGAGTTTATGCCATAATGCCAACCAGTAACAGAGGATGCATTTCCATAGTGTGGTTTCTAGAGATGTCACATTTAGTTCGAGTTGTATAGCTGTATTGCCTACACACCTGGGTAGTTTTAGCAACCTTCTTAGCAGTTGGTTTTGGATTACCTCCAATTGGGTTAGATTAAAAAAGGACCCCCATATTGGGATTGCATATGCTATTGTTGCAATCACCTTTGCCTTGAAAACTTTTAACACTGATGGAATATGGAAAGCCCCATCTGAAAAGAAAAAACGCAGTAGCGCAAATGAAAGGGCTTTAGCTCTATTTAATACATATGCAAGATGGACCTTCCAGCCCATGTTGTGTTGGAGAAGGACTCCCAAGTATTGAAATTTAAAAACTTGGTCTATGGCTTTCCCGTCTATTCTCCAATTATAGGTTTTTCGACTCTTGGTGAAAATTAGGACTTTGGACTTTGCATGATTGATTGTAAGAAAATTTGATTTGCAATAAGCATCAAAAAATTTTAAGGCCCTCCTAAGACCAACTCTTGAAAAGGATAGGATCACTACGTCGTCTGCGTAGAGTAGAAGGGGGCAACGATATTGGGCAAGACGGGGGGCGTGGATCGTCTCTTGAGAATAAATAGATTAAAAAGGGTCGGAGCAAGGATACATCCTTGACGAACACCTCTATTGATGGTTACTGGATTTGAGAGGTCGCCTGCCGGAGTGATTCTTACCCTAGCGGCCGATCCGTCATGCAGTTTAGTTATTAGAGCCAGTGTGGTGTAGTGGTTAAGAGCGGTAGTCACGTAATCTGGGTAACCGGGTTCGCGTCTCCGCTCCTCCACATGCAGCTGCTGGGTGACCTTGGGCCAGTCACACTTCTTTGAAGTCTCTCAGCCCCACTCACCTCACAGAGTGTTTGTTGTGGGGGAGGAAGGGAAAGGAGATTGTTAGCCGCTTTGAGACTCCTGAAGGGGAGTGAAAGGCGGGATATCAAATCCAAACTCTTCTTCTTCTTCTTAGCCACAGAAGTCTTTTGTCTATTCCCCATCGTGCTGATTTCCCCCAAAGTAGTCCTCTGGGGATGCTGTCAAAAGCGGCCTTTAAATCAATAAAGGCCGCACAAAGTTGGCCTCTATTTGGGGCGGAATATTTCCGGGCAAGGTGGTATAAAACTAAGACATGATCGACCGCTGACTGATTCGATCTAAAACCAGCCTGTTCAGGCCCAATCAGGTTGTTCTCTTCAGCCCACTTAGTAAGCTTAGTTAACAAGAACCGTGCATATATTTTCCCAATTATGGACAATAAGCTGATATTCCTGTAATTTCCCGGATCATCTGTCGAGCCCTTTTTATGAATTGGAATAATAATCGCATCCTTCCATATTCTTGGAACCTTCCCACTGTTGTTTACGGCATCAAAAGTAATGGCCAGGATTTTCGCCCACCAGTCTGCGTGAAGTTTTATAGCTTCCGCCGGTACTAGGTCAGGACCGGGGGCTTTTCCAACTTTGAGATTAGAAATGAGACCGTGGATTTCTTCCGGGTCAGTGGGTGGCCAAAGAGGGAGCTGCTCATAGAATCCATCAATTGTATTAATATTAAGGCAAAATAGTTCCTTAGAAAGGATTCCCAGATTGGGGCAGGGATAACTGTTAGGGGGTATCTTTTAGATTTTCTGTTAACCAACAGCCAGAATTTTCGGGAATTACGGGTATTTGAGGCAGCTATAAGTGCATGCCAGCGGTTCAGTTGCCATTCCTGTTTGGCCTTTTTTTGTACATATTTGTAAGCTGATTTTGCCTGATAGTACTCCTTGGGGAGCATAGTCGCCCCTGAGGATTTGTAATCATTATAAATAGCACAAAGATGTTGTTTGGCTTGTTTGCAATTATGATTAAACCACAGTGCACCTTTCTTGGAGTGGGCCCAATTTGCCTGGTGGGTTGGGACAGTAAAGAATGACGTGAGGTCATTCAACAGATTGGCAAATAGATTAATAGTTTGGTCGTGTTCATATGAGGTTATGTCAAGGGCTGAATAGGTTTGTATGATCTCCTGATGAAAAAATTCAGAATATTTTTGAGCCTGCGTTGCAAACCACTTTATACCCTTCACTCGTAATGTCGTATTAATACCCTCTACCAGGTTTTCTGTGTTAGTGTCTGTCAGAGCTGCTTCAAGATCCTAGCTCACAGAGGATCACGCTAGCCAGCGGTCATTAAGTAAAAGTCTTTATTGAATTACAGTTTCCATTCTCACGCTGCTGTCTGCAACTCTACGTCTACTAGCTAGATCGGCGAGGCTCCGTCTGAGTCTCCGCCCCGTGCGCACCAACTTAATATCCTAGCCTTGCTCCACCTTTTCCTCCTGACTGTCCTCCTCTGGGTCCCTCTACCCCCCGGGGCTTCTTCCTTCCGGGATTCTTCTGACGCTGACCCGGACCCTTCTGCCTCCTTGCGCCGGGCTTTAGGACCTGGTTCCCTTTCTGGGCTGCTCACTGCGTCGCCTTCCTCTGCATTTGAACTTGGCGCGCGCGCCCAACCTTCCACTTTCCTCTTAACCGTTTCTTCGCTCCCCGATGGAGGTGTGGCCACTCCTGACTCCTGCCCTCCCTCCTGTGGTGAGCTGCCAGCGCTTCCCCCCTGGCTCCTTTCCTCTTCCCTGCTTCCTGGCGGTGACGCTGGTCCCGACTTCCAGCTGCTCCCCCCTGAGTCTCCTCTGGCTCTATCTTCCTGGGGTGCCTCCCTAGACTCCCCCCTTGCCCTGGCCACTGGTGCTCCTTTCTGTGAATCCTCTGATTCACTGGAAAGACTGGGAGATCTCGGGTCGTCGTCATCACTCATCCTTTCCTCTGTCTCCTCCCCTTCGCTCTCTGTTTCCTCCCTTGCCCGTGCCTCTGCACCTAAACCCCTGACATCCATCCCCCCCTCGAAGCCCCCCAGTCCCCCCTCCCCTCCTTCCGGTGCTGGAGCTGGGGGCTGCTGTTGCAAAGGGACGAACGTCGGATATCGGTCGCTTCCCGTGGCAGGCCTCCATCGGAACTCTTCCGGGTCTTCCTCTCTGCTCTCGTTGACGACAGTCACCTCCTCTTCCATCTCTGTGCCGCCGTGCTCGAAACCAGGGTCGTCCCCGAAAATGTCCATGTCCGTCTCTCCCGCACTTCCTCCAGGCGGCGTTGCTCGGCCGGAACAGTCCAGCCACTTCCTGCGGAACTGCTCCTCCGGCCTATCGTCCCACCAATACGAGGGTTCTGAGACAGATCCCGAGGGTGACCCCTCCGGGGAACGGACGTCTCGTGTTGGTTCCTCGTCCGAGTCGAACCCCCTGAACGTGCTGTCCGAAAGCGTGGGCGTGAAAAGCCAGTCGTCGAAAAAGTCTGCTGGCATAGGTCTATGTGGGAAGAGGGCATGAAACTCGTCTTTGAGCAGAGGTTCGTCTAAAGCGTAGCCCGGCACCCAGCTGTTCGCACTGGCCGGGGTGCCTTCCCTGGCGAGAAAGTATTCTACTCCCTCTTCCCCCCATCTGGAGTCCAAAATCTCCGTGACTTCGTTGATGCGCTCCTCCTGTGCCACTCCCGCGTGCCCCGTTCCTTCTCTGAGCGGACTCGGCGCCGTTCCGGGTTCCTGGAACCTGTGCGGTGCCTTGTAGGGAGTGAGCACCGATCTGTGGAACACCGGATGCATTCTGGAACCCTCCGGAAGCGCCAGCCTGAAAGCCACCGGGTTGACCTGCTCTTCGACTTGGTATGGCCCCAGTTGTTTATGCCCTAGTTTCTTCTTGGCCAACGACCTGGCCGGCATTGCGTGGGCTGCTAACCAGACCCAGTCTCCCACGTGGAGCTCTTCGCCAACCCTTCTGTGTTTGTCCGCTTGTACCTTGTATGCGTGTTTAGCCAGCTCCAGGTGGCGCCGCAGCTGATCGTGGACTTCCTGCAGCTCCGACGCGAACGCATCTGCCGACTGCGGCTCCCCTTCTCCCCTGCATTCCAGTCCCGGGAAGGTTCTAGGGTGCCGCCCGTTGTTGGCGAAGAACGGCGTGACGCCCGTGGATACGTGCTTCGTGTTGTTGTAGGCAAACTCTGCAAGCGGCAGGTAATCCACCCACGTCGCAGGCTGTTGGTTTGCATAACATCTCAGGTACTGCTGCATGATGGCATTGGCTCGCTCCGCTTGCCCGTTGGTCTGCGGGTGTCTCGCCGACGCCAGATTGATCTTGACGTTTAGGAAGCCCATCAGCTTCTGCCAGAAGTTCGAGATGAACTGCCGCCCGCGGTCGGACAGAATAGACCGTGGCAGACCGTGAACCTTGAACACGTGGTCTATGAACAGTTTGGCGGTTTGCTCTGCCGTGGCCACCTTAGCACACGGAATGAAATGCGCCATCTTGGAGAACAGGTCCACAACCACCAACACTGCCGTCTTGCCCCTTGAGCTGGGCAGATCCGTGACAAAGTCCAGAGCCACCCTTTCCCAAGGTTCGACCGGAGTTTGCAGCGGCTCCAACAGTCCAGCCGGCGGTTTGTGCACCGGCTTTGCCCTCTGGCAGGTGTCACACCTCGCCACGTAGTCTGCGACCTCCCCTCTCATTCCAGGCCACCAGAAATCCCTGGCTACTAATTCCACCGTCTTCTCCTTGCCAAAGTGCCCGGCCGTGGGTGCGTCGTGCAGCTGCTGTAGCACCTTGGCTTGAAGTTCGTCACCCGGCACGTAGATGGCCCCTTTACGGATGAGCAATCCATCTCGTAGCTGGAAACCGTCGGCCGCTGCCTTGCCCCCTCGCACCTCTGCCATCTTCGTTTGTGCGAAGGAGTCCCCCTGCAACGCTCGCCGCACCGCCTCTAGGTCCACGGTCGCCGCGGCGCACGCCCACACTGTCGGTGCAAAGATGTGCATGGCGGCCGCTGGTGTTGCGTCCTCCAGATACTGTGGCTTGCGGGAGAGAGCGTCTGCCATGATGTTGGTGTCCCCCGGGACATACTCTATTCGGAAGTCGAAGTCCGCAAAGAACTCAGCCCAACGTATCTGCCTCTGGTTCAGGAACTGTGCCGTGCGCCAGTGTTCCAGATTCTTGTGGTCCGTGCAAACCTGCACCGTGTGCTTGGCGCCGATCAGAAAGTGCCTCCACGCCTTGAACGCTGCATGAATGGCCAGCAACTCCCTGTCCCATATGGTGTAGTTCTGCTCGGACTTGCTGAGCTTCCTGGAGTAAAACGCTCCCGGCCGCCACACGCCCTGCGGATCCTTCTGCAGCAGGACCGCCCCCACTGCCCTGTCCGAAGCGTCTGTCTCCACCCTCATCGGCATGCTGGGGTTGACATGAAGCAACTGCTCTTCCGACGCGAAGAGACGCTTGAGGGCCTGAAAGGACTGCTCCGCCTGCTCTGTCCAGATGAACTTCTTCTTCTTGGCGCTAAGGGTGTCAGTGATGGCCGCCGTCTGCATCGCGAAGCCCTTGATAAACTTGCGATAGAAGTTCGCAAAGCCGACAAACCGTTGGACCTCCTTCCGGTTGCGTGGGCTCTTCCAATCCAACACTGCTCGAACCTTGGCGCTGTCCATGGCGAGCCCCTTGTCAGACCGCTTGTAGCCCAGAAAATCCACCTCCGGCACGTCAAATTGGCACTTCTCCAGCTTGGCGTAGAGCCTGTGTTGCTTTAGCCTGCCCAGCACTTCCTTGACGTGCTTGTCATGTTCTTGCTGCGACTCCGAAAAGATCAGGATGTCATCCAAGAAACAGACGCACGTCTTGTAGAGAAGTCCCGCCAACACGTGATGCATAAATGCTTGAAAAACGTGAGCGCCATTTTGCAGTCCAAAAGGCATAACTCTGTATTCGTAGGTACCCAGTGGCGTGAACATGGCCGTCTTCCACTCATCACCCTCCCGCATGCGAATGAGGTTGTACGCCCCCCGCAGGTCCAACTTGGTGAACACCTTTCCCTTCCGTACCTTCGCCAGGAGGTCGTCGATGCGGGGCATGGGGAAGTCCGACGGCTTGGTCACACTGTTCAAAATCCTGTAATCCACTACGAGTCTTTTTTGGGGCGTGTCTCGCTTCTTAACAAAGAATACAGGACTGCCCCCCGCTGCCTTAGACTCCCGGATGAAACCGCGCTCCAAATTATGATCGATGAAGTCTTTGAGTTCCTGCAGTTCGTCCTCAGACATGGAATACAGCTTCCCTTTAGGCAGCGCCGCCCCCGGCAGCAGGTCAATTTTGCAGTCATATGGTCTGTGAGGGGGTAGCCTGTCCGCCTCCTTCTCGCAGAAAACTTCTAGAAATTCTGCGTACTTGTGGGGAATCGCTTGCAGCGTGCCTAGCAGCAGCTGTGACTCCTCTTCCTCTCCTTCCTGCCTGGGTACGATGCAGTGTTCAGCACAAAAGGAAGAGCCGAAGACCAGCTGCCTCTGGAACCAAGCCATCGTTGGGCTGTGCTTGTCCAGCCAACTCATGCCCAATACAATGGGCGTGTCAGACAGTTGAGTGACGTTGAAGCTGATGACTTCCCTGTGATTCCCAAGTCGCATCACCATTGGTGGCGTCTGCTTCACCACTTGCCCCCCTAGCAGCTCCCTGCCATCCACCGTGACAACCTGCAGGGGCAGTGTGGCCGGCAGCAACTGCACAGCGTGCCTGTCGACAAATTCCTGCCCTATAAAGTCCGCGTTGCTGCCGGAGTCGATGGTGATTGGCACGTCCATGGTGATTCCATTGGGCAGCTGGAGAGATGCTGTGAGCCTCACTACTGGTTTGGGCGGGAGGGGGTTCACTGGCTGTAAAATTTCTGGGGACTGCGTCACTAACACGTCTGGCTGGGCCCCAGTGCCTCTTCCTCCAGCCAGACATCGTCGTTTCCCTGCTGTGGTCCTCCCTGCTGCGTTGCTGCAGTCACCATTGCTGAGGCTGCAGTAAGCTTGTGGGGCCTCTGGGGACACTCTTTCGCCATATGCCCTGGCTGCTCACAGACGTAACACTTCCTGGTCCCTCTAGGAGGCTTCGCCTTCACTGCTGCCGGTGCTAGGGCTCTGGTTGCTGACTGAGCCCTTGCACCTCCAACCTCCATAGGTTCGGCTCCTCCTCCTGGCGGAGGCGTGGATTGCGCCCGCGCTGCTTCTCTGGGAAAGAAGGAGGGGCCCCCGGCTGGTTCGCGCCCTCCACGTCCTTCGTCCTTGCTCCACGGACGTCCTTCCAGCCTCACCCCCACTGCCAGTGCCCTCTGAACGACCTCCTGGGTGGTTCGGGGTCTCTCCCCCCTCGCTATCTCATCTTTAATCGAGTTGTGCAGTCCCTCCCAAAAGAGGTCTCTTACAGGAGCCGAATCTCTGTCCCATTCCAGGGCGCTGACCAAGGCGAAAAAGCGGGCATGATACTGTCTGACGCTGGCCCTCCCTTGTCTCAGTCCATGCACCTCCTTCCGTGCAAGATCAATGTCAATACTTGATAAGAAACACCCATCCATCGCTTTAATAAAGGCATCCGCATTCTGGAGCGCCGGATCGTTATCTCTCCATAAATTGCGCAACCATGCTTTCGCCTCCCCATGCAGATGGGACATGATGAACCCCACTCTCTCCTGTTCATCTCTAAAGTCTTTATGCAACAGTTGCAGTGCGCACAGTACGTCGGCTCTAAAGTTGGGATACTGTTGCAGGTTCCCATCGAAGTGAGAGAGTAGCCCGCCTGTCCGTCTCGCCAACCCAATTCCCTCCTGCCGGGGTGTTTGCTTTGCCAGTACGTCTAACCTGACCTGGAGATCCCTGCAGGCGGCAGCTGCCTCGTCCTCTCTCTTCCTGGATGCGAGAACCTCGGCGTTCAGTTGTGCCACTGCTTTTCTGAGGTCCTCTATCTGCTGCTCAGCCGTCATGTCTCCTGCCGTTCGTGAGCTCGCTAGTGGGCGCCTGTTTCTCTCCCCTCCTCGAGGCTGCAGATGCCCACAATGTGGAGACGGAGCCTACTGTCAGAGCTGCTTCAAGATCCTAGCTCACAGAGGATCACGCTAGCCAGCGGTCATTAAGTAAAAGTCTTTATTGAATTACAGTTTCCATTCTCACGCTGCTGTCTGCAACTCTACGTCTACTAGCTAGATCGGCGAGGCTCCGTCTGAGTCTCCGCCCCGTGCGCACCAACTTAATATCCTAGCCTTGCTCCACCTTTTCCTCCTGACTGTCCTCCTCTGGGTCCCTCTACCCCCCGGGGCTTCTTCCTTCCGGGATTCTTCTGACGCTGACCCGGACCCTTCTGCCTCCTTGCGCCGGGCTTTAGGACCTGGTTCCCTTTCTGGGCTGCTCACTGCGTCGCCTTCCTCTGCATTTGAACTTGGCGCGCGCGCCCAACCTTCCACTTTCCTCTTAACCGTTTCTTCGCTCCCCGATGGAGGTGTGGCCACTCCTGACTCCTGCCCTCCCTCCTGTGGTGAGCTGCCAGCGCTTCCCCCCTGGCTCCTTTCCTCTTCCCTGCTTCCTGGCGGTGACGCTGGTCCCGACTTCCAGCTGCTCCCCCCTGAGTCTCCTCTGGCTCTATCTTCCTGGGGTGCCTCCCTAGACTCCCCCCTTGCCCTGGCCACTGGTGCTCCTTTCTGTGAATCCTCTGATTCACTGGAAAGACTGGGAGATCTCGGGTCGTCGTCATCACTCATCCTTTCCTCTGTCTCCTCCCCTTCGCTCTCTGTTTCCTCCCTTGCCCGTGCCTCTGCACCTAAACCCCTGACAGTGTCTAATTGAGTTGGATGACTGTACTCGTCCCCGTGCCAGTCTAGGTCAAACGTAGCAGCAAGTGGGAGGTGGTCAATGAGCTGAATATTGTCAATCTTAAAAGAGAGAGCTTTCGGCATCAAATCACTCGAGGCTAAAAGGTAATCTAGTACACTATTTGATTTTATGCCTAGGTGAGTATACTCCCCCGGTATATCGGGAGGGCAGCAACCATTCAGGGGTGCTAGGTTTAAGCGAATAGCCATTTGGTAAAGAAGTACTCCAGCCTCGTTTACTTTAGAGTCTTTTGAGGTTCTCCTCAAGGCATGTATCAAATCATAATTTTCGAGGCATGGAGCTGACCACCATTTAGCTTTAGTTAGATCATCCCAATTTGCTGCTATGCGTGCGTTAAAGTCACCCCCAATTAAGGATTGGCTATTGGAATATTTAACTCGGCATGATACTAAATGATCTTCTAATATCTCCCATCTATCATGCAGTTCAAGGGACGAACCACCTGGTGGGAGGTAGACATTGGAGATTAGCAGTGATACTTCCCCCCCCCCGACATCAACCCGGATAAAGCATAGGGGGGAGCAGTCAGAACTAATGAAAATTTAAAATGCAGCTTCAGTGAGATACCAATTACTAGACCACCTTTCGGCCGTCCTCCTTTCTGAGAGGGGCAAGCTGGAAGAGATAGAAGTTTGAATCCATTTATGACAATTTCACCCTCCTCCCAAGTTTCTTGCAATAGAATGATATGAAACGAATTGATATACGACTGGAATTCTGGGTCACATTTTTTCCTACGCCAGCGGGCGATGTTCCAACAGAGGATCAATATTGGTGGTTTTTTGGGTTGTCCGGCTAACTGTCATTTAAATTCTTGTGGGGAGCTCTTATGCAGCAAGGACGCTCCCTTAAAGAAGTCCGTTATTTTCCTTTGCTGAATGTTGACGTCCTGGTGAGGTGAGTCTTTTGCTCTGGTGCGTGCCGGTTGTGGTGAGTCTTCTGCTCTGGTGCAATCCAGTTGTGGCGCAATCAAATCACAAGGGCCAGAATTTTGGGGGGGCAGAAGAGAGTTAGCATCCTGGTGAGTAGAGATACTATTTGGCGTTTTTAGCTGTCGAGCCCAACTAGGCTCTGAGGAGGCTCCTGCCAAGTCCGCTGGAGCCGTCCTCTTTGGGGATCTAACCGATACACTTGTGATCATTTGATTTATATGTCCTGCTGGGTCTTCAGTCCACTCTGTGTTGACTCTCGACACTGTAGTGTCTTCCTCACGTAATTTTTGGATTTTTGGTGGAGAAGCCTGACTTGGAGTGGCCACTACCATCACAGGTCGTGGATGGTCTTCGATGTATGTTGATTCCAAGTCCGGCATGGAGGGATGCAGGGGCGACGATTTATCCAAGGGAGTGTTATCCTGAGATTCATTCTTTGATCGGTTAATCTCAGAGGGAACAGTTAAGTCTATTAAAAGCAGGGATGTGTTACCAGCGTGAAGGGGAGGAGAAGAGTCTGCCTCCCGCCGTGAGACCTTCGCATCCAATGCCGATGGCACCTTGTATGCTGGATATTGGGGGCTTGTTGTTTCCACCTCCATGGGGCATGGCACCGCTAAGTTAGAGTGGGTATTCTTCCTAGGAACTCCGTTGCAGGCGATACTTAGGAGCTGAAGTTTAAGTGAGTCCAGCCTATTTATAATTTCTTGTTGTTCCCGCGCTGGTAACTCTCCAAAGGAGGCAATAAGCTCTCTTTCCTCCTGGGGTGTCAACGAGTTACTGGCACAATCATAGTGTTTAGTTGAAGAAGTGGGAGTACTATGGGACTGGCCCAGACATGAGGTGTACAGCTCAGCCCTCTTTTGTGGTTCAGGATGGGAAGGTTGTACCGTCTCCTTGATTAATCCCTCCGATAGGAGGGGTCTAATTATGGAGTCCATGAAAACTCTCGTTGGAAAAATGCCAAGACTATTCAAAAACAATTTTTGCTGAATAATGAGAGAGGGGATTTTTGCAGAGTGGAAAGCCAGCATTATTCTCTGGTATCTGTTCTGGTGGATTAAGGGAAGCACAGCACAAAGATCTATTTGTGATGTCTCGAGTTTTAGAAGCCGTCTGAGGTGCTCTTTAGTCCCATGTAGCATTGCCCAACTTGGGTCCCTTTCCCGGAAGGTTAGGGAAATCTTCCTTGGATGTAGAATCAGGGATTGGCGATTCAGTGAGGGGTTGATATTGTATTTGTAGTTCTTCATACGATCAGTGTTTGGAGGGGCTTTCTGCCGGCACAATGGAACATCTACTGCCCCATCTTGGGCTGACTGAACCGGCTGGTCATCCAGTTTTTGCTGCAGGCTATGCAGCTGAGAGGATAGGCCGTCAATTTTCTTAAATATACAGTTTAGAGTTCTAACTACTAGATGGAGTTGCTCACTTCCTGAGCAGTCTGCAGAATCGGCTACCAACACCTCCTTCGGATAGGGACCCTCCCCATTTGTATTATCATTAGCGTTTCGAATTTGTGGCGTCTCAGGAGCCTCATCTTTTGATGTTGTTTCAAGGGCAATTAGGGGATCGAAACGATTTTGAGTTACTATTGAGTAGGTACATTCCTCGGTGCCTCTCCCTCCTTTAAGTGAACCCTTCCTTGATTGCTTAGGCCTCGGAGAAGATAACGCCTCGTCCGAGTCTCTTGGGCGTTTTCCATGACCCATAAATCAATTTTGCAGGGGACCCGTCGTGGGCACTGTGCTGGGGAGCACCTTAAATCCTTTAGTCTTCCACACAAGAATACTGCCTTCCACTTATCTCTCCCAGGTTAGGGAGGCGGCGACAGCCATGGCGGTAATAAAGGAGATAATAAAACAGCCAGCATGGCCAGCAGTTCGTTAAAACTCTCGGATAAAAAGCCAGCACAGCCAGCAGATTATTAAAACTCTCGGATAAAAAAAACAGGGGAAGATAAAAACCACTTAAAACCACTTAAAACTTTGATAAGGGTAAGCAAACTTACTTGGTGACTACCTTCGTCGCCATCTTGGAAGCTCTCCCCAAAAATTATTCCGAGTTAGGACATATCTGAGGAGCTGAAGGACCCTTTAACGGTCCTCCTCCAGCCTCAGTAGTTTTTTTTCTTTTTTTTCTTTTTTTAAGTAATCGCCCAGGACGATATCTACTTTTACCTCCCCACCCCCATTTTATGTTGTTATTTCAATGTATATCATGCTATGGCCTCACGGCTAATGCAATAAAAATCTATTGATTGATTGACAATGTAACTTTTTGACAGTTAACTCTGCAACTGAGATACTTTTACTCTGAAGGGCTCCTTTGGACTTGAAACTGTTACTTATTTTGTTGAAGGGGGACTTTGGAAAGTTGGAAAAGAAACTTCATTGTAATACTATTGACTGTTACTGTGTCCCCCTAGTGGAACACTGAAATTGCTACAACTAACTGGGGAATTTTCCATTTCTAACTGGTTAGGGAAATTTCCACTGCAAAACAAGCTTTGGCCGTGGGACTGACCTTGCTCCTCAGATAAAGTGTTATGGCAAACTTGCTTCAGGAAAAAACAACAAGATTGGGCAAGGTTAGACTGCAGCAGACCAGTGCAGCATTGCAGCAACACAGAGCATCTGCATCCGGCCCTTCTGCACCACAAGGGGAAGATCCTGCACAAGCTGGGTCAAAAGGAATGGCATCTGAAGAGGGATTTACTTCAGTATTAAATAAAATCTATGAAACCTTGGAAAAATTGAGTAAACAAGTTACTGAAGCAACAACTAAAATTGACCAAAATACTACCAGCATTAATAACTTGGGGCAGAAGGTGAACTCAAACACAGAATCTATTGAAAAATTGCTGCAAGAATCTACTTCGAATTGAAAGACTGCTGAGGAAGCAAAGGAAAAAGCATCGGCTGTAGAGGAAAAGATAACACTGATATGTAAGCAGCTTGAGGACCACTGGTCGCTTTTGTCTATGATTGAACTGAAGGACAAACAGACCAATTTGAGGATCAGGGCGGTACCTGAACTGGAAAAAGACAGCCTAAGTGATTTTCTTACACAGGAATTTGCAGACTTCTGGTACTTGGATGATAAGCAAGACTTCAAGATAGTAAGTGCTTTTAGACTTGGAAGAGGAGGGAGAAAGAACAGGGTGAGAGACTGTTTGATTACCCTCCGAACAAAAGAAGAGAGAGATAAGATATTGAATCTGCATTTCCAGCAGACTTTGGAGATACAAGAATCAAGAGTGGAGATTTTTAAGGACATTCCGAAATATTTATTGGATCTTAGGGCTAACTACGGAGAGTTGGTGGCCCTGCTGAGAGGAAACAGAATTGTTTTCAGGTGGGAGTTTCCCCAAGGCCTTTCTTTTACCTTTAAAGGAAAAAAAAATCAAAATAAGATCAGTGGAAGATAAAGAAAAATTTCTGAGAGAACACGGAGAAAACCTACAAAAGGAAGCTGAAGAAGAGCCAAGAGTACTAAAACCAGGAATACTAGACTTAGTGTCACTACCTTTGGGATTGGACAAACTAGAAAAAGTGACACCACCGACAGAACAAGAACAATTACTTGGCGCAGTTGGAGGAGAAGTAAAATAACGACATCATGTCTCTGCAACTATTAAGCTGGAACATTCACGGTTTTAATTCCCCGGAGAAAAGGAAAAAAGTTTTTCATTTGTTGAAAAAGGAACAATTGGACTTGATTTGTTTACAGGAAACTCACGTGATAAGGCTACACAGGAAAGTATTGATTAACAAAAGATTGGGTCAAGAGTTTATTTCATTGGATAAGGTTAAAAAGAGAGGAGCTGTGATTTATGCTAAAGAGAGCCTATCACCGAAATTCATCTTTAAAGATGACCATGGAAGATTTGTGGCAATTGAAATTCAAATTCAAGGAGAGAAATTTTTGATAGTAGGAGTTTATGCACCAAACGAGGGGAAATCTGAATTTTTTAAGAAGTTGCATGAGACATTGTTGGACTACATGGAGTATAACAGCATTATGATGGGAGAAATGAATGGAGTGGTGTCCACAAATATGGATAAGTCACAAAGACAGGTAGTCACGAAAGACGGCAGACTGCCAAAAACCTTTTTTGACATGACTGACAACATGGACTTGATTGATATTTGGAGAACTAAGAATCCCCTGGGTAGAGAGGGAACTTTCTTTTCTGAAGCCAAAATGACATGGACAAGAATTGACCAAATTTGGATAACTAGAGGATTGGCTCCTAAAACTCGAAAAGCGGAAATTTGTCCTAAAACTTGCTCCGACCATAATGCTGTGAGAATGGAGATGAAATTAACACCAATTGGTTCCTTTAGATGGAGGGTGAATGACGCCTTGTTTAGAGATGTAGAGGTTACCAAGAAGGCCCAAAAAATCTTGAGAGACTATTTTGAGATAAATTTGAATACCACGGTTGAAAAAAGAGTAATCTGGGACGCAAGCAAAGCGGTTATGAGAGGGTTTCTGATTCAACAGAATGCAATAAAGAAGAGAACTCAAAATGAGAAAAAAGATAAAATTCTGGAGAAAATAAAAGAAGGAGAGAAGAAATTAAGAGTGAAACCAAAGTCGCAAGAGATTCTGAGAGAAATAAAGTTATATCAAGTACAATATATGAAAATGATAAATCAGGAAATAGAATGGAAAATTAAGCAGATGAGACAAAAGACATTTGAATCGGCTAATAAATGTGGGAAACTGCTAGCCTGGCAGATGAAAAAAAGACAAAAATTAAACACCATTACAAATTTGGAAGAGGAAGGAAAGAGTATACAGAATCCATTGGAGATTAGAAAGTGTTTCCAGAGATATTTTAAACAACTATATACACAAGGGCCACAGAAAGAGACTGATATAGACCAGTTTTTAAGAACAAATGGATTACAAAAAAATTCTCAAGAAAATAAGTTAATGCTGAACTACAAAATAACGGAACAGGAGGTTGAAGGTGCCATCCAGAATATGCAGTTGGGCAAATCTCCAGGGCCGGACGGTTTAACCTCAAAATACTATAGATCTTTGAAAGATTGGTTAATTCAACCACTAAAGGAGGTTTGCAATGAAATTTTGGAGGGGAAAAAAGCACCAGAGTCGTGCAAGGAAGCTTACATCACAATTATACTGAAAACTGAGTTTGAAAAAACCCAACTTAAGAATTACCGCCCCATATCCCTGCTTAATGTGGATTACAAAATTTATATATATTGGCTAAAAGATTGAAAAAAGATTTTTATTTTTTTTTGGGGTTCCCACAGCATTTTTTTTTTTAAAAAAAAAAAATTATTGCAAGTTTCAAACAAAGAAAAATCACCAAACATATACAATACCTTCACCAAAGAATAACAAACAACAATAAACATAAGTAGACAGAAACATAGACATAGAATAAAGAAAATCATAACAGTTCATAACATATTTTTCCAAAACTAACTGGACTTCCTCACATCTCCCTTCCCTGCGTTCTCGGTACAAAAGTTATAATCAGCAATTTATTACCTTATTTCAATTCTTATTTTGTACTTCTCCAATATTATGTCTCAAACTTCAAATATTTTTTGTCAAATACTTAGCAGCTTAGTTTCAACATAATATTACTTCAAATTTCATCTCTTTCATATACATCACTTAGTCTCATATATCTTTCAAGTAAATTGCTGGTGCCATGTTGTTTTCAATCGTGCAATTTCTTAACATTCATACAGTTTATATTGTTTTTGGAAATAGTCCTTAAACTTTTTCCAGTCCTCTTCCATTGTCTCTTCTCCCAAGTCTCAGATTCTGCCAGTCATTTCGGCCAGCTCCATATAGTCTATCAGTTGCGTCTGCCATTCCTCCAGTGTGGGCAAATCTTGTGTCTTCCAATATCTTGCGATGAGTATTCTTGCTGCTGTTGTTGCGTACATAAAAAAAGTTCTGTCCTTCTTTAACACTTTCTGGCCAACAATGCCCAAGAGGAATGCCTCTGGTTTCTTGGGGAAGGTATACTTAAATACCTTTTTTAACTCATTATAAATCATTTCCCAAAAGGCCTTCACTCTTGGACTGGTCCACCAGAGGTGAAAGAATGTTCCTTCAGTCTCCTTACATTTCCAACATTTATTATCATGCAAATGGTATATTTTTGCAAGCTTGACTGGGGTCATGTACCACCTATATATCATTTTCATAATATTTTCTTTCAGGGCATTACATGCCGTGAACTTCACACCGGTGGTCCATAACCGTTCCCAGTCAACAAACATAATGTTGTACCCAATGTCCTGAGCCCATTTTATCATAGCTGATTTAACTGTTTCATCTTGAGTGTTCCATTTTAACAGCAAGTTATACATTTTTGAAAGTACCTTAGTCTTAGGTTCTAGCAATTCTGTTTCTAATTTCGATTTTTCCACCTGGAATCCTATCTTTTTATCCAAGTTGAAAACCTCCTTGATCTGAGCATAGTGTAACCAATCTCGCACTTTATCCTTTAATTTCTCCAAACTCTGCAGCCTCCAAGTATCTCCAACTTTTTCTATTATTTCCCAATATTTTGGCCATTCGGCCTCCATATTGAGTCTTTTCCGAGCCTTAGCTTCCATTGGTGACAACCACCTTGGGGTCTTGTTTTCTAATAAGTCTTTGTATTTTGTCCAGACATTAAATATCGCTTTCCTGACAATATGGTTCTTGAAAGCTTTATGAACCTTTACCTTGTCGTACCACAAATAAGCATGCCATCCAAAAGCATTATTGAACCCTTCCAGATCCAGGACATCAGTGTTCTCAATAGGTAACCAGTCTTTCATCCAGCAGAAAGCTGCAGCTTCATAATATAACTTTAAATCCGGCAGGGCAAACCCCCCTCTTTCCTTTGCATCAGTTAATATTTTAAATTTTATTCTGGGCTTTTTGCCCTGCCAGACAAACTTAGAGATATCTCTCTGCCACTTTCCAAAACATTCCACTCTGTCCACAATCTGTAGGGTCTGAAACAAAAATAACATTTTTGGCAACACATTCATCTTTATAGCAGCAATTCGGCCCAACAAGGAAAGTTTCAATCTTGACCAAATTTCTAAATCCTTTTTAATTTCTGACCAACATTTTTCATAATTATCTTTAAATAAATTCAAATTTTTGGCAGTCAAATTAACCCCTAGTGTCACGGGCTGCCTCAGGTCTCAGCTCACAAAAGACCAACGCCAAGCTCTTCTTATATACCAGGATGTTTATTGCAGTTCATTATTGGTTCCACAACCGAGGCGTGCAGCCCCGAGTGTCTAACGTCAGACATTTGAAGTCCCCTCTGACTCGCTCCCGCCCCTGCACCAACTTAAGAGGCTTGTGCTAGACCACCTCTTCCTGTCTTTCCTTTTCCGCAGGGTCTTTCTGCCCCCCTGGGTTCCTTCCCTCCTGCTCTCTCCTGAAGCGGATTCCTGAGATGCCTGTTCCCCCCTCCTTCGTGCTTTGGGGCTGGGCTCCTCCTCCGGGCTTTCTCCATTTCCGCGCGCCTCCACATTTGAACTTGGCGCGCGCTCGCTACCCCTGACCTTCCTTTTGACACTTACACTACTCCCTGTACTAGTCTCCGCCTCTTCCGGCAGGACGTTCTCCCCAGATCTCCTTCCCCTGTCTCTTTCCTGCTCCGCTCCGTGTGTCACACTGGGAACCCCCCTCTCTTCCCTTCGTTCCTGCTGGGAAGCGGGCCCTGATCTCCCACTCCCGCTCGGGGTTTCCCTGCTGCTTCCCTGCTCCTGGCAGGTCCCCCCTGTGACCCCCCTTGTCCTGACTAGGGGCGCCCCCTCCTGAGAATCCTCCGATTCACTTGAGAGACTCATGGAAGATCTCAAGTCATTGTCATCCTCTTCCTCACTGTCCTGGGATTCTTCCTCGTCGCTCTCCGTCTCCTCCCTCACCTGTGCCTCTGTCTCTGAACCCCTGACATCCATCCCCCCCTCGAAGCCCCCCCTTCCCCCCTCCCGCTGCTCGGGCGCAGGTTCCGGGGGCTCCGTCGTTGCGGAGGTCGCTGCCGGACACAGGTCGTCGACGTCGATCTCCTCTGCTTCCAGTTCATTGTTTGTGTACTCGAACCCATTGTCCTCTCCCAACATGTTCACGTCCTCCCCTCCCCCTGTTGCCTGGGTGGGGTCTGCTTGCCAAGGACCCACCCGCCACCTCATGCGCCAGTCCTCTTCTGGTTGGTCGTCCCACCAGTAAGAAGGGTCGGTGTCCACCCCCGAACACGATCCCCTTGGAGGGCTCGACTCTGGCGTCGTCTCCTCTGCGGAGGAGAACCCTCGGAAGGTGCTGGCGGAAAGTGTGGGCGTAAAAAGCCAATCGTCGAAAAACTGTGCTGGCATGGGCCTGTGTGGGAAAAGGGCATGGAACTCGTCCTTGAGGAGGGGTTCGTCCAAAGCGTAGTCTGGCACCCAACTGTTGGTGCTGGCCGGGGCGCCCTCCCTGGCGAGAAAATATTCTACTCCCTCTTCCCCCCATCTCGAGTCCAGAATCTCTGTGACCTCGTTGACTGGTTCGTCCTTAGGTGACCTCCCCCTCTTGGGCGACTCCCTGCTTGGTTCTGGTGCCGTCCCTGACTCCTGAAATCTGTGTGGGGCCTTGTAAGGGGTGAGCATCGACCTATGAAAGACCGGGTGCATTCTGGAACCCTCGGGGAGGGCCAATCGAAACGCTACGGGATTGATCCTGGCCTCAACTTGGTACGGCCCTAGTTGCCTGTGTCCTAGCTTCTTTTTAGCTAACGACTTGGCCGGCACCGCTTGGGCCGCTAACCATACCCAGTCTCCCACCTGGATGTCTTCCCCCTCCCTCCTGTGTTTGTCCGCCTGCACCTTATAGGCTTGTTTAGCTAGCTCTAAATGTCTCCGTAGCTCGTCGTGCACCTCTTGCAATTCTGCTGCGAAATGATCGGCTTCCTGTGGCTCCCCCTCCCCCGTCGTTACGAGCCCCGGGAAGGTTCTGGGATGCCTTCCATTGTTAGCGAAGAACGGCGTCACCCCCGTAGACGCGTGCTTCGTGTTGTTGTAGGCAAACTCAGCCATCGGCAGGTAATCCACCCAAGCCGCGGGTCGCTGATTGGCGTAACATCTCAGGTACTGCTGCATGATCGCGTTGCCCCTCTCTGCTTGGCCGTTGGTCTGCGGATGTCTCGCCGACGACAGGTTGATTTTGACGTGCAGGATCCCTAGGAGCTTCCGCCAGAAACTGGACACAAACTGGCGCCCCCTGTCGGACAGAATGGACCGTGGCAACCCATGCACCTTGAACACGTGGTCGATGAACAGTTTGGCTGTCTGCTCCGCTGTCGCCACCTTCGCGCAAGGAATAAAATGTGCCATCTTGGTGAACAGGTCTACAACCACAAGCACCGCCGTCTTGCCTCGCGAACTGGGCAGATCAGTGACAAAGTCCAGCGCCACCCTCTCCCACGGTTGCAGTGGCGTTTCCAGCGGTTCCAGCAGTCCCGCTGGCTTCTGGTGCACTGGCTTGGACCTTTGGCACGTGTCACACCTGACGACGTACTCCGCGACCTCCCCTCGCATCTGGGGCCACCAAAAGTCTCTGGCCACTAATTCCGTCGTCTTTTCCTTGCCGAAGTGGCCAGCGCTGGGTGCGTCGTGCAACTGCTGCAGAACCTTGGCGCGGAGATCGTCTCCCGGAATGTAGAGAGCACCTTTACGGGTCAGCAGGCCGTCGCGTATCTGGAACTCGTCGTCCTTCGCTGTGCCCCTCCGCACCTCTTCCATCTTGGACTGTGCGAACGGATCCGCCTGCAACGCGCGACGCACCGCCTCCAGGTCCACGGCGGCTGAAGCGCACGCCCACGCCTGCGGTGCAAAAATGTGCTTGGCTGCCACTGGTGCCGCTGCCTCGAGATACTGCGGTTTCCTGGAGAGCGCATCTGCTATGACATTGTTGTCGCCTGGGATGTACTCTATCCTGAAATCGAAATCCGCAAAGAACTCCGCCCAGCGTATGTGCCTCTGGCTCTGTAGCTTCGCCGTGCGCCAGTACTCTAGGTTCTTGTGGTCCGTGCGGACCTGCACGGTGTGCTTGGCTCCGATGAGAAAGTGCCTCCACGCCTTGAAAGCTGCGTGGATGGCCAGCAACTCCCTGTCCCAAATGGTGTAGTTCTGCTCCGACTTGCTGAGCTTTCTGGAGTAGAAAGCACAGGGCCTCCAGTTTCCCTGCGGGTCTTCCTGTAAGAGGACGGCCCCCACCGCTCTGTCAGATGCGTCAGTCTCCACCCTCATGGGCCTGCCAGGATTCACGTGTAGCAGCTGTTCTTCGGACGCGAAGAGACTCTTAAGTCTCCTGAAGGACTGCTCCGCTTGGTCCGTCCAGGTGAACTTCTTCTTCTTGGAGCTGAGAGTGTCCGTGATAGCTGCCGTCTCCTTGGCGAAACCCCTGATGAACTTGCGGTAAAAGTTGGCGAAGCCGACGAACCTCTGGACCTCTTTCCGATTTCGCGGGCTCTTCCAGTCCAACACCGCGCGGACCTTGGCGCTGTCCATGGCTAGTCCCCTGTCGGACAGCCTATAGCCCAGAAAATCCACCTCCGTCACGTCGAATTGGCACTTCTCCAGCTTGGCGTAGAGCCTGTGCTCCCGTGGCCTCTGCAGGACCTCCTTCACGTCGCTCTCGTGAGCCTCCGGCGATTCTGAGAAGATCAGAATGTCGTCGAGGAAACATACGCACTTCTTGTAGAGGAGTCCCGCTAGCACATGATGCATAAAAGCTTGGAAAAAGTGGGAGCCATTTTGGAGACCAAACGGCATAACTCTGTATTCGTAGGTGCCCAACGGCGTGAACATGGCCGTCTTCCACTCATCACCCTCTCGCACGCGTATGAGATTGTAAGCTCCGCGGAGATCCAACTTGGTGAAGATCTTCCCTTTCCTCACCGTCGCGAGCAAGTCGTCGATCTTGGGCATGGGAAAGGCCGCGGGCTTTGTCTTTGAGTTTATGAATCTGAAGTCTACGATCAGCCTCTTTTGGGGCGTGTCTTTCTTCTTCACAAAAAACACAGGACTGCCCCCTACAGCCTTCGATTCTCGGATGAATCCCCGCTGCAGGTTGTGATCTATGAATTCCCGGAGCTCCTGCAGCTCCTCCTCGGACATGGAATACAGCTTCACAGGCGGCAGCGTTGTCCCTGGCAAGAGGTCAATAGCGCAATCGTAGGGCCGGTGAGGTGGCAACTGGTCAGCCTCCTTCTCGCAGAAAACCTCCAAAAACCCTTTGTACTTGAGGGGTACTGCTTGCGCCATGCTGAGACGTAGCTGCTGCCCCTCCTCTTGGCCCTCCTCCTCCTGACCGGTCTGGATGCAATGCTGCGCGCAATAGGACGAGCCGAAGGTGAGCTGCCGCTGGTACCACGCCATGGTCGGGCTGTGCCTATCCAGCCAATTCATGCCCAACACTATAGGCGTGTCTGACAGGCGGGTGACGTTGAAACTGATGACTTCTCGGTGATTGCCAATCTGCATCACCATAGGCGGCGTCTGTTGTACCACTTGCCCCCCCAGCAGCTTCCTGCCATCCACTGTGACGACGTTCAATGGCAGCGTGGCTGGCAGAAGCTCTATGCGATGCTGCTTGACGAACTGCACCCCCACGAAGTCTGCGTTGCTCCCACTGTCAATTGTGATGGGGACCTCCAGGGTGCGTCCATTAGGTAGCTGGAGGGTTGCAGTGAGCTGCACTACAGGTTTGGGTGGCAGGGGGTCTGTAGGCTGCAAAGGCGCTGGGGACTGCTCTATTGACTTGCCTGGCTGTGCCCCAACATTGCTGATTTCAGCCAGGCATTGTCGTTTCCCTGACACAGCCCTTCATGCTGTGCTGCTGCATTTACTGTCGCCAAGGCTGCAGTGTGCTGCCGGAGCCTCTGGGGACACTCTTTCGCCATGTGCGTTGCACTGTCACAGACATAACACTTCCTGTTCCCTCTAGGAGGCTTCTTCTTGACTGTTCCGGACGCTGGGGCTCCGGCCACTGACTGAGCCTTTGCACTCCCCAGTTCCATAGGCTCCTCCCCTGGCTGCAGCTGAGGGGAGAGACGCGGACGTCCTGGATCTCTGGGAAACAAAGGAGGCACTCTAGACGGTGCGTGAAGCTGGCTACCTCCCTCACTGCGCCAAGGGCGTTCTTCCTGGCGCACTCCAATGGCAAGCGCACGCTGCACCACGTCTGCCAGGGTTTTAGGTCTGTCCCCCCTAGCCAATTCGTCCTTCACTGGGCCAGAGAGCCCCTCCCAAAATAAGTCTCTGACAGCCAGAGAATCTTTCTCCCATCGCAGCACATTCAGCAAGGCGAAAAAGCGAGCATGGTACTGACGTACGGAAGCCTTGCCTTGCCTTAAACCATGCATCTGTTGGCGTGCTACATCCACATCCACACTAGACTGGAAGCAAGCGTCCATGCATTTGATAAATTCATCGGAGTCCCTTCGCGCAGGGCAATCCTCGCGCCACAGATTGCGCAGCCAAGCCCTCGCTTCCCCATGCAAGTGGGACACAATGAAACCCACTTTTTCCTCTTCATCTTTAAAGTCGTCGCGAAGCAAATGCAACGCATATTCTACGTCTGCTTTAAAACTGGGGTATTGCTGCAGGTTCCCATCGAAGTGGGCTACTAAGTTGCCCCCTCTTCTGCCCAGTGCTACTCCAGCAGCTTTGGTCCCCGGGAACCCCACTTGGCATGCATGATCCCACCTGGCTTGCAGATCTTGGCACCGCTTTTCCGCCTCTTCCCCCCTCTTCTGGGAGATCGTTACCGCAGTGGTAAGCTGGGAGACTGCGTCGCGTAGCTCAGCTATCTGCTGGTCCATACTCATGGCTGCCAAACTTCGTGAGCTTTGCAAAAAAAAAATTTTTGCGTAGTTTGGGAGGGGACTTACTGTCACGGGCTGCCTCAGGTCTCAGCTCACAAAAGACCAACGCCAAGCTCTTCTTATATACCAGGATGTTTATTGCAGTTCATTATTGGTTCTACAACCGAGGCGTGCA
This sequence comes from Podarcis bocagei, assembly GCF_964188305.1. NCBI lineage: Eukaryota > Metazoa > Chordata > Lepidosauria > Squamata > Lacertidae > Podarcis > Podarcis bocagei. Next base: position 3,756,977 of record NC_138131.1, on the reverse strand, counting down.
GCCCCGAGTGTCTAACGTCAGACATTTGAAGTCCCCTCTGACTCGCTCCCGCCCCTGCACCAACTTAAGAGGCTTGTGCTAGACCACCTCTTCCTGTCTTTCCTTTTCCGCAGGGTCTTTCTGCCCCCCTGGGTTCCTTCCCTCCTGCTCTCTCCTGAAGCGGATTCCTGAGATGCCTGTTCCCCCCTCCTTCGTGCTTTGGGGCTGGGCTCCTCCTCCGGGCTTTCTCCATTTCCGCGCGCCTCCACATTTGAACTTGGCGCGCGCTCGCTACCCCTGACCTTCCTTTTGACACTTACACTACTCCCTGTACTAGTCTCCGCCTCTTCCGGCAGGACGTTCTCCCCAGATCTCCTTCCCCTGTCTCTTTCCTGCTCCGCTCCGTGTGTCACACTGGGAACCCCCCTCTCTTCCCTTCGTTCCTGCTGGGAAGCGGGCCCCGATCTCCCACTCCTGCTCGGGGTTTCCCTGCTGCTTCCCTGCTCCTGGCAGGTCCCCCCTGTGACCCCCCTTGTCCTGACTAGGGGCGCCCCCTCCTGAGAATCCTCCGATTCACTTGAGAGACTCATGGAAGATCTCAAGTCATTGTCATCCTCTTCCTCACTGTCCTGGGATTCTTCCTCGTCGCTCTCCGTCTCCTCCCTCACCTGTGCCTCTGTCTCTGAACCCCTGACACCTAGGTATTTCACCTTTTTAACCACATTTAAATCTGTCTCTTTCTGAAACCTTTCTGATTCCAAAGATGTCAATTTTTTTCCCAAAACCTTGGTTTTTTGCTTGTTTAGTTTAAATCCCGCCACCCGACCAAACTCATGAATCAATTCTAAAACTCTTTTCCTACTAGATTCTGGCTCCTGTAATGTTAAAACCAGATCATCTGCAAAAGCTTTAAGTTTATACTGTTTGGCTCCGACCTGAATCCCTTCAACCAACCAGTCCCCTCTAATCATATTCAAAAGCACCTCCAGAACTGAGATAAATAACAGAGGGGAAATAGGATAACCTTGTCGTGTTCCTTTTTCAATCTTAAACTCTTCTGTCACCACATTGTTAACTATCAGTTTGGCTTTTTGTTCTGAGTAGATTGCCTCTAACCCATTTTCAAACCCCCGTCCCACTCCCATCCCTTCAAAATTTTTCTTCATGAACTTCCATGAGATGTTGTCAAAGGCCTTCTCCGCATCTATAAAAATTAACACTGCTTTTGTATTAATGTTCGTTTGCAAAAGTTCCAAAATGTCAATAATATTCCTGGTGTTATCAAACAGGTGTCTACCTGGGAGAAAAACTGCCTGGTCTTTATGAATTACTTCATTTAACACTTTTTTAAGTCTACTTGCCAAAATGTCTGCAAAAATTTTGTAATCCACATTCAGGAGCGAGATGGGACGGTAGTTCTTAAGTTGAGTCTTTTCAGTTTCCGATTTAGGTATCAATGTGATGAAAGCTTCTTTCCACGATTCCGGTGCCTTCTTCCCCTCCAAAATCTCATTACAAACCTCCATTAATGGTTGTGTCAAATAGTCTTTCAATGTCTTATAATACTTGGAGGTAAGTCCATCTGGCCCTGGAGACTCGCCTAGTTGCATATTCTGGATGGCACCTTCAATTTCTTGTTGTGTTATTTTATAGTTCAAAATTGTTCTCTTTTCCTGAGATAGTTTAGGTAGTCCATTTTTTTAAAAAAATTGGTCTATCTCAGTCTCTTTTTCCGGCCCTTGCGTATAAAGTTGTTTAAAGTATCTCTGGAAGCACTTTCTAATTTCCTCCGGGTTCTGAATGTTTCTCGTTCCGGAGGCGGCGCGAAACGGCAATGGCAGTCCCCTTCGCGTTGTGAAGGGGAAGCTCTGCAGAAACGGGTCGTCCGCTACGGCGAAGCGGAGACCCACACCGGAAAACCACAGGTAGAGTGAGCCTGTGGCCGTGGGACTCGGCGGGCACCAGAAGCGCCCCCCGAAACGAAGAAGGAACCCCGTAAGGGGCTCCGGAACGTGGAAGGGCTGGCGCGGTGCTGTGAGTCGATCGCTCTTTCTGCGGAAGTGAAGCCGCTTAGCTGCTGCCGATGAGCGCTGACCTTTTTTCCTGGAACATTTGATCTGAAAACTACTAACCCGTGAGTAAGAGGGACTGAAGAATTTGGGGACCAAATTGAATTAAAAATTCGGCTAAAGCGGGAGACGCAACCAGGAAGTCCGTCTCCCGGCACTGCTTAAGGATTTAAAGCAAAAGACTTTGATCAGCTGGAAGCCTTTGAAGTGGCATTAAAAACTTTTCATTCGTGTATTATTTGAGCTGTTCTAATAGAGACTAAGTGAGGTAAATTTCCTTTTCTTTTTTGGCTTTGGACTTGGCTTTACCTCCTCCTTGTGGATTTACAAATGTTTTAAGAAGCCCAAAAACTCAGACTGCCAGATTAAATAGAACTGTCAAATTGCGGACTTTACTCAGCTACCGGAACTGATACATTGGAGCGCTATTGGTTTAGATACATTGAGATACTGTTTCTCGCACTTCTTAGAGACTTTGTTTTACATTAAGGACTTGTTCTGTCACTATAAGAGGGCTGAAGGGCTTCTTTAAGGCTGTTTGGACATTAATGGAGTAACAACCTTATTCTTTCCCTCGACATACTTTCATACTCCCCCTAGAGGTCTGGGATCTGTTTTTTGTATCTGCCTTTTCCTGTCTTGTGTTTACTCTCTGGACTTGTGGATTCCCATGGGAACATACATGGTTTGACCTTGACACGTAGACAGGAGTGGAATGAGTGGCTTTGGGAAAACAAGATCGGCTAAAGCGAAAGCTAAACAATTAACGCAAACAACTTTGACTACACAGCTACGCAGATCATCTGTTCCTGCTATCTTGGTGGCACAAGAGGAAGAAATGGAGCAGACTTCGCTAGAAGGTATGGCTGCAGGAGGATCTGCCTCAGTATTAGAACAAATTTTGGGGAAATTGGAAAGTTTGGATAAAAAGGTAGATGAGCATTCGGCGAAAATTGACCAAGCTACAGCCAGTGTTAATAAATTGACTGAACAAGTTGCTCAGCATGCACAAGCAATTGGGAACCTTCAGGAAGCCACCACAGAAAATCGCAAATTAGCTGTGGAAGCCAATCAAAACGCTGAAGCAGCAAAAGAGGAGGTAAAACCACTATACAAACAGGTTGGTGAACAGCAGGCCTACCTGTCTATGATAGAATTACGTAGTAGGGAAAATAACCTGAGACTGAGGTCAATTCCTGAATTTGAACAAGGGGATTTAATTGACTTTCTAACAAAAGAATTTGCTAAGTTTTGGCCCCTGGAAGAAGATAAGTTTAAAATTGTGACTGCTTTTAGACTTGGAAGAGTAGCAAGGAAAGACAAACCTAGAGACTGTTTGATTACTTTGAGATCCAAGGAAGAAAGAGATAAAATACTAAGCCTACATTACGAAAAGTCACTTGTAATCCAAGGCAGGAGGGCAGAAATCTACAAAGATATCCCAAAACAACTTTTGGATCTCAGATCTACATATACAGAGCTTGCTAAATTGCTGAGGAGCAACTCGATTCCTTTTAGGTGGGAATTTCCCCAAGGACTATCTTTTACATTTAGAGGGAAGAAAGTGAAAATAAAAACAGCCGAGGACAAAGAGAAGATTCTGAAAGACTACGGAGAAGACCTTCAGAAAGGGATTTTTGGAATTCCAGGGCCTGGGCCTTTGCCTGCTCCTACACCTCTGCCTATACCCACACCTTTGGGGCCTGAAGATCAGAAAAAAGAAACGCCACCACCAAGCGAATAGCAGATTTGTCCAGGATGTCTCTGCAACTTCTCAGTTGGAACATTAATGGCGGTAATTCCCCGGAAAAAAAGGAGAAGAATATTCCATGTATTAAAGAAAGAACAACTGGACATTATTTGCTTGCAGGAAACGCACGTGACTAGGCTCCACAGAAAAGTGTTAATTAACAAGAGATTAGGCCAAGAATTTATTTCATCGGACAGAGTTAAGAAAAGAGGAGTGGTGATTTATGCAAAGGAGAGCCTATCACCCAAATTTCTATTTAAAGATGAGCAAGGAAGAATTTTGGCAATAGAGATACAAACCCAAGGTGAAAAGTTTTTGATATTGGGAATTTACGCACTGAACGAGGGGAAATCAGAATTCTACAAGAAGCTGCATGAGACAATGCTGGACTATCTGGACTATAGCAACATCATTATGAATGGGGTGTGTCAGAGAACTGCCATCGGAGGAACAGGTGGTGGAGGGGCTCAGGGAGGAAGGAAGAGACTCAACAGCCGAAGCAGGAACCAGCAGGGGGAGGAGTGGATCTCTGAGGGAATGCGAGCAGGAGGGAGGGCTCAGAGACGCTTCCAGCGAGAACAGTGGGGAGGTATCTGAAGCTCCCATAGGGAGACCCACGCCTCGCCGGAAACTGTCACGCCGTGAGTCCAGAAGGCGGGTTTCCGTTAAGGAGCTCTTATGCTGGAGACGATTCCGAAAACAACCACTGTCGGAATCTACAAGTGATTAGGGCAGACATGTTTGAGGAGCTCTGTCACACACAGAGGTTTGTGGAGTTGCACAAACTCTGAGGGACCACGATTTTACGCACAAGCAGCTAATCATCCCATCACAGCATTCCGACAGTCTCTGTACGCTGCCTGTGCAGGAGAAGGCATCATGAGCGACCCAGCCGGAACCGAAGGAGCAGGGGTTGGAGCTGGTCCAAGCTTGGAAGAAAGGTACCGAGCGTTGGAAATCCAACTTGCACTGCAGACGGCGAGGCTTGAGGAGAGAAGGGCTCAGGATGCAGACAAGAAGGGGAGAGCCACCCAGTTCACCAGAAAGGTACCAGGATTGGTGCAGAAGTTTGGGGGGGACCCCAAGGACTACCATGCCTTTAGGACAGAGATGCAATATGCCCTTAATGTGCAGTTTGATGAATTCCCTGATGAGGAATCGCGAGTTGCTTTCGTGATTGGGCATCTTGAGAGGGGGGCGAGGGACTGGGTTAGACCCCTGATGGCAACGCATAATGACGTCCTAAAGGACACCATGAAGTTCTTTCGTGCAATGGATATCATGTTTTCCAGCGATATTGAGGAGGGAGTGGTGCGCAGACAGCTAATGGCTTGCAAGCAGGGGAGCCGATCTGTCCGTGAGTACTGGACTGAGTTTACCATGCTGGTTCACAGATTGGGGTGGGACTTATCGGCGGCACCAATTGAGATGCTATTTGAAGAAGGTCTTTCTTCGGCTGTGAAAGACGAACTGTCACGGAGCCCCAGGGCGGTGTCTATGGATCAGCTGACCAAATCTGCGCTGACCATAGGAGCGCGCCAGGAGGCGAGAGCCTTGGAGAGGCGGGAAGGTAAAGGGGAACGTTGGAAGGAGTTCCGCATTCCAGACATTCCTGAGCCAGCTTTCCCGCCGGCAGAGCCGATGGAAATCGGAACAGCGCGCGCGCGCGCAGTTTCAAAGCCCAGCGAAGGGGGGAGGAAGGAGGGAAAAGGCGCCCGGAAATGCTATCTCTGCCAACAGCCAGGTCACTTTGCCAGAGTCTGCCCCCAGAGGAAGGAATGGCAAGGAATGGTGGGAGCTGTTGAGGGAGGAGTGGAAGAGATATCGGAGCAAGTAAAAGCCAACGCCTGGCTGCCACCGTCAGGGCACAGCAGCCAGGCCAAAGAGCAGTGAAAGTGCCCACGCCAGAACCTCCCAAACCTGCCCTAGTGATAGAGGTGTCACTAGAGTTGCAAAACGGATACCTCTGAAGATTAAGGCGCTGTTGGACTCAGGCCGCTCCTGCAATTTCATGAGCAAGGAGTTTGCAGCTGAACACCAGATACAGACGATCCCTTTAAGCAACCCCCTACAGGTGACCACGATCGATGGCAGGGAGCTGTTGGGAGGGGAAGTCAGCTTGCAGACCGTCCCAATGACAATGAAGGTGGCAAGGCACACGGAACTGATAGCGTTTAATGTGGCTACCTTGGGAGGGGCTCCCATTATTTTGGGGATGAGCTGGCTGGCGTTACATGATCCACTGGTGGGCTGGCATCAGAGAGTGGTTTCCTTTGGTTCCGCACATTGCTTAGAACACTGCAGGGAGGGAAAGGGTTCAGCAGGAGCCCAAGCTACCCTAGCAGGGACGGAAGTAACGAAGAAGGTGAAGGTACCACGACAATACGCAGATCTCAGCGATGTGTTCAGCGAAAGGGAAGCTGACCAACTACCCCCCGCATAGACCCTTTGATTGTCAAATCAATTTACTGCCTGGGGCGCAGCTCCCCGCAGGCAAGTTGTATGCCATGTCAGACAGAGCAATGCAGGAGTTACGAGAATTCATTGACAAGAACCTGAAGAGGGGTTTCATCAGAGAGTCAAGGGCAGTGGGAGGTAGCCCAGTGTTTTTTGTGGATAAAAAAAACACGGACAAGCCGAGACTTGTGTGTGACTTTAGGGCCTTAAACACAGTGTCAGAACCATTGGCCTTTCCCATGCCTAGAATAGATGACATTTTGAACAGGGTGCGGAAGGGAAAGATTTTTACCAAGCTGGACCTAAGGGGGGCGTACAACCTGATACGTATAAGGAAAGGGGATGAATGGAAAACCACCATGTTCACCCCTTTGGGGGCATTTGAATATCTCGTTATGCCATTTGGATTACAAGCAGGCTCAGCGTGCTTTCAATCGCTGATGAACCACGTACTAGGGCCTTTGCTTTACAAGAATTGTGTGGCCTTCCTGGATGACGTGTTGGTGTATTCTGAGAATGAGGAGCAGCATGTGAGAGACGTCAGAGAAGTGTTGCGCAGGCTGCTAGACAACCGGCTGTGGGTGAAACTGGAGAAGTGTCAGTTTCATACCAAGGAGGTAGAGTTCCTGGGGTACCGCCTGTCAGACAAGGGATTGGCTATGGATCCCGGCAAGGTCCAGGCAGTGCTGGAATGGAAAACTCCCAAAACAAAGAAGGATGTGCAGAGGTTCCTAGGGTTTGGGAACTTTTACCGTAAGTTCATCCGAAACTTTGCCCACCTGACGGCGCCCATAACGGACTGTCTCAGCAGTAAGAAGAAATTTGTTTGGACTGAGGAGGCGGAGCGAGCTTTTGAGGAGCTAAAAAGGGCCTTCGCCTCTGAAGAACAACTTCTGCATGTGGATTTACAAAAAAAGATGAGAGTCGAAACAGACGCATCAGACAGAGCCATTGGGGCGGTGCTTCTCCTGCAGCCAGGGGGGGAGGAGTCAGAGTGGAGACCGTGTGCTTTTTTTTCGCGAAAACTGAACAAATCCGAGAGGAATTACACGGTGTACGATCGAGAACTTCTTGCTATCCATGAGGCTTTTCGGAGATGGAGGCACCTGCTAATTGGCGCGCAACATAAGGTGCAAGTGTGCACTGACCACAAGAACCTAGAGTATTGGAGAACGGCACGAGTGCTCAACCAACGGCAGTTGAGATGGGCCCAGGAGTTCTCCAGATTTAACTTTGAGATTTGTTATGTGCCAGGCCCAGAGAACGTTAGGGCGGACGCTCTCTCACGTAAACCTGAATATTTGGAGGTGGAGGGAGCACCCGAAGAGAGACATGTCATTCCAGAGGACCGCTGGGTGTGTGGGGCGGCATTGGTGGGGCAAAGAGAACTGGTAGAGGGAACGGAGAACGATGAATACGCACAGGACAAACTCAGGGGACTCAGGAGGGAGGGAGATAAACCCGGAGGTTTTGAGGAGAGAAACGGGGCGTTGTACTACAAGGGAGCGTTATATATACCTGAAGGAGAGTTGAGGGGGAAGGTACTCAAGCAGCTGCACGATAGCCCCACAGCGGGGCATTTTGGGCAACACAGAACCATGTGGCTGGTGACCAGGGAATTTTGGTGGCCTAAGGTCAGGGAAGACGTGCGGGAGTATGTGAGGAGTTGTGACCAATGCCAGCGAGCCAAAGGGGAAAGGCGGGCGCCGGCAGGGTTATTAGAACCGCTACCCACACCAGAAAGACCATGGGAAGCAGTGGCTATAGATTTCATGACTGATCTGCCAAGGTCCAGAGGGAAAACAGCCATCATGGTTGTGGTAGACCTGTTAACCAAAATGGCACACTTTATAGCCTGCTCGCATGCGGTCACGGCAGAAGAAACCGCTAAATTGTTTGTAGAAAATGTGTTTAGGTTGCATGGCGCCCCCTTGAGGGTGGTTTCAGACCGGGGGAAACAATTTACTTCCAGGTTCTGGAGGAAGCTCATGAGCTTACTGCATGTAGAGGTAAATTTCTCGACTGCCCGGCATCCTGAAACCAATGGGCAGGCGGAAAGAGCCAATGGCATCCTCCAACAATATTTGAGGTGTTACGTCAATGACAGAGAGAATGATTGGGTGGAGAAGTTGGCATTGGCGGAATTTGCCTACAACAATGCGGAGAACGTGTCCACGGGGATGAGCCCCTTTTTGGCAAATTACGGGTGCCATCCCAGGGCTTTCCCAGGGGGGGAAGGGGAGAGATGGAGCGTTCCAGCTGCCGAACAGTTCGTAGAAGAAATGGAAGCTATCCATCGCCAGCTCCAACTTAACTTAGACAGGGCCAAGGAGGAATATAAGAGGCAGGCAGACAAACACAGGAGAGAAGGTGAAACCATTAGGGTGGGGGACCAAGTGTGGCTGTCAACCCAAGGGTTACCCTTCAAAGGGGGTTGTAAGAAGTTAAGACCCAAAAGACTGGGCCCATTTGAAATCACACAACAGGTCAATCCAGTGGCTTTCAGACTCCGGTTACCGAACCACATGAAGCTGCACCCAGTTTTCCACAGGTCATTGCTGTCACTGTATAAAGGGGACAGAGAAGGGAGGGTCACTCGGGGACCAGCAATGGAGGAAAGGGAACAAAGCTACAATGTAGCGGAGATCCTCGATTCCAGGTGGAAGGGAGATCAAGTAGAGTATTTGGTAATGTGGGAAGGGGAACTGGAGTCGGAAAACACCTGGGTTAGGGCAGAGGATGTCAATGACGAAGTTTTAATAAAAACTTTTCATCAGAGGTTCCCACGTAAACCTCAGCCTGTAGCGAGGTTCCGGAGGGAATACTTTGCCACCACCGACGAAGAAGAGGAGTTGGAGGGGTTCACAGATTCCGAGGAGGAGGAGGATTCAGCGAGCCAGGACGGCGATCGATGGAGGGAATTGTTCGAGACGTCTGAAGATGAAGAAGATTCTTTTCGGGGTTTTACCTCTTCACCTCCCAGAGGAGAGGAAATGGGAGGGGTGAGGGGGGCCCTGGAGGGGAGGTGGATGTCATGGAACTGCCATCGGAGGAACAGGTGGTGGAGGGGCTCAGGGAGGAAGGAAGAGACTCAACAGCCGAAGCAGGAACCAGCAGGGGGAGGAGTGGATCTCTGAGGGAATGCGAGCAGGAGGGAGGGCTCAGAGACGCTTCCAGCGAGAACAGTGGGGAGGTATCTGAAGCTCCCATAGGGAGACCCACGCCTCGCCGGAAACTGTCACGCCGTGAGTCCAGAAGGCGGGTTTCCGTTAAGGAGCTCTTATGCTGAAGACGATTCCGAAAACAACCACTGTCGGAATCTACAAGTGATTAGGGCAGACATGTTTGAGGAGCTCTGTCACACACAGAGGTTTGTGGAGTTGCACAAACTCTGAGGGACCACGATTTTACGCACAAGCAGCTAATCATCCCATCACAGGGTGGTTTCTACAAACATGGATAAGTCACAAAACCAAAGTATGACAAAAGACGGCAGACTACCAAAAACCTTTTTTGAGCAAACTGACAACATGGACTTGATTGATATTTGGAGGACAAAGAACCCCCTAGGAAGAGAAGGAACATTCTTTTCTGAAGCCCATCTGACATGGACAAGAATCGACTAAATATGGATAACTAGAGGACTGGCACCTAAGACTAGAAAAGTGGAAATCTGCCCAAAAACCTGCTCCGACCATAATGCAAAGAAAATGGAAATGAGACTAATTCCAACCGGCTCCTTCAGATGAAAGATGAATGACACCTTGTTAAGAGACCAGGAGATTATTAAGAAGGCCCAAAAGACTTTAAGAGATTATTTTGAGATAAACTTGAACACCACAGTGGAAAAAAGAGTAATCTGGGATGCAAGTAAAGCTGTCATGAGGGGGTTTCTGATACAACAGAATACGATAAAGAAAAGAGCACAGAATGAGAAAAAGGATAAGATTTTGGAGAAAATAAGAGAAGGAGAGAAAAAGTTAAGATCGAAACCAAAGTCTCTGGAGATTCTGAGAGAAATTAAATTTCACCAAGCACAATACGCCAAATTGATAAACCAAGAAGTTGAGTGGAAAATTAAGTTAATGAAACAAAGGACATTCGAATCGGCAAATAAATGTGGAAAACTGCTAGCATGGCAGTTGAAAAAGAGGCAAAAATTGAACACGGTTACAAACCTAGAGATTGAAAAGATTGAAAAAAGTTTTAGTTGAGGAGATACATAAAGACCAAGCTGGCTTTCTCCCGGGTAGACACCTGTCTGACAACACGAGAAACATAATTAACATTTTAGAGAAGCTGCAAGTGAACATTAATACTAAAGCAGTTTTGATATTTGTTGACGCGGAGAAAGCCTTTGATAATATTACTTGGAGTTTTATGAAGAAAAATCTTCAGGGGATGGGGGTTGGTCAAGGCAAATTTTGGACAAAATGGACTGTTTCAAGAAGTGGCAGAGAGACATTTCTAGATTTGTCTGGCAGGGCAAGAAGCCCAGAATAAAATTTAAAATATTAACTGATGCAAAGGACAGAGGTGGATTTGCCCTGCCAGACCTTAAACTCTATTATGAATCAGCGGCATTTTGCTGGCTGGAAGAATGGCTGCTTCTTGAGAACACAGACATTTTGGATTTAGAAGGTTTTAATAACGTTTTTGGGTGGCATGCATATTTGTGGTATGACAAGGTTAAAGCACATAAAGCATTTAAAAACCATATTGTCAGAAGAGCATTGTTTAATGTCTGGGCAAGATATAAAGACTTACTTGAAAATAAAACCCCAAGGTGGCTATCACCGATGGAGGCGAAAGCTCAGAAAAAACTCAATATGGAGGCCAAATGGCCAAAATATTGGGAGATTTTGGAACACGAGGGTGACAAACTGAAATTGCAGAGTTTTGAAAAACTAAAAAATAAAGTGCGAGATTGGCTTCATTATTACCAGATAATGGAGGTATATAATTTGGACAAGAAAATTGGCTTCCAGGTGGAAAAATCAAAATTGGAAACAGAACTGTTAGATCCCAAAACCAAGATTTTGTCAAAGTTGTATAACTTGCTGTTGAAATGGAATATTCAGGATGAAACGGTGAAATCTGCTATGATTAAATGGGCACAAGATGTTGGACATAATATAATGTTTGCTGATTGGGAACAGTTGTGGACCACAGGTATGAAATTCACGGCATGTAATGCCTTAAGAGAGAATATTATGAAAATGATTTACAGGTGGTACATAGCACCAGTCAAGCTTGCAAAAGTATATCATTTGCCAGATAACAAATGTTGGAAATGTAAAGAAAATGAAGGTACATTCTTTCACCTTTGGTGGACGTGCCCAAGGATTAAGGCCTTCTGGGAGATAATCTATAATGAATTGAAAAAGGTATTTAAATATACCTTCTTGAAGAAACCAGAGGCCTTCCTCCTGGGCATGGCCGGCCAATTGGTGTCAAAGAAGGATAGAACTTTCTTTATGTACGCTACAACAGCAGCAAGAATACTCATTGCAAAGTATTGGAAGACACAAGATCTACCCACCTTGGAAGAATGGCGGATGAAAGTGATAGACTACATGGAACTGGCGGAAATGACTGGCAGAATCCGAGACCAGGGAGAAGAGTTGGTGTAAGAAGATTGGAAGAAATTTAAAGACTATTTGCAGAAATATTGTAAAATTAATGAATGTTAAAATGATGTTGGATTGAAAGGAAATGGCTTTAGCAATAAGGTTAAAAAGAATATGTAAAAATGGATTGATAATTAGATGAAAATACGAAGTTATAATATGTTAAGATATAGAATTAAGATAAAAACAAAGTGGGAAGGGATTTACTGAATTAACCATGTGAACGGAAATACAAAAAAGGGAGGTGTGAGGAGGTCAGGAAATGTATTTTGTCTTTGTATTTTTGTATCCTTTTTCTTTTATTATTGTTATTCTTTTATTTTTCTATTTTTTCTTTTCAATTCTGTAACTTTTTATTGTCTGTAAAATTTCAATAAGGACTCTCCTCCCTGAAAGAGAGGGGAGTGGTTGTGGGCGGGAGCCGAGCACCACCCAGCAGGGGGCATTGCCCCCTGCCTCCAGCTCACCTGGCTGGCGCTCACGCCCCCCGAGCCTTTGGCTCGGGTGGCGGTTAGGGATTGGAATAATGTGTTGTGGTGTGTCGAAGTGCTAGGTGTGGCCATCGCCTATGCCTTCAATTTTTAGGGGTATTCCGTTAAAGGAATCTGGCGGTCGTGTATTCTGTCCGATGCCTGCTTGGCGGGAGGCCATGGCACGACCCTCGGTGACAGCAGGGGTGAGCCTATAGTTGGATTAGCATCAACAGGCTCCACCTACTGGTGAATAAACCCACTTGTTGCGATCCAATGCCTAAGCCAATACCTTTTCATTGCTGTAATCAATAAAGTTGTGGCCTTTTTCTAGCCCATCAACCTTATAGCACGTGTCCTTGTGTCTTCATTTCACTTCGCGGGGGCCGTGTCCTCGAACCACAAATATCATTTTTTTAAAAAATGAAGCAGAACATATGACCCCTAAAAAACAAAAACAAAAAAATTGTAATAATTTTTGTTTTGGCTTTCCACGGTCTGAATTCCGAAGCGCTTTCAACATCATAGTCCTGCCTCTCATCATCATCAATGTTTTTCATAATTCCATATTGCGATTTTTTCCCCCTCCACGTTTTTACTCTGGTTCTGTGATCCTCATTCATGTCAGAAAACAAATACTTTTTTTTCTATGGAATGCAGATTTGTCTGTATATTGTACTCTTTCAGCTGTTTTTGTTTTTCATCGCACCACTTCATTTAATTGCATCCAGTTCCAGAGTTCTGTCCAGCTCTTTGAGAATTGTTATTTTGGCAAATCCCAAATCATTAATCTTTCCCATCCAGGTGTTATCAAAGAAACAGAGAGAAACCTCCTTCTAAAACTCCTTGTTGATTTATTCTTAAGCAGACTGTTTGCAATGTAGCCGTATATCAGACAGTTTACAATCATTAGGCCTTTGGAATCCACCCAGTCCCCCCTCCGGGACCTAGAGGGGGGCTGCCAGACATCCATTTAGCCCTCTCTCTTGCTCATAATAAAAAACTTATTTTTGCAAACAGTTATATATATAATATTGTTTCCAGTCTTTATGACCAACCATCAGTTAGCTCCTGTTTCTCTTAATCAGGGAAGTATTTCAGATATTCCATAAGTGCTTAGTGGGCAGAGGCCATTTTGTTCTTTGTTTTCGTCTTTAACAGGCATTTTAAATCTTAGAAGAAAAGTGGCTGTGAATAGGTCCCAATTATATATGAAAGTCCATCTGTACTCACTTTTTGAAGAACAATTTAGGTTCTTAATGAGGCTTGGCATGCAATACGGATTGTTAATGTTAGAGGAAGAAGAAAAAACATTACAAGCCCCTCCAGATTCCAAACACCATGATGAGGATCTCTTTGAAGTTCAATCTTTTGCACCAGAGACTGTACATACTGCAGGGTTTCCCCCAGCTTCGTCAGTTCAGAGCGTGTCTGTTTGATTTCCAAATCTTTATATTTTCCCAAACAGATGCTATGGGGTGGCATCGCAGGAGTGTCAGTCCGTCCTTGCTCCGTGACCCAGTGCCCCTGCCGTCTGCCACATCAGCAATCTGGGGCAAACCACGGGTCATCGAGACAGTCCTCCCCTGCCCTGGGGAGGCTGCCAGGGCTAATTACCCCCATATCAGCCCTGAATTATCAGAACAGCTGAAGTCTGATCATGTGGGATCCACCATTTTCCACCGCCGGAAACAGGAAGCAATACAACAAGTTTCATCCTACACAACATCAACAGAATCATCATAATGCAATACAAACAAATGATCAACATAATCAGCATGCAATACATCTTTCTTGGTGATGGTGCACTTCCTCTTCTTGAAGGAAATGTCTATGTGCTGTTCAGTCAGCTGCAAGACGCTCAATAGGTTGTGCGCAGCATCTGGAACAAAAAGAATGTTACGTATCGATGCATCCAAGCTATGAAGAACAACCGTTCCATAGCCTTGACTGGAGATCGTGTGGTTATCCGCTTGGTGAATCGCACCTTCCCATGGAGTAAAGGACACGAACAGGTGTTTGTCTTTGCAGACGTGCCGGGTCGCTTCTGAGTCGACGATGAAGAAAGATCTAGGCGTCTTCTGGACCTTCGGAGTGTAGCGTGAGACCATAGCCTTGTGTTGCGTTGTCTTGGACTTCTGACCTTTGCCTTTGCCTTTTTCATGCGTTGAGCTTTCGCTGTGCTGCTCTGTTGCTTTGGCATTGGGATGTTTACAATCCCTTTTCACGTGGCCTAGACGTCCACACAAGTAGCATTTCACCACCTTCAAAGCTTTGGCGCCATCTAGTGGTTGCACTGCATTCTGGGATGACGTCTGTGAGGACTCTCCCTTATTTATACAGCTAGCACTATGCCGATCCGCTTCATTCAACACCACAGCAGTAACATAGAATCATAGAATCATAGAATCATAGAATCATAGAGTTGGAAGAGACCACAAGGGCCATCGAGTCCAACCCCCTGCCAAGCAGGAAACACCATCAGAGCACTCCTGACATATGGTTGTCAAGCCTCTGCTTAAAGACCTCCAAAGTAGGAGACTCCACCACACTCCTTGGCAGCAAATTCCACTGTCGAACAGCTCTTACTGTCAGGAAGTTCTTCCTAATGTTTAGGTGGAATCTTCTTTCTTGTAGTTTGGATCCATTGCTCCGTGTCCGCTTCTCTGGAGCAGCAGAAAACAACCTTTCTCCCTCCTCTATGTGGCATCCTTTTATATATTTGAACATGGCTATCATATCACCCCTTAACCTCCTCTTCTCCAGGCTAAACATGCCCAGCTCCCTTAGCCGTTCCTCATACGGCATCGTTTCCAGGCCTTTGACCATTTTGGTTGCCCTCCTCTGGACACGTTCCAGTTTGTCAGTGTCCTTCTTGAACTGTGGTGCCCAGAACTGGACACAGTACTCCAGGTGAGGTCTGACCAGAGCAGAATACAGTGGCACTATTACTTCCCTTGATCTAGATGCTATACTCCTATTGATGCAGCCCAGAATTGCATTGGCTTTTTTAGCTGTCGCGTCACACTGTTGGCTCATGTCAAGTTTGTGGTCAACCAAGACTCCTAGATCCTTTTCACACGTACTGCTCTCAAGCCAGGTGTCACCCATCTTGTATTTGTGCCTCTCATTTTTTTTGCCCAAGTGCAATGCTTTACATTTCTCCCTGTTAAAATTCATCTTGTTTGTTTTGGCCCAGTTCTCTAATCTGTCAAGGTCGCTTTGAAGTGTGATCCTGTCCTCTGGGGTGTTAGCCACCCCTCCCAGTTTGGTGTCATCTGCAAATTTGATCAGGATGCCCTTGAGTCCATCATCCAAGTCGTTGATAAAGATGTTGAATAAGACCGGACCCAAGACAGAACCCTGTGGCACCCCACTAGTCACTCTTCTCCAGGATGAAGAGGAACCATTGATGAACATGCACTACCGTAAGCTGAGCAGTAGGCAAAACAGCAAGCTGGCTGGCAATCGCTTCCCAACCTGAACCCAAAGAATGTAGAATCATGAAGGAATACACAGCCTCTGGAAAAGTGATTCCACGCTGTTGCAACTCATGCCTGAGATTCTGCATTTCCATGAGGTGAGCACATACATCTGTTCCATCAGCAAGTGCCATATCATGCAACTTGGCATAAAAGAACAAAGAAGCTCCCGCCTCCGTTCTCAAATGTGACTGTTGGAGACTGTCCCACATCTCTTTGGCTGACCCTTTTGGCTGAGGACTTATCACGCAAAAGATGTAACTCTTCAGGAGACACGATAAGCGTCAGAGACCCCCTTCCTTTGGAATCCTTAGCCTCCCATTCTTGGGTAACTGGAGCTGGGGGGGACGGGGCGGCGGCATCTGATATCACATTAAACAGACCTTCTTTTCTTAGCAGAGCTTCTGCATACTGCACCCCACTCCTGATAATTCCCTTTTGAGAGCTTAGGAATTGCCATCGCATTTTGAAGGGCCTCCATTTTTCTGGCATTGGCCTTCTGTGTCATTGAAGCAGGCTCTGTCTGTTTACAAGCAGCTGCATTCCAAAAGCACCCTTCTGCCACAGCCGGAGAGTGCTTTGGCTTGAAGTTCAAAGTCCACCCTTATTGCCAATTAATTAGGGACTGGCAGGCTTCCAGGTGCTTGAGCACATACCTCTCATCAATCTTCTTCACACGCAGAGAAGATAAGCTGCATTCCGTTCTTCTGGGCCCGATAACCAAAAAATGTCAGAACCTGCGTTCGACCGAGCTCCTCCGACGATAATTAATGACCTGAGCCTTTGATGAGGCTCCAAGCACATTCCCATTCTGCAGAGTGTCCAGCACACAGGGAAGGATGAGAAACACGGGCTACATTGCTAAGAGTTTTATTCCTAACTATGCAGACAGAAAACACATCCTCTCTCTGTGAAAGGCAGAGAGCAACTGAAACAAACAAAGGAACAGGAAACCAGTAACGTCACATCCGTCTCCTGTCTTCCGTGAGACTTCCAACAGTCTGGAATGTGTGGAATGCAAAACAGAGTCTTGTGACTCCAAAGAACTGCACAGTGGCAAACAGAAACTAACAGTGGAGACGGATGCTTCAAAAAGGGTAGTAGGAGCAGTGCTGCTGCAGGAAGACAGGCCATGCGCATTCCACTCACGGAAGCTGAACGCCTTGGAACAGAACTACACCATTTGGGAAAGAGAACTGCTGGCTATAAAAGAGGCCTTGGAAACATGGAGGCATTTCCTAGAAAGCGCACAACACCAAGTGGAAGTGCGCACGGATCACAAGAACTTGGAATATTGGCAGACCGCGAGACAACTGAACCAGAGACAGATCAGGTGGGTGCAGTTCTTTGCCCGCTTCAACTTCCGCATGCAATATGTACCGGGGCACCTGAACCAGAAGGCGGATGCCTTGTCCCGGAAACTGGAATACATGAAGGGAGAACAGAAGCAAGAATTGAAACACATTCTGAAGCCAGAAGAGTTGCAACTAGCGGCGATGTCGATTGTTGGAGTAGAGGAGTTCAAGCGCCAAACACAAGGAGATGAATTTGCGCAGCAGAAACTGGCAGCGATACGTAACAAGGAGAACAGCACTGAAGGATTCACTGGAAGGGAAGGCCTCTTGTTTAAGGGTGAGGTGTGTTGGAAAGTCGCCTGCCCAGGAGCTGTGCCAGCCTCCCAAAGAACACATTCCAAAGGCGAATTACGGTGGCCGAATCCCTGGCTGCCGTTCAGGAATCTTGCTCTCAGTCCAGGGCGACCGGTAACATAGGCAGCCTCTCTCTTATGAGGAAGCATACCAATTTCCCTTGTACAGCGACAAAAGGGGAAAAGCAGTCATGTAGTTTCATAACTACTTTATTTACTGCATAAACAACATCAACACAAAAGACTGCATGTCTGAGCAGCCAAGCTCTGGGTTTCGCGAAACAACCCTGCTCTATCTCAAGAGCAGAAGAGGGAGAGAAACTCCTCCCAGCACACACTGAGAACAGCCTGAGAATAGAGGCTCACTTCCTTTCCCATGCTGTGAGGCACCTGACGTAAACAGCTCCAACAGGTGCTCTATGTGTCAGAAGGGGATTTGTGGGCACGAGCCATGCGGCAGCGCCACGACAACCTGATGACAGGTCACTTTGGGCAGTACAAGACCGTAGATCAACTAAGGAGACGGTTTTGGTGGCCCAGGATGAGAGAAGAGGCCCAGGAGTATGTCAGGGCATGTGACACTTGCCAACGAGCAAAAACGCCTGGAGCAGCACCAGCGGGACTTCTGCAACCGCTTCCAACTCTGCAAGGAGCTTGGGAGGCGATCGCGATGGATTTTATCACAGACTTGCCCCCTTCTCAAAAGCAGACAGTGATCTGGGACATGGTTGACTTGTTCACGAAAATGGCGCACTTCGTGCCATGCCCAAAGTTGCCGTCGGCACAGGAAATGGCCCAGATGTTTGTAGACCACATGTTCAAACTGCACAGGCTGCCGTCGCGAGTGATTTCGGACACAGGAACACAATTTACCTCACAGTTTTGGAGGAAGCTGATGCAGCTTTTGGAAGTCGAAGTGTGTCTGACATCAGTGAGACACCCTCAAACCAACGGAGAGTCAGAGAGGACCAAAGCTACGTTGCAGCAATGCCTTCGTTGCTAAGTGAACTACCAGCAAGTGGACTGGGTGGACAAATTGGGACTAGCAGAATTCGTGTATAACAATGTGGTACATGTGTCTACCCAACAAAACCATTTCTGGCCAACTATGGACGACATCCGAGGGCGTTTCCAGAACCAGAGGACATCTTGTCGGTGTCGGTGGCAGAACAGTTCGTAGGGGAGATGCAGGCGTTACATGAACTACTGAGAGAAAAGCTGGACGCAGCTAAAAACGTGTATAAGAGGAATGCTGATGAACGTAGACAGCAGGGAGAAGAGATCAAGGTGTGGTTGTCAGCCAAGGACTTACCAACAAGGGGGAGGTGCAAGAAGTTAGAGGCAAGGCTGTTGGGGCCATTTGAAGTGGTAGAACAGGTAAACCCTGTAGCGTTCAATCTGAGATTGCCTGCCTCAATGAAGATACACCATGTGTTTCACAGGGCTCTTCTGTCACCATACGTTCCTGCACATACTTATCAGGAGCCTAAACAGACACCTCCTCCCCCAGTCATGGTGGAGGATCAGGAGGAGTTTGAGATCCAACAGATTTTAGACTTGAGACTGTGTAGAAGACAGTTACAGTATTTCGTGTCATGGAAAGGTTATTGACCTGAAGAAAACTCCTGGGTACGAAGCCAGTATTTACACACCCCTGACCTACAGCGGCAGTTCCACCGTAGGTTCAGCCACAAGCCCAAGCCCAGAGGGTGGGAGGAAGAGGACAACCTTAGCGAAGAAGAAGCTGAGGAGAGTGGCACATGGTGGGCACCAGAGCAGAGCGAGCCCTCTGAGACAGGCAGCAAAGCTGAGGAGGAGGAAGAGGGGCTTAGAGGAGGGGGTGATGTCAGCCTTGTTCCGGAGCTGACAGAGGCTGGGAATGAGAACAGACAAAGAGAGATAAGGACACTGGAATGTGAGCTGGAATGTGAGAGGGAGGAGGGGCAGCCTAGCGGCATGGCTTCAGAGAACAGAGAGCAGGCAGCAGATAGCAATGGTAATCTGATCCCTGAGCATAGTGACCAAGGAAGGGGGAGCCCGAGCAGAGATACACAAAATACCAATCTTAGCTCAGAAACAGATGGAGAGAGGTCAGGAATAGCCTGTCAGAATCTCCGTCCGACCGAGCTGATAAAGCTCATCTTCCGGAATCGCCCTCTGACGTGATTAACAACCTGAGCCTTTGACAAGGCCTCCAGGCACGTTCCCATTACACAGAGAATCAAAGCAGCACGTGGAAGTGTTGAGATTTATGGCTACATCGCTATGCTTTATTTTCTAGCTATGCAGGCAGAAAAGAAATCATCCTCTCTGTGAGAGCAGAGAGCAACTGGAACAAACAAAGGAACAGGAAACCAGTAACATCACATCCGTCTCCTGTCTTCCGTGAGACTTCCAACAGCCTGGAATGTCTCTGGAATGTAAACAGAGTCTTGTGACTCCAAAGCACTGCACAGTGGCAAACAGAAACTAACATAGCCAGCCCAAAAACTCGAAGGTGCGAAAAGGTCAGTGAGAGGAGGGGGAAAGAGCGGAAGAGAAAGGGTTTTTCCCCCTGTTGGAAGAAGAGGAAGGGGCAGAGTTTAGACTCGGCAACTGCGAACTTGGAGCCAGACACGGAGTGAAGGAGCTCCGGAGTGATTTATGTGTTTGAGCAATAAATGTGAGATAATTACAACCAGTGTCTCGCTTCCGTGGGAGAGCCAAGCCATTACACTGAGCTGGAGTGTAAACAGACATCTGACATGCAACAATTCCACACGTCTGTCCCTTAAGGTGGAACATAATTCTCAACAGGGTGGAGGGAGGAAAGGAGAGAAGGTGGGTTCTACATCGGATAGCACATTGTGTAATTTTCTTTGGGGGTGGGGTGGAAAGAGAAAAGGGGAGACCGTGAGTTCTAAATCAGATAGCATCCTGTGTAGTAGTTTTCTTTGGGTGTGGATTGGAGAGAGGAAAGGGGAGAAGGCGGGATCTACATGTTGGGAAAAAGCACCAATGCAAAAGCCAGCAACAGATGGCTGGAATGCAAAACAGGATGTTGTGGTTTGCAACTGTACTGTTGGCAAAAAGGAGGAGTCTATTCTCTGTACTGAGCACCGGATGTTAGCTCAGAGTGTCATGTGACCTGTGCTGGAAGTACAGGGGTGGAGTAGTGACTCTTCTGATGGAGTCTGAAGGGTGCAGTCACGTTTCTATGTACTGCTGAACGACAGGAATAAAACATGTAAATAGACTCCTGTCTGTCTCATTTCCCCTCCCTGGGGAGAATGCAGGGAGGGAGAGAAACAGAGAAGCAGAGGGTGTGTTCTCTTCACATCTAATGAGGAGAATCGCCGGGTTTACGACCTAGCCTGCCGGGAGTAGCAGACGGAA
Source organism: Podarcis bocagei (assembly GCF_964188305.1). Lineage (NCBI taxonomy): Eukaryota > Metazoa > Chordata > Lepidosauria > Squamata > Lacertidae > Podarcis > Podarcis bocagei. The sequence goes on along the minus strand of NC_138131.1, from coordinate 3,736,117 downwards.
GGTAAACAAAGTATCCAGCTCAGTTTGCCCGGGGGAGGCCAGTTACCTCTGACTGTGAGCTGAGATACTAACATATGGCAGCATTCGGTGGTTTCGATTCATCGAACATCTGCATGAGAGGCTGGTGAATTGTCCTCCTCTGCTCCAAGGGAGAAGATAAACGTCTGAGAGCAGCCAGATGCTGAACAGACGGCTGGACCCAGAGGAAGCTGTTTTCCAAGCAACGGAGATCAAGGTATGCTGCATTTCGGGCTAAAAGTGTGAACGCAGAATGATTAATTCTCTGGTTCACTGGAGCTGCGTTTAAAAAAACAACAGCTCCGGGAGAAGAGGCCTGCAGCTTGGAAGCTTAGCCTGCATTCCTCGGATTCTTGTGGTTAAGATAAGAAGTCCTGTATGCACTGTTGCTAAGTAACGATCGTGGAAAGTTACTGGCAAAGGAGCTGAACTGTGAGCCTGGGTAAAAAGCAAAACAAAACCACGGAGTGTTTTGGCTACAAGTTTACGAGCTCTTGGAAGGGGCTTTCCATAGCAGCTAGCGTTTAGCTGCCAGGTGCCAAGAGCGTAAACAACTTGCAGTTTGCCTGCTAGAGAAGACAGGAAACAACTGTTGGATTTTACAGCTTGCTTGAGAGTGTGAGCTGAAGGCTTGGCTTCAAGATGGATGCCAAGAAGGGGGGTTCGCCTTACCCACCTCCCTTAAATAATGACAATTATTCATCTTGGTCTGTAAAGATGAAGGCCCTGCTGCAGAATCAGAGGCTTTTTGATGTAATTGAAAATCCCATCCCTGCAGCACCAACCAGAGGTTGGGAATCACGGAACGTGAGGGCCAGGACTGCTATAATTCTGTGTGTCTCAGACGAGCAATTGGTGCATGTTCAGAGTTTAGAACATGCGAAAGAGGTTTGGGACACCCTGCGTACAACGCATCAGAGAGATGCTGGTTCTTCAGCGTTGCTGTATTTTGAGAAATTGACCAATCTGAGACTAGCGCCTGATGGAGATGTTCAAGCGCACCTGACAGAAATGAAGTTACTGCGTCAACAGATGGTGGAACGCAATTTCCGTCTACAGGAGGAAGTGTTTTGCTTCATGATGATAAACAGCCTGAATCGGACCTACAAGGTTGTTGCCAGTCAGCTTGGTTCCCTACCTGTGGCGGACCTGACTTCGGAGAGAGTGTGTGCCGTGGTCCTGAATGAACACGACAGACTTGCTGCACTGGAAGTGAAGGACAGGGGGAGGGAAGAACAGAATTCGAATCTTCCCACTGCTGGTGCTACTGCAGAGCATGCTACAGCATTGAGCGCTGTCCGATGCTACAATTGTGGACAGATTGGGCATCTACAGCGAAACTGTAGAAAGCCGCGCCAGTCAAGAGGAGCGAAGAGCAGCTCTACGAAGCCTGAGGCGTCAGGCAAAAGCCGTACCAAGTGCCAGGTGAAATCTGCAAAGGCTATGATGGCGAAAGGAACCACGCCAGAAGTTGGGAACGCCTTTATAATCGACACGGGCGCGACAGTTCATATGTGCCCGCACAGAGAACTGTTTTCGACGTTGAAGAAGCAAAGCTTCACTGTGAAACAGGCCAACGTTCAAGAGTTGGAAGCGACCGGGATTGGGACTGTGTATCTTGAGAGTCTGAACTTGACTATAAGCAATGTTTACCTGGTTCCAGAACTGAGATTTAATCTGCTGAGTGTGTCGCAGATTGCAAAGAAAGGACTGAAACTGACCTATGATGCTAAGAGATGCAAGATCTACAAAGATGGAGAACTGTATCTTACTGCCAGAGAGAAAGATGGACTGTATTTGTTGACTTTTGATCAAAGTGATTACATGAAATGTAATTCTTCTAATTCTAACGAAATCTCTCTTGCAGGTGTGACCAAAGCGAGCACCAGGAAGGTGACCAAGAAGGTCGACAGAGCATTTCAGCGGGTGTATGCTGATGTGATTGGTCCTCTAGAACCATCTAGAGGTGGTGCAAGATTTTACCTTGTGTGTGTGGATTGTTTCACTAATTATTCTTGGGTTTTTGTGATGGAGAAACCGCAAGAAACTTTAGAAAAGTTTCAGGAGTTTTGTGACAAGGTTAAAAATATGCATGATGCTAACATTGATTGTCTCTTCACAGATGAGAAGCAAATTTTTCTGTTACAGAAGTTTCAGAAGTTCCTGGACGGAAGAGGGATAGACCACAAAATTGCTGTTTCAGTCGAAGCGTGGAACAGTGGGGTCTGTGTGAGGGTGAACAAAGAATTGCAAAAGGGGATGAATGCGCAATTGCTGAGTTCACATTTGCCACATGAATATTGGGCGGAGTTTCTAGCGTCCTATCTTCATGTGTGGGTGAGAAAGGTCTCAACAGAGTTGGGATGTTCTCCTTTTGAGAAGCTGTTCCATAGAAAACCTTCTGTTGCCTATTTCAAGGTTTTTGGGTCTCATGTGAGAACAGAAGCTCCAGGTGGAGTAAAGAATGCCAGAGGCATTTTTGTGGGATATGAAAAGGGTCTCTACAGAGTAATTTTGTCTGAATCTGGTCAGGTGATTCTCACAAAGTTTCTAGAGAGTGCTCCGGAACAAGAGCGGGTAGTAGTACACACATTTCCCACAGGTGGCGATTCTGATGATGATGATTTTTCTGATGTCACAGATTACAGTGGTACTGATGATGACACTGATAGCTCAGAGAGTTCAGTTGGAACAGTCATTGAGAGAAAATCTCACAGAATGGATAGACCTTCACAGGTGAAGGATGAACCACTGATTGCTACTGGTTCTCAACAAAGCACAAAGATTGAACCAGTGAGCACAGAGGATCAGAACCTCGTACGCAGGTCTGAGAGAGTTACAAAGGGGTACTCGAAAGAGTTTGCTAACTTAGCTGTTGCGTGTGTTGCTATTGTTAACAACTCAAAACAGGTTAAAGCAGTGTCTAAGTCAGAGACAAAGACACAACAGAGAGTAGCTAGCCAAGGTAATGCAGAAGCACTCATTCCTTGGAAGCCAGACAACCAGAGAGGTACACTGGTGGAACCAGTGGTGGGGAGTTCCAAGGGTGGAACTGAAACAACAGGGGACTGTTATATGTATAACAACTGTTTGTTTTCTTCTCTGGATCATGTTTTGCCTATTGATGCTTTTGGGGGAGGTTGTTGGGAAAAAGCACCAATGCAAAAGCCAGCTCCAGATGGCTGGAATGCAAAACAGGATGTTGTGGTTTGCAACTGTACTGTTGGCAAAAAGGAGGAGTCTATTCTCTGTACTGAGCACCGGATGTTAGCTCAGAGTGTCATGTGACCTGTGCTGGAAGTACAGGGGGGAGTAGTGACTCTTCTGATGGAGTCTGAAGGGTGCAGTCACGTTTCTATGTACTGCTGAACGACAGGAATAAAACATGTAAATAGACTCCTGTCTGTCTCATTTCCCCTCCCTGGGGAGAATGCAGGGAGGGAGAGAAACAGAGAAGCAGAGGGTGTGTTCTCTTCACATCTAATGAGGAGAATCGCCGGGTTTACGACCTAGCCTGCCGGGAGTAGCAGACGGAAGGTAAACAAAGTATCCAGTTCAGTTTGCCCGGGGGAGGCCGGTTACCTCTGAATGTGAGCTGAGATACTAACACTACATAGGATACCTGCCTGTGTAGCTTTAGGAGGGGGGGGTTGAGGGAGAAAAGAGAAGAAGGTGGGATCTACATTGGATAGCAGCCTGCATATCTTTCTTTGGGGATGAGGTGGCGGGAGGAAAGGGTAGAAGGCAGGATCTACATAGGATACCTGCCTGTGTAGCTTTGTGAGGGGGGGTTGAGGGAGAAAAGAGGAGAAGGTGGGATCTACATTGGATAGCAGCCTGCATATCTTTCTTTGGGGATGAGGTGGCGGGAGGAAAGGGTAGAAGGCAGGATCTGTAGATTTATTGGGGTAGCTGACTTGCTAATTGATTTACGGTCCAATTAGCTCTTTACAGCGGTCCGGCACGCTTCCCACTCAGCGGCGCAATATGCTTCGTTCCGTCACGCCCAGCAGAGTAAAACACAGCGGCAAACTGTCACGTAGCTTCCGACAAATACACAGAGCACCAGATTGTCCATTTACAGCTCTTTATTTCATCCTTTCTCAGAAAACTCAGAAAACTCCAGGACTTCTCGCAGCCATGACAAACTGCGTTTTTCTCTCTCAAAGACCGAGAAGAAACAGACAGAAAACTCCTCCCAGCTTCCAAAGCTGACGTCAGAATGCTGAGGCATCATGGGAACAACTTAACCTCTTAAGTTCCGACTCCCATACCCCCTCTGCATCACATTCTGATAATACCTGTGGAACATCCACATAACTCTCAGGTTCACACAGTGCGAAACTTACCCACGCACCTGTGGCCTGATACCTTTCAGGTGGAATATCCTTCGTTGTGCGACTGGATCGCCTGGGCACAAATTCAGATGCTACCCTTGACTCACCATCACCAGCAGGTGTGTCCTCAGCATCACGGGATTCCCCCTCTGACTTAACACGTTTTCGAATCCTCTCCATCACAGTCACTGGAGAACTAGGCTCACTCTTGGCCTCTCTTTTAACAACTTGTGGAGATGCCCCACCCTGCTCCAGACCTTGGTCAGTGACCTGGTCGTCATCAGCAGACTCAGCCTCTCCTTCCTCCCCCTCAGAACCTTCCTGCTCTGAATCAGAAAGACATTCTGATAGAACATCACGCTTGACAGGAGTCTTTGACCTTTCATCCTGTTCGTAGAACTCAGCGTGTTTGCTGATCAGCACCTTACTCTGATCACCTGATGGGAACGCAAACCTCCATGCACACGCTGCTGGCTCATACCCACAGAAGATCATTTTCCGGAACTTGGATCCATCTGGCCCCTGCAAAGCTTTAGGCACTGGCACAGATGCGTCTGAACCAAACTTGTGCAAAAAATGAATCTGGGGTTTCCTGCCATGCAACAAACCAAAGGGTGTGTCACCTATCATTGAATTGTAGGTCTGATTCCAGGTGAAGCCCACATACCTGATTGCCTCCAGCCAAAACTTTGGTGGCAACCCAGAATCTCCCAGCAACACCTTTGCAGCCTGGACCAGAGCCTCACATCTGAGCTCTGCCACCCCCCTCTGATTGAGTGAAGTCACTGTGTGACGTATCCCTTTCTTGCGAAAGAACTTCTGCAAAGCAGATCCTGTAAACTCAGCACCCCTGTCACTTGTGACTGCTTGCACTTTGGTGGAGAACCTTAGTTCCACCTCCTCAATCCAACTTCTGATCAGCTGAGCTGCATCTTCCTTGGATTTGAGCCCAAGAGTCCAGGTATTCTGCGTAAAGCTATCCTGCATCGTCAGCAGAAACCTTGACCCTCCCAGACTTGGTTCCTTTACGGGACCCAACAGATCTATGTGAACCAGTTCAAAGGGTTATGTGGTTACCCTCTCTACCTTTGGGTAACTGCACCCTTTTACCTTTGCATGTCTGCATGCTTCACAATCTATCGCACATCCACATTCTACAATGTGACAGCCTTTGGCGACCTCAGGCAGCGTCTGTAGTTCTTCTAAAGAACCATGAGCTGTCCTAGCATGCCAAACATGGGCACATGACACATGAGCGGGAATTGTAGCGCACAGGGCTTGTGCTTTCTCAACCTTCCCCTCACCCTCCAGAGACGTTTTAAGAATGAAGAGATCATTCTGCCCCTTTTTAACCTTGGCAAGTATCCTCCCTCCTTTGGAGATTGTGCTGACATCATTATCAAAACAAACCTTAAATCCCTTTTTTAACAAATAAGGCACAGACAAAAGACAGTGGTGTATCCCTGGGACAATACAGCACTCCAACCGCTCCTGTAGAAGAGACATAAAGACAGTTGCAACGTTAGTTACATTTCTTTTCTGTCCATTTGCAAAAAGTACAGTTTTTCCGGCCGGAACTGCTCTGCAATTCCACATCTCGACAGCAGGGGTCTCTGGAATCAAGTTGCGATTAGCTGCAGAGTCTATCACAAAACAAAACTCTGAGCCTTTCTCACAGCTGTTCTCAAACAACGCCATACTGGCTGTTATTTGGTAAGTCTCCTCCTGGTGTTTGTCACGTCCACCTGCCTCAGTCCCACGCCTGGCTGCTCTCCCAGGCTGGTTGCCATGGAAACCCGACTGGTTCCCATGGGAGTTGACCTTGACAACATCCTGCCTTGCCTCCTTGCTCCGGTGGGGGCAATTACGTCGCAGATGTTCAGTAGAATTACACACGTGGCAACGACGAACAGTGGAAAAATACTGCCTGGGGCTCCTCCCAGCTGGCCTGGCCTCCCTTCTTCCGGAAAAGCACTCCTTGCCAGCTCCACCCCCTCTGGCCTGGCTCCCACTGAGGCTTTCTGGGAACCTGCTTTGTTGACATTCCACTCCAGCACGCACAGTGGAAAACTTTTTAAACTTGCCTTTGGAATTCTTCGCCCCCCCGACTTTCTCACTAGCACTCCTTGAGGCTAAATCATCAGGAACAGGGGCTCCAGCCATCTCTAGGCTTTCAGCTTTCATCTGCCCTTGGCCCCCTGCTGGGTCTTCACACAGACGTTTCAGCACTCGCCAGGCCTCACACGCAGATTCAACGTTTTCCAGGTGATGCTGCAACTTAGCATGTACACCTGCTCTCAACATGCAGATCTCAGCTCTCACAGCTTTCTCTCTCTGCAATTTCTCCTCCAGAGAAACAGATTGCAGCTTTCCTGCATCTCTGTCATCTCTGTCCACCAGCTGCACTGGTTCTCTCTGGGAAATGTCCCAAATTTCCGTGGCTAAAAACCACGCTCTCACCCTTCTTGCCCAGGTATTCCACGCTTGGGCGGTGAGTTCTTCAAGCTGTTCAAACGGAGCTTGAAACACCTCCTGGTCATCCGCCATGTTCTCCCGTTCTCCCAAGGCGCCCCAAGCTGTACTCACAGATCACCAGCTCCTCTGGCTCCTCTCTGTGGAGAAACGACTTCCTGCTGCTCTCAGCACTGCAGCATTCAGCACAGCGTCTTTCAGCTTGCTTGCTTGCTTGCCTCAATGTCAGTCCTCCGCTTCGGTCAGCTACACTGCCTCCGAACGCAAACATTGAAGCATTCCGGCAGCCTCCAGTGACAGCTTTACAAGCGGTAATTATGGACCATAACCTGTAGATTTATTGGGGTAGCTGACTTGCTAATTGATTTACGGTCCAATTAGCTCTTTACAGCGGTCCGGCACGCTTCCCACTCAGCGGCGCAATATGCTTCGTTCCGTCACGCCCAGCAGAGTAAAACACAGCGGCAAACTGTCACGTAGCTTCCGACAAATACACAGAGCACCAGATTGTCCATTTACAGCTCTTTATTTCATCCTTTCTCAGAAAACTCAGAAAACTCCAGGACTTCTCGCAGCCATGACAAACTGCGTCTTTCTCTCTCAAAGACCGAGAAGAAACAGACAGAAAACTCCTCCCAGCTTCCAAAGCTGATGTCAGAATGCTGAGGCATCATGGGAACAACTTAACCTCTTAAGTTCCGACTCCCATAGGATCTACATAGGATACCTGCCTGTGTAGCTTTAGGAGGGGGGGGGGTTGAGGGAGAAAAGAGGAGAAGGTGGGATCTACATTGGATAGCAGCCTGCATATCTTTCTTTGGGGGTGGGCTGGGGGGAGGAAAGGGGAGAAGGCCAGATCTACATGTTGGGATATTGGCGGGGAGACAGGGGCATCAGGCAGGCCCCCAGCTGCCTCCAGCCACCAGCCAGCAGCTGGGCGATCACCGGTCTTCCTTGGAACAGCATCTGATGGTGACATGAGCCTCAGATAAGTTTAGAGGCCGTCCACGCTCCATTAGCAGAGTGAATAAATCTTCGCACAACAGAAGTGGCAGACAGAGCCATGTATAAGCAGTATTTACAAGTGTTTATGAGTCCTGTCTGAATACACTCTCTTGCACGATGTAGCTTAATGTGCAAGTATTTGGTTTTTTGCTTGCAACTCTGAGTTCAGCAAAGCCAAACAGGATCTATTGTCTTGATACACCTGTATAGGACATTTCACAGAAACTTTGATGTCCTGAAACAGTTGCATCAACCACTCACAATCCATGAGTGAAAATGACAGGGCATTGAGTTCTGCTTCACAGGAACTTAGGCTTACTTTTGGACAGCCAGTCAAACAGACAGTGGTTGTACATGTAGCAGACTCCAGAAGTGCTTGTACCATCCATGGTGTCACTTCCAAAACTAGCATCTGCAAAGATTTCAAGACCTCCAGTCTTCTGACTTGTGAACCTCAGTCTGTAGTGCAAAGTCCCCTTCAAATAACGGGCTATGAGCTTCAGAGCTTTCCAATTCTAAACAGCAGGATTGTTGGCATGTCTGCTAAGCAGGTTAGTGCTTACAGCTATGTCAGGTCTTGAACATCTAGCAATGAAATTCATCTTGCCTAGAATGCATCTGTACAGTGTGGTGTCAGAAAATGCTTCAGCAGCACTATCTACCTGGTAACCTGTCACCATCGGTGTGTCTGCTGGGTTTGCATCAACCAAATTCAGCCTGGTTAACACATCAGCAATTTTCTGTGTTTGGTGTACCAGAAAATTTCCTGCCTGGTCCTTCTCCACCTGCAGAGAAAGATAGTTGGATACCTCATCAAGATCCTTCATGTCAAAGTGCTCATTCAGTTGAGCTAGGGTGCTTTTGGTACAAAGCCTGATTCTTCCAAAACAATGAAGATCATCAAGAAAACATAAACAATACAGATTGTTTTGCCTTCATAGTATTAAGCCATGACTCAGCATCTTTAGAGGTTAACTCCTGAACCTCTTTGAAGCTTGAAGGTTCCCACACCTTCTCTGAGCTACTAAGAACAGCAGTTGCTGTCTTAGCAAACTCATCATCAGCAAATCTCTTTGGAGGTTTGCCCTTTGTGGCCCTTTCAGATCTGTGCTCTAGACGCAAGTCTTTTGCACTCATCTCCTCTTGGTGGCCAATGGTGAACAGTGGTTCTTCCAGTTCAGTGTCAGACGCATCAGATGGTGTGAGTGAGGCCTTTGCGCTCTTGTAGTCTGCTGTGTCATCACTGTCACTGACAACAGCAGCAGCGCCACCCACTGAACTGGAATCCAAACTCTGATCATCATCCTCAGCTTCCTCTTCTTCCTCCTCATCATCTTCATCTTCCTCTGAGTGACTCTGGAAAATTCCCACATTTTCCCCCCACTTAGGATTGTACTCAACACTCTTTGTGAACCTAATGGACTTAGAGTCAGTCATCCATACCCTGTATGCACCTTTTTCGTACCCCATGAACAAACCATGTGCCCCACGCTTCCCAAGCTTGCTGCTCTGTGGAGTGTGGACCCACATGTCAGAACCAAAGATTCTCATGTGCTTGACGTAAGGTTTCTTACCAAACATCTTCTCATAGGGAGTACAACCAATAGGTGATTACAATCTGCGATTATAAGTGTAAACAAACAAGTTCAAAGACTCCGCCCAATATTTCTCAGGGAGATTGGCATCATGCAACAAGGTTTTTAGGCCTTGCAGCAAAGTTTCGTTTGCTCTCTCACAAAGTCCATTCATCCATAGAGATCTAGGCATTGAGAGACTATGCTGGATTCCCTTCTCAGTCAGGAAAGCTTCAAACTGCTGAGAAGTGAATTCACCGTCTCGATCAGTAAACAAACAGCCAATGCTTTTACTGTGAGCATTCTCAAACCAAGCACAGAAGGCCTTGAACTTAGGAAACGCTTCTGACTTCTGTTGGAGCATAAACACTGTCAGAAATCAAGCCTTTGTCAGGGGAAACTGGCAACTCTCCCAGGCACCCGGCTTGGTCTCCTGTTGACCTCCCTGTCTGCTTTCCCGGCAAGATCCAGGCAGAGGTCGCGATAGGAGATCCTTCTCAGCGTGAGAAGAACACACCACTCTTTCCTGCCCCCCCCGGCAGGGGCAAGAGATAGACAGAAATGTATTTACATGCCTTTATTTCTGTCTTTGCAGCGTTACAGAAAACACGACTGCTCTCTTCAAACTCCAACAGCCGAGAGACAAACTCCTCCTGTACTTCCTGTACAGCTCATATTACACTCTGAGCTAATTCCGGTGGCCTCTGCACTGTGAATTGACTGTCCCTCTGTTTCCCACGGAACAGTCCCAACATTCCCACTATGTTTTGCTTTCTGGCTAGCAGTAGCTCGCGGCTGCATTGCTTCAATATCGTAACATACTCCCCCATATGAATCAATGTGCGCTGCGAGCAAAGCGTGATCCAGAGAAGAAAACAAACAGTTGTTATACATATAACACTCCCCTGTTGTTTCAGTTCCACCCTTGGAACTACCCGCCACCGGTTTCCCCAGTGTACCTCTCTGGTTGTCTGACTTCCAAGGAATGAGTGCATCTGCATTTCCTTGGCTAGGGAATGTAGTGTTACACTTAGCAACTTCATGTTGTGTCTTTGTCTCTGACTTAGACACACCTTTAGCCTGTCTTAAGTTGTCAACAATAGTAACACATGCAACAGCTGAGTTAGCAAACTCTTTTGAATACCTCTTGGGTGGTACACCCTTTGTAACTCTCCTGGACCTGCGTATGAGGTGCTGATCCTCTCTGCTCACTGGTTCAGTCTCAGGACTCTTTGGAGAACCAGTTCTAATAGTAAACAGTGGTTCATCCTTCACCTGTGAAGGTCTAGCCATTGTGTGAGATTTCCTCTCAATGACTGTGTCAACTGAGCTCTTTGAGCTATCACTCAGTACCACTGTAATCAGTAAAATCATCATCATCATCTGAATTGTCCTCTGTGGGAAATGTGTGAACAATTACTCTCTCCTGTTGAGGAGCACTCTCTAGAAATTTCGTGAGAATCACCTGACCAGATTCAGACAAAATTACCTTGTAGAGACCCTTTTCATAACCCACAAAAATGCCTCTAGCATTCTTTACTCCACCTGGAGCTTCAGTCTTTACATGAGACCCAAAAACTTTAAAATGGGCAACAGAAGGTTTTCTGTGGAACAGCTTCTCAAAAGGAGAACTTCCTAAACCTTTTGAAACCTTTCTCAACCAAGAGTAACAATAACACAATATCGACTCCGCCCAATACTCATGTGGCAAATGTGAACTCAGCAATTGCGCCTTCATCCCATTTTGCAATTCTTTGTTCACTTGCACACAGACACTTATGTTCCATGCATCTGCAGAAACAGCAGTCTTGTGCCTTATCCCTTTCTTATCCAGGAAATCCTGAAAATCCTGCAAAAGAAATACTGGCTTTTCATCTGTGAAAAGACAATCAATGTTAGCATCATGACCATTTTTAACCTTGTCACAAAACTCTTTAAACCTTTCTAAGGCTTCTTGTGGTTTCTGCAATATATATACCCACACATAATGAGAGAAATAATCCACACACACAAGATAATATCTTGCATTGCCTCTAGATGGTGCTAGAGGTCCAATCACATCAGCATACACTCGCTGAAAAGCTTTGGTTACTTTTGTTGTCTTCTGGATGTTTTTCGACACACCTGCGAGAGAAATCATGTTAGATTCAGGTGCATTACAATTTATGCAATCACTTTGATCAAAAGTCAACAAATACAGTCCATCTTTCTCTCTGGCAGAAAGATACAGCTCTCCATCTTTGAAGATTTTGCAGCTTTCTCTATCATAGGACAAAGTCAGTCCTTTCTTTGCGATCTGCGACACACTCAGCAGATTAAACTTCAGTTCTGGAACCAGGTAAACATTGCTTATAGTCAAGTTCAGACTCTCAAGATACACAGTTCCAAACCCGGTCGCTTTCAGCTCCTGACCGTTGGCCTGTTTCACAGTGAAGCTTTGCTTCTTAAACGTTGAAAACAGATCTCTGTGCGACGTCATGTGTTGCGTCGCTCCAGTGTCCAAAATAAAAGCGTTTTCCACTTCTGGTGTGGCTTTTATTGACAGCAATGCTTTTGCAGGTTTCACCTGGGACTTGGTACGACTTTTGCCTGACGCCTCAGGCTTTGCAGAGCTCCCCTTAGCTCCTTTCTGTTGACGTGGCTTCTTACAATTCCGCTGAAGATGCCCAGTCTGTCCACAATTGAAACAACGGACAACGTTCAAAGCAACAGCCTGTTCTTCACTTGCAATGGCAGTGGGGGCGCTACAACTCCGAGCTTCTCTCCCCCTGTCAGCAACATCCATTGCAGCAAGTACAGGAACAGCAACAGTTCCTTCACTTCCCCTTTTGGGGTCGAAGCTCTCCTCAGCTTTCAATGAGCTTTTAGGAATTTGGCCAGCACCATCTTGGCTCCCCCCTTCTGGGGTAGTACACTTTCGGCTCTTGCTTCTCACTCCAGCTTCACAAGCTTTTCGGAGCTTCTGAGAAAACAAAGCCATCTTAATCTCAAGCCTCAGCTTTCAGCAGTGAGCTTGTAAAATCCAAGAGTCTATTGGCTGTTTACTGCCTCACACTTGGCAGCTAAATGCAGGCTGTTTTGAAAGTCCCTCCAAGAGCAGTGAGATATTAGACAAAACAAACGCTGTTTTCTCAGTGTTTTTCCAGCCTCTCACAGTGCTCAGCCTTACTTCCGTGTTGGCTAGTAACTTTCCACTTTACTGACGTTTCGTTGCTTAGCAACTGGACATTCCAGGCTTATCAAGACTCAGGAATGCCAAATATGTGGCTCTCTCACAGTGCTGGTTTCATCCAAAAGCAGATGCTCAGTGAACCGAAGCATGCTTCAATTCGCGTTCACTCTCACAGCCATAAAATCAGCATACCTTAGGGGTTCCGTTGCTCAGCAAAAAACACCTCCTCCGGTGCTCAGCCGTCCTTGTAGCTTCCATCCGCCCGCTACCATATCTTCCTTATCTCCTTGCAGAGGATGAAGTACGATCCATCAACCTCACTTGTTGCTTTCATGGATCGAAACCATCCTCTGCTACCAGATGTCGGAAATCAAGCCTTTGTCAGGAGAAACTGGCAACTCTCCCAGGCACCCGGCTTGGTCTCCTGTTGACCTCCCTGTCTGCTTTCCCGGCAAGATCCAGGCAGAGGTTGCGATAGGAGATCCTTCTCAGCGTGAGAAGAACACACCACTCTTTCCTGCCCCCCCCCGGCAGGGGCAAGAGATAGACAGAAATGTATTTACAAGCCTTTATTTCTGTCTTTGCAGCGTTACAGAAAACACGACTGCTCTCTTCAAACTCCAACAGCCGAGAGACAAACTCCTCCTGTACTTCCTGTACAGCTCATATTACACTCTGAGCTAATTCTGGTGCCCTCTGCACTGTGAATTGACTGTCCCTCTGTTTCCCACGGAACAGTCCCAACATTCCCACTATGTTTTGCTTTCTGGCTAGCAGTAGCTCGCGGCTACATTGCTTCAATATCGTAACAAACACATGAATGCACCTGGAAAAAGAATCAATTAAAACCATGAAGTACCTTGCTCCACCCAAAGAGGGCGCAAGGAGATAAACAGGTGTTTATCCTTCGTTAAATGTCTTGTAGCTCCAGAATCAACAATAAATCTGTTGGGAAACTGCCAGGGAGATATTGTCCATCATGGCCCCAAGCCGGCTGCTGGACGTCCATCGATCTCCCGTAGACAGGCAGATCCAGCAGTTAGCGACACGAAGCCTTAGAAATAGATAGGCTGCATTCCGGGGCTTGTGCACACTGTTTATCAGCAGAAAACACAGCCAGAAAGCTTGCACCGCAGAAGAGCATAATTTACAGGCTTTATTTAGCGTAGAACAGAACAAAGAAAAACATGACTGTTCTGAGTCAGTGGCTCTGACCGACTGCAAAAACGAAAGGAACAGCAGAACATAAACATCCTGTGAACAGGACATGCGCAGACTTTGTGACTCACAAAGCCTGCTCCCTTTTAAGGTGGAACGGAAATATCCTAACATCCTCCCCCTTTCCGTGTAACCTGTAGTACCTGTGGTTCAACCCAATTGCAACCTTTGTACATAAACCTTAAGTTGTTCTCTGTTAACAACCTTTGACAACAGATCAGCAGGAATTTCATTTCCTGGCATGTAGGACACCTGAATAAGTCCTTTCTGAATACACTCCCTTGCACGATGTAGCTTAATCTGCAAGTACTTGGTTCTTTGCTTGCAACTCTCTGAGTTCAGCAAAGGCAAACACGATCTATTGTCTTGATACACTTGTACAGGACATTCCACAGACACTCTGATGTCCTTAAACAGTTGCATCAACCATTCACAATCCATGAGTGAAAATGACAGAGCATTGAGTTCTGCTTCACAGGAACTTAGGCTCACTGTTGTCTGCTTCCTGCGCAACCAGTCAAACAGGCAGTGGTTGTACATGTAGCACACACCAGAAGTGCTTGTACCATCCGTGGTGTCACTTCCAAAACTTGCATCTGCAAAGATTTCAAGACCTCCAGTCTTTTGACTGGTGAACCTCAGCCTGTAGTGCATAGTCCCTTTCAAATAGCGGGCTATGCGCTTCAGAGCTTTCCAATCCTGAATCGTAGGATTGTTGGCATGTCTGCTAAGCAGATTACAGCTTACAGCTATGTCAGGTCTTGAACATCTGGCAACGAAATTCAGTTTGCCTAGAATGCATCTGTACAGCGTTGTGTCCGAAAACGCTTCAGCAGTACTGTCTACCTGGTAACCTGTCACCATCGGTGTGTCTGCTGGGTTTGCATCAACCAAATTCAACCTGGTTAATACATCAGCAATTTTCTGTGTTTGATGTACCAGAAAATTACCTGCTTGGTCCTTCTCCACCTGCAGAGAAAGATAGTTGGATACCTCACCAAGATCCTTCATGTCAAAGTGCTCCTTCAGCTGAGCTAGGGTGCTTTGATAAAAAGCCTGATTCTTCCAAAACATCAGATCATCAACAAAACATAAACAATACAGTTTGTTTTGCCCCTCCTCTTTGACAAACACACATGGATCAGCTTTGCCCTGGTGAAAACCTAGAGAAAGCAATGTCTCAGTGAGTTTTGTGTTCCAACACCTGGCACTCTGCTTAAGACCATATAAGTATTTCCGCAGTTTACAGACCATTCCCTTCTGTATCTCCATCCCATCAGGTGGAAGCATGAACAGCTCTTCGTTCAAAATCCCGTACAAAAAAGCTGTATTAATGTCATGGTGGGAAACATGCAGTTTCTCCTCCGCAGTGATCTTGAGCATCAGCCGAATGCTCTCATATTTGACTGTGGGTGAGTAGGTCTCGTGGTAATCCTGTCCTGGTACCTGTGAAAAACCTCTGGCAACCAATCCGGCTTTGTGTCTGACTACCTTGCCATTCTGGTCTGTCTTGGCCTTGAAGACCCATTTGCTGCCAACCAGTCTCATTCCTGGGACTACCGGTACCAGTTCCCAAGTTTGGTTCCTGTTCAAGGAATCAACTTCAGCCTTCATGGCATTAAGCCAAGGCTCAGCATCTTTAGAGGTTAACTCCTGAACCTCTTTGAAGCTTGAAGGTTCCCACACCTTCTCTGAGCTACTAAGAACAGCAGTTGCTGTCTTAGCAAACTCATCAGCATACCTCTTTGGAGGTCTGCCCTTGGTCGCCCTTTCAGACCTACGTACTAGACGCAAGTCTTCTGGACTCATCTCCTCTTTCTTAGGAGAAAAATGACCAATGGTGAACAGTGGTTCTTCCAGTTCATTGTCAGACACATCAGATGGTCTGACTGAGGCCTTTGCGCTCTTGTATTCTGCTGTGTCATCACTGTCACTGACACCAGCAGCAGCGCCGCCCACTGAACTGGAATCCGAACTCTGATCATCATCATCATAATCATCATCATCCTCAGCAGCTTCCTCAGCTTTAGCTGCTTGCTTGACATCACCTTCATCCTCCTCTGGGTAACTCTGGAAAATTCCCACATTTCCCCCCACTTAGGATTGTACTCAACACTCCTTGTGAACTTTATGGACTTAGAGTTAGTCATCCATACCCTGTATGCACCTTTTTCGTACCCCATCCATGAACAAACCATGTGCCCCACGCTTCCCAAGCTTGTTGGTTTGTGGGGAGTGTACCCACATGTCAGAACCAAAGATTTTCATGTGCTTGATGTTGGGCTTTTTGCCAAACATCTTCTCATAGGGGGTACAGCCAATTGGTGATGACAATCTGCGATTAAAGCTGTAAACAAAATTCCCCAGAGCTTCCCCCCAAAACCTATCAGGGAGATTGGCATCATGCAACAAGGTTTTGATTCCTTGCAGCAATGTTTGATTTGCTCGCTCCGCAAGCCCATTCATCCATGGCGATCTGGGCGTTGACATGTCATGCTGGATTCCCTTCTCAGTCAGGAAAGCTTCAAACTGCTGAGAAGTAAACTCCCCGCCCCGATCAGTAAACAAGCAAGAAATACGTTTACCGTGCACATTCTCCAACCAAGCACAGAATGCCTTAAACTTCGGAAACGCTTGTGATTTCTGTTCGAGCAAAAACACATGAATGTACCTGGAAAAAGAATCAATCAGAACCATGAAGTACCTCGCTCCTCCTAAAGAGGGCGCAAGTGGCCCAACCAGGTCCGCATGCACTAGCTGGTAGGGTTTGGAAGCCTGCCTGCTAGACTCCTTGCCTTTGGGAGCAACCTTCACCTTGTTCTCTGCACAAGATACACATTTCATGTGAAATTTACAGGGTTTGATGTTCAAACCCTCAACCACCTCTGGCATCTTGGCCAGTGCCTTCCAAGAGAGGTGACAAAACCTTCAATGCGCATCGTGAATGCAACCTGCATGAAGAACTTTGTTAGTTTGTGCAACACAACAAGAATCAGCATTAGATACAACAGCAGTGTCGTCATAAGTTATATGGAACAAACCATCCATAAACTTTGCATGCAAATAGTCCTCTTTGCCTTTACTGATGACACAGACGCTCCTCTTGAAGGAAATCTGAAAACCACGCCCAGTAAGCTGTGGAACACTGAGCAAGTTGCTTGCAGCTCCTGGAACAAAAAGTACATTACTGATGGTAGTGTGCAGACTTGCAAGTTTCACAGTCCCTTCTCCTGCAATTTGCAACGTCCTTCCATCAGCCAGGTGGATCTCACCTTCCTGAGGCTTGAAGGAGATAAACAGGTGCCGATCCTTCGAAACGTGGCGGCTGGCACCTGAATCGACAATAAACCTGCCTTTGGCTGTTGGAGCAGTCTTTACAGCAAGCAAACCCTTGTTTTCCACCGGTGTGGGCTTTTGCAGCTTGCCCCCCTGCTCCTGGCCAGCAGGCGTGCCTTTAGCCTTTGGTGAAGCTGTGCCAGCAAACATAGCCTTGTTTTTCCCTGGCGCGGGCTCTTCACCCTCCCTCTGCTTCTGGCCATCTGCAGGCGTCTGCCTCTGCCTCTGTTTACCTTTGCCTTTCCGGCCTCTGCAAAGGCGATGACCTTGGTTCTCACGAGAAACAGAGCTCTCAGCTGCCGACTCCTTGGCTCCCCCTGGAGGCTGGAATGCTGCCTGGGATGACGTGATGGTCAGCTCCCCCTGCAGCTTGCAACCGGTGCCCTCAGCATCCCTGCATTCACTCGCATTCTGGGAAACAGCTAGGACCTCCGATGCAGTCAAACTCTGGGCTGGGATGACTGGCTGGTGAGCAGCTTTCAAAGCATTCCACATCCCAAGTGCAGTGGTGTTGCCAGCAAGCGTCTTAATTTCCTCAAGAGAGACTGATAAGACTATTACGTCTATCGCCTTCGAATTTTGGCCTTTCCATTTCTCTGTCAGAGGAACCGGAGGGGGCTCAGATACGGTATGCCACACCCCAAACTGACGCAGCAAACTTTCACACCATTTTGCCCAGGTTTCATAATTCTGCCCATGTAACTTTAGTGGACAGTCAGCATCTCCATAAGCTTGGAAAAACTCCATTTCCAGCCTTTTGCTTTAGCCGTGAGTCTTTTTGCCTTCAAAGACTTCTTATCTTAGCAGCCATTAATCACGAACTCTCTGGCTCGGCTCCCAGGCCAATTAAGCCCTGCCGGAGATCAAAGACTCCTTCCGAGGTAAAACAGAAAAGCCTCCCTTTCTTTCGCTTTTCCCACGTACCTCTCAGTCTGTTGCAGCTTTACTCTCCTGTAGGTGCTGTGAACCTGGGCCTGAAACCTTGTTGTTGGGAAACTGCCAGGGAGATATCGTCCATCATGGCCCCAAGCCGGCTGCCGGACGTCCATCGATCTCCTGTAGACAGGCAGATCCAGCAGTTAGCGACACGAAACCTTAGAAATAGATAGGCTGCATTCCGGGGCTTGTGCACACTGTTTATCAGCAGAAAACACAGCCAGAAAGCTTGCACCGCAGAAGAGCATAATTTACAGGCTTTATTTAGCGTTGAACAGAACAAAGAAAAACATGACCGTTCTGAGTCAGTGGCTCTGACCGACTGCAAAAACGAAAGGAACAGCAGAACATAAACATCCTGTGAACAGGACATGCGCAGACTCTGTGACTCACAAAGCCTGCTCCCTTTTAAGGTGGAACGGAAATATCCTAACAAAATCTGGCTTTGGCCTTTGGAGCAGCAGTGCCAGCAAACAAAATCTTGTTTTCCACTGGCTTGGGCTGCTGCTTGCCCCCCTGCTCCTGGCCATCAATTTTGCCTTTGGTCTTTGGAGCAGCAGTGCCAGCAAACAAAACCTTGTTTTCCACTGGCTTGGGCTGCTGCTTGCCCCCCTGCTCCTGGCCATCAGTTTTGCCTTTGGCCTTTGGTGAAGCAGTGCCAGCAAACAAAACCTTGTTTTCCACCTGCTTGGGCTGCTGCTTGCCCCCTGCTCCCGGCCATCTGCAGGCTTCTGTCTCTGTTTACATCTCGCCTGCCGGACTCTGTGAAGACGATGACCTTGGTTCTCACAGGAAACAGAGCTCTCAGCTGCCGACTCCTTCGCTCCCCCGGGAGGCTGGAATGCTGCCTGGGATGACGTCACAGTCAGCTCCCCCTGCAGCTTGCAACCGGTGCCCTCGGCATCCCTGCAATCACTCTCAATCTGGACCTCCGATGCAGTCAAACTGTGCTGGGAAGGCTGCCAGATGGGCTACTTTCAAAGCATTCCACATCTGACTTGCTGTCGTATTGCCAGCCAGTGTTACAATTTCCTCCAGAGAGACGGACAAGACAATCACGTCTATGGCCCTTGAATCCTCGGCCCTCCATCTATCTGTCAGAGGAACTGGAGGGGCTTCAGCCACAGTATGCCACACTCCAAACTGTCTCAACAGGCCCTCACAGCACCTTGCCCAGGTCTCATAATTGTGGCAATTAATTGAGTGCCATCGGAGGCTTGTAAAAACTCCATTCCAGCTTTTTACTTGAGCCGTGAGCCTTACTTCCTTCAAGGACTCCTTATCTTGGCAACTCATAAACCATGAGGCCTGCTGGCTCGTCTCCCAGGCTAATTAGCCTGCTGGACTTCAAAGACTCTGCCGCGGCACAGAAAAGTCTTGCTTTTCCCCACATACCTCTTGCAGTCTTCAGCAGTCTTACTCTCCTGTAAGTGCCATAAATCTGGGCCCATAACCTGTTGTTGGGATACTGCCAGGGAGTCAGAGGCATCAGGCAGCCTCATCAGGCAGGCCTTTGTCATCGCTTTTCTGGACCATCTCCAGACCCCCATTGGAACAGCATCAGTCAATTAGCGACACGAGCCTCAGACACATTCCAGGACTCGTGCACGCCCTTTTCGCAGAGTTTCCACAATGGAAGATTCGCCCAGGAGAGCATATTTTACAGCTTTATTCAACATTGGTCAGAACAAAGGAAAAACATGACTGCTTGCTTTCATGTTGAGGCAACAGAGAGGAACAAAAGCTATAGACAAAACGGAAACATCCCTGTGGGCAGGAAGTACGCAGGCTTGTGACACACAACAGCCTGCTCTCCTTTTAAGGTGGAATGGAAATATCCTAACATTGGCCCTTTCCCGACTGTTCTGCTTGGGGTTTGGGTTTTTCCTCCACCCTGGCCCCTGAAAGGGATCCCCCTGTCTTCCTATCCAGACACTGTTTAGCCAAATACCCCTGCCTGGTGCACCTGAAGCAAGTGCACATCTTCTGATGCTGCTGACTCCCTTCCTTCCATGGCCTCCTGGTTCTCTCCCCTTCCACCGATCCAACCTGCATCGGTTCAACAGCTTCTCCTTGACTAGGTGTTCTGCCCACCCCCTGTTCTGGAAGCTTGGGAGTGTGGGCCCTTACCCCCAAGGGCCCCCCTGCCCCCCTCTTCTCTAGCTTCCTCTGCTGTTGGCGTAGCCCTAACTGTAAGGACGCTTGAACTATCTCATCCAGTGATTGCATGAGTTGCATCTTTGCCATCTCGTCCAGGATCGATGGACTCAGTCCTGCGCGATACATGGCGGCAAGGGGCCCTGTGTTCTGCCCCCAGCCAACCTTGTGCACTAGTGAATTGAAGGTAGTCCAGTAAGGCCACAGTCACCCCCTTGTCGCAAGATCAGCAGTTGCTGCTCTGCAGCGGCGTGCTCTATTGGGCTCTTGAACATGGCATCCATCAGTCTCCAGAACTCCTGCAGGTTCCCTAGAGCACTGTGTTGGGTCTCCATAAGGGTGATAGCCCAGTCCTTAGCTGTTCCCCCCCCCCAGCCAACTGATCAGACATGCAACACACTGCTTATCTGAGCTGAATTCAGCTGATCTCAAGTCCAAAATGTTTCTGGCTTCAGTTCTAAAAGCTGCATAACGTCCTGTATCTCCATTGTATTTAGCAGGGTTCAGTCCAGGCCCCCTGCTGGCTCTGAGGTTCCTTTCCTGTTCTGAAGTTAACCTCTATTCCTGCAATGCTCCTGCCAAAATATCTACCGTAGTTGGCTTTTGAGCTGCCACGTGTAGCTCCTTTTTTCTGTTATGGGGTCAGTGGGTTCTGCTGCCCCCCCCTCCCGTTGCTCCCCCAACCGCACTTCCCACATCCGGTACTTGCCCATCCATCACGGTCTTTGATGTCCTCCAGTGTGAAAGATTAAGGTGAGACTCGGCAATCTGTAATGGCTTGGCTCTCCCACAGAAGCGAGACACCGGTAGTAATTATCTCAGGTTTATTGCTCAAACACATACGGTAAATCACTCCGGAGCTCCTTCACTCCGTGTCTGATTCCAAGTTCGCAGTTGCCAAGCCTAAACTCCGCCCCTTCCTCTTCTTCCAACAGGGGGAAAAACCCTTTCACTTCCGCTCTTTTCCCCTCCTCTCACTGACCTTTTCGCGCCTTCGAGTTTTCGGGCTGGCTATTCCTGGCCTCTCTCCATCTGTTTCTGAGCTAAGATTGGTATTTTGTGTATCTCTGCTCTGGCTCCCCCTTCCTTGGTCACTATGCTCAGGGATCAAATTACCATTGCTATCTGCTGCCTGCTCTCTGTTCTCTGAAGCCATGTCGCTAGGCTGCTCCTCCTCCCTCTCACATTCCAGCTCACATTCCAGTGTCCTTATCTCTCTTTGTCTGTTCTCATTCCCAGCCTCTGCCAGCTCCAGAACGAAGCTGACACACAGTATGCTGGAAACTTCCATTTGTACATAGCTATTGCTTTTGCTGTTCTCACCAATACAACATGAGATAGAGACAACATGTTTCTTTGTTCTGATTTATGATTAATAAATCTGTAGCTGTAGCATGACTTACGCCTCATGCTTACTTCTGTCAGCGAAGCACACTCTGCTAATTGTGTGCCCTAGCTTTTGAAGTTCGGGTCGCTTATTTATGTCGGAGCACGGGCCAATGGAATAAGACGTCCGAGCGGGGCTTCCAGTTGGCCTTCCGGCCCCTATGCATGTCGACACACCCTACCCACAAAGAAAACTACACAGGCCTACACAGGCAGCCTCGAAGACTGCTATCCCATGTAGATACCAGCTTCTCCCCTTTCCTCCCTCCACCCCCCCAATAAAGCTACACATGCTGCTTTCTGATGTACATCCCACCTTCTCCCCTTTCCTCCCTCCATCCCACCCCTCAAAAAAACCTACACAGGCTGCTATCCGATGTAGATCCCACCTTTTCCCATTTCATCTCTCCTCCCTCCCCCAAAAGCTACGCAGGCAGCTATCCAATGTAGATCCCACCTTCTCCCCTTTCCTCTCTCTATCCCATGCCCTAAGAATGCTAGGCAGGCTGCTATCCAATGTAGATCCCGCCTTATTATCTTTCCTCGCTCCACCCCACCCCCAAAGGAAGCTATGCAGGATGCTATCCGATGTACATCCCACTTTCTCCCCTTTCCTCCCTCCATCCCCCCCTCAAAGAAAGCATCGCAGGCAACTATCCAATGAAGATTCAACCTTCTCCCCTTTCCTCCTTCCACCACACCCCCCAAATAAAACTGCAAAGGCAGTTATCCAATGTAGATCCCGCCTTCTCCGCTTTCCTCCCTCCACCCCCCCAAGAAAGCTACACATGCTGCTATCCAATGTACATCCCACCCCTCAAAAAAACCTACGCAGGCTGCTATCCGATGTAGATCCCACCTTTTCCCATTTCATCTCTCCTCCCTCCCCCAAAAGCTACACAGGCAGCTATCCAATGTAGATCCCACCTTCTCCCCTTTCCTCCCTCCACCCCCCAAGAAAGCTACACATGCTGCTATCCAATGTGCATCCCACCTTCTCCCCTTTCCTCCCTCCATCACCCCCCCAAAAAGCTATACAGGCTGCTATCCAATGTAGATCCCACCTTCTCCCCACCCCATGCCCTAAGAATGCTATGCAGGCTGCTATCCAATGTAGATCCCGCCTTATTATCTTTCCTCGCTCCACCCCACCCCCAAAGGAAGCTATGCAGGATGCTATCCGATGTACATCCCACTTTCTCCCCTTTCCTCCCTCCATCCCCCCCTCAAAGAAAGCATCGCAGGCAACTATCCAATGAAGATTCAACCTTCTCCCCTTTCCTCCTTCCACCACACCCCCCAAATAAAACTGCAAAGGCAGTTATCCAATGTAGATCCCGCCTTCTCCGCTTTCCTCCCTCCACCCCCCCAAGAAAGCTACACATGCTGCTATCCAATGTACATCCCACCTTCTCCCCTTTCCTCCCTCCATCCCACCCCTCAAAAAAACCTACGCAGGCTGCTATCCGATGTAGATCCCACCTTTTCCCATTTCATCTCTCCTCCCTCCCCCAAAAGCTACACAGGCAGCTATCCAATGTAGATCCCACCTTCTCCCCTTTCCTCCCTCCACCCCCCAAGAAAGCTACACATGCTGCTATCCAATGTGCATCCCACCTTCTCCCCTTTCCTCCCTCCATCACCCCCCCAAAAAGCTATACAGGCTGCTATCCAATGTAGATCCCACCTTCTCCCCACCCCATGCCCTAAGAATGCTATGCAGGCTGCTATCCAATGTAGATCCCGCCTTATTATCTTTCCTCACTCCACCCCACCCCCAAAGGAAGCTATGCAGGATGCTATCCGATGTACATCCCACTTTCTCCCCTTTCCTCCCTCCATCCCCCCCTCAAAGAAAGCATCGCAGGCAACTATCCAATGAAGATTCAACCTTCTCCCCTTTCCTCCTTCCACACACCCCCCAAATAAAACTGCAAAGGCAGTTATCCAATGTAGATCCCGCCTTCTCCGCTTTCCTCCCTCCACCCCCCCAAGAAAGCTACACATGCTGCTATCCAATGTGCATCCCACCTTCTCCCCTTTCCTCCCTCCATCACCCCCCAAAAAGCTATACAGGCTGCTATCCAATGTAGATCCCACCTTCTCCCCACCCCATGCCCTAAGAATGCTATACAGGCTGCTATCCAATGTAGATCCCACCTTCTTCCCTTTCCTCTCTCCACCCCTCCTTAAAAGAAAGCCGCGCGCGAGACTTCCGGTTTGTTGTGGAGGTAATGGTGGCGTGCTCCGTGTCGTCCGTTTAAGGGACGGCACGGTTCTGGCTGTTAGAGCCTTGGGGGTGAGCGCCAGGGCTAGGCACCCCCCGAAGAAAACCCCATGGAGGAGTGGGGGTCTTAGGCGGTCCAGCAGAGTGTGGGTACTCGCTCTCCTGTACCCCCCGATTGCTGTCTTTGCACCAGGGAAAGGAAGAGGCTTGAGTCCACTCACGGCTCCAACGCACTCTACTGCCAAAGCCACTAACCGCCACCGTAAGCAGCGGATTTTCCAATTAGAGGTAAAAGCCAAATAAAGCATTTAAAAGAAAATAATTTGGCATAAATTGACTGATTTGGTGAAACGGAACCAAAAAAGGAAGTCAGCTTCCGATTTCTGTGGACAGGCTCTGCAAGGGGCTTTTTTGTGAATGGGGAGCAGAGTGACATTTGCAGCTATGGAGATTTAGTAACAGTTTGACTTTGGGCTTTTTAGAGACTCTATTTCTTTGGATGCATATTGGTTTCAGCTGTGTCAAGTTGTCCTCTGGATAAAAGAAGGATACAAACTGACAGTTGGACAGAATTTGACAGGCTGATATTTTGGCAGAGTAGAAAGTAAAAAGACTTGGATAAAAGTGCTGTGGAAATACAAGCCTTTACTTTAAACCCTGGAACTTGGTGGCACAAAGCCAAAGCTAAGCAGAACTCTCCATTACATTGGGGGAGAAATTCCCCAAGAAGGAAGGAGAACCTGGAATAGTTTTGGAATTAACATTTAGTGCTTACTGAAGACCAGGGGATTTATACAACACTGCCTGCCAATAAATAACCTTAATATCTTTGGACATTTTGGATGCATATATTGGAAGCCTTAAGGGTTGAAACATTTGGATTACAATATACTGAAGAACAGTCCACTTGGATTTACATTTTGGATTTACATTTTGGATTTACATTTTGGATTACAGATAAAAAGTTGGATTAATTTTCATTTGCCACCACCTTTTAAAAGAACTATTGAAGAGAAGCATACAGCTTTATATTTGTTTTATATTAACAGTTGGTGCCGGTTGGTTTTGGGGAACTGTCCTGTTTGATATATGACATGTAATTTGGATCTGGTTGAGAGGCCAGGGGCCTGAGAGTGAAAATAGACATTTCCTGTTTTTAATAGGTTTTTATGCTTTTTCTTTCGTCTGTTCTTTTTCTGTTAATGTTTTGGAAGGATTGGTAGGAGGGGAGGGAATGCTCCAAGGATAAAGGGAAAATTCCCCGGTTCAGCTTGGGAGTGGGAAAATACTTTCACTTCTGGGCTGAACTAAGGAAAGCAGGTGTGACCTTGAATAGACCAAAATAAAAGCATTCAGCTGTGAAAAAACTTTCTGACTTAGAAATGGCTGGTAAACAGGACACAGGAGCGGTGACAAGGAAATCTGCTACTGACAGGAGACATGCAAGTGTACAGGAAGAGACAATGGAAAGAACAGGGAAAACAGAATACACTGACCTTCTCATACAGCAACTTACGGAATTTAGACAGGAGATGCTGCAGTCAATGAAAAACTTGACTCAACAAATGCACTTGGATATGGAAAAATCTAATAAATTACTAACAGAACAATTTGGAAAATTAGGTGAGAAGGTCAATAATTTAGAAACTAAAGTTGATAAGTTAGAAAAAAACAAATGAGGAGCTAGGACATTTGAAGGAAGAGCAAAAAGCTGTCATGGGGATGGTGGGAGGTCTACAAGAGAAACAAAATTACTTGGAAGAGCAAATCCTCCTCTTGCAGTTGAGAGAGGGGGAAAACAGTGAGAATAAGAGGCCTACCAGAGCCAGAAGCAGAACAGAACTTAGAAACATATTGTCAGGGAACTGACATCAGAGCAGAGGGGAGAGGAGGTGCTTCCCGATTCTGCGGAAGAAGGTGTTGGTATTAAAGGGTTAAGAAGCTCTAATCAAGACGCTCTAATCACTGAGCAGCTGAAGGTCGTTAGGCTTCCAGGAATGTGAGTTTGTATAAATAGTCAACTCACTCCTGTGTTTGCCCCTTCCCCCTTCCTTTTCTTTTGGGGCGTGTTTGCTGAAATGTGTGATTCTTCACCAGGGTTTTTTGTTTTTGTGCAAATAAACCTTTTATTTGAGTTCCAAACCGCTTGCTCCAAGATTCCTTTATTGAAAAGATGCTGACTCTCCAGCCCTTCTTGAGCCGCTGTGCGAAATGCTCTGCTGTAATGGAACGTTGTCGCATCGGAAGCGCACTGGACATTTGATAAGTATTAAACTAATTAAAGTTTAATGGGACGAGTAAGGGTAGAGAGAGAAGGTCATCTGGGGAAGAATGTTCCAGTGACACCAGGAAGAAGGAAGAGGGAGGAAGCACCTCGGAGGAGAGGCTCCGGGATGCTGGCACTGAAGGTAGTGAAGAGAGTGGAGGGGCACCTCTGGGCACGCCTACTCTGCGCAGAAGGGTTACGCGCAGAGGGGCGAGGCGAAGGGTGTCAGTCAAGGAGCTTTTATGTTGGAGGAAATTTAGGAAACACCCACTCACGGATTCGTCCAGCGACTGAGCGGCAGCAGCACCTAGGCTGCTCAGTCAGGGAAAGACACCACCAACTTCTAAGCAGTTTGGAACCGCTGGAGGTTTACACACAAGCAACCCCCATATCCCGTGACACCAATCCGTGAGTCCCTTACGTTGCTTGTGTGTAAGAGCCCTGGGGAACAGTCATGAGTCAAACAGAAGGAGCAGGCGCAGGAGAGGGAGCCAGAGGCGGACAGAGTCTTGAGGAGAGAAACCGAGATCTGGAGAGGCAACTGGCTCTACTAGCGGCGCGGCTGGATGAAAGGAGGGCGCATGACGCCCAGGGGAAGATTACCCCCATCGCAAGAAAGGTACCGGGACTTGTGCAGAAGTTTGAGGGCAACCCCAGGGATTACAATGCTTTTAAAACAGAAGTGCAGTATGTGTTGGACCTGCAGTACAATGACTTTGCCGACGATGGGGGACGAGTTGCTTTCGTGGTGGGGCACCTGGAGGGGCGAGCCAGAGATTGGGTTCGGCCCTTAATGGCAGCGGAGAACGCTGCCTTAAAGGACCTGAGAAAGTTCTTCTCAGCGATGGATCACATGTTTTCGAGCGATGTGGAATTGAGTGTGATACGCAAAGAACTGATGGGGTGCAAACAGGGGAACCAGTCAGTGAGAGAGTACTGGTCGAGATTTGCTATGCTGATCCATAAACTTGGGTGGGATCTGAGTTCGGAACCTATTCAAATGTTGTTTGAGGAGGGCTTATCCCCTTGGGTGAGAGACGAATTTTCCCGCTCGCCCCGCCCTCAATCGATGGACCAGCTGACCAAGTTGGCGCTCACTGTGGGAGTCCGAGAAGAGACGCGCACGCTGGAAAGGCGGGAAGGGAGAGCTGAGCGTTGGCAGGAGAACTGGATTCCAGACATGCCAGCGCCGGCAGTGCCGCCCGAGGAACCAATGGAGATTGGAGGAGCGAGCACGGATTTTCAAACTCCAGCGAGGTGCGTAAGAAGGAGAGGAAAACCAATAAAAGGTGTTTCCTATGCCAGCAGCCGGGACATTTTGCCAGAGCATGCCCTCAGAAGAAGGCGTGGCAAGGAATGGTGGGGGGCTGTGGGGAGTGAGGAGGAAAAGGAGGAGGAGCCGGGAAATGGCAAGGCTTGGCTGCAGGAAGGAGGGCACAGCAGCAAGGCGAGCAACCAGTAGTAGTGCCCAAACCAGACCCACCCCGAGCAGCCATCGCAATTGAGGTGGTGCTAGAACTCCCAAACGGACACCCCATCAAAGTGAAGGCGCTGCTGGATTCAGGCAGCTCTTGCAACTTCTTTAGCAAGGATTTTGTGCTAGAACACCAGCTACAGGTGGTGCCTTTAGAACACCCCTTGCAAGTAACCACAATAGATGGGAGAGAACTTTTGGGAGGGGATGTAACCCACCAGACCCCTCCCATGAAAATGACGGTTTCCAGACACACTGAGACCATTGCCTTTCAAGTAGCCACCCTGGCAGGACCACCCATCATACTGGGAATGAGTTGGCTGGCACTGCACGACCCAATAGTAGGGTGGCACCAGCGGACAGTCACCTTTGGGTCAGCTCACTGCGTATAGCATTGCCACAGAGGGGAAACCTCGAGGATGGCAGTAGCCAGGGTGGCAGGGATGGTGGTGGGGGAA
This sequence comes from Podarcis bocagei, assembly GCF_964188305.1. Classification (NCBI taxonomy): domain Eukaryota; kingdom Metazoa; phylum Chordata; class Lepidosauria; order Squamata; family Lacertidae; genus Podarcis; species Podarcis bocagei. Next base: position 3,708,081 of record NC_138131.1, on the reverse strand, counting down.
AAGGGGAGAGTACCACCTCAGTATGCAGACCTGGAAGAAGTCTTCAGCGAGAGAGAGGCGGATAGACTACCCCCTCACCGGCCCTTTGACTGTCAAATCAACCTACTCCCAGGGGCTCAGTTACCCATGGGTAAGCTGTATGCCATGTCAGACAGGGAGATGCAGGAGTTGCGGAAGTTCATTGACAAGAATCTGAAGAGGGGCTTTATACGTGAATCAAGAGCGGTGGGGGGCAGTCCAGTGTTCTTTGAGGACAAAAGAGACTCCAAAGAATTACGCTTGGTCGTAGATTACAGGTCCGTAAACCGGGTCTCGGAACCTGTGACCTTCCCTATGCCCAGGATTGATGACATTTTGGCCAGGGTGAGGAAGGGGAAGATTTTTACTAAGCTGGACCTTCGGGGGGCGTACAATTTGATAAGGATGAGGGAGGGGGATGAATGGAAAACCACCATGTTCACCCCTCTGGGAGCCTTTGAGTACTTAGTTATGCCCTTCGGATTACAATCGGGATCGAGCACCTTTCAAGCTTTCATGCACCACGTGCTGGGGTCTTTGCTGTACAAGAATTGTGTGGCTTTTCTGGACGACGTACTCATCTATTCAGAGAATGAGGAGCAGCATGTGAAAGATGTCAGGGAAGTGCTGAAAAGGCTGCAGGAGCATCAGCTGTGGGTCAAACTGGAGAAATGCCAATTCCATGCACGTGAGGTGGAGTTCCTGGGCTACAGGTTGTCAGCGAAGGGTCTGGCCATGGACCCAGGCAAGGTGCAGGCAGTAATAGAATGGCAGCCTCCCAAGAACCGGAAGGATGTACAGAGGGTTTTGGGGTTTGCAAATTTTTACCGGAAGTTTATCCAGAACTTCGCTCATTTAACAGCACCTATAACAGATTGTCTCAGCAGCAAGAAGAAGTTCGTATGGACGGAGGAGGCCCAAAGTTCCTTTGAAAAGCTTAAGAAGGCGTTTGAGTCAGAAGAGCAGCTCCTGCACATGGATCTGCGGAAGCCGATAAGGCTAGAGACGGACGCATCAGACAGAGCTGTAGGGGGGATATTGCTTCAGCAGGCAAATGGGGAGTGGAAACCGTGTGCCTTCTTTTCCAGGAAGCTTAACAAGTCGGAGCAAAACTACACAGTGTACGATCGAGAACTGCTGGCAATTCACGAGGCTTTTCGACAGTGGCGACATTTTCTCATAGGCGCACAGCACAAGGTCCAGGTGTGTACTGACCACAAGAACCTGGAGTATTGGAGAACGGCAAGAGTGCTCAACCAACGACAGGTGCGGTGGGCTCAAGAGTTTTCCAAGTTTAATTTTGAGATTAGGTACGTGCCTGGGAAGGAAAATGTCAGAGCAGACGCCCTCTCCCGCAAGCCCGAATACGAGGAAGGGGAGGGAGGACCTGAAGCACGACATGTCATTCCCGAGGACAAATGGGTGTGTGGGGGAGTGTTCGTCAGGAGGCAAGAGCTAGCCGGGTTGACGAGGGATGATCAATATACACAAACCAAAATGCGAGAAATTGATATCGCCGGGGAAACTCCCGGGGGGTTTGAAGTTAAGGACGGAGCATTGTACTATAGGGGGGCCTTGTACATACCTGAAGGGGAATTGAGAAACAGAATACTCAAACAGATGCATGACAACCCCACGGCAGGACATTTTGGACAACATAAAACTATTTTACTGGTCACCAGGCAGTTTTGGTGGCCCCGGGTGAGAGAGGATGTGAAGCAGTATGCACGAGGGTGCCAGATTTGCCAGAGAGCGAAGGGGGAGAGGTCAGCAACTGCGGGGCTACTGGAACCCTTACCCACACCAGAGAGACCATGGGAGGCGGTATCAATTGACTTTATGACTGATTTACCGAAAGCCAGGGGGAAAACAGCAGTTATGGTGGTAGTTGATTTAATGACAAAGATGTGCCATTTTATTGCGTGCTCGCATGCGGTGACTGCAGAAGAAACGGCCAAATTGTTTGTAGAGCATGTGTTCAGGTTGCATGGCGCCCCCTTTGAGGATTTTATCCGATAGAGGCCGGCAATTCACGTCCTGATTCTGGAGAAAACTTATGAGCCTGCTGGACGTGGAGGTGGTGTTCACAACGGCCAGGCATCCGGAGACCAATGGACAGGCAGAGAGAGCAAACAGCGTGCTGCAACAATATCTACGCTGCTACATCAACGAGAGGGAGAAGGACTGGGTGGACAAACTAGCGCTGGCTGAGTTTGCATACAATAACGCCGAGCATGTGTCCACAGGGATGAGCTCGTTTATGGCAAATTACGGGTGTCACCCCAGGGCTTTTCCAGGGGAAGGGGAGGGAAGTTGGAGTGTTCCCGCAGCGGAGGAGTTTGTGGAGGAGATGCAGGCTTTACACCAACAGCTTAAGTTAAACTTGGAGAGAGCCAAAGAAGTGTATAAGAGGCAGGCAGACCGGCACCGCAGGGAGGGGGAAAACATAGGAGTGGGGGACCAGGTGTGGTTGTCCACCAAAGGGTTACCGTTCAAAGGAGGGTGCAAGAAGCTACGGCCAAAGAGACTGGGACCATTCCAAGTAGTTCAGCAAGTCAATCCGGTGACCTTTAGGCTCAAATTGCCATCTCACATGAAGCGGCTCCCTGTGTTTCACAGGTCCTTACTTTCACCTTTCAGGGAAGGGAGGGAGTGTCTGGGTCAGCAAAATGAAACACCCCTGCATCCACAGATGGAGGAAAGGGAACTCAGTGGACATGCAGCTGAGATTCTCGATTCCAGGTGGAAAGGGGGGAGGGGGGAGTATTTGGTGGCATGGGAGGGGGAGCCAGATGAGGAAAACGCATGGTTCCCAGCAGAAGAAATGAGGGATGAGTATCTGCAGGAGGAGTTTCATAGTAGGTATCCGAGGAAGCCCAAACCACCAGAGAGATTTTGGAGGGAGCAATTTGGCACCACCGATGAGGAGGAAGGTTTTGGGGGTTTTCCAGCTTCCGAAGAGGAGGTAGGGGGTTGGCCAGAAGAAGAATCCGATTGGGAAGAGGGGAGAGACAGCAGCAAATGGAGAGGGGTGTTTGAATCGTCAGATGGAGAGGAGAGTTCTTTCTGAGGGTTTCCTGCGTCCCCGTCAGAGGAAAGGACGGGGGAGAGGAGGGCCCTGGGAGGGAGGTGGATGTCAGGGAACTGACATCGGAGCAGAGGGGAGAGGCGGGGCTTCCCGATTCTGCGGAAGAAGGGATGAGTAAGGGTAGAGAGAGAAGGTCATCTGGGGAAGAATGTTCCGGTGACACCAGGAAGAAGGAAGAGGGAGGAAGCACCTCGGAGGAGAGGCTCCGGGATGCTGGCACTGAAGGTAGTGAAGAGAGTGGAGGGGCACCTCTGGGCACGCCTACTCTGCGCAGAAGGGTTACGCGCAGAGAGGCGAGGCGAAGGGTGTCAGTCAAGGAGCTTTTATGTTGGAGGAAATTTAGGAAATACCCACTCACGGATTCATCCAGCAACTGAGTGGCAGCAGCACCTAGGCTGCTCTGTCAGGGAAAGACACCACCAACTTCTAAGCAGTTTGGAACCGCTGGAGGTTTACACACAAGCAACCCCCATTTCCCGTGACACATATGTTACAGAGACAATTGCAGAATGGATGGGGGAGAGGCAAGAGTGGGTGGCAGAATTGACTGAGAGCTGTTTTAGAGTACAAACAAGAGAAAGTCGGCAGAAAAGGAAGCCAGGAGATGTCCTAGTAACATTTACCACAAAAAAATGAGACATGCAATTCTCCAGAAAAGCTTTGAGGACAATCTCATGGTTGCTGGACAGAAAGTCGTCATTTTTCGGGAGATTCCATTTAAACTTACAACACAAAAATACCGTTTTTTGACAATAGCGTTGAGAAGAGTAGACATTAAATATAAATGGGAATACCCAGAGGGGATCTCGTTTACATTTATGAAAAGAGATACAGACTGGCAACAGAATACCAGGCCAAAGAATTATTTGAAAAACACAGAAGAGACCTAAACACTGGACATGACGACCCACTAGCAGAACCAAGAGCTGCTTTGGAGCAGCTATCACTGGAAGGAGCAACAGGTGAAAAAGCAGATATTGTAAGTGACTCTGAAAATGGCCAATCTTAAAATATTAAGTTGGAATGTTAACAGTTTGAATAAAAAAGCTAAACATAACAGGATTCAACAAGTAATTTTAAAACAAAGTTGGATATAATTTGTCTTCAGGAAACACACATTGCAAAAAAGCACAAAAGAATATTAATTAATAAAAAATTAGGATTGGATTTCATCTCAGCAGACAATGCCAAAAAGAGGGGGGTTGTTTTTTATATCAATCCTGCACTAGAACCCAAATTGATTCGGAAAGATGAGAAAGGCAGAATTTTAACAATACAAATAAAAATTCAGGGAGAGAAGGTGATGTTGGTGGGAATTTATGTCCCTAATGAGAAAAAAGCATTTATTTTTTCTACAAAACTGGAAACAGAATTAGTTGAATTTGCAGACCAAAAGATGATTTTAATGGGAGACTTAAATGGAGCTCCAACATTAGAAAAAGACAGATCACCCCCCCCCAAAAAAAAAGTACGAAAGAAGGCAGACTACCAAAGACTTTTTTTTGAATTGGCTCAAACTTTAAATTTTGATAGATATATGGAGAGTAAGACATTTGTTTGATAAACAGTTAACTTATTCTTCACATGTTTATGATAGCAGCTCGAGAATAGACTTTCCAAAGAGCTGGAACCTCAAGTAAAAAAAATAGAAATCAATCCCAGGACATTTTCCGATCATAATTCCTTGATAACGGAAATACAAAAGGAAAGTCACACAGCATTTAGATGGAGACTGAATGAAAATTTATTAGATGATCAAAAATTTATGGAAAAAGCTAAAAAGACCTTGGGTGATTATTTTGAAATAAACATTCACAGACAGACTAAATTACAGACGGACTGGGATGCTAGTAAGGCGGTAAAGAGGGGACTGTTTATACAGTACAACAGAACTCATTTAAAAGAAAATTGAAAAGAAAAAAGAGATTTTAGATGAAATTATGGAAAAGGAGAAACAATTGCCAAAAAAGCGAATAAAGCGTCAGTTAAGCAGGCAATCAGAACATTAGAAACCCAATATTCTATGAGTTAATGAAGAAATTAGCTGGAAGAGAAAAAGAATGAAACAAAAATATTTTGAATATGCCAATAAATCAGGAAAACTGCTAGCGTGGCAGTTGAAGAAAAGTGAACAAAGAAACTCCATAAACAAAATTAATATAAATGTAAAGATCACAGATAAGATGAAGGAAATAAGAGCAGCATTTGTAAAATATTTTTCAAAACTTTATAAGAAAGGAAAGGAAAAAATCTATAAAATAGAGGAATATATTAAAAACAGTAATCTGCCAAAAATAAAAGAGGAACAAATGGCAGTCTTGAATACTCAAATAACAACTCAAGAAGTGCTTGAGGCAATAAATTGGACAAAAAGTGGCAAGTCCCTGGGACCAGTTAGATTAACAGCAAAATATTATAAAAAATTAAGTGAACAATTGGTAAACCCATTGAAAGATATTAAGTTAGTATATACATCAAGATCAGGTAGGATTCCTTCCAGGTAGATAAATGAAAGAGAATATAAGAAATATTTGTGGCAAGACCACCTGGAAGAATTTTACCTTCATGATCTTGATATAATCATATATCCATATATAACCATATATCCTAGTGATGATTTTTATATATCCATGTATCCTAATGATGTTTGAATCGCTAAAGCTTCAGCAGAGCTAAAAGTGCTTAAATCTTAAAATCCAAAAATTGCCCTCTGCCCTATTTCTCTCCCTGCCCTGCTATTGTGCTGAAAGGAAACAATAAATCTGATGTGTTGGCATTTTTCTATAGGGAACCGACTCCAGACAGCTTCTCAGGCTCACGAGAGGGGGCTCAGTTGGAGAACAGGAAAAGCAGTCAGCCACAATGCAATGTTCTAAGTTGATAACAGATGGTGGGGGTTATTCAGGTTTCAACGGCCAAATAGGTTTCTTTTCCTCTTTATTGCCGAAAATTAGGGTAGAGGGCAAATTGACGCACCATCTAAGAAAAGCAGAAGTATTCTTTACATGGGCAGAGGAAGAGCTTGTGCGCGCTCATTGGTTTGATTTTTGCTGCAACATACGAATATGTCATGTTTTATGCTGTTTGTACTCAGGTATAAAACCCCAATGCACAGGGGCTTCAGGGCCCAGGCTCTTGAAACTATTCCACTGGGTCTTTATTGCTCATCAATAAACTTTGCCTTCTTTTTCTCCACTGCTGCGTCTGTCGATTCTTGGACACAATTTGAGTGGGCCACAGGTATTCCTTCCTTACTTGCAACATATTCTGAATGTAATAGAATACCCGGAGGTAAAAAAATGAAAAGAAAGCAGCAATGATGTTTATAGATGCTGAAAAGGCTTTTGACAATGTTTCTTGGGATTTCATGAAAAAAATGCTTGAAGAAATTAATTGTGGACCTAATCTTTTAAAAGGAATACAAGCAATATACGCAGAACAAAATGCCAAATTAACTGTAAACCAGGTGAGAATGGAAGAATGTAAGATTCAAAAAGGAACTAGACAAGGATGCCCACTATCACTGCTGTTGTTTATTCTGGTCCTGGAAGTACTTGCAAGAAACATAAGAGTAGATAAAGAGATTGTAGGGATAAAAACTGGAATTTAAATTGAAAGCATATGCTGATGAGTTAGTAATTACGGTGGAGGATCCAAAAAAATCTCTTCCAAGAGTGATAGAAAAGATTCAAGAATTTGGGGGAGTGGCAGGATTTAAATTAAATAGAAACAAAACTAAAGTATTAGTAAAAAAATTGAAGGAAGAAGAGAAAAAAGAGTTGATGCAAAGTATTGAGATAGAAGTTCATAAAAAAGTGAAATATTTAGGGATTTGGCTAACAGCAAAAAACATAAATGTCTACAAAGACAATTATGAAAAAGGAATTTAGAAATATGGAGCAGAATGTACCTCTCCCTACTAGGAAAAACAGCAGCGATAAAAATGAACGTATTGCCAAAAATGCTCTTTCTCTTTCAGACAGTCCCAGTAATGGTGAAAGATGACTGCCTCAAAAAATGGCAGAAGGACATTTCGAAGTTTGTCTGGGGAGGCAAAAGGCCAAGGATTAAACATAAAATACTTACAGATACAAAAGAAAGAGGTGGTTTTGCTCTCCCAGACCTTAAATTGTACTATGAGGCTGCATGTTTGGTGTGGATTAGGGACTGGATAAAACTGGAAAAGGAAGACGCATTAGATTTGGAAGGTCATGATAACACATTTGGATAGCATGCATACTTATGGTATGGGAAAGGAAAAGTGCATTAAGGATTTTACAACCATATAATCAGGAGATCACTAATGAGGGTGTGGGAGAGATATAAAGATCTAATAGATCAAGAAGGGAAATGGCAATTAAAAGAATATGAGGACATTAAAGATCATTTTCAGAGTTGGTTACATTACAGACAACTACATGAGATGTACAAAGAAGACAATAAGAAAGGGTTTAGCTACACAACTTCTAGATTTCAAAAGAAAGTTATAGAAGAGGAAGGAAAGCTGTTGAAGAAAGCATATAGTATTTTGCTAGAATGGGAAACAAAAGATGAAGAGGTTAAATCGGTCATGAGCTATAAATAATTTTTATTAAGTTTCATATTACCAAATTAAACACATAAAATCAATTAGTCCAAGTTATAACAATACATATCATGTAGTCCAATTATTTTCCAAATTATATTTTTTTTGTGGGGGGTACCCATGCTTTTCGATCGGCAGGAGTCCAATCCTCAACTGTTTTCTGCTGCTTTCATATTAAGAATGATATTTCCAGACCCCTTTTCTCAGTGCTTGTCATTCCTCATTTTCCTTTCCTTTCACCTCCGAATTGCTCTGCAAGTGGGTTGAAACAAAACAGTCTTGTTTGTATTTCTGTGTGGACTTTATACTGCTCTCTCGTAAATCCCAATAGTCCGAACAGTTCCACTCGAGCAAGCCATCGCCATCTTGTCTTCCGATGAAATACAGTCCAAAAGCTTGCTCTTTAGCTTTCCCGACCTGCTGCATCGTAAATTAGTCTTTTTCCAGGAGGGCTGCCCCTTCCAGATCGCAATCTCGTCGAAAATAATAAATAAATCTTCGGCTCGCCCTTCCCCAAGACCAAACCTTCCTGCAACACAGGTCTCGTATCAAATCTCCATTTTAACTGCATCACAAAAGAGAGCCCTTCTTCTTTCCAAGCCCTTTACAGAGTAAAACCTTTATCTTATTATTCCCACACAGTTTGTTTTCAATCATATGTGGTGGGAATGCAGAGAATTTTTTCAAAAATGGGAAATGATATTCAATGTATTGAAAAAAAGTTCAAAATGACATTTGTAAAAAAGCATTTTTTGTTAGGGATTGTAGGACAAGAAATGCCAAGAAAAACAAAGAATTGCTGGACAGCATGGCAATGACTCAGATGAGACAGAATCAATCAAACCTGAAGTTCAGGGGGATTCCAGAGGACCCAAATGAAAATATAAGTTCTAAAATGGTTAAAGAACTGGCAACCTGGTTAGATATGAAGGAAGAAGAGTTAAGATACTCACTAGCAAACATCTTTCGGATAAAGACAAAATCGGCTAAAGCTAGGGGGGGGGGAAACTGCCAGGAGATGTATTAGTTATGTTTAATTCGTTGGATATTAGGAACGAAGTACTGAAACAGAACTATAACAAAAAGTTATGTATTGAAGGAAAATCTATTATTATATTTAAAGAGATCCCTTCGAGATTTCTTCGAAAGAGGGATGTTTATAAAAAATTAACTAACCAGTTGGAAAAAAAATATGGGATCTTATATAGATGGGAATTCCCGGAAGGAATTTCATTCTATTTTAAGGAAAAAAGATTTAAACTGTCCAGTCCCTCAGAAATGAAAAAATTTGCAAGAAGATACGAGAAGGAACTTGGAAAGATGGATGGGTGGGAGGAGGTAGGGGAACGGTTGGGGGAGGGAGTGGAGAGGGAGAGAGGGAGACAAATTCAGGAGAAGAAAGGGAAGAGGAAGAGACAGACGACAAAGAACAGTAGACCTAACCCAGACTCGACAACTCACTAACCGCATATAATTTATGGCCTTAAAAATACTGTCTTGGAACGTGAATGGGCTTAACAATAAAAATAAAAGGAATCAGATTGCTCATATATTATTGAAAAAGAACCTTGATTTAATCTGCTTACAAGAGACTCATGTAACAAGAAAACACAAGAGAATCTTGAGTAATAAGAGATTAGGGTTGGACTTTGTGGCGTCAGATAAGGTGAAGAAAAGAGGAGTGGTATTATACATAAAAGAAAAATTCGACACAAAATTATTATATAAAGAGGAACAAGGGAGAATGATAGTAGTACAGATTAAGTTCCAAGGAGTAAAAATTAATTGTCGCCGGAATATATGCGCCTAATGATAAAAAATCGGCTTTCTTCTCTGAATTAGGCAATAAGTTACTAGAGTGGACGGACCAAAAAGTGATATTGATGGGGGACTTTAATGGAGTGGTGTTGCCAAATTTAGATAGATCAACAAAAAAGCAAGAGATGAAGGATGGCAAGTTACCCCGAACATTTTTCGATTTGGTCGATAACATGGGATTAATTGATGCTTGGAGATTTAAAAATCCTACTACAAAACAGTATACTTTCTTCTCAAACCCAAATCTGAGTTGGGGGAGAATATTTGGATATTGAAGGAATTGACACAGAGTCTAAGCAAATCTGAAATTCTCCCACAAACTATATCCGATCATAATCCAGTATTTATAGAGATAAAGGGTAAAGACGTCAGAGCAGTCAGATGGAGAATGAATGAGTATCTATTTAATGATCAAAAGATAGTAAGCAAGGCAAAAGAAACAATTGAAGAATACTTTAAGTGGAACTTAAACAAAGGGACGGCTATAGAAATGGTTTGGGATGCAGGAAAGGCTGTTATGAGGGGCTTCCTAATTCAGAAAAATAGCCACTTAAGAAAAGGAAAAGAGAAAAAGAAAGAGGAGATTCTAACACAGTTTATGGAGAAGGAAACACAATTGTCAGGGAACTGCCATCAGAGGCACGGGAGAAGGAGAGGGTCTCTGATTCTGCAGGAGAAGGTCCCAGCGCTAGGGGGAGACTCAGCTGGGAAGAAGGGGACGAGAATGAGTGTAAAACCAGGGATCCAGGAGAGCAATGGGACATGGAGGTGCAGGGGCTCCAGGACTCTTCGTTGGAAGTTACTGAGGAAAGCCCAAGCACCCCGTTGCCCACGCCCACCCTGCGCAGGAGACTCCCGCGCAGTGAGAGGCAGAGACGATTGGGCGTCAAACAACTCTTATGTTGGCAGCGCTTTAAGAAACGCCCACAGACAGATTCAGCTCACAGTCAGAGGTAACTGGCCTCCCCCGGGACAAACTGAGTGAGATACTTGTTTACCTTCCGTCTGCGTCTTCCCGGCAGACAAGGTCGTAACTCGGTGATTCTCCTCAGATGTGAGAAGAACACACCCTCTGCTTCACTCTCCCAGTCCCCCCCCCCCCAGGGAGGGGAAATGAGACAGACAGGAGTCCTATTTACATGTCTTTTATTCCTGTCATTCAGCAGTACATAGAAACGTGACTGCACCCTTCAGACTCCATCAGAAGAGTCACAACTCCTCCCCTGCACTTCCAGTACAGGTCAGATGACACTCTGAGCTAACATCCGGTGCTCAGTACAGAGAATAGACTCGCCCTTTTCCCCAACAGTACAGTTGGAGACAACAACATCCTGTTTTGCTTTCCAGCCACTTGCAGCTGGCTTTTGCATTGGTGCTTTTTCCCAACAACCTCCCCCAAAAGCAACAATAGGCAAAACATGATCCAGAGAAGAGAACAAACAGTTTTTATACATATAACAGTCCCCTGTTGTTTCAGTTCCACCCTTGGAACTCCCCACCACTGGTTCCACCAGTGTACCTCTCTGGTTGTCTGGCTTCCAAGGAATGAGTGCTTCTGCATTACCTTGGCTTGCTACTCTCTGTTGTGTCTTTGTCTCTGACTTAGACACTGCTTTAACCTGCTTTGAGTTGTTAACAATAGCAACACATGCAACAGCTAAGTTAGCAAACTCTTTTGAGTACCTCTTTGGTGGTACACCCTTTGTGACTCTCTCAGACCTGCGTATGAGGTGCTGATCCTCTGTGCTCACTGGTTCAACCTCTGGACTTTGTTGAGAACCAGTAGCAATGGCAAACAGTGGTTCTTCCTTCACTTGTGAAGGTCTATCCATTGTGTGAGATTTTCTCTCGATGACTGTTACAACTGAGCTCTCTGAGCTATCACTGTCATCATCAGCACCACTGTAATCTGTGTAATCAGAAAAATCATCATCTGAATTGTCACCTGTGGGAAATGTGTGTACTACTACCAGCTCTTGTTCTGGAGCACTCTCTAGAAACTTTGTGAGAATCACCTGACCATATTCAGACAAAATTACTCTGTAGAGACCCTTTTCATATCCCACAAAAATGCCTCTGGCATTCTTTACTCCACCTGGAGCTTCTGTTCTCACATGAGACCCGAAAACCTTGAAATAGGCAACAGAAGGTTTTCTATGGAACAGCTTCTCAAAAGGAGAACATCCCAACTCTGTTGAGACCTTTCTCACCCACACATGAAGATAGGACGCTAGAGACTCCGCCCAATATTCATGTGGCAAATGTGAACTCAGCAATTGCGCATTCATCCCCTTTTGCAATTCTTTGTTCACCCTCACACAGACCCCCCTGTTCCACGCTTCGGCTGAAACAGCAACTTTGTGGTCTATCCCTTTTCCATCCAGACACTTCTGAAACTTCTGTAACAGAAATACTTGTTTGTCATCTGTGAAGAGACAATCAATGTTAGCATCATGCATATTCTTAACCTTGTCACAAAACTCCTGAAACCTTTCTAAGGTCTCTTGTGGTTTCTGCATCACAAAAACCCAAGAATAATTAGCAAAACAATCCACACACACAAGGTAAAATCTTGCACCGCCTCTAGATGGTTCTAGAGGACCAATCACATCAGCATACACCCGCTGAAATGCTCTGTCGACCTTCTTGGTCACCTTCCTGGTGTCCTTGTTGGTCACACCTGCAAGAGAGACTTTGTTAGAATCAGAAGAATTACATTTCATGTAATCACTTTGATCAAAAGCCAACAAATACAGTCCATCTTTCTCTCTGGCAATAAGATACAGTTCTCCATCTTTGTAGATCTTGCATCTCTTAGCATCATAGGTCAGTTTCAGTCCTTTCTTTGCAATCTGCGACACACTCAGCAGATTAAACTTCAGTTCTGGAACCAGGTAAACATTGCTTATAGTCAAGTTCAGACTCTCAAGATACACAGTCCCAATTCCGGTCGCTTCCAGCTCTTGACCGTTGGCCTGTTTCACAGCGAAGCTTTGCTTCTTTAACGTTGAAAACAGTTCTCTGTGCGGGCACATATGAACCGTGGCTCCAGTGTCGATTACAAACGAGTTCCCCACCTCTGGTGTGGTTCCTTTCGCCATCAAAACCTTTGCAGGTTTCACCTGGCACTTGGTACGGCTTTTGCCTGACGCCTCAGGCTTCGTAGAGCTGCTCTTTGCACCTTTTGACTGGTGTGGCTTTCTACAGTTTCGCTGTAGATGCCCAGTCTGTCCACAATTGTAACATCGGACAGCGTTCAATGCTGTAGCATGCTCTCCAGTAGCACCAGCAGCGGGGAGATTTGAACTCTGTTCTTCCCTCCCCCTGTCCTTCACTTCCAGTGCAGCTTGAACAGTTCCTTCACTCCCCCATCTAGGGTCAAAGCTCTCCTCAGCTTTCGATGAGCTCTTAGGAACTTGGCCAGCATCATCCTTGCTCACCCCTTCTGGGGTAGTCGTCTTTCCAGACCATGATGAATAACTGCCACTGGTCAGGGGAGATGAATAAGGCAGGGCTCCCCCCTTCTTGGCATCCATCTTGAAGCCAAGCCTCTCTCTCACTTTCCAGCCTTGCTAAAACTCCAATAGCCTTTGCTGGATTTGTTTACTGCCTTTCCAGGCAAACTGCAAGCTGTTTCTCAGACCTTGCACAGCATCGAAGACATAGTCAAAACAAAACTTTCGCTTCCCAGGCCCTCTCTCAGAGCCATCTGCGCAGCCAGTAAATTTCCACGTCTCTGACGGGCGTCGCTTAGCAACTGTGCATACAGGAAAGCTTATCTCAACCACAAGAATTCGTGGAATGCAGGCTGAGCCTCTTAGCTGCAGGCCTCTCCTCTAAGAGCTGTTGTTTTTTCGAAACGCAGCTCCCGCGAACCAGAGAACAAATCAATCTGCGTTCACACTTTTAGCCCGAAATGCAGCATACCTTTGGCTCCGTAGCTTGGAAAACACTTTCCTCTGGGTCCAGCCGTCTGTTCAGCTTCTGGCTGCTCTCAGACGGTTATCTTCTCCCTTGGAGCAGAGGAGGACAATTCACCAGCCTCTCATGCAGAGGTCGATGGATCGAAACCATCCTCTGCTACCATATGTTAGTATCTCAGCTCACAGTCAGAGGTAACTGGCCTCCCCTGGGGCAAACTGAGTGAGATACTTGTTTACCTTCCGTCTGCGTCTTCCCGGCAGACAAGGTCGTAACTCGGCGATTCTCCTCAGATGTGAGAAGAACACACCCTCTGCTTCACTCTCCCAGTCTCCCCCCCCCCCCAGGGAGGGGAAATGAGACAGACAGGAGTCCTATTTACATGTCTTTTATTCCTGTCATTCAGCAGTACATAGAAACGTGACTACACCCTTCAGACTCCATCAGAAGAGTCACAACTCCTCCCCTGCACTTCCAGTACAGGTCAGATGACACTCTGAGCTAACATCCGGTGCTCAGTACAGAGAATAGACTCCCCCTTTTTTCCAACAGTACAGTTGGAGACAACAACATCCTGTTTTGCTTTCCAGCCACTTGCAGCTGGCTTTTGCATTGGTGCTTTTTCCCAACAGTCCGGAGGGTTTAACCAGGCAATCCAATGCTCAAACGGGGCAGGATTACACACGAGTAACTCCCAACCACTACAGCAATCTGTCTGTCACTGAAAGTTGCTCGTGCGCAACAAGCAGAAGGGGGCATCATGAGTAAGACCGGAGAAGTCGGAGCCACGAGAGGGGCGGCTGGAGGCCAATTGCTGGAGGAGAGAAACCGCGACTTGGAAGAGCACATAGCCATCCTGACGGCGAGGCTGGACGAACGACGGTCTCTGGATGCTCAGGGGAAACCCACCCCCATAGCGAGGAAGGTACCGGGACTGGTGCACAGGTTTGGGGGGAAGCCTCAAGAGTATGGGGTGTTTAGAACAGAAATAGAATATGCCTTGAAGCTGCAGCAAAACAATTTTGAAAATGACACAGCCAAAGTTGCTTATATTGTGGGGCACTTGCAGGACGGGCCGAGAGAGTGGATTCGACCGCTTATGGCGACGCAGAATGACGCCATGGAGGATCTACCGAAATTCTTTCAAGCGATGGACGCGATGTTCAGTAGCGATGTGCAACAGAGTGTGACCAAACGGGAACTGCTGAACTGTAAGCAGGGAGAAGGGTCAGTTAGAGACTATTGGTCACGTTTTGCCATGATCGTTCATCGCCTGGGGTGGCAGCTGGACTCGGAACCCATACAAATGCTATTTGAGGAGGGATTGTCACCAACGGTCAAAGACGAGCTTTCGCGCGCACCCCGCCCACAGTCTATGGATGAGCTGACCAAGGCAGTCCTTGCGATTGGCGTAAGACAGGAATCGCGGGCTCAAGAGAGGCGGGAAGGGAGAGAGCAGCGTTGTCATGACTACCGCATTCCTAGGATGCCTAGGCAGCCTTCCCCGCCGGCGGAGCCAATGGAAATAGGCGGTGCGTGCGCCCAGGAGGTTTCAAACGCCAACGAGAGTCGAAAAAAGGAGGGAAAGGATGTAAAAACGACCAAGAAATGTTTCCTTTGCCAACGGCCAGGACATTTTGCCAGAGTCTGCCCACAAAGAAAGGCCTGGCAAGGAATGGTGGGGGCCGTGGGGGGCGAGGAGGAGGAACCCCAGACTCCGGAGCAGGGAAACAGAAACGCTTGGCTGCCAATCAGCGGGCACAGCAGCCGAGCCAACAACCAATGAATGTGCCCAAACCAGATTCTCCAAGAGCAGCAATTGCCATTGAGGTGGTGCTTGAACTCCCAAATGGGCACCCAGTGAAGGTTCAGGGTATGCTGGACTCAGGAAGCTCATGCAACTTTTTTAGCAGGGACTTTGCCTTAGAGCATCAGCTTCACCTGCTACCTTTGGATGCACCTCTGCAAGTCACCACCATTGATGGGAGGGAACTGATTGGGGGGGAAGTTACCCACCAGACCCCACCGATGAGAATGAGAGTGTCTAGGCACTCAGAGACAATCGCCTTCCACGTTGCCCCATTAGCGGGTCCCCCAATAATATTAGGGATGAGCTGGCTAGTGCAACATGATCCGGTGGTGGCGTGGCATCAGAGGACTGTCAGCTTTGGGTCTGACTACTGCCTGCAGCACTGCCTAGGCGGGGAAACCCCAAGGATGAGCGTAGCCAGAGTGGCAAGCACCGCAGTGGAGGGTAAAGGGAAGGTGCCACCACAATATGCTGATCTGAAGGAGGTTTTTAGTGAAAAGGAGGCAGATAGACTGCCACCCCACAGGCCATTCGATTGCCAGATCAACTTGCTCCCTGGGGCGCAGCTGCCTGTGGGTAAGCTGTATGCCATGTCAGACAGAGAGATGAAGGAGTTATGGGACTTTATCGACAAGAACCTAAAGAGAGGGTTTATAAGAGAGTCAAAGGCAGCGGGGGGCAGTCCAGTATTTTTTTGTGGACAAAAAGGACACTGATAAACCGAGGCTGGTGGTGGACTTCAGGGCGGTAAATTTGGTGTCAGAACCTGTGACTTTCCCTATGCCCAGAATTGACGACATTCTGACGAGAGTGAGGAAGGGAAAGATTTTCACCAAGCTAGACCTTAGGGGGGCTTACAACTTAATCCGAATGAGAGAGGGAGATGAATGGAAGACCACCATGTTCACACCCCTGGGGGCCTTTGAATATCTCGTTATGCCTTTCGGATTACAGTCAGGCTCCGCCTGTTTTCAAGCGTTCATGCACCACGTGTTGGGGTCTCTGCTTTACAAGAACTCTGTAGCATTCCTGGACGACGTCTTGATATATTCAGAAAACGAGGAGCAACATGTGAGAGACGTCCGGGAAGTGCTACAACGCTTGCAGAAACACCAGTTGTGGGTCAAGCTAGAGAAATGTCAGTTCCATGCCTGAGAGGTGGAGTTCCTGGGGTACAAGTTATCTGACAAAGGCTTAGCGATGGACCCAAGCAAGGTGCAAGCAGTATTGGAGTGGAAAACCCCAAAGACACGAAAGGATGTGCAGAGGTTCCTAGGTTTTGGCAATTTCTACAGGAAGTTCATCAAGAACTTTGCACACTTGACAGCCCCAATCACGGACTGTCTCAGTAGTAAAAGAAAGTTTGTGTGGACGGAGGAAGCCCAGCAATCCTTTGAAAGATTGAAGAAGGCGTTTGCATCGGAAGAGCAATTACTACATGTGGATTTGGAGAAACCACTGAGGTTGGAGACGGACGCGTCAGACAGAGCCATCGGGACGGTTCTGTTGCAGCCAGGACTGAACAAGCAAGAATGGAAACCGTGTGCCTTTTTCTCGAGGAAGCTGAGCAAGTCGGAACAAAACTACACCGTGTACAACCGAGAACTGCTAGCAATTTACGCCACCTTTCGTCGGTGGCGCCATTTGCTGATAGGGGCGCAGCACGAGATCCAGGTCTGCACAGATCACAAGAACTTGGAATATTGGCGGACAGCACGGGTGCTCAACCAGAGACAGATTCACTGGGTGCAGGAGTTTTCCAAGTTTTCCTTTGAAATCCAGTATGTGCCAGGCGAGCAAAACGTGAGAGCAGACGCTCTCTCGCGGAAACCAGAGTACTTCGAAGGAGAGGGGCCGCCGGAGACCCGCCACGTCATACCTGAGGACCGATGGGTGTGTGGGCGTACTCTAGTGGGCACGAGAGAACTGGCAGGACTCACTAGGGACAATGAATTTGCACGAACAAAAATCAGGGAACTCCAAGAGGGAAGGGGAGCACCAGAGGGGTTCGAAGAGAAGGAAGGGGTGTTGTACTACAGGGGGGCGATGTACGTACCGGGGGAGGCTCTAAGAAGAAGGGTACTCAAGCAACTACATGACACCCCCACAGCGGGGCACTTTGGGCAACACAAAACCATGATGCTGGTGACTCGACAATTTTGGTGGCCACGGGTGAGGGAAGATGTACACGAATATGTAAGAGGGTGTGACTGCTGCCAGAGGGCAAAAGGGGAACGCACGGTACCAGCGGGTTTGCTGGAACCCACACCCACACCCAACAAACCCTGGGAGGTGGTGTCAATTGATTTCATGACGGATTTGCCCAAATCGAGGGGGAAAACAGCAGTGATGGTAGTAGTCGACTTGCTAACCAAAATGTGCCATTTCATCGCCTGCTCACATGCGGTGACGGCGGAAGAAACGGCACGGTTGTTTGTAGAACACGTTTTCAGGCTGCATGGCGCCCCCTTGAGGGTTCTCTCAGACCGCGGAAAACAATTTACTTCCCGGTTCTGGAGGAAGCTCATGAGCCTACTGCAAGTCGAAGTCAGCTTCTCGACAGCGAGGCACCCAGAAACCAATGGGCAAGCGGAAAGGGCAAACAGCGTACTCCAGCAATACTTACGCTGTTACGTAAGCGAGAGGCAGAATGATTGGGTAGAGAAACTAGCGTTGGCAGAATTTGCGTAGCGTTCAAACTCAGATTGCCCGACAACATGAAAATACATCCCGTGTTCCACAGGTCCTTACTCTCACCACACAGAGAGGGGCGGGAATTCGAGGGGCGGGAGGTAGAAGTCACGCCACCACTACAGGTAGAAGAAAGGGAACACCAAAGTTCGGCCGCAGAGATAGTTGATGTAAGGTGGCGAGGTCGGCAAGTGGAGTACTTGGTTGCGTGGGAAGGAGAGCCCTGGTCGGAAAACATGTGGGTGCCCGCAGAGGCAGTTGGCAACGAGCATATGGTTGAAGTGTTCCACCGACGGTTTCCAGATAAGCCCCAGCCCTTAGAGCGATTCTGGGAGGAACAATTCGGTACCACAGAGGAGGAAGAGAGGTTTTTTTTAAAAAAATATTTTTTATTGCATTTTTCCAGATACAACTGGGTCAGATATACAAAGAAATTACAGGGGGGAAAAAAGAAAAAGAGAAAGAAATCATCTTTTCAAAACATTTTTCCATAACCAACCGGACTTCCCCACATCTCCCTCACCATGCATTCTTAACAATAAAGATATCAGCAAATTATAACCTTGTTTCATGTATTCTTTTGTTCTTTCAAATGATTATATTTTGGGTTTAAAATACTTATTATCAATTTATTCTAAAAAACAAATATAATAATATTTTAAACATTAGTCCTTTCATTAATATAACTTAAATTCCCATAGCATCGTTTCTTATTGCTGAAGCTGGATTTTCCAAATCATGCAAATTCTTAACATTCATATAACTTGTAAAATTTTTGTAAATAGTCCTTAAATTTTTTCCAATCCTCCTCGATTGTTTCTTCTCCCAAATCTCGGATTCTGCCAGTCATTTCAGCCAGTTCCATATAGTCCATCAATTGCGTCTGCCATTCTTCCAGTGTGGGTAGATCTTGTGTCTTCCAATATTTTGCGATGAGAATCCTTGCTGCTGTAGTTGCATACATAAAAAAAGTTCTGTCCTTCTTTAACACCTTCTGGCCGACAATGCCCAGGAGAAAGGCCTCTGGTTTCTTAGGGAAGGTGTACTTAAACACCTTTTTTAGCTCATTGTAAATCATTTCCCAGAAGGCCTTCACTTTTGGGGAAGTCCACCAGAGGTGAAAGAATGTCCCTTCAGCCTCCTTACATTTCCAACATTTATTATCAGACAAATGATATATCTTAGCAAGTTTGACTGGGGTCATGTACCACCTGTATATCATTTTCATAATATTTTCTTTCAAGGCATTACATGCCGTGAATTTCATACCGGTGGTCCATAACCTTTCCCAGTCTTCAAACATAATGTTGTACCCAATGTCCTGAGCCCATTTAATCATAGCTGATTTGACTGTTTCATCCTGAGTGTTCCATTTAAGCAGCAAGTTATACATTCTCGAAAGTACCTTAGTCTTTGGTTCTAACAGTTCTGTCTCTAGTTTCGATTTCCCCCCCTGGAAGCCTGTTTTCTTGTCCAGCTTAAAAACCTCTTGGATTTGAGCATAATGAAACCAATCCTGCACCTTATTCTTTAATTTTTCGTAGCTCTGCAGCCTCCAATTGTCTCCAATTCTTTCTAATATTTCCCCATATTTCGGCCAGCCGGCCTCCATATTGGGTTTTTTTCGAGCCTTGGCCTCCGCTGGTGATAACCACCTCGGGGTCTTTCCTTCTAATAAGTCTTTGTATTTTGTCCAGACCATAAATAATGCTTTTCTGACAATATGGGTTTTGAACATTTTATGAGTTTTCACCTTGTCGTACCACAAATGCCATCCTAGAGAATTATTAAACCCTTCCAGATCTAGGACATCAGTGTTCTCTAAAAGTAACCAATCCTTCATCCAGCAGAAGGTTGCAGCTTCGTAATATAACCTTAAGTCTGGCAGGGCAAACCCCCCTCTTTCCTTAGCATCAGTTAATATTTTAAATTTTATTCGGGGCTTTTTGCCCTGCCAAACAAACTTAGAAATATCCTTCTGCCATTTACCAAAACATTCCACCCTGTCCACAATCTGTAGGGTTTGAAACAAAAACAACACCTTTGGCAATACATTCATCTTTATAGCTGCAATTCGGCCCAACAAGGAAAGTTTTAGTCTTGACCAAGTTTCTAAATCCTTTTTAACTTCTGACCAACATTTTTCATAGTTGTCTTTAAATAAGTTCAAGTTTTTGGAGGACAAATTAATCCCCAGGTATTTCACTTTTTTAGCCACGCTTAATTCTGTTTCCTTCTGAAACCCATCTGTTTCTAAAGGTGTCAAGTTTTTCCCCAAAACTTTAGTTTTTTGTTTATTCAACTTAAATCCCGCCACCCGACCAAAGTCATGAATCAGTTCTAAAACTCTTTTTGTACTAGGTTCTGGCTCCTGTAATGTTAAAACCAAGTCATCTGCAAAGGCTTTCAGTTTATATTGTTTCACTCCGACCTGTATTCCTTGCACCAACCGGTCCTCCCTAATCATACTCAAAAGCACCTCCAGGACCGAAATAAACAAAAGAGGGGAAAGGGGGCACCCCTGTCGTGTTCCTTTTTCAATTTTAAACTCTTCTGTCACCACATTGTTCACTATCAATTTAGCTTTTTGCTCTGAATATATTGCTTCTATGCCATTTTCAAACCCCCGTCCCACTCCCATCCCTTCCAAATTTTTCTTCATAAACTTCCAGGAGATGTTGTCGAAGGCCTTCTCCGCGTCAATAAAAATTAACACTGCTTTAGTATTAATGTTGGTTTGCAAAAGCTCCAAAATGTCAATAATGTTCCTGGTGTTATCAGACAAATGCCTACCTGGGAGAAAGCCTGCCTGGTCCTTATGAATTACTTCATTTAACACTTTTTTCAATCTGCTTGCCAAAATATCTGCAAAAATTTTGTAATCCACGTGTGATGGGATGATGAGCTGCTTGTGCGTAAAATCGTAGTCCCTCAGGGTTTGTGCAAGTCCACAAACCTCTGTCTGTGACGGAGCCCCTCAGACATGGCTGCTCTAGTCACTTGCAGATTCCGACAGTGGTTGCTTTCGGAATCGCTTCCAGCATAAAAGCTCCTTAACGGAAACACGTCTTCTGGACTCGCGGCGTGACAGTTTCCGGCGAGGAGTGGGTCTCCCTATGGGAGGTTCAGATACCTCCCCACTGTTCTCGCTGGACGTGTTCCTGAGCCCTCCCTCTTGCTCGCTTTCCCTCAGAGATCCACCTCTCCCCCTGCTGGTTCCTGCTTCAGCTGCTGAATCTCTCCCAGCCTCCGTGAGCCCTTCCACCAGAGACCCACCTCTCCCCCTGCTGGTTCCTGCTTCCGCTGCTGAGTCTCTCCCAGCCTCCGTGAGCCCTTCCACCACCTGTTCCTCCGATGGCAGTTCCCTGACACCACGTTTAGGAGTGAGATGGGACGGTAGTTCTTAAGTTGGGTCTTTTCAGTTTCCAATTTAGGTATCAATGTGATGAAAGCTTCTTTCCACGTTTCCGGTGCCCTCCTCCCCTCCAAGATCTGGTTGCAAACCTCCATTAGTGGTTGTATCAAATAGTCTTTTAATGTCCTATAATACTTGGAGGTGAGCCCATCTGGGCCTGGAGATTTCCCTAATTGCATGTTCTGAATGGCACCCTCAATTTCCTGTTGTGTTATTCTATAATTCAAGATTGTTCTCTTCTCCTGAGATAGTTTTGGTAGTCCATTGACTTTTAAGAATTGGTCTATCTCAGTCACTACTTGTGGCCCTTGTGTGTAGAGTTTTTTGAAGTATCTCTGGAAACACTTTCTAATTTCTTCTGGTTTCTGGATATTTCTCCCTTCAACCTCCAGATAGGTAACAAAGTTCAACTTTTGTCTTTTTTTCAACTGCCATGCTAGCAGCTTTCCACATTTGTTCGCCGATTCAAATGATCTTTGTTTCATTTGTTTAATTTTCCATTCCACTTCTTGATTTATCAGTTTCGCATATTGTGCTTGATGGAATTTAATTTCTCGTAGGACCTCTTTTGATTTTGGCTTTAATCTCAATTTTTTCTCTCCATCTTTTATCTTCTCTAATATCTTGTCCTTTTTTCCATTCCAGAGTTTTTTCTTGATCGTATTCTGTTGTATCAGAAACCCTCTCATTACTGCTTTACTTGCGTCCCAGATTATTCTTTTTTCTACCGAAGTATTCCAATTAATATCAAAATAATCTTTTAAGGCTTTTTGGGCCTTCTTCACAATCTCCTGGTCTCTCATTAGGGTGTCATTCATTTTCCATCTGAAGGATCCGTTTGGAGTAAGTCTCAATTCCATTTTCAAGGCGTTATGGTCGGAGCAAGTTTTTGGGCAGATTTCCACCTTTCTAGTCTTAGGTGCCAGCCCTCTAGTTGTCCATATTTGGTCGATTCTTGTCCATGACAGGTGGGCCTCAGAAAAGAATGTTCCTTCTTTACCTAGGGGGTTCTTTGTCCTCCAAATGTCAATCAAATCCATATTGTCAGTTAGCTCAAAAAAAGTCTTAGGTAGTCTGCCATCTTTAATTAAGTTCTGATTTTGTGACTTATCCATATGGGTAGACACCACCCCATTCATGTCTCCCATCATTATGATGTTGGTGTAATCCAGATAGTCCAGCAATGTCTCATGTAGCTTCTTGTAAAATTCCGATTTCCCCTCATTTGGTGCATAAATTCCTAATATCAAAAATTTTTCTCCTTGAGATTGTATTTCAATTGCCAAAATTCTTCCTTGCTCATCTTTAAATAGAAATTTCGGTGACAGATTCTCCTTTGCATAAATCACCACGCCTCTTTTTTTAACTCTGTCTGATGAAATAAATTCTTGGCCTAGTCTTTTGTTGATTAGCACTTTCCTGTGGAGTCTAGTCACATGTGTTTCCTGCAGGCAAATAATGTCCAATTGTTCTTTTTTCAAAATATGAAAGATCCTTCTTCTTTTTTTCCGGAGAATTCCCGCCATTTATATTCCAACTAAGCAGCTGCAGAGACATCCTGAATCAATCTGTTGTTCCTAAAGTGGGGTGTCCTCCTTTTCTTCTGAACCCGAGGGTGTAGGTGTCGGTACTATTCCAGGCAGAGGCGGTGGCCAAGATACTATTGCTCCTTTTTGAAGGTCTTCTCCGTGGTCGTTCAGGAACTTCTGGTTGTCTTCTGCTGTTTTAATTTTAACTTTCTTTCCTTTGAAATTAAAAGATAAACCTTGGGGAAACTCCCACCTATACAGAATTCCGTTACCTCTCGGTAGTCTTGCTAGGTCTGTATATGTAGCTCTAAGGTCCAAAAGTTGTTTGGGTATATCTCTGTAGATTTCTGCTCTTTTATCTTGAATAACGAGTGATTTCTTAAAGTGGAGTCCTAATATTTTGTCCCTCTCCTGCTTGGGTCTCAGAATAATCAAACAGTCTCTGGGCCTGTCCCTTCTCACGGCTCTTCCCAGTCTGAACGCAGTTGTAATTTTAAAATCTTTGTCTTCTTCTATACCCCAGAACTTGGAAAATTCTGCTGTCAAATAACAAATCAAATCTTCCTGTTCAAGCTCTGGGATAGCTCTTAATCTCAAATTATTTTCCCGATTTCTCAGTTCCACCATAGACAGGTAGGCCTGCTGGTCACTGATGTGTTTGTGTAGTGGCCTTACCTCTCCTTTTATAGCCTCAACTTTCTGATTTGCTTGTTCTGCTTTTTGATTGGCTGCCTCAGCCAGTTTCCGATTTTCAACAGTTGCTTCTTTAAGATTCCCAATTGCTTGTGTATGTTGTGCAACTTGGTCGGTCAATTTGCTAATAGAGGATGTGGCTTGATCAATTTTTGCCGATTGGTCATCCACCTTCTTATTCAAAATTGCAAATTGGTCCATCATTTGTTTTAAGAAGGTGTCAGATCCTCCTGATGCCATATCCTCTGATGCTGGCTGCACAACTTCCCTTTCTTGTACTTCCAAAACAGCTGGGACCGATGATCTACGTGACTGAGAAGTCAAAGTTGTTTGCACAAGTTGGGCTTATTTTACTTTAGTTTTTGCAGCCCTTGTTTTCGGTTGGCCACTCATTCCACACCTGTCAATGCGTCAAGGTCAAATTTATGTACTGTCCCATGGGAAAGACAGTTCCCAAATGTAAATAGCCAAGCAGCAGAGAGTCAAAACAAAGTGTTGTTCCCAGACATTTGTAAATCCAAAATCCACTAGGGGGAGTGATACTGTAGTTCACAGAAAAGAAGGAATTTTATCCGCCATTAAAGCCCCTGCAAACTCAAGCAGTTTCCCAAAAATCCTTCAGTCTCTTTTTTTTTACACGCAGAGCTCTTCCCAAGTTAAGACAAAGTTTCACACAAAAGATGCAGGTTACAGTTTCCTTAATTGTATCTTGCCAGTAGCGCTCAAATGTAACAGTTTCTGTATTTAGATACAGTTACCGCAATGACAGCTCTCTTTTCTCCTGGCAGTCCGATAATTGGTATCTTAGCCTTTGTAATCCACAGAGGGGAGGAAAGTCCCATTTAAGATCCAGTCCATTTTAAAACCAAAATTCTTTTCCCTTAAAAGCCAGTTTCATCAATACACGATAGTCCCAATTTTATAATCCTTTTTAAAACGCTTCCCGCTTGTTAAAATCTTTGCTTTGGATCTTTAAAGCACTGCCGGAAGACGGACTTCCTGTTTTTTGTCTCCCGCTTTCAGCCAAATTTTAAAGCTTTTTAGTCTCGAAGAAATTAATCCTTACTCACGAGTATGTAGTTTGAAGCCTGATGTTTCAAGAAGAAAGGTCAGCGCTCATCAGCAGCAGCCGCGCGGCTTCGCTTCCGCAGAAAGAGCGATGAACTCACAGCACCGCTCCCCCTTCCACGTTCCGGAGCCCCTTATGGGGTTCCTTCTCCGTTTCTGGGGTCGCTCCTGGTGCCCGCCGAGTCCCACGGCCACGGGATCGCTCTGCCCGTGGTTTTTCTTGGTGGGTCGTCACTGTGCTGCAGTGCACGACCCTTTTCTGCGGAGCCCCTCTTCAGAGCCCGAAGAGGACCGCCATTGCTGTTTCGCGCCGCCTCCGGAAGTCCAGAGGAGGAAGAGAGTTTTGAAGGGTTTTCAGAATCCGAAGAAGAATCGGATTGGGAGGGTCATTCCTTGGGTGGGAACCTTAGCAGTTAGGAATAGGTTTTTGCACCCACAGATGAGGAGGACAGCTCATTCCGGGGTTTCCTTGGCTCACCGACCAGAGAAGAGGCTACCATAGAGCCCACAGGTCGGAGGGGGAGTGAAGGGGGCCCTGGGAGGGAGGTGGATGTCAGGGAACTGACATCAGAGGCACGGGAGAAGGAGAGGGTCTCTGATTCTGCAGGAGAAGGTCCCAGCGCTAGGGGGAGACTCAGCTGGGAAGAAGGGGACGAGAATGAGTGTAACACCAGGGATCCAGGAGAGCAACGGGACAGGGAGGTGCAGGGGCTCCAGGACTCTTCGTTGGAAGTTAGTGAGGAAAGCCCAAGCACCCCGCTGCCCACGCCCACCCTGCGCAGGAGACCCCCGCGCAGTGAGAGGCGGAGACGATTGGGCGTCAAACAACTCTTATGTTGGCAGCGCTTTAAGAAACGCCCACAGATAGATTCTACGAGTGACTAAGGGCAGCCACGCTGAGATGGGCTGTGCAGTCCGGAGGGTTTAACCAGGCAATCCAATGCTCAAACGGGGCAGGATTACGCACGAGTAACTCCCAACCACTACAACAATTAGCTATTAAACCAGGAGAAGAGACAATAAAACAAAATATAAAGATATTACAAGCTCAATTTTCTATGATAGTAAACCAGGAAATTGAGTGGAGAATTAAAATGATGAAACAAAAAAGCTTTGAATCAGCTAATAAAATAGGGAAGTATCTGGCATGGCAAATAAGAGAAAGGAAAAAACAAAATACGATTTGCATGATAAGGGACGGAGAAAGGATAGTGGAAGATCCAAAAGAAATAAAAAGGATATTTCAGAAATATTATAAGGACTTATATAAGAGAGAGGAGGAAACAGAGCATGAGATAGAGCACTATCTGGAAAAACATCATTTACAACAGATTGCTATGGAAGAAAAAGAGCTATTAAACCAGATGATTACAGAGGAAGAGATTAGGAAGGCAATAAAAAAAATGAAAATAGGAAAAGTGCCGGGGCCGGATGGCTTACCGGCCAAATATTATAAAACATTAAGTGATCAACTACAGTGGTGCCCCGCAAGACGAATGCCTCGTAAGACGGAAAACCCGCTAGACGAAAGGGTTTTCCGTTTTGGAGGTGCTTCGCAAAACGAATTTCCTATGGGCTTGCTTCGCAAGACGAAAATGTTTTGCGAGTTCCTGCGGGTTTTTCCCCCTTCCCCCCCTTTTCCCAAGCCGCTAAGCCGCTTATCAGCTGATCCTAAGCCGCTAAGCCGCTTAACAGCTGATCTGCTAAGCTGCTTATCAGCTGATCCGCTAAGCCGCTTAACAGCTGATCCGCTAAGCTGCTAAGGCGCTTATCAGCTGATCGCTAAGCCGCTAAGCCGCTTATCAGCTGATCCGCTAAGCCCGCTAAGCCACTAATAGCGCTAATCCGCTAAGCCGCTAATGGGCTTGCTTCGCAAGACGAAAAAACCACAAGACGAAGAGACTTGCGGAACGGATTCTTTTCGTCTTGCGAGGCACCCCTGTATGTCCAATATTATGTGAAGTGATGAATAACACCCTAAAAGAAGGAAGGATTCCGAACACCTGGAAGGAAGCCTACATTACTTTAATCCCTAAAAAAGATGTGGATGCCCTAGAGGTGAAAAACTACAGGCCGATTTCGTTATTGAATAACGACTATAAACTGTTCACGGATGTAATGACAGAAATATTTTAAAAAGTATTAAGTGGAAGAATTGACAAAGATCAAACGGGCTTCCTACCGGGGAGACAACTAAAGGACAACGTAAGAAATGTGATAGATATTATTGAATACCTGGAAAGCAGAATAGATAAGCAGGCGGCCTTGATATTTATCGATGCCGAAAAGGCATTTGATAACGTCTCTTGGCGTTTCTTGAAAGAAAATTTGAAAATGATGGGGATGGGAGAAAGATTCAGAAGAGGTATTGAAGCTATCTACCATGAGCAAAAAGCGAAACTTGTAATAAATAATACTACATCAGAATTTTTTGATATATCCAAAGGGACTAGACAAGGTTGTCCCTTGTCTCCTTTATTATTTATAACAGTATTGGAAGTACTTACTAAGAGATTGAGGGAAACAACAGAGGTTAAAGGAGTCAGGGTAGGGAAAAGGAACACAAAATCAAAGCCTTTGTTGACGATATTGTACTAACATTAGAAGACCCAAAGAATAGTGTGCAAGAAGCCTTACAAAAATTTGAAGAATTTGGCGTAGTGTCAGGCCTTAAAATCAACAAGAATAAGACTAAAATGCTGACCAAAAATGTAACCAAAGAAGATATAGTAGAATTAGAACAAAAAACGGGAATTATGACAGCAAAGAAGGTGAAGTATCTTGGAGTATGGATCACGATTAAAAATATTAATTTATATAAGGACAATTACGAGGTCACATGGAAGAATATTAAAAAAAGATTTAGAAATCTGGGAGAGAATGAGACTATCCTTTTTGGGGAGGGTAGCGGTTATCAAAATGAATGTTTTGCCCAGAATGTTATTTTTATTTCAAACTATTCCTGTACTCAAAGGGTTAAAGCAGTGTAAGGAGTGGCAAAGAGCCTTGGCGAGATTCATCTGGCAGGGGAAAAGACCACAAATAAAAATGAAAATATTAGTAGACAAAAAAGGAAGAGGGGTTTTTTCCCTACCGGATTTAAGCTTATACTATGAAGCGGCGTGTTTAACGTAGCTGAAAGATTGGATAAGATTAGAAAACATGGACATTTTGGATTTGGAAGGCTTCGATAACAGGTACGGGTGGCACTCGTACCTGTGGTATGATAAGATGAAAGTACATAGAGGCTTTCTAAATCATATATTTAGAGGACCAATATTCCAAATATGTGAAAGAAATAAAAATCTATTGGAAAGGAAGACACCTTGGTGGATTTCACCAATAGAGGTGTTAACTATTAAAAAAAATAATATGGAAGAGAATAACGCCACTTACGAAGAACTTACGTGGAAAACTGAACAAGGCGTTAAACTTAAACCTTATGAAGAGATAAAGAACGCATTTACAGGGTGGCTGCAATACCACCAGGTAAATGATTTGCTAAAAGAAGATAAAAAGAGACTAGGATTTGAAGATAGAAAATCTAAATTTAATGTGGAAATTATAGAAGGTAAAAATAAAACATTGTCCAGGATGTATGATATTTTACTGGAGTGGTACACAAAAGACGAGGAGGTGAAGGAGGTTATGACTAAATGGGCGATAGACATTGGCTATAACATTGACTTTGAGAGATGGCTGGAATTGTGGAATGTCAATATGAAGTTCACGGCATGTATGGCATTAATGGAAAATGATCTACAGGTGGTATCACACACCAGTGAAGCTAGCTAAGATCTATAGATTGAAGAACAAAAAATGCTGGAAATGTGGGGAGGTAGAAGGAGACTTCTACCATATGTGGTGGTCATGCAGCAAAGTGAAAGGCTTTTGGGAATTGATCTATACCGAGCTTAAAAAAATCTTTAAATACACTTTTCCCAAAAAGCCTGAAGCTTTTCTGTTAGGAATGATGGGCAAAGAAATTAAAAAAGAGGATAAAATATTATTCTTATATGCCACAACAGCCACAAGAATTATGTTAGCACAAAACTGGAAAACGGAGGTAATACCCACTATAAATGACTGGCAGGTTAAAGTGATAAATTATGCCGAGCTGGCTAGAATAACAGGAAGATTAAGGGACCAAGACGAACAGAAATTTCATGATAATTGGAATAAATATTTGATGTATATTGGAACTAAATTTCAGACGACACTGGTGGGGTTGGAATAACTCTAACAGTAAATGATTACTATGCAAAAGAGATAAAATACATGACCATAAAATTTATTTGACACTTTCCAAAGGAGTGGAGGGAAGTTCAAGGCTCAGTAGAGCCTAATTTAACGGTGTAATTTACACATGATTTATGGAACGGATATAACATGTGTAAGCTATGTAATGGATTTGGTATATGTTTATTTGTATATATATGTAATATCAATAAAAAATTATTGGCAAAAAAAAAGAAAAGAAAAAAGAAAAACGAAGAATTTATTTATGTATGCCACAACAGCGGCAAGAGTCTTGATTGCACAAGAATGGAAGAATGAGGAAATCCCAACGAAAGAACAATGGCAAGAAAAATTGGTGAACTATGCAGAGCTGGCTAAATTGACATACAAATTGCGGGACAAGGACAACTATGACTTTAATGAAGAATGGGAGCTTTTTACAAATTATCTAAAAAGACAACAAAATGAACTGGACTCCTTGGCAGATTTTGAATAAACATCCACAAATTTATTAGGTGAACATATGATAGACAAAATAAAGATATGTACAATTTTATTTTATTTTTTTATTAGAAATTTAAAAATTGCAGAAAAAAGAAAAGAAAAGAACAAAAAAATTAACAAGACATACATTACAATACATTAAAAAAAGAAAAAAAGAAAAAAGAAAACATAAAAACCAATACAACAATACAGAACAATAACATTAAAACACATATCCAATATTCCATATCTTTATCTTTCATTTACTTGTTTCATTTACTCACACCTCCCTTTTTGTATTCTAGTTTAATTAATTGTTTCAGCAAATTCTTTCCATCTTTCTCAATTTTTGTTGAGTAATTTATCTTAATGGTCTAACCTATTAATTAACTCAGCGAATCCTTTCCATCTTTCACTATATTCTGTCGTTCAATTTACCTTAATTTATTTTAACCTTATCTTACCACAAAAAACCTTAAAGCTTAAAACTTAATACTTATTTATACATAACTCCTTATATCATTTCTACTAAAGCCAAATAGTTTCATTCCAACATTTTTCCTAATACTCGTTAATTTTACACTAATTCTCAAAATAAATTTTAAAAGCTTTCTTCCAATCTTCATCCAATGTCTCTTCTTCCTGGTCTCGGGTTTTGTCAGTCCTTACTGTCCATTCCATCTAGTCCATCAACCTGGTGATCTTACGTCCGAGGCTCTTAAGTCTTTTCCATGTCCCTTCTGCAGATCTTCTTCTTGTTTATACCTGCACTTTACCTTGTCTTTTGTTGATCTTTTTCTTAATTTCTTTCCTTTCTCATTGGGGAGTAGGTCTCGAGGGGACTCCAATCCAAAAATATCTCCATCTCCCCTCAGCAGGTCAGCCCATTCCCCCCAGTCCCATTCCCCACAGTCAACACTATAGTCCAGAAAGTATTTAAGAGCATGTTTCAAAGTCCCTCCAAAATTAAGAGCCCTCACAACTCCAGACCCCCCCCCGGTCCACTCCAGATTCAATCTTCAAGAACAGCGGCTTATGCTCCTGCAGGGCCTCGGGTCTCTCCATTTGTGTTACTTGAGGTTCAACAGCATCCTCCTCCATTCTCTTCTGCACTTGCACTTGCCCTGTCAAAACAGGTTCTTGGGTTGGTTCCTGAATGATTTCAATATGAGTATTCACCGTTTGTCCAAATTTTTTGACTGCAACAGTCATCAAATCCATCTTCTCATGCATCTGCTCCAACAAAGCGTTTGTCTTGAAAAAAGCAAGCACCAAAACTTCTTCTAAACACATTTTTATTCAAGGTCAGAGTCTGGTCTCACGATCCTAATCTCCACAGCTGTGAAATCCCCAGATCGACTCCAGCAACAATTTAACAAGCTCCCTCTAGAGGAGTATTTCTATCCATCTTTTGAAAGCAGGTCCAACAAAAGAAGATTACTTTCATTTTTCAAATATTTTGTTTCTTTTGAATGCAAAAGGCAACACTGGAATCAATTTGTTTCTCTTTTTTAACTATCTGTCAAAAGACGTTCCATTCACAGTCAATGAACTTCCCCATAAATTTCTGTCTCTGACACCCCGTTCCCAGGATTGAGACGGTGGAAATTTATCTTTCTTTACTCTCTCTCCTGCAGGCTTGAACAATCAAAAATTCCCCCCCTTTTCTCCTGCTTCCAGGAGGGGTTTTGGTGGTTATAACTGAAGGAAATTTAGACCTTTATATACGACTTTCCAGACTTTAGCTTGCAAAATTTTTGCTTCAGTCTATTTACAAAAACGGAAGGCGGACTTCCTGTTTGGAGCCTTCCTGCTTCAGTGCCAAATTAAAATGTTTCTTAATCCAATTTTCCGTTCTACTCACGGGTACTTGTTTAGAGTCCAATTGTCCACAGGAAAAAGTCAGCGCTCTCCGGCAACAGCTGTGCGGCTTCACTCCGTAAAAGTAGCGGTCAATTCAAAACACCGTACTGCTCACCCCACGTCGCTTCGGATCCCCGAAAAAGGGTTTCCCTACAAGTAGGGGAGGCGCTCCTGGTGTCAGCCAAATCCCACATTCCCAGGCTTCCTCCGCCTGGGATTTTTAAGGGGTCTCCGCCTTCTCCGCGGTGGCAAGACCCAATTTTCACAGAGTGGGTTCCTCTTGGTCAGAGGAACTCCGCCATTGCCGATGGCGCTAACCCGTAAGTCCGATATGTACAATTTTATAAGATGCAGAGAGTGATATGTGCAAAAAAAATCAGAAAGGGGAGCGGAGGGAAGTCTTTGGTGGGAGGAAGAGGGAGGGATGGGGGGAAGGGGAAAAATATTGTAACTGATTAAATGGATTAATAATTTGTTATGTTGAAACTATTCAATAAAAATTAAAAAAGAAAGAAAGCCACACAGGCAGCTATCTGATGTAGATCCCACCTTCTCCCCTTCCCTCCTTCCACTCCACCTGCAAAGAAAACTACACAGGCTGCTATCTGAGGTAGATCCCGCCATCTCCACTTACCTCCCCCCCAACCCCCCCCCCAAAGAAAGCAGCACAGGCTGCTATCCAATGTATTTCCAGCCTTCTCCCCTTTCCTCTCTACACTCCACCCCCAAAGAAAGAGCGTAGTTCAGCCTACACTTCAGTAGGACCCTGGCAGAGACACATACCCGACTGGCATGTTCTCTCCCTCCTGGTCGATCGTTCGGGAGCTTCATAAGCTTTCTTCAGCCTGAACAACACAGCGACTGATGCCAACCGACACCGGCTCACTTAGGGATCCACAGAGTTTGCGCATCATGCGCGTGACAGACCTCAGCAACTCAGCATGTTGGCTAATCTACTTTACTTACATATAAACACACAGGGAGCTCTGCAACATGGCTCCCTCTCTTTGTAGCATCAGACAGCAAAGAGAAAAAGGACAAAGGACAATAGTCCCACTTCACGGAACACAGTAACACAAACATCCTGTCTCCGTCACTTCCCACTCTGTGGAGTCAAAACATATACCGTCATGGGAAAGATAAAAATCCCATGACTGCAATCACAGATCAGGAATTCTAACATCCTCCCCCAATTCATGCACTGTGTTGCAGTCATCAGTGTAACTGCAACAACCATACAGATGCCATACACACAGTATACCCCTGTATCACCTGTTCCACCCTTGGAACTACCTGCAACTGGCCTGGCCTTGGGCCACACCATCTTGCACTTCTGACTAGTCTTGGCGTCATAACACTTCTGACTATCAGGAAGTCTCACACCTGGCTTTGTTGGGACTCGAACCCTAGCCTTGTTCCCCTCTGAGGAATCACTGTAGGCACACACGGCCTCTGGACGTGGTTCAGCTTCCTTCTCCAAGGAAACACTGCCTACCCTTACAGCCTTTGGGCTTGGTTTCCCATCCCTTGAGAACAAACCCTGTACCCCTTTCAAGACTCCGGGTTCCAAGACCTGTGTCAAGCCACTAACCACAGCTAAATCTGCAACAGCTGTGTTAGCAAACTCCTGAGCATACCTGGTGGATCTCCTCCACTGTATCAGTGGAACTCACCTCAGTGCACCTGCTGTTTATAACAGCAACAGACTTAGTATCTAAGTCTTCAGCAATGGGGTAGTCTAGGAAAATACACACATCCCCCCCCCCCCTGCTCTGTAGTCAACATTCCCAGCGAGTATAATCAGCTTGGCATCAGGCCTCAGAACTGCTCTCCTACCAGCAGGAATTCCATTGCAAAACACCATTCCAGCCAATTATGGCTATTCAGTTTCTGACACGGCATTTTAAACTCAAAGCCATGTCCCTGGGGCTTTGCCATGCTTTCCCTTTCCCTTCTGTGGCTTTTTGCAAGAGTAGCTTGTAATACTCACTCCGCAGCCAAACTGGGCGTCCTGGAAAGTCTTGGCATCAAAGCTCCCTCTCTCCGTCAGCCTCCTCTGATCTGCCCTTTGTTCTCTTTGGCAGTCGATCAAGCTGACGTCCAGTCATTTAAAGCCTTTCGAGTTTGCAGGGCAGCAGTTGAAGAAGGAGCAAAAAGGGTTTTCTTGTGTGTGTGTGTTTCTTTGTGGCTGATTAGCTGTTTTCCCTGTGCAAAGGTCAGAGGGGGCAGGGTTTCTGTTGAGGCAGGGGATTAGCTGTGGGAGGAGCGCGCAGTTATACCCATCTTTTAGATTTAGGAGAGCTAGTCTCAAACGTTTGTTGGGGGAGACCTAGGGGTTTTTTTGTGTGTAGGGGAAGTTATTTGTCCTGTCTTCAAGCTTTTTATGATGGAGGACCTCTGTAGCCACCCCCCAACGACACGATCTCAAGATGGAAGGGGAGGGAACAGCTGCAGTCGCCTGCGATTCCTGCGCAATGTTTGCCATCTTGCCAAAGGTTGCAGGCAGCTTTACCTGCAGCAATTGCATGTTGATTGCCCTTTTAAAAGACAAAGTCCAGCAACTGGAGGAACGTGTAGCTACGCTCCAAAGAATTAGAGAGCTGGAGCTCTTCTTGGAAGCAACAGAGCACACCGTCCCCACCAAGGAGGAGACAGGGGACTCCCCTGAGAAGGAGGCTAGTTCATCAACACAGGAGCCAGATATATGGAGAAACGTGACTCAAAGAAGTAGGAGGCCCAGGGTTCACTCTGATTGTTTAGAAATACACAATCGCTTTGAGGTCCTCTCCCCTAGCATGGAAGACGAAGAGCAGACTCCATTTGAGGATCTCTCCCTCATTACAGTCGATCAGGTATATGAAGACGAGTAGCAAAGTCAGTCCTCAGGGAATGTGCAGGCGACCTTGGAACGGACAGCTCACGGAAGAACCCCGACCAAACCCAAGAGGAGGTGTGTAGTGGTGATAGGGGATTCCCTACTGAGGGGAACAGAAGCAGTGATCTGTGGGCCTGACAAGATGTCTCGGGAAGTGTGCTGTCTCCCTGGGGCTAAGATCCAAGATGTAACTGAACGACTGCAAGGAATCATAAAACCCACTGACAAATACCCCTTCCTCTTGGTTCATGTGGGAACCAATGACACTGCAAGCAATAGCCTCCAGAAGATCAAAAGAGACTACGAGGCTCTCGGCAGGAAATTGAAGCAACTAAATGCACAAATTGTCATCTCGTCTGTCCTCCCAGTTGAACGACGTGGCCCAGGGAGAGAGGGGAAAATAGTGGAAGTGAACAGCTGGCTTCGCAAATGGTGTAAACAGGAACGGTTTGGATTCTTAGATCACGGACTGCAGTTTCTTGAAGATGGACTTCTGGCAAGTGATGGGCTGCACCTCACAACGGTTGGGAGAAATGTTTTTGCCAAAAACCTCAGAAACCTCATCAGGAGGGCTTTAAACTGACTAATGTGGGGGAGGGAGACAGTGCTCCTGAAGGTAGGAGTCTATCAATTGATGAAGATGATCATCCAAATGTCATAGACCAAATGGAGCAAACAGCACGCAGACCTAGTGGTGGGAGGAAAAAATCCTTAAATAAGAGACACGGGGGAATGATTAATGGACTTCAATGTCTGTACACTAATGCGCAAAGCATGGGAAATAAACAAGATGAGCTTGAGCTCTTGGTACAGCAAACTAAATATGACATAATAGGCATCACTGAAACCTGGTGGGATAAGTCCCACGATTGGAATGTAATAATGGGGGGATACAATCTATTTCGGAGAAACAGACCAGACAAGAAAGGAGGAGGAGTGGCGTTATATGTCAGGGATGTGTATACCTGTGAAGAAATCCAAGATTTAGAACCTCAAAGCCAAAGTGAGAGCATTTGGGTCAAAATTAAGGGAGAGAAGAATAACAGAGACCTCATTGTGGGAGTTTACTATAGATCCCCAAGCCAAACGGAGGACATAGATGATGCCTTCCTGGAACAGATGGCCAAGCATGCAAAAGGAAGGGAGATAGTAGTAATGGGGGACTTCAATTACCCGGATATTTGTTGGATGTCAAACTCAGCCAAGAGCATAAGGTCAAACAGATTCCTCACTGGCCTTGCAGACAACTTCATTGTCCAGAAAGTGGGAGAAGCAACAAGAGGAACAGCCATTTTAGATCTGGTCCTAACCAATGTTGATGAGCTGGTTAGTGGGGTAGAAGTGGAAGGATCATTAGGCGCGAGTGATCATGCTCTTCTGAAGTTTACTATACAGCGGAAAGGAGCAGCCAAGCATACTAGGACTCAATTTCTTGACTTTAAGAAAGCCGACTTCATAAAACTTAGGGAAGTGCTGGGTGAGATCCCATGGACAGTAATACTAAAAGGAAAGGGAGTTCATGATGGCTGGGAGTTTGTTAAGAGGGAGATAGTAAAAGCACAACGTCAGGCAATACCAATGAGACGGAAACATGGAAGGTGCCTAAAGAAGCCAGGGTGGCTGTCAGGGCTGCCACTCAGTCCCAGCTCACATAGGACCACGTTAGCCAGCGTTCAGGTTAAAAGAGTCTTTATTGGATTACAGCTTCCATTTCCAAACTGCAATATGCAGCCCTACTTCTTCTAGGT
This sequence comes from Podarcis bocagei, assembly GCF_964188305.1. Taxonomy (NCBI): domain Eukaryota; kingdom Metazoa; phylum Chordata; class Lepidosauria; order Squamata; family Lacertidae; genus Podarcis; species Podarcis bocagei. The sequence goes on along the minus strand of NC_138131.1, from coordinate 3,672,237 downwards.
CAGACCGGCGAAGACCCGTCTGAGTCTCCGCCTCTAGCACACCAGCTTAATACCCTAGCCTTGCTCCACCTCCTGCGCCTTTCCCTCCGTCTCTGGGTCCTTCTGCCCCCCGGGGTCTCCTTTTTCCTACTCTCTTCTGACGCGGACCCCCCTGACCCTTCCGCCTCCTTGCGGCGGGCTTTGGGACCTGGTTCACTCTCTGGGCTGCTTACTGCGCCAGCTTCCGCTATATTTGAACTTGGCGCGCGCGCCCAACTCTCAACCTTCCTCTTGATCGTTTCGTCGCTCCCCGAGGTGGGCGTGACTACTCCTGACTCATGCCCTCCCTCCTTCTGAAAGCCTCCGGAACCCGATATCTGGTCCCCTTTCTCCCCGCTGCTCCCGGCTGGGTACGTGGGTCCCGATCTCCAACTGCTGCTCTCTGATTCCTCTCTGGACCCTTCTTCCTGGGGTGTCCCCCTGCTTTCCCCCCTTGCTCTGACCGCTGGCGCTCCCTTCTGGGAATCCTCGGACTCACTGGATAAGCTCGGCGATCTCGGTTCGTCATCCCCACTCATCTTTCCTTCGTATTCCTCCCCCTCGCTCTCTGTCTCCTCCCTTCTCTGCGTCTCTGCTCCTGAACCCCTGACATCCATCCCCCCCTCGAAGCCCCCCCTTCCCCCCTCCCCACTTTCAAGGGTGGTTGCAGGGTGCTCCATCATCACAGGAGTGAATGCCGGATACAGTTCGCTCCTCGTTGCTGGCCGCCAACTGAAGACCTCCGAGTCTTCCTCCTCGCGTTCGTCAACGGTGAGCTGCTCCGCCTCCATTTCAGTGCCGCCGTGCTCGAAACCGAGATCCTCCCCGCACACGTCCATGTCAGTCTCTGCGTCGGTCGCTTGACCTGGCATCTCCAGCCACCTCCGGCGCCACTGCTCCTCTGGCCGATCGTCCCACCAATACGAGGTGTCGGACGCCGAACCCTCCGGTGACCCCTCTGGGGAATGTGTGCGCTGTGCGGGCTCCCCGTCCGAGTCGAAGCCATGGAACGTGCTGGAGGAAAGTGTGGGCGTGAACAACCAGTCGTCGAAGAAGCCTGCTGGCATGGGTCTGTGTGGGAAAAGGGCATGAAACTCGTCCTTGAGCAGGGGTTCCTCCAAAGCGTAGTCTGGCACCCAGCTATTAGCACTAGCCCAGGTGCCCTCTCTGGCTAGGAGGTATTCCACTCCGTCTTCCCCCCATCTGGAGTCCAAAATCTCCGTGACTTCGTTGATGGGGTCCTGCTGTGGCAATCTTCCCGCCTCCGACCGCTCCTGAGACGGACTCGGTGCTGTTCCTGGTTCCTGGAACCTGTGAGGTGTCCTGTAGGGAGTGAGCACCGACCTGTGGAACACCGGATGCATCCTGGAACCCTCCGGGAGCACCAGCCTGAAAGCTACTGGGTTGATCTGCGCTTCGACTTGGTATGGACCGAGTTGCTTGTGCCCCAACTTCTTTTTGGCTAACGATCTGGTCGGCACTGCGTGGGCTGCCAACCAGACCCAGTCTCCCACTCGCATCTCTTCGCCAACCCGCCTGTGCTTGTCCGCTTGCACCTTGTATGCGCGCTTCGCTAGCTCCAGCTGCCGTCGGAGTTGATCGTGGACCTCCTGCAACTCAGACGCGAAAGCGTCCGCCGTCTGCGGTTCCCCTTCCCCCACTCTGTCCAGTCCCGGGAAGGTTCTGGGATTCCTCCCATTGTTGGCGAAGAACGGTGTCACCCCCGTGGACACGTGCTTCGTGTTGTTGTAGGCGAACTCGGCGAGCGGCAGGTAATCCACCCACGTCGCAGGCTGTTGATTGGCATAGCATCTCAGGTACTGCTGCATGATGGCATTGACCCTCTCCGCTTGCCCGTTGGTCTGCGGGTGTCTCGCTGATGTCAGGTTGATTTTGACGTTCAGGAAGCCCATCAGCTTCTGCCAGAAATTCGAGATGAACTGGCGACCGCGGTCGGACAGTATAGACCGCGGCAGCCCGTGCACTTTGAACACGTGATCTATGAACAGTTTGGCTGTTTGTTCTGCCGTGGCCACCTTCGCACACGGTATGAAGTGTGCCATCTTGGTGAACAAGTCCACCACCACTAGTACAGCCGTCTTGCCTCTCGAGCTGGGTAGATCCGTGACAAAGTCCAGGGCCACCCTCTCCCACGGTTCAAATGGCGTTTGCAGCGGTTCGAGCAGTCCCGCCGGTGGTTTGTGCACCGGCTTGGCCCTCTGGCAGGTGTCGCACCTCGCGACGTAGTCCGCGACTTCCCCTCTCAGTCTGGGCCACCAAAAGTCCCTTGCGACTAATTCCACCGTTTTTTCCGTGCCAAAGTGCCCGGCCGTGGGTGCGTCGTGCAACTGCTGCAGTACCTTGGCGCGAAGTTCATCTCCCGGCACGTAGATGGCCCCTTTACGTAAGAGCAAGCCGTCCCGTATCTGGAACTCGTCTCTCTTCGCCGTGCCCTTGTGCACCTCGGCCATCTTCGCCTGCGCGAATGAGTCGTCCTGCAACGCCCGCCGCACCGCATCCAGGTCAACTGTGGCTGAAGCGCACGCCCACGCTGTTGGCGCGAAGATGTGCATGGCTGCCGCTGGCGTCGCCTCTTCGAGGTATTGCGGTTTTCGGGACAGTGCATCCGCCATGATGTTGGTGTCGCCTGGGACGTACTCTATTCGGAAATCGAAGTCAGCAAAGAACTCCGCCCAACGTATCTGCCTCTGGTTCAGGAACTTCGCCGTGCGCCAGTGCTCCAGATTCTTGTGGTCCGTGCAGACCTGCACCGTGTGCTTGGCGCCGATCAGGAAGTGCCTCCACGCCTTGAAGGCTGCATGAATGGCAAGCAACTCCCTGTCCCAGATGGTGTAGTTCTGCTCCGACTTGCTGAGCTTTCTGGAGTAGAACGCTCCCGGTCTCCAGACCCCCTGTGGGTCCCTCTGCAGCAGGACAGCTCCCACTGCTCTATCGGACGCGTCTGTCTCTACCCGCATCGGTCTGCTGGGGTCGATATGCAGCAGTTGCTCCTCTGACGCGAAGAGACGCTTGAGTGCCTGAAAGGACTGCTCTGCCTGCTCCGTCCAGACGAATTTCTTTTTCTTGGAGCTTAGCGTGTCCGTAATAGCCGCCGTCTGCATCGCGAACCCTTTGATAAACTTGCGATAGAAGTTGGCGAAGCCGACAAACCGCTGGACCTCCTTCCAGTTGCGCGGGCTCTTCCAATCCAACACCGCTCGCACCTTGGCGCTGTCCATGGCTAGCCCCTTGTCCGACAACTTGTAACCCAAGAAATCCACCTCCGTCGTGTCGAACTGGCACTTCTCCAGTTTGGCGTACAGTCTATGCTGCTGCAACCTCTCCAGCACCTCCCGAACGTCTTGGTCATGCGCTTGCTGCGACTCGGAGAATATCAGGATGTCATCCAGAAAGCAGACGCACTTCTTGTAGAGGAGTCCTGCCAACACATGATGCATGAAAGCTTGAAAACAGTGAGAACCACTTTGCAATCCGAACGGCATCACTCTGTACTCGTAGGTGCCCAGAGGCGTGAACATGGCTGTCTTCCACTCATCGCCCTCCCTCATGCGGATGAGATTGTACGCCCCTCGCAGGTCCAACTTGGTAAACACGCGTCCCTTGCGCACCGTCGCCAGTAGGTCGTCAATCCTGGGCATGGGGAAATCAGAGGGCTTGGTCATCTTGTTCAAGAGGCGAAAATCCACCACCAGCCTCTTTTGGGGCGTGTCCTTCTTCTTCACAAAGAAAACAGGACTGCCCCCTACTGCCCTGGACTCCCGGATGAAACCGCGCTCCAAATTGTGATCTATGAACTGTTTGAGTTCCTGTAGTTCATCCTCAGACATGGAATACAGCCTCCCCTTCGGTAGCGTCGCCCCTGGTAGGAGGTCAATCTTGCAGTCATATTGCCTGTGCGGTGGTAACTTGTCTGCCTCCTTCTCGCAGAAGACCTCCAGAAAGTCTGCGTATTTGTGGGGGACTGCTTGCAACGTTCCCAACTGCAGTTGTGATTCCTCCTCTTCTCCCTCCTGTCCGGGCAGGATGCAGTGTTCTGCGCAGTAAGAGGAGCCGAAGATCAGCTGTCGCTGGTACCAAGCCAGTGTCGGACTGTGCCTGTCCAGCCAACTCATGCCCAACACAATTGGTGTGTCCGACAGTCGTGTGACGTTAAAACTGATGACTTCCCTGTGGTTGCCAAGGCGCATCACCATTGGCGGCGTTTGCTTCACCACCTGCCCCCCCAGCAACTCTCTGCCATCCACTGTGACGACTTGCAGGGGCAGAGTGGCCGGTAATAGCTGTATAGCGTGCTGCTCCACAAAATCCTGTGCTATAAAGTCTGCGTTGCTTCCAGAATCCACAGAAAGCGGGACTTCGATAGTGACGCCATCGGGCAGCTGGAGAGATGCTGTGAGTTGCACTACTGGTTTGGGTGGGAGGGGGTCTGTGGGTTGCAAGATCGCTGGGGACTGCTTCAGTGATGCGTCTGGCTGGGCCCCAGTGCCTCTGTCTCCAGCCAGACATCGTCATTTCCCTGCTGGTGTTCGCTGTGTTGCGTGGCCGCTTTCACCGTTGCGGAGGCTGCAGTGTGCTTGGAGCTCCTCTGGGGACACTCTTTCGCCAAGTGTTGAGAGCTGTCGCATATATAACACTTCCTGGTCCCTCTAGGAGGTTTAGTCTTGACTGCCGCCGGTGCAGGGGCTCTGGTAGCTGACTGAGCCCTGGCTCCTCCCACCTCCATAGGTTCCACTCCCCCTCCTGGCGGAGGTGTAGATTGTGCACGCGTAGCGTCCTTGGGAACGAAAGAGAAACTTCTCGCTGCTTCGCGCCCTCCACGTCCTTCGTCTCTGCACCATGGACGTTCTTCCAGCCTCACCCCCACAGTCAGCGCCCTTTGGACCACCTCCTGCGTGCTCCGGGGCCTCTCCCCCCTCGCAATTTCGTCTTTAACAGCACTGCTCAAACCCTCCCAGAATAGGTCTCTGACTGGGGGCGAATCCCGGTCCCATTCCAAGGCACTGACCAGCGCAAAAAAGCGGGCGTGATACTGGCGTACGCTCGCCCTCCCTTGTTTCAGTCCATGAATCTCCCGTCGGGCAAGATCCACGTCAATGGTAGATAAAAAGCACGCATCCATCGCTTTGATAAAGGCATCTGCATTCTGAAGTGCCGGATCTTTATCCCTCCACAAATTGCGTAGCCACGCTTTAGCATCCCCATGCAAATGGGATAGTATAAACCCCACTTTCTCTTCCTCATCCCTAAAGTCTTTCGCCAGCAGTTGCAGTGCGCACATTACGTCTGCTCGAAAATTGGGGTACTGTTGTAAATTCCCATCGAAGTGAGCCACAAGCCCTCCTGCTCTCCGTGCCAACCCAACCCCCTCCGGTCTGGGTCCTGGCTGCCCATGCTTAACCAATGCTTCAAACCTGGCGTGGAGATCTCTGTAGGCGGCTGCCGCATCCTCCTCCCTTTTCTTGGATGCCTGTACCTCCGCGTTCAATTGGGTCACTGCCTGTTGCAGCGCTGAAATTTTCTCTGCTTCCGTCATCTCTGCCAACCGTTGTGAGCTCGCTCCCAAACACCAATTTCCTCCTCTAGCTGCTTCTGCCTCCGCTGCGAGGTATCAGGTGTCCGAAGCTTAAATGAGACGGGTCTTACTGTCAGGGCTGCCACTCAGTCCCAGCTCACATAGGACCACGTTAGCCAGCGTTCAGGTTAAAAGAGTCTTTATTGGATTACAGCTTCCATTTCCAAACTGCAATATGCAGCCCTACTTCTTCTAGGTCAGACCGGCGAAGACCCGTCTGAGTCTCCGCCTCTAGCACACCAGCTTAATACCCTAGCCTTGCTCCACCTCCTGCGCCTTTCCCTCCGTCTCTGGGTCCTTCTGCCCCCCGGGGTCTCCTTTTTCCTACTCTCTTCTGACGCGGACCCCCCTGACCCTTCCGCCTCCTTGCGGCGGGCTTTGGGACCTGGTTCACTCTCTGGGCTGCTTACTGCGCCAGCTTCCGCTATATTTGAACTTGGCGCGCGCGCCCAACTCTCAACCTTCCTCTTGATCGTTTCGTCGCTCCCCGAGGTGGGCGTGACTACTCCTGACTCATGCCCTCCCTCCTTCTGAAAGCCTCCGGAACCCGATATCTGGTCCCCTCTCTCCCCGCTGCTCCCGGCTGGGTACGTGGGTCCCGATCTCCAACTGCTGCTCTCTGATTCCTCTCTGGACCCTTCTTCCTGGGGTGTCCCCCTGCTTTCCCCCCTTGCTCTGACCGCTGGCGCTCCCTTCTGGGAATCCTCGGACTCACTGGATAACCTCAGCGATCTCGGTTCGTCATCCCCACACATCTTTCCTTCGTATTCCTCCCCCTCGCTCTCTGTCTCCTCCCTTCTCTGCGTCTCTGCTCCTGAACCCCTGACAGTGGCTATCTAAAGAACTTTTAACTGAGTTAAGATTAAAAAAGGATGTGTACAAAAAATGGAAAAGGGGGGAAACCACCAAAGAGGAATTCAAACAAATAGCCAGCACGTGTAGACACAAAGTCAGAAAAGCTAAAGCACAGAATGAACTCAGGCTTGCTAGAGAGGTTAAAAGCAACAAAAAAGGCTTTTATGGGTATGTTCGTAGCAAAAGGAAGAACAAAGAAACAGTGGGGTCACTCAGAGGAGAAGATGGTGAAATGCAAACAGGGGACACAGAAAGGGCTGAACTCCTCGATGCCTTCTTTGCCTCAGTCTTCTCCGATAAAGAAAACAATGCCCGACCTGAAGAATTTGGAGCAAATGATTCAGCAAAGGAAACACAGCCCAGAATAACTAAGGAGATAGTACAAGAATACTTGGCTAGTTTAGATGTATTCAAGTCTCCAGGGCCAGATGAACTGCATCCAAGAGTATTAAAAGAACTGGCAGATGTGATCTCAGAACCACTGGCAGTCATCTTTGAGAATTCCTGGAGAACAGGCCAAGTTCCGGCAGACTGGAGGATGGCAAATGTTGTCCCTATTTTCAAAAAGGGGGAAAGAGAGGACCCAAATAATTACCGCCCAGTCAGTCTGACATCAATACCAGGGAAGATTCTGGAGCAGATCATTAAGAAAACAGTCTGTGAGCACCTAGAAAGGAATGCTGTGATCACCAATAGTCAGCATGGATTTCTGAAAAATAAGTCATGTCAGACTAACCTGATATCGTTTTTTGACAGAATTACAAGCCTGGTAGATCAGTGGATATAGCCCACCTTGATTTCAGTAAGGCATTTGACAAGGTGCCCCATGATATTCTTGTAAAGAAGCTGGTAAAATGCGGTCTTGACTATGCTACCACTCAGTGGATTTGTAACTGGCTGACTGACCGAACCCAAAGGGTGCTCATCAATGGTTCCTCTTCATCCTGGAGAAGAGTGACTAGTGGGGTGCCACAGGGTTATGTCTTGGGCCCGGTCTTATTCAACATCTTTATCAACGACTTGGATGATGGACTCAAGGGCATCCTGATCAAATTTGCAGATGACACCAAACTGGGAGGGGTGGCTAACACCCCAGAGGACAGGATCAGACTTCAAAACGACCTTGACAGATTAGAGAACTGGGCCAAAACAAACAAGATGAATTTTAACAGGGAGAAATGTAAAGTATTGCACTTGGGCAAAAAAAATGAGAGGCACAAATACAAGATGGGTGACACCTGGCTTGAGAGCAGTACATGTCAAAAGGATCTAGGAGTCTTGGTTGACCACAAACTTGACATGAGCCAACAGTGTGACGCGGCAGCTAAAAAAGCCAATGCAATTCTGGGCCTCATCAATAGGAGTATAGCATCTAGATCAAGGGAAGTAATAGTGCCACTGTATTCTGCTCTGGTCAGACCTCACCTGGAGTACTGTGTCCAGTTCTGGGCACCACAATTCAAGAAGGACACTGACAAACTGGAACGTGTCCAGAGGAGGGCAACCAAAATGGTCAAAGGCCTGGAAACGATGCCTTATGAGGAACGGCTAAGGGAGCTGGGCATGTTTAGCCTGGAGAAGAGGAGGTTAAGGGGTGATATGATAGCCATGTTCAAATATATAAAAGGATGTCACATAGAGGAGGGAGAAAGGTTGTTTTCTGCTGCTCCAGAGAAGCGGACACAGAGCAATGGATCCAAACTACAAGAAAGAAGATTCCACCTAAACATTAGGAAGAACTTCCTGACAGTAAGAGCTGTTCGACAGTGGAATTTGCTGCCAAGGAGTGTGGTGGAGTCTCCTACTTTGGAGGTCTTTAAGCAGAGGCTTGACAACCATATGTCAGGAGTGCTCTGATGGTGTTTCCTGCTTGGCAGGGGGTTGGACTCGATGGCCCTTGTGGTCTCTTCCAACTCTATGATTCTATGATTCTATGATTTGGTCAGTTTAGGAATCAAAATGGTTCCAGGTTGGACTTCCTGTGTTGATCTATGTATGTGCAGTTATGAACATCACCATATATCTAAGACCATAAAATTCCTATCACAGTATCAAAGGATAAAGACATCCAGGAGCCAGAGTCATGGGCTTTGGCTTACCGTGATGACATCCAATATGCTGGGGAGGCTGTGGACACTGTCTCCTGCCAAGACGTCTTTGACCACCACCTCTGTGCTATCCTATTGTGGATGGGGGGGGGGGGGGAGAATAATGAGACCACATTTCAGCTACGCAATTACAAGCTAAGTTCAAAGACCTCTGTGTGTGTCTCTGGGAGTGACTGGCCTTGAAAAGCAAGTAATAAATAAGCAGAAGTGTAGCACCCTGCTTGTGGTTAACGCTTAGCTGGAATGAAATATTCAACGCAGCAATAGAGAAATTAAAATAATTATTTATTTGTCAGACAAATAAATGAGAGGCACAGTGGTATATGGTTACCAAGCTCTGGCCTGGCTCCTGCCATTATGGCCAGCCCTTATATTCCCTTAATCCAGCCCCCCTTTGCTCCTCCTGTGGCTGCCTCTGTCCAATCAGCCTAGTTGGATTTCCTATTGGCTGATTGCTATATCCAATCCTAAAAGATACACCCACATCCTCCTGTCCTTATATGGAACACAAACAGCTATATATTGTTACATCTATAAATGACAAATAAGTAGTAATATATCTTACATGTGTCTCAACAAGGAATCTTAATTACCAGCTCACCTCTTGCCCTCCCTGCCCTATTGCCTTCTAAAACAAATGGTTAATCTTAAATTTTTATCTTAAACATATGTCAAGGATCTTGAGTTTCACATCAACATTGAAAGATATCCTTCATTTGAAGGTTTCTAAACAAATGTCTGACAGCTAATATATCAGGATAGCATTTGATGGCGTCTTCCTGTCTGGCAGGGGGGCTAAACTGCTGGCTGACTTAATTCCAGGATAAATACAACTCTTCTAGCATTTGTTAAATCCTTTGCATAATTACATTTAAGCCAATATATTTAATACACAACACAGATAGCCTCTTAAAAGGAATAAGGCCTTTTTAAAGTAGAGAGAGAAAGAAAAAAGAACTCAGTTTAAAACAGTTTCAGAAGAAGCCTCCCCCCCTTCAGCAAGCTGCTTTTCCCATTAGCTCTTCCTCAAACTCTCTCAGTTTAAGAAAGATACAGCTTTAAAAAGACTTCCCAAAAAAAGCCTCTCTTTCTGTGTCAGCTAGATGCTTCTCCCCATTTGCCTCTGGCCTTAGAAAATACAGCTCAAGGTTTAAGAGAGGCCCATGGTATCATTTTACTATTTGCCCATTCCTAATTATATTTATCTCTGCCTTTGTTATCTTCTGTAACATGTAGGGTCAGTGTCATTACTCAGTCTGTAATTTCAGCTTTTACGACTTTGAGAATTGCTTTCTGCTATCAATCAAAAGGGGCCCCTTTGTCTAGGAAAACATTACCAGTGTTTTCTTAAGCAGCTAGCCTTCTTGCCTGGCATGAAACATTTGAAAATCTACTTTTGAAAATCTAAGCCCTCTTTAATATACAAGTCCTGATCAAACATTAATAAAATGCAGGCTTATGCCTGATGCCTCATTCCCCCCTTTCAAGCTCAAGGACCTTCATCCCAAGTGTCCTTGATAGCTTGACCTTCATCATATTCCTGAGGTAAAGCTCTGTATAGGGCCATGATATGAGGTAGAGTTTCATTTGAAACCATCTTGCTAATTGTACTTCTAAAACATGAAATGATACATGGCATCATACATAAAACCATTACCACTACTGTCAAGAAAAACAAGCAAGACAATAGTATCCCTTTGAGTCCTGTGACATTAGGTAACCAATTGGTGAGCCATCCCATATCCCATCCTTCCCATGTTTGTACTGGGACATGTGCTATATTCTCCATCTTTGTGGCCAACACACGGATTGCCTCACCATTATCTGAAATGTTAAAGCAACAGGCATTCCCTGTCAAATTCAAGACTCCACATAGGCCTCCCTGCTTGGCAAGTACATAATCCATTCCCATTTTCAGCTGCAAAATGGCGGCTCTACTTTCATCCAACTGTTGTGCAATAAGTCTCAAACTCTTGGCCGTTGCATTGGTTACAAGTTCCACTACTGCTTGCAATCGAATTATTCTGTTTAGATTATAAATAGGATCCCGTGCCCCTTGTATGAGCTCACCAGGATTCCAGGAGGCAGGATCATAATAGGCTATAATGCGCTCTGGTGGCCAATCATCAGTACCGCTCCAACTTTGGGTACTTCCTCCTGCTATATGAGAAATATCAGCGTTTCTTCGTGTACGCTTGGCCAAATTAGTGGGCATAATCCACATTGGTGGTAATACCCATCCCAGGAAACAAGTCCCACTCCATTTGGAGGGGAGTTTCTTGTATGCCCATTCTCCACATATCCACCACAACCATCGTGTCTGAGGTCTTTGGTACGTGGAGTACAGAAGGCGAAATAGCAAAAGAGGTAGAGAGTTCACAGTGCAGTATGTTAGATTGCCTTTTTCTGTCACAGTTATGTTCCATACCACTTTCCATGCATGAATAAAAGGAGGTGCACAGGGCAAGGCATCCCGAGTTCGATAGGTAGTATCGTGTGCCCAGGTATTCTTAATATTATCCCAAGTATAGTGACAATGAGAAGAGCCTATCATGGTAGAATCAGCTGCATCTGATGATCTATGTACACAGAATTCCCCTTGTACAGGTATAACTCGTAATGGTTTAGTTGAGTTCCATCCGGGGAAATTCTGTACTTCTGTTTGGTGTGGTATTTCGCTTACCATACCAATGGCATCTAATGGTATCGGTAATAAGGGCATACCTCCCTCTGAATCATCTGGCCCGAGAGAGCAAACAAGGCAATTGGTCCTATTTGCAACATTGGCTACCATTTCAGCTAAACCTACCCACATATTGTGGTCATGGTGGAATCCATATTTAGTCAATTTGGCCAGATTCAAGGACCCTTCCCCTTCCCAAGGGATCAGGATTAATAATAGAATCATGTTGATGTCTAGCATATGCATTCCTTCCACAAAAGATTACCTTATTGTGATAGCAAATAAATATTAGTCCCAATATAATTCCCCCAGTGACAGGAATGGGGAACCACCAAGACCAAAACATATATCCCGAGGATCCCCAATGAGTAATATCTCTGATAATTGTTCCACAAGGGGGTGGGCAGTCAATTAATTGTGGGGCAGTCAATCAATTGTATAAGAGAATCTTTCCTTTCACAATCGCTGGTTCAGATGCTCCTCAAGCTTCAGGCGTGCGCAGGTCAGCCAGCTTCCAGGTTGTGGCTGCAGCAGGCCGGTCGTCTAATGTTGCCCGTGACCTAGCCCGTTCCCGGTAGGGCTAGATACAGGGGTTTTTGGAGAGAGTCAGTTTAAGAGGATTAGAGGGGTCACCTTTGCACGTCCAACTGCCTTCGGACTTCTTCAAACGGGAGTGATGAATCCAGGGGGTCACCTCAGCTACCTTCACCGCTGTTGGAGTAGAGAGCAAGACGGTGTAAGGTCCACGCCACTTAGGTGCAAGTGGATCACGTTTCCACTCTTTCACCCATACGCTATCGCCAGCCTGGAACTGATGAATCGGCTCGGCAATGCTGCACGGCGTGCGCTCGAGGGCCCACCTGTTAAGAGAAACAAAAACACGGGAGAGAGATTGCACTTGTCCCTGTGTCACATGGTCTCCTATTTGTTTAAGATCAGCTGAAATATCCTGAACAAAGGAGGGCGGTCTCCCATACAGGAGCTCAAAAGGTGACAACTTAAGTCTTTTTGTGGGTGCACACCGAACACGAAACAGTGTTATGGGTAACACATCTACCCATCCCAATCCCGTTTCCTGGGTTAATTTTGCCAATTGGGTTTTCAGAGTCCGATTCATTCTTTCAGTTTTCCCTGAACTCTGAGGCCTATAGGCTGCATGCAGTCTCCATTTCACTTGTAGGACTCGACATACTTCTTGTACTACTTGATCAATGAACGCTGGCCCATTGTCACTTCCAATGCATCTAGGTAATCCAAACCTCGGGATCAATTCAGTGAGGAGTCTCTTAGTTACCTCTCGTGCCTTTTCAGTTCGGGTGGGAAAAGCTTCAACCCATCCGGTAAGAGTATCTACAAACACAAGGAGATACTTGAATCCCTTAGAAGGGACCAGCTCTGTGAAGTCCACAATTAGGCTTTCCATGGGGACATATCCCACATGTTGGATTCCAGGAGGTTGTACCGGTCCCTGCCTGGGATTGTTTTTAGCACAAAGAACACATTTCTGTGAAATGCAAGTTGCTAATTGTGATAGGTTAATAATATACAACTTCCGACTGAGACTCTCTCTGGTTGCAGTACCGCCAAGGTGAGTAGATTCATGATAATTTCTTACAATTGTGCCTGCTAGATGATGAGGTACATAAATCCTATTGTCTGGCAGGATCATCCAACCGTCCTTCACAACTGCTCCTTCCTGTTCAGCCCACTTCCTCTCTTCTGGGGTATAGTGAGGTTTAACTTCTTCTGGAACTACCTCTGGTATGAGGGCTGCGATAAATCCTCCCACAGGCTTTTGGGCTGCCTCTCGAGCTGCTTTGTCAGCAGCATGATTTCCTCTGGTTATTGGATCCCTTCCTCGTCCATGACCTTTGCAGTGCATTACAGCAATCTGTTCTGGAGCCCATACTGCTTCTAACAGGATTTCTACTTCAGGTCCATATTTCAAGGCTTTCCCGTGGGCTCCTATTAGACCTCTTTCTTTCCATAGAGCACCATGTGCATGCAGGGTTAAGAAGGCATATTTAGAATCAGTATAGATGTTTGCCTTACATCCGGCTGCCAATTGCAGAGCTCTAGTTAAACCTATAAGTTCAGCTTTTTGTGCCGAGGTGCCAGCAGGCAAAGCTTCAGCTTCCACAACTTCCTCATTGGTGACCACAGCATATCCTGCTCGTCTGGCACCTTCATGCAGGTAACTGCTACCATCAGTATAATATACAACATCTGGATTTTTCAATGGTTCATCTTTCAGATCGGGTCTACTGGAATAAACTTCATCCATTATTTGGAGACAATCATGTGATTCTTCATCATCTACCTCTGGTAGGGGCAGCAAAGTCGCTGGATTGAGCATATTCACTACTCGTAGATGAATCCTGGGATTTTCACACAATAGGCCTTGGTACCTAGCCATCCTTGGGTTCGTTAGCCAATAACTACCCTTATATTCCATGAGTGTCAGAACAGCATGAGGTACATTCACATACATCGTCTGGCCGAAGGTAAATTTATCAGCTTCTTTGACAAGGCTGGCAGTGGCCGCTACTGCCCTTAGGCATGGAGGCCATCCTTTTGCTACTGAGTCCAATTGTTTTGACAAATAAGCTACTGGACGGTTCCAACTTCCTAATCTCTGGGTCAGGACTGCCGCTGCAATCCCATTCTGTTCATGTACATACAGCTGAAAGGGTTTTTCCGAATTAGGCAGTCCAAGGGCTGGGGCCTCCATAAGTCGTTGTTTGATAACTAAAAAGGCTTGTTGCTGCTCAGGTCCCCATACGAATGGGTCCTTTTCTGCACCTCGAGTGCTTTCATGTAAGGGTTTGGCCAGACTGCTGAAATCAGGTATCCATAGTCTACAAAACCCTGCTGTTCCCAGGAATCCTCTGAGTTGTTTCCTTGTGGTAGGTTCCTTGATAAGGCAAATAGCTTCTTTCCTCTCTGGCCTCAATGCTCGTTGTTGGTGTGAGATGTCAAAGCCCAAATATTTGACCTTTTCTAAACATAACTGTGCCTTTTTCTGGGAAACTCGGTAGCCAGCTTCCCAGAGCAAGTGGAGCAGTTCCTCTGTACCTTCTTTACAGGTATCAAAATCCTTTGCTGCTAGTATAAGGTCATCTACATATTGCAGAACCACCTTTTCTCCAGGTATTGAGGGGTAACTTGTTAGATCCTTCGCCAAGGCAGTGCCAAATAAAGTTGGGGAATTTTTGAATCCCTGGGGCAATCTCGTCCAGGTTAGCTGGCCTTTTGTTCCTGTTAAAGGGTCTTCCCACTGGAAGGCAAATATAGGTTGGCTCTGTGGTGCCAGCCGGCAACAGAAGAATGCATCTTTCAAGTCCAATACAGTAAAAAATGTTGCTTCTGGTGGGATCAAACTCAGCAGGGTGTATGGGTTTGGTACATTTGGGTGCAAGGTCTCGATAGCCTGGTTTACGAGCCTCAAGTCCTGCACTGGCCTGTATTCATCTGTCCCAGGTTTTCGAACAGGCAAAAGGGGTGTGTTCCATTCTGATTGGCAGGGCTTAAGCAGACCATATTTTAATAGGCGGTCCAAATGTTTCTGGATGCCCTCTGCTGCTCGCCGGGGTAAAGGATATTGCTTTACAGATACAGGGGTAGCCATAGGTTTTAAGGTTACTACAATTGGAGCTATATTCTTGGCCATTCCTGGTGGGCTATTTTCGGCCCATACTCCTGGTGGCACCTGTAGAGTTCGGAGGAGCTTGTTTAACTCTGTATCCAATGTGGGTTGGACTTGCAGGGCTGACATTAGGCGCCATGATTGTTCCTTAGGTACTGAGAGGGAAATTATTCCTGCTGCCTTTGATGGCAGTTTCATTTCTGGACCTCGAGGAGTGAAGGTGATTTGGGCCTGCAATTTGGACAGCATATCTCTACCTAAGAGAGGTATTGGACACTCAGGTATATACAAAAACTGATGGGTTAAACGATGTCCCCCAATCTGGCATTCCAAAGGTTGGAGGAAAGACCTCTTAGCTGACTGACCAGTGGCACTTTTAATGACTACACTTTTGGATGCCTTTTTCTGCAATAGTTCTGGGAGTACTGAGTATTCAGCCCCAGTATCAATCATAAAGTCTATTAAATGGCTTCCTAATTGGATCGTGACCGTGGGCTCCTGGAAGCCTAACTTTATGGAGTCCGGTCTTTCCTAGTCTTGGGTAAAATCCTCCTCTGCCAGTCCAATGACATTGTCCCTACTCCGTCCTTGTCCAGGTCTCTGATATCTTCCATCTTGGATCATTCCCCGTCCCCGTCCCTGGTTTCTTGGGCCGGAGCCTGGGCCTGGGCCTGGGCGTACTTCTTCCAACCTCAGGGGTTCAGGACACTCCCGCTTCCAATGACCCTCCTTCTTGCAATTTGCACATTGATTCCTTCCCAGTGGTGGATTCCTTCCCCGCCCTCTTCCTCCATTTAAGGGGCGGTAGTCTTGCTTCACTGCTGTGGCTAGCATTACCATCTTTTCCTTCTGCCACTTCTTCTTCTCTTGTTTCTCAGCCTCATCCCTATTCCGATAAACTCGGCGTGCAATGGCCATAATTTGGCTCATCAGCATCCCTTCCCATCCTTCGGATTTCTGAATTTTCTTACGAATGTCAGAAGCGCACTGGGCCACAAATGTAGCAGTAATCATTCTGCTGTTTTCAGGGGCTTCAGGGTCAAAAGGAGTCCATATACGATAGGCTTCTTGCAGCCTCTCTAAAAAGTCTCCTGGACTCTCATTTGGTTTCTGTTCTACTTCTGAGACTTTAGACATATTAGTGGGCTTCTGGCATGCCCTGCGGATACCTTGCACAAGCGTCTGGCGGTAGGTGGTAAGTCTGGCCAGGTGAATTACATTGTTTGGATCCCAATTAGGATCTTCCAAGGGAAAGTTGTCTTGGAGATGACGGTCAATATTATAAATATTTCCCACTCTGGCCTGCTCACGCAAATATATCTGTGCCTTTTCAATTATGTCTCTCCTTTCCTCAGTGGTGAACAGAGTATTCAGGAGCTGGCGGCAATCTGTCCAAGTAGGACTATGAGTATTTATTATTGAAGTCACCAAGTCCATCATAGCCTGAGGTTTTTCTGCAAAAGATGGGGTGTGTGTTTTCCAATTCATCAGATCTGTAGTCGTGAATGGAATATATTGCAGGGTCGAAGTTCGAGGTGGCCGTGGTCCGAGTTGCCCGTTAACCAGCACAGGCTCCTCAAGTGCATCAAATACTCTTCTGAGAGGGGCTACTACGTGATCTTTCTCTTCGCCTTGCTCTAGGGGCCTCAAATCATAGGGGATGGTATTTGTCCCAAGGCGTTCTTTTAGCAGCTTTATACGCCTGGCTGTATTGCTTGCTGACCGATTAAGGTCTCCCTGTAACTTCTGTAATAATTCTCTAGGACTTGGATGTACAGGGGTTTGGGGTAGGCAATCAGTTGTTTCACTAAAAGAGACTGTAGATGGAGTTCTACTGGGACTCACAGATGGAATAACCACTTCTGCTTGGGCTTTATTATAGGCCTCCAATGCCTCCTGAAGATATTTATCATAATCTATCAAGGAATCAAGTTCTGTGACTCCAGCCCCATTATTCATTCCACTTTCTTGCCTTGGGGTTACAACTGGTGGAGTGTTTGGATTGGGCTCCCTTCGATGTGGAGCATAAGGTGGAGGTGGAAGCAGCTCTTCCTCTGGTCCCTCAAAAATGGGTTTGAGTTTATTTGGCAAGATTCCTTTCCTAGCTTCGGCTTTTACAGCCAATAATTTGCATCGTTGGACTTTGCATTCCCTTATCCATGGAGGATTTTTATTTAATGTGCTCAGCCAGGAATCTATATATGAAAATTGTTCTGGGCACCCTCCAATTTCTTTGGCGATGTTAGACCAAAGTTTGCTTACTAAATTTATATCAAAGGTTCCTTGAGATGGCCATTCAGTATTTTGCTTCGGCCACTCTAATTCACATAACGTTCTCAGGCGCTCTGGCGTCATTTTGACTCCATACGCCCCTGAGAAGGCTTTCTTAAAATTATTTAACATACATTCAAGAGGTGTATTTTCCCCTTTTGAACCCCCAACTCCCATTGTATGGCCCTGTGAAGTATCCACTCAGTCACTCACACACACGCTTCGTGGGTTTCCTTGCCCAGATGGAGTCGCCTCACTGGGAACCGAAGTACTACCCACTCCACACTCAGGTCAGCTACAGATTGCTCTGTACTTTCTCACACATACAATGCGTTAGATACTTCACCACACACTACCTCCCATTCTTCCCTTTTCCCCCACCAGATCACCATCTGATGTATCCAACCACCTAGCGTACTCAGTTCCCACTTACTGAGACGCAGAAGTTTGATCAAGACTTCTCTTCCTCCCAATTAATTGGAGGGCCAAAAATCCCTTTGTGCACTTACCCCTGGTTGGTTCCGTTTCCCCCCCGGTCCGTCGCCGCCAGTGAGCA
Source organism: Podarcis bocagei (assembly GCF_964188305.1). Taxonomy (NCBI): domain Eukaryota; kingdom Metazoa; phylum Chordata; class Lepidosauria; order Squamata; family Lacertidae; genus Podarcis; species Podarcis bocagei. Next base: position 3,654,507 of record NC_138131.1, on the reverse strand, counting down.
GGGTATCAGACAGACGAGACTTCTGCGTTCCCCCTGGAAAAATTTACCAGTGCGCGCTTGGGTAAGCAGTTTAGAGATCCTCTCTCTTGTACCCTGCTCAGTAGAGCGAAGGGGCTGCGTTCCAGCAGACCACTTATCCGAGTCACAGGAGCACCATAAAATGTAGCACCCTGCTTGTGGTTAACGCTTAGCTGGAATGAAATATTCAACGCAGCAATAGAGAAATTAAAATAATTATTTATTTGTCAGACAAATAAATGAGAGGCACAGTGGTATATGGTTACCAAGCTCTGGCCTGGCTCCTGCCATTATGGCCAGCCCTTATATTCCCTTAATCCAGCCCCCCTTTGCTCCTCCTGTGGCTGCCTCTGTCCAATCAGCCTAGTTGGATTTCCTATTGGCTGATTGCTATATCCAATCCTAAAAGATACACCCACATCCTCCTGTCCTTATATGGAACACAAACAGCTATATATTGTTACATCTATAAATGACAAATAAGTAGTAATATATCTTACATGTGTCTCAACAAGGAATCTTAATTACCAGCTCACCTCTTGCCCTCCCTGCCCTATTGCCTTCTAAAACAAATGGTTAATCTTAAATTTTTATCTTAAACATATGTCAAGGATCTTGAGTTTCACATCAACATTGAAAGATATCCTTCATTTGAAGGTTTCTAAACAAATGTCTGACAGCTAATATATCAGGATAGCATTTGATGGCGTCTTCCTGTCTGGCAGGGGGGCTAAACTGCTGGCTGACTTAATTCCAGGATAAATACAACTCTTCTAGCATTTGTTAAATCCTTTGCATAATTACATTTAAGCCAATATATTTAATACACAACACAGATAGCCTCTTAAAAGGAATAAGGCCTTTTTAAAGTAGAGAGAGAAAGAAAAAAGAACTCAGTTTAAAACAGTTTCAGAAGAAGCCTCCCCCCCTTCAGCAAGCTGCTTTTCCCATTAGCTCTTCCTCAAACTCTCTCAGTTTAAGAAAGATACAGCTTTAAAAAGACTTCCCAAAAAAAGCCTCTCTTTCTGTGTCAGCTAGATGCTTCTCCCCATTTGCCTCTGGCCTTAGAAAATACAGCTCAAGGTTTAAGAGAGGCCCATGGTATCATTTTACTATTTGCCCATTCCTAATTATATTTATCTCTGCCTTTGTTATCTTCTGTAACATGTAGGGTCAGTGTCATTACTCAGTCTGTAATTTCAGCTTTTACGACTTTGAGAATTGCTTTCTGCTATCAATCAAAAGGGGCCCCTTTGTCTAGGAAAACATTACCAGTGTTTTCTTAAGCAGCTAGCCTTCTTGCCTGGCATGAAACATTTGAAAATCTACTTTTGAAAATCTAAGCCCTCTTTAATATACAAGTCCTGATCAAACATTAATAAAATGCAGGCTTATGCCTGATGCCTCATAAGAAATAAGGCAGACACAAACTCTGTGGCTGAGGCAACTTTCAACACAAAGCTCAGCTTGGGATACGCTTATGAGACTGGCTCCCACCACCCACACTCTGCAGGACCTAGGAGGCATAACCACCACCCCAAGGATGGGAAGACTCCTCATTCTTATTAAAGGTAAAGGTCCAGTCGTGACTGACTCTGGGGTTGCGGCGCTCATCTCCCTTTATTGGCCGAGGGAGCCGACGTGCAGCTTCCGGGTCATGTGGCCATTTCTGACAAACCAGAGCAGCACACAGAAACGCCGTTTACCTTCCCGCCAGAGTGGTACCTATTTCTCTACTTACACTTTGACTTGCTTTCAAACTGCTAGGTTGGCAGGAGCAGGGACTGAGCAATGGGAGCTCAGCTCGTTGCGGGGATTCGAACCGCCGACCTTCTGATCGGCAAGTCCTAGGCTGTGTGGTTTAACCCACAGCGCCACCCGCGTCCCCTCATTCTTATTAGTCTTTGTCAAAAGCTATATAATGAAGGTGCCAGGCACATCTCTGTAGAAAGGCTGCCACAGAGAATACCCTCTTGCAGGCCACAACTAAAGAGCAACTAAGGGAGTAATCTCTGTTGATCTTATCACCCGAGAGGGTCTGTAGTGAAGAAGGCGGCCTTTCAGGTATTTGGGGCCTGAGTCATTTAGGGCTTTAAACACTAACCTAAATACCTTGAATTGGGCCTAGAAATGAACTAGAAATCAGTGCAGCTGTTTTAAAACAGGGGTTATATGAGCTCTAAACCAAGACAGGCAGAACTTAGGTAGCTACTGAGCATACAGCCAACAGGCCTCTCAACAGAAAAATTAGAAGTTTCAGAGCATGCCTCCACCTGCTACAGCCCAGTAGTGTCTACTCTGACTCTGCCAAGCAAACAGGGGAGGGACTTTGTTATTATTTGCTCCTTATCCTATATGCTTTACTGCTCGATACTGTTTTAACTGGCAGTGTTTGGCCATGGATGTTGATGACCTGTCAGCTATCCTTACACTTTCTTGGATGCAGACTTCCAGCTTTCCATCCTGCACCACGTAGGTGCTGTTGTCCAGCTGCCCCGGGAGGAAGATGTACTCCCCTTCGTGCAGTTGGACAAAAACCATATGCTTGCAGAGCTCCAGGAAGAGAGGCTTCTCAAAGTGGCCAAGGACCCTGCAGGGAAAGAGATGAGAAGGAGCTTGCACACCAGGCATCCTGCTCCTGGCCTAAAACAGCAATGAGTCCAGAAAGGGGGAAACTCACTGCTACAGGAGGTTGCCGCAGCTGTACAGGTGGTGACCATTTTGCACGTGTTTTGATTGGCGAGTGACCGCCAATGCATGCACTATTTTTAACCCCAGAGGGGGCAGGAGCAGTACAGGGCAGGGAAGGGTGGGGCGGGCTTACACAAGCTTTGCAAACATGTGTGATGACCCAAATCGCAACCCCTGTGCAAACAGAGAGTTGCCTGTAACAGGGGCAAAAGCAGAAGGATTCACCGGCAACCTCGATTAGTCTAAGTTAGAGAGCAGCCCAAAGCCCATTTTTAGAAGGAGAAAACCAGATGCAAGGGGTTAAGATGCAAACATTGCTGCCACTGTGTCTCACTAATGAACTTCTTAGAGGGGCTGGCCTGCTCGTCGCTGGTAAACATGACAAGCTGGTCAAATGGTCCCAGTATGTCAATCCTTATTCTCCTCAAACTGAGGACATGTCAAATCCAATCTTTATGCAAACTCTTTAATGGTAGGGAAGTTGCTACTCTTCAGCCCCCACCGGCCCAGCTCTCTCATCACATTTGCCCTTACCTGACATTTTTAAGCATGTAAAGGACTTCGGAGGGCAAGTGGGAATTCTTCATGTCAAACTCTGTTAAATCTGCCTCGAGCAGAGAGGGTGGAGGCTCCTTCAGCTGCAGGGTGGGGGACTCCTTCTTGAAGTTCAGGATCCTATAGGGAATAAAGCAGAACTGGTTCACCTCACAACATGGCAATCGGGGAAAAGTGGTCCCTTCATCTTCTTCCTCCCCATTTAAACTCAGACAACCCACAGGTCCCTGCATCCCCCAATGCCTCTTTGCCAAGGACAATACTTTGGCATTCTTCCTCATCCGCTGCTGCGGGACCGTGTTTCCAACCAGAGAGTTTGGTAGAGTTGCAACCTGGAAAGGAAGAAAGGTTTCCTGAAGGAAAGAAATCTCAACTCACAGAGGAACATACAGGAAAAAGGCAACCAAGCTGGGATTTTACTATGGGTTCTATTCAGTGTTAGTTTCAATAAATCTACCCTAAGTAGGCCTAACTGAGATCCATTCATTTTAATGTGTCTACCACAAGTAGAACTTAATTGGAGTCAACCCTAAGGCATTAGATTTTTTTTTTTATAATAATTTTTATTACATTTTTTCCAGTTACACATACAACAGAAAAGAGAGAAAACATAGAAAATAGAAAAGAAGAAAAAACAGAAAATCCCGACCGTTTCAACAACTTTTTTCAAATTTCTATCGGACTTCCCCACATCTCCCGCCCAATGCATTCTTAACAATAAAAATTATCAGCAAGTTATACCCTTGTTTCATGTGTTTCTTTGTACTTTCAATTGCAATTTAAGTTTAAATCCCTTATTCTCCATTTGCTCTAGAAATATAGCATATTATTGTTTTTACACATTTAAACTTTGGTTTTTTTTTCATAAATATTATCCAATTTCTTATATAATCCACTCTCATTACTGGGGCTAACATTCCAAGTCATACGGCATCTCAAAGTTCATATAACTTATAATACTTTTGCAAATAATCCTTAAATTTTTTCCAGTCCTCTTCCATTGCTTCTTCTCCCAGATCTCGGATCCTGGCAGTCATCTCAGCTAGTTCCATGTAGTTCATCAATTGCGTCTGCCAGTCCTCCAGTGTGGGCAAATCTTGAGTCTTCCAATGCTTGGCAATAAGAATCCTTGCTGCAGTAGTGGCATACATGAAAAGAGTTCTATCCTTCTTTAACACCTTCTGGCCGACAATGCCCAGGAGGAATGCCTCCGGTTTCTTAGGGAAAGTGTATTTAAACACCTTTTTTAACTCGTTATATATCATTTCCCAGAAGGCCTTCACTCTTGGGCATGTCCACCAGAGGTGAAAGAATGTCCCTTCAGCCTCCTTACATTTCCAGCATTTATTATCGGACAAATGGTAAATCTTAGCAAGCTTGACTGGGGTCATGTACCACCTGTATACCATTTTCATAATGTTTTCTTTCAAGGCATTACATGCCGTAAACTTCATACCGGTGGTCCATAACCTTTCCCAGTCCTCAGACATGATGTTATAACCAATGTCCTGAGCCCATTTTATCATGGCTGATTTAACTGTCTCATCCTGAGTGTTCCATTTAAGCAGCAAGTTATACATTCTCGATAATAGCTTGGTCTTTGGTTCTAACAATTCTGTCTCAAGTTTCGATTTTTCCACCTGGAATCCTGTTTTTTTATCTAGCTTAAAAACCTCATTAATTTGGGCATAATGAAACCAGTCTTGCACTTTACCCTTTAACCTTTCAAAGCTCTGCAACCTCCAGTTGTCTCCAATGTTTTCTATTATTTCCCAATATTTCGGCCAACCGGCCTCCATATTGGGTTTTTTCCGAGCCTTGGCCTCTATTGGTGATACCCACCTCGGAGTTTTGCTTTCTAATAAGTCTTTGTATTTTTTCCAGACCATAAATATTGCTTTCCTGACAATATGGTTTTTAAACATTCCATATGTTTTTGCCTTGTCATACCACAAATACGCATGCCAACCTAACGAGTTATTGAAGCCTTCCAGATCCAGGACATCAGTGTTTTCTAACAAAATCCAATCTTTCATCCAGCAGAAGGCTGCAGCTTCGTAATATAACCTTAAGTCCGGCAGGGCAAACCCCCCTCTCTCCTTTGCATCAGTTAGTATTTTAAACTTTATTCGGGGCTTTTTGCCCTGCCAGACAAATTTAGAGATATCCTTCTGCCACTTTCCAAAACATTCCACTCTGTCCACAATCTGCAAGGCCTGAAACAAAAACAACATCTTTGGCAAAACGTTCATTTTTATAGCTGCAATTCGGCCTAACAAGGATAACTTCAGTCTTGACCAAATTTCTAAATCTTTTTTAACTTCTGACCAACATTTCTCATAATTATCTTTAAATAAATTCAGGTTCTTGGAAGAGAGATTGACCCCCAGGTATTTCACTTTTTTAACAATATTTAGTTCTGTTTCCTTCTGAAACCCTTCTGTTTCAGTAGCTGTCAATTTTTTCCCTAACACCTTAGTTTTTTGTTTGTTCAACTTGAAACCCGCCACCCGACCAAATTTCTGGATCAGTTCCAAAACTCTTTTTGTACTAGATTCTGGCTCCTGTAATGTTAAAACCAAGTCATCTGCAAATGCTTTCAGTTTATATTGTTTCACTCCGACCCGTATTCCTTGTACCTGCCGATCCTTCCTTATCATGTTCAGCAAAACCTCCAGAACTGAAATAAACAATAAAGGGGACAGGGGGCACCCCTGACGTGTTCCTTTTTCAATCTGAAGTTCTTCTGTCACCACATTGTTCACTATCAACTTAGCTTTTTGTTCGGAATAGATTGCTTCTATTCCGTTCTCAAACCCCCTTCCCACTCCCATCCCTTCCAAGTTTTTCTTCATAAATTTCCAAGAAATATTGTCAAAGGCCTTCTCCGCATCAATAAAAATTAACACTGCTTTAGTGTTAATATTTGTTTGTAAAAGTTCCAAAATATCGATAATATTCCTAGTGTTATCAAACAAATGTCTACCTGGGAGAAAGCCTGCTTGGTCCTTATGAATTACTTCATTTAAAACCTTTTTAAATCTATTTGCCAAAATATCTGCAAATATTTTGTAATCCACGTTTAGGAGTGAGATGGGACGGTAATTCTTGAGTTGAGTCTTTTCAGTTTCCACTTTAGGTATCAGTGTGATGAATGCTTCTTTCCACGTTTCTGGTGCCCTCCCTCCCCCCATAATCTGGTTACAAACCTCCATTAATGGTTGTGTCAAGTAGTCCTTTAACATCCTGTAATACTTGGAGGTAAGTCCGTCAGGGCCTGGAGATTTGCCTAGCTGCATGTTCTGTATGGCAACCTCGATTTCCTGTTGTGTTATTTTACAATTCAAGATTGATCTCTTCTCTTGAGATAGTTCTGGTAGGCCATTATCTTTCAAAAATTGTTCTATCTCAGTCACTTCCTCAGGCCCTTGGGTGTACAGTTTTTTAAAGTATTTCTGGAAACACTTTCTAATTTCTCCCGGTTTCTGGATATTTTTTCCTTCAACTTCTAGATTGGTAACATAATTTAATTTTTGTCTCTTTTTCAACTGCCAAGCTAGCAGCTTCCCACATTTATTCGCAGATTCAAAAGATCTTTGGTTCATTTGTTTGATTTTCCATTCCACTTCTTGGTTGATCAATTTCATATATTGTGACTGGTGAAATTTAATTTCTCTTAAAGTCTCTTTTGATTTTGGATTCAATCTTAATTTTTTCTCTCCAACTCTTATCTTCTCTAATATCTTATCCTTTTTCCCATTCCAAAGTTTTTTCTTGATCGTGTTTTGTTGTATCAGAAACCCTCTCATAACAGCTTTACTTGCGTCCCAGATTATTCTTTTTTCCACTGAGGTGTTGAGGTTAATTTCAAAGTAGTCCTTTAAAGTTTTTTGGGCCTTCTTTACAATCTCTTGATCTCTTAGCAGGTTGTCATTCATTTTCCATCTGAAGGAGTCGGCAGTAGTAAATCTCATTTCCATTTTCAGAGCGTTGTGGTCGGAGCATGTCTTTGGGCAGATTTCTACTCTTGTGGTCTTAGGTGCCAGCCCTCTAGTTGTCCAAATTTGGTCGATTCTTGTCCATGACAGATGAGCCTCAGAAAAGAAAGTTCCTTCTTTACCTAGGGGGTTTCTCGTCCTCCATAAATCAATCAAATCCATATTGTCAGTTAGTTCGAAGAAAGTTTTTGGTAGTCTTCCATCTTTAGTCAGGTTCTGGTTCTGTGACTTGTCCATATAAGTGGAGACCACCCCATTCATGTCTCCCATCATAATGATGTTAGAATAGTCCAGATAGTCCAGTAATGTCTCATGAAGCTTCTTGTAGAATTCTGATTTCCCCTCATTTGGTGCATAGATTCCTAATATCAAAACTTTTTCTCCTTGGATTTGTATTTCAATTGCCAGGATTCTTCCTTGTTCATCTTTAAACAAAAATTTTGGTGATAGATTCTCTTTTGCATAGATCACCACTCCTCTCTTTTTAACTCTGTCTGATGAGATAAATTCTTGGCCTAATCTTTTGTTTATTAACACTTTCCTGTGAAGCCTGGTCACGTGAGTTTCTTGCAGACAGATTATATCCAAATGTTCCTTCTTCAAAATATGAAAAATCCTTTTGCGTTTTTCCGGGGAATTTGCGCCATTAATATTCCAGCTATACAGCTGTAGAGACATCCTGTATCAATCTGTTGTTGCTCTTTATGGGGTGTCTTCTTTCTTGTCTAAATCCGAGGGTGCTGGCTCTTTCCCAGACTCAGGTGGAGGCCAAGGAACTGCTGTTCCCTTCTGCAGGTCTTCTCCGTGATCGTGTAGAAACTTCTGGCTATCCTCTTTCGTTTTGATTTTAATCTTCTTTCCTTTGTAGTTAAATGATAGGCCTTGTGGAAACTCCCACCTGTAAGGTATTCCGTTGCTTCTCAAAAGTCCAGCTAGGTCAGTGTAGTTAGATCTGAGATCCAGTAGTTGTTTAGGAATGTCCTTGTAAATTTGTGCTCTTCTGTCCTGGATCTCAAGTGCTTTATTGAAATGTAGGTCAAGTAGTTTGTCTCTCTCTTGCTTGGTCCTTAAGATGATCAAACAATCTCTAGGCCTGTCTTTCTTGGCAACTCTTCCCAGTCTAAATGCAGTTGTTATTTTAAAATCTGTATCTTCTTCTATACCCCAGAATTTAGAGAATTCTGCTGTCAAAAAGCCCTAAGGCATTAGAGCCTCAGCTTGTCCCTGGTACAAATAAAGGACTGAAACAATGGTGGTAAGCAAAAAACGGAAAACAGGACACTTCCTTGATCTAAAGTTCCAGACAGAGAAATGCATCCAACTCAATTCTACTCAGGAATGAACCTAACTGAGAAAAGGAATGAACCTAACTGAGATATGCACAACCTGGCCCAAATTATAACAGAAAGAGGAAAAAGGAGATGGCAGAAAACTGCAGAATGAAGAGATGGTAGAGCAAACTGGAAGAATGAACATAGGAAGCTGCCAGTCAGACTACCAGTAGATCTTGCTCAGTATTGTCTATACTGACTTGGCAACAACTCCCCAGAGTTTCGGGCGGGAAGTCTAATCCAAATCCTAGCTGGAGATGCCGCTAAGGATTGAACTGGGGCCTCATGCATGCAAGGTAGATGCTCTACCACTGAGGTACAGCCCTTCCCCAAAGAATGAGAAGCCTAGCGACGGAATGGTAAAAGTTTTATAGCTGTGGTAATTCAAGAAATAACTCCCTGGTGAATGCTGTGGCTGCTGGGAGTTGTAATCCCAAACCTCTGGAGAGTACCAGACTGACCAAGGCTGATTAAGGCGTTATATTTGCAATGTGTTTGATTTTGACATGTTCCTCCCAAACAATGCTTTGGAGGCATAACTGAGTTTCCAGCATTACAGGACGTTTCTCCTTCGTGTACATTATTGATAGATGATATTTCAGCAGCATGTTGGCAAACCGTTACCTGCGAAGGGGGTCCTTTCGCAACCAAGGGCATCTGCTTGGAACTGCAACAATGGCAATATGTTGAGCACCATCTATTAGAGTGCCATGTGTACTGCAAATGAAAGCAGGCTGCCATGGCATATCTACTAACCTATTTTCCCAGGCTCATTCTGCCCTAATAAAAAAGATTACCAATAAAAACACTGATGTGGATTTCAGAAGCGTTTCATGGTTGACTGCTGAGCTCCCAGATTTAACAACTTTGGGGATTTAGTAGTTGAAGCAGCCGTCATTCCCTCTAGCTTCCAATTTGAGTTCCATCAGATTCTGCATTCAGAGGGCCTGGGAACTCATGAGAATCCCAGGGATTCACGTCTGTGCATGATCCTCCTGTATTCTCCCCTGTGCCACTGTATGTGTGCAATCAAATTAATAATGTTGCTGGTTACTTAGCAACTACAAACTCCCTCCCCTTCATAATTCTAAGAGTTCTCTTTGATGCTTTCCCTAGTTAAGTTACAAGGGCTGAACATAAACTCAAAAGACTCTCCCCACCCTCCTTTTTCCCTCTCTCCTCCGAGCATCCACCGTCCGCTTGTATTCTAACTTTGGCCTTTCCAAGTTTTCCATCAGCATCCTATGCAGAAACTCCACTTCTTCTACAAACTCTTCAGCTGCAGGTACCAACAATCTTTCTTCCCTCCCAGGGAAGGCCCTTGGATGCCTCCCATAGTTTGCCATGAAGGGCGACACCCCTGTAGAGGTGTGCACTGTTGGGAAACTGCCAGGGAGATAGTGTCCATCATGGCCCAAGCCGGCAGTCGGACGTCCATCGATCTCCCGTAGACAGACAGATCCAGCAGTTAGCGACACGAAGCCGTTCTGGAGATAGATTGCCACATTCCAGAGCTTGTGCACACTGTTTATCAGCAGAAACACACAGCCAGAAAACTTGCACCGCAGAAGAGCATAATTTACAGACTTTATTTAGCGTAGAACAGAACAAAAGAAAACATGACCGTTCTGTGTCAGCATCTCTGGCCAACTGGCGAAATCGAAAGGAAACAGCAAGCATAAACATCCTGTGAATAGGACATGCGCAGACTCTGTGACTCCCAAAGCCTGCTCCCTTTTAAGGTGGAACGGAAATATCCAAATTCAGCCAAACTTCCCTGCCCAGTTGTTTTGCTGATGACTCACATAACATCTCAAGTATTGCTGCAAGATAGCATTCACCCTTTCTGATTGCCCATTCGTCTGGGGATGTCTAGCTGAGGTGAAGTTTATTTCCACCTCCAGCAGCTCCATTAACTTTCTCCAGAAGCGTGAAGTAAACTGACTTCCTTGATCCGTAATTAGCCTAGAGGCCATCCCATGCAACCTGAATACGTTGGCTGTTTCCTGCGCAGAAGGTATCTTGGTGCAGGGTATGAAATGCGCCATTTTCGTCAGCATGTCCACTACCACTAGAATCACTGTTTTCCTCTGAGATACCGGCAGGTCTGTGATAAAATCCATGGTTTGCTAGGTGTGGGCAAAGGCTGGAGCAACACTGCAGACGCTGCCCTTTCCCCTTTTGCCCTTTGGCAAACTGCACAACCCCTGAAGTACTCTGCTACTTCCTCCTTAATTTTGGGCCACCAGAATTCCTTGGTAATCAAGTACAGAGTCTTATTATGCCCAAAATGCCCCACTGTCGGATTGTCATGATGTTGCCTGAGAATTCTTGCTCTCAGGTCTCCATCTGGCACATAAAGCGCCCCCTTGTAGTAAAGCAAACCCTCTCTTTCTTCAAAAACCCCCTCTCTGCCTTCATTCTGTCTTACTTCTGACAGTTTCCTTTGTGCATACTCATCCCTTTCTGTGAGTGCGTGCAGCTCCTGCTCCCTTACTACGGTGGCTGCGCATTGCCATTGCTCAGGTTCAAACACATACCTCTCCATTGGAGCCTGTTGCTCTTCCATATATTCTGGCTTCCTAGACAGTGCATCTGCCCTTGCATTCTGCACTCCTGGCACATACCCTATATTGAAGTTGAATCCCCAAAAGAACTGTGACCATCTTATCTGTCTTTGATTAAGAAGTCTAACCATCCTCCAGTACTCCAGGTTTTTGTGGTCTGTATATACCTGCACCTGTTGCTGTGCCCCTGCTAAGAAATGCTTCCAATTTTTAAAAGCATCATAAATGGCCAAAAGCTCTTTGTCCCAGATCGTGTAATTCTGCTCAGAGCGGCTCAGCTTCCCTTCCCTATCCTGCTGCAGCAACACTGCCCCTATGGTCCTGTCTGATGCATCTGTATGAACCCTTATGGGTTTTTGTGGCTCTACATGTATCAGATACTCTTCTGAGACAAACACCTTCTTCAATTTTTTGAAGGCCGCCTGTGCCTCAGAAGTCCAACAGAAAGCCTTATTTCCTCTCAAGCAATCTGTGGGCAGTGATGTGTGCGTAATTGGGTATAAAATTTCTATAGTAATTACTGAAGCCTATGAACCTTTGAACATCTTTCTTTGTTTTGGGCTGCTGCCACTCTAGCACACTTTTCACCTTCCCTCTTTCCATGTGTACACCTTTTGCTGAGAGGCGGTAGCCCAAAAATTCCACTGCTTGTACATGGAACTGGCATTTCTCTAACTTGGCATACAACTTATGCTTTTTAAACCTCTCCAATACCTCTTTTACATGCTTCACATGCTCCTCTTCTGTTTCTGAGTAGATCAGCACGTCATCCAAAACACACACGCAATTTTTGTACAACAATGACCCCAACACGTGCTGTATGAAGGATTGGAACGTGGGTGTGCCCGCTTGTAAGCCATAGGGCATAACAAGGAACTCATATGATCCAAAAAGGGTATAAAAGGTGGTTTTCCACTCATCTCCCTCTCAGATTCTGATCAGATTATACGCTCCCCTCAAATCCAACTTAGTGAATATCTTACCAGTCCTAACCCTCGCCAATAGATCTCCTATCTTTGGTTAGGGATAGGCTATAGGTACAGTCACGGAATTTAAACGTCTATAGTCACAAACCAAGCAAAGTTGATCAGTGTTTTCCTTACCTACAAAGAAAACTGGGGAACCTCCTGCTGCAGTGGATTCCCTAATGAAACCCTTTTTCAGGTTCTTGTCCAAGAACTCCTTCAGTGCTTGTGTCTCTGTCTCTGACATAGAATAAAGCTTTCCAGGGGGTAATTTGGCCCCTGGCACCAGGTCTATCTTGCAACCATACTCTGTGTGTGTGTGGGGGGGAGGTAACTTATATGCCTCTTGTTCACTAAAAACATCGCTATAGGCAGCATAGTGATGGGGTATGCTTACTTCCACCTTGTGGACCCTTTCCCTTTCCACATTTGCCCCCCTTGCTCCCACTGGTTTGCCTTGCTTCTCCCCAAAACAATGTTGGACACAATGTGCTGAAACAAAAGTGTGTGATCTCTGGTGCCAAGCTATAGCAGGGACATGTTTGGCCAACCAACTCATGCCCAGTACCACTGGGTGTCCACTCAGCTTGGTCACATGGAAAGACAGCGTCTCTGCATGGTGATCCACCTCCATCCTCATGGGCAGGGTCTGGTGAGAGACATCCTCTGCCACTAGGGGTCGTCCATCAATCGTCTGGACCTGTAAGGGAAAATCTAAAGGCCCACAGGTCCAGTTGAGAAGTTCAAAAGGCGCAGCAAATCAGAGGGGGAGCTCTCTGATGCCAAGGATGATCTAGCTGGGCCTGGTGGATCAGAGGGGGTACCTGAGCTCACGCTGAGGCGTTCGACTGGGGCCACTAAAGGTAAACCACCTGACAAGTTTGAGGCCACAAGTGTATGGGTTGGAGTGGCTCAGTGTGAACCTAAAAGTTTTGAGGATGTTCAGAAACTGCCTCAGGAAGAAGCCAGCAAATGGCAAAAGGCAATGCAGAAGGAGATGAGCTCAATGGAGTCTCTAGGTGTGTTCTCCCTCATAACGTTGCCAGCTGGCAAACAGGCTGTGAGCAACAGGTGTGTTTATTGTCTTAAACCCACAGCAACTGGAGAACCACAGTACAAGGCTAGGTTAGTAGCCACAGGGTTCACGCAGCGGAAGGGGCTGCATTACATTGAGGCTGTCAGGGGTTCAGGAGCAGAGGCAAGGGCAAGGGAGGAAACAGAGAGCGAGGGGGAGGAGGCAGAAGAAAAGATGAGTGATGACGACGACCCGAGATCTCCGAGTCTTTCCAGTGAATCAGAAGATTCACAGAAAGGAGCACCAGTGGCCAGGGCAAGGGGGGAGACTAGGGGGACACCCCAGGGAGATAGAGCCAGAGGGGACTCAGAGGAGAGCAGTTGGAAATCGGGACCAGCGTCACCGCCAGAGAGCAGGGAAGAGGAAGGGAGCCAGGGATCAAGCGCTGGCAGCTCACAACAGGGGGGAGGGCATGAGTCAGGAGTGGCCACACCTCCATCGGGGAGCGAAGAGACGGTTAGACGGAAGGTGGAAGGTTGGGCGCGCGCGCCAAGTTCAAATGCACAGGAAGGTGGCGCAGTAGGCAGCCCGGAGAGGGAGCCAGGTCCTAAAGCCCGGCGCAAGGAGATAGGAGGGTCCGGGGGGTCCGCGTCAGAGGAATCCCGGAAGGAAGAGACCCCGGGGGGCAGAGGGACCCAGAGAAGAACAGTCAGGCGGAAAAGGTGGAGCAGGGATAGGATATTAAATTGGTGCACAAGGGGCGGAGATTCAGACGAAGCTTCGCCGATCTAAGCATAAGACGTAGAGTTGCACGCAGCAGCTTGAGAATGGAAACTGTAACTCAATAAAGACTTTTAATTAATGATCGCTGGCTGGCGTGATCCTCTGTGAGCTAGGATCTGGGAGCAACCCTGACAGTAAGCTTCGTCTCCTTAAATTGTGGGCATCCACGGCCTCGCGGAGAGGAGAGAAAGCGGGTGCCTACTAACGAGCTCACGAACGGCAGACAAGATGACGGCCGAACAGCAAATAGCAGAACTCAGAGAAGCAGTATCACGACTGAATGCCGAGGCTCTGGCATCCAGGAAGAGAGAGGAGGATGCAGCTGCCGCCTACAGGGATCTCCAGGTCAGGTTGGAAGTGCTTACGAAGCAAGGGCAACAGACACCCAAACCGGAGGGGATTGGGTTGGGGAGACGCACAGGCGGTCTGGTCTCTCACTTTGATGGGAATTTGCAACAGTACCCCAACTTTAGAGCAGATGTAATGTGTGCACTGCAACTGCTGCACAAAGACTTTAGAGATGAAGAAGAGAAGGTGGGGTTCATCATGTCCCATTTGCATGGAGATGCTAAAGCATGGCTGCGCAATTTGTGGAGAGATAAGGATCCTGCGCTCCAAAATGCGGATGCCTTTATTAAAGCGATGGATGGGTGTTTTTTATCAAGCATTGACGTGGATCTTGCCCGGAAGGAGGTGCATGGACTAAGGCAAGGGAGAGCCAGCGTAAGGCAGTACCATTCCCGCTTTTTCGCTTTGGTCAGTGCCCTGGAATGGGACAGAGATTCGGCCCCGGTAAGAGACCTGTTTTGGGAGGGATTGCACAGTTCGGTTAAAGATGAAATTGCGAGGGGGGAGAGGCCCCGGACCACGCAGCAGATCGTTCAGAGGGCGCTGGCGGTGGGGGTGCGGCTGGAAGAACGTCCGTGGAGCAGGGACGAAGGGCGTGGAGGGCGCGAACCAGCCAGGGGCTCCTCCTTCCTTCCCAGAGAAGCAGCGCGTGCGCAATCCACGCCTCCGCCCGGAGGAGGGGCGGAACCTATGGAGGTGGGAGGTGCAAGGGCTCAGTCAGCAGCCAGAGCCCTAGCACCGGCAGCAGTGAAAGCGAAGCCTCCTAGAGGGAACAGGAAGTGTTACGTCTGCGAGGAGCCAGGGCATATGGCGAAAGAGTGTCCCCGGAGGCTCCACAAGCACACTGCAGCCTCAGCAATGGTAACTGCAGCAACGCAGCAAGGAGAACCACAGCAGGGAAACGACGCAGTCTGGCTGGAGGAAGAGGCACTGGGGCCCAGCCAGACGTCTCAGTGAAGCAGTCCCCAGAGATTTTACAGCCCATGGACCCCCTCCCGCCCAAACCAGTAGTAAGACTCACCGCATCTCTCCAGCTGCCCAATGGGATCACCCTAGACGTGCCAATCACCATCGACTCAGGAAGCAATGCGGACTTTATAGGGCAGGACTTTGTCGACAGGCACGCTATACAGTTACTGCCTGCCACGCTGCCCCTGCAGGTTGTCACGGTGGATGGCAGGCAGCTGCTGGGGGGGCAAGTGGTGAAGCAAACGCCACCAATGGTGATGCGACTTGGGAATCACAGGGAAGTCATCAGCTTCAACGTCACTCAACTGTCGGACACGCCCATTGTATTGGGCATGAGTTGGCTGGACAAACACAGCCCGACGCTGGCTTGGTACCAGAGGCAGCTGACCTTCGGCTCTTCCTTTTGCGCTGAACACTGCATCGTGCCCCGGCAGGACGGGGAGGAGGAGGAGTCACAGCTGCAGCTCGGCACGCTGCAAGCGGTTCCCCACAAGTACGCAGAATTTTTGGAGGTGTTCTGCGAGAAGGAGGCAGACAGGCTACCCCCCCACAGACCATATGACTGCAAAATTGACCTGCTGCCGGGGGCGGCGCTGCCCAAAGGGAAGCTGTATTCCATGTCTGAGGACGAACTGCAGGACCTCAAGGAGTTCATAGATCATAATTTGGAGCGCGGTTTCATCCGAGAGTCCAAGGCAGCGGGGGGCAGTCCGGTATTCTTTGTTAAGAAGCGAGACACGCCCCAAAAAAGACTCGTAGTGGACTACCGCATTTTGAACAGTGTGACCAAGCCATCGGACTTCCCCATGCCCCGAATCGACGACCTCCTCGCAAAGGTACGCAAGGGCAGCGTGTTCACCAAGTTGGACCTGCGAGGGGCGTACAATCTCATTCGCATGCGGGAAGGAGATGAGTGGAAGACAGCCATGTTCACGCCCCTGGGCACCTACGAATATAGAGTTATGCCTTTTGGATTGCAAAATGGCTCCCACGTTTTTCAAGCTTTCATGCATCACGTGTTGGCGGGGCTCCTCTACAAGACGTGCGTCTGTTTCTTGGATGACATCCTGATCTTTTCGGAATCGCAGCAGGAGCATGACGGACACGTCAGGGAAGTGCTGAGCAGGCTACAGCAACATAGACTTTATGCCAAGCTAGAGAAGTGTCAATTCGACGTAACAGAGGTGGATTTCCTGGGCTACAAGTTGTCTGACAAGGGACTCGCCATGGACAGCGCCAAGGTTCGAGCGGTGTTGGATTGGAAAAGCCCACGCAACCGGAAGGAGGTCCAACGGTTTGTCGGCTTCGCGAACTTCTATCGCAAGTTTATCAAAGGCTTTGCTATGCAGACAGCGGCCATCACGGACACGCTCAGCTCCAAGAAAAAGAAGTTCATCTGGACAGCGCAGGCAGAGCAGTCATTTCAGGCACTCAAGCGTCTCTTCGCGTCGGAAGAACAGCTGCTTCATGTCAACCCCAGCAGGCCAATGAGGGTTGAAACAGACGCCTCAGACAGAGCCGTCGGAGCAGTCCTGCTGCAGAAGGACCCGCAGGGGGTTTGGAGGCCGGGAGCGTTTTACTCCAGGAAGCTCAGCAAGTCCGAACAGAACTACACCATCTGGGACAGGGAGTTGCTGGCCATTCATGCAGCATTCAAAGCATGGATGCACTTCCTGATCGGAGCCAAGCACACGGTGCAGGTCTGCACAGACCACAAGAATCTGGAGCACTGGTGCACGGCACAGTTCCTGAACCAGCGGCAAATACGTTGGGCTGAGTTCTTTGCGAACTTCGACTTCCGAATAGAGTATGTCCCGGGGGACACCAACATCATGGCGGATGCTCTCTCCCGTAAGCCACAGTATCTGGAGGAGGCAACGCCAGCGGCCGCCATGCACATCTTCGCACCGACAGTGTGGGCGTGCGCTGCGGCGACAGTTGACCTGGAGGCGGTGCGACGAGCGTTGCAGGATGACTCCTTCGCGCAAGCAAAAATGGCAGAGGTGCACAGGGGCACGGCGGCGACCGACGAATTCCAACTGCGAGATGGATTGCTCCTCCATAAAGGGGCCATCTACGTGCCGGGAGACGAACTTCGCGCCAAGGTACTGCAGCAGCTGCACGACGCGCCCACGGCCGGGCACTTTGGCAAGGAGAAGACGGTGGAATTAGTCGCCAGAGACTTCTGGTGGCCCGGAATGAGAGGGGAAGTCGCGGACTACGTGGCGAGGTGCGACACCTGCCAGAGGGCCAAACCAGTACACAGACCGCCGGCCGGACTGCTGGAACCGCTGCAAACTCCGTGCGAACCATGGGAGAGAGTGGCCCTGGACTTTGTCACGGATCTGCCCAGCTCGAGGGGCAAGACGGCTGTGCTGGTGGTGGTCGACTTGTTCTCCAAGATGGCACATTTCATTCCGTGTGCGAAGGTGGCCACGGCGGAACAAACCGCCAAACTGTTCATAGACCACGTGTTCAAGGTTCACGGTCTGCCGCGGTCTATTCTGTCCGATCGAGGGCGACAGTTCATCTCGAACTTCTGGCAAAAGCTGATGGGCTTCCTGAACGTCAAGATCAACCTGGCGTCGGCGAGACACCCGCAGACCAACGGGCAAGCGGAGCGGGCCAATGCCGTCATGCAGCAGTACCTGAGATGTTATGCGAATCAACAGCCTGCGACATGGGTGGATTACCTGCCTCTCGCCGAGTTCGCCTACAACAACACGAAGCACGTGTCCACGGGGGTCACGCCGTTCTTCGCCAACAACGGGAGGCACCCCAGGACCTTCCCGGGTCTAGAAAGAATGGTGGAGGGGGAGCCGCAGACAGCAGATGCGTTCGCGTCGGAGTTGCAGGAGGTCCACGATCAGCTGCGGCGGCACCTGGAGCTGGCCAAACACGCATACAAGGTGCAGGCGGACAAACACAGAAGGGTTGGCGAAGAGATCCATGTCGGGGACTGGGTCTTGGTACCACGCAGTACCGACCAGGTCGTTGGCCAAGAAGAAACTAGGGCATAAGCAACTGGGGCCCTACCAAGTCGAAGAGCAGGTCAACCCGGTGGCTTTCAGGCTGGCGCTTCCGGAGGGTTCCAGAATGCATCCGGTGTTCCACAGATCGGTGCTCACTCCCTACAAGGCACCGCACAGGTTTCAGGAACCCGGGACGGCGCCGAGTCCGCTCAGAGAAAGAACCGGGCACGCGGGAGTGGCACAGGAGGAGCGCATCAACGAAGTCACGGAGATTTTGGACTCCAGGTGGGGGAAAGAGGGAGTAGAATACCTTCTCGCCAAGGAGGGCACCCCGGCCAGTGCGAACAGCTGGGTGCCGGGCTACGCCTTGGACGAACCTCTGCTCAAGGACGAGTTTCATGCCCTCTTCCCACATAGACCAATGCCAGCAGACCTTTTCGACGACTGGCTTTTCACTCCCACACTTTCTGCAAGCACGTTCCGGGGGTTCGACTCGGACGAGGACCCGATACGAGATGCCCGTTCCCCGGAGGGGTCACCCTCGGGATCTGCCTCGGAACCCTCGTATTGGTGGGACGATAGACCAGAGGAGCAGTGGCGCAAGAGGTGGCTGGAAGGTCCCAGACGAGCAACGCCGCCAGGAGGCAGTGAGGGAGAGACGGACATGGACGTTTTCGGGGACGACCTTGGTTTCGAGCATGGCGGCACAGAGATAGACGCGGAGGTGACCGTCGTCGACGAGAGCAGGGAGGAAGAACCGGGAGACTTCAAATGGAGGCCCACCACGGGAAGCGAACGGTATCCGACGTTCGTCCCTCTGCCGCAGCAGCACCCAGCTCCCGCACCGGAAGGAGGGGAGGGGGGAACGGGGGGCTTCGAGGGGGGGATGGATGTCAGGGGTTCAGGAGCAGAGGCAAGGGCAAGGGAGGAAACAGAGAGCGAGGGGGAGGAGGCAGAAGAAAAGATGAGTGATGACGACGACCCGAGATCTCCGAGTCTTTCCAGTGAATCAGAAGATTCACAGAAAGGAGCACCAGTGGCCAGGGCAAGGGGGGAGACTAGGGGGACACCCCAGGGAGATAGAGCCAGAGGGGACTCAGAGGAGAGCAGTTGGAAATCGGGACCAGCGTCACCGCCAGAGAGCAGGGAAGAGGAAGGGAGCCAGGGATCAAGCGCTGGCAGCTCACAACAGGGGGGAGGGCATGAGTCAGGAGTGGCCACACCTCCATCGGGGAGCGAAGAGACGGTTAGACGGAAGGTGGAAGGTTGGGCGCGCGCGCCAAGTTCAAATGCACAGGAAGGTGGCGCAGTAGGCAGCCCGGAGAGGGAGCCAGGTCCTAAAGCCCGGCGCAAGGAGATAGGAGGGTCCGGGGGGTCCGCGTCAGAGGAATCCCGGAAGGAAGAGACCCCGGGGGGCAGAGGGACCCAGAGAAGAACAGTCAGGCGGAAAAGGTGGAGCAGGGATAGGATATTAAATTGGTGCACAAGGGGCGGAGATTCAGACGAAGCTTCGCCGATCTAAGCATAAGACGTAGAGTTGCACGCAGCAGCTTGAGAATGGAAACTGTAACTCAATAAAGACTTTTAATTAATGATCGCTGGCTGGCGTGATCCTCTGTGAGCTAGGATCTGGGAGCAACCCTGACAGAGGCGTATGCTCCTACTTCCCGAAGTGAAACTCTGCGCATGCTCTTAGCCATTGCTGCACGAAGAGGTTTGCTGGTGCATCACTTTGATGTGGATGTAGCCTACTTGAACTCAGACCTCCAGGAGGAGTTGTACATGCTTCCTCCTCCAGGGTTTGAGGGCAATAGGCAAGGCATTGTGTGGAAATTGCACAAGTCAATTTACGAGCTAAAACAATCTGCCAGGAATTGGAACTTGTGTCTGAATGAAGCCTTAGAGAAGCTAGGTTTCAAGAGGAGTCTTGCTGACAGCTGCCTGTACCTGAAAGGGTCAGGAGAGTCACAGGAAATGATCTTAGTTTTTGTCGACGACATTGTATATGTCTCAAAGGCAAATAAACAGGTGGAAACGTTTGCCAAAGAGCTTGGAAAACGTTTTCAGCTCAAGAACCTAGGTGCAGTAAAGATCTACCTAGGTGTGCAGATAGACAGGACTGAAGATGGAAGTTTCTTGCTCAGTCAGAAAGGCAAGATTGAGCAGTCGCTTGAGAAGTTCAGAATGTCTGAATGTGCAGAGGTCAGGACACCCATGGAGACAAGCTACATGAAAGACAGTCAGCAAGTAGAACGCGCTGTGTTCGAAAATACTGAGCTCTTTCAGTCAGCTCTGGGTAGTCTGTTGTATCTGTCCCAGTGGAGCAGACCTGACATAGCTTTTGCTACCAATCTGCTCAGCCAGGAAGCTACAAACCCAAGTGTACAGGCCTGGAATGGTGTCAAGCGGGTACTGCGTTACCTGCAAGATACCAAAGACTTCTGTCTCAAGCTGTCAGCCAAAGGTGACGTCAAATTGACATGCTGGGCAGAGAGCAATTGGGCGAACCTGGAGGACAGGAAGTCTGTATCTGGTATGGTGGAGAAGCTCGGGGACTCTTTGGTTGGGGAGAAGTCCCGAAAGCAAAGTCTCATAGCGCTCTCCTCTACTGAGGCTGAGTTCAGTGCACTGTCTGAGATTTGTAGGGAACTGGAGTTCTATGTATGCTTGGTTCAAGAGATCTGCGGAGAGTGTTGCTTGCCCGTCACGGTTTGGGAGGACAATCAACCCTGTCTGAAGTTGGCAGAGTCTGGGCAGTTTAAGGCCAGAACCAAACACCTAGACATCCATTTCCAAAATGTGTTTCAGAGTGTTCAGTTGGGATTGGTGCAACTGAAGTACTGTCCCAGTTTGAAGAACCTGGCAGATGGGTTCACAAAACTGCTGACCTTCCAGCATCATGGGGAGTTCTGTGAAGGTCTGTGTTTGGGGTAAGTGGTCACACTTACACGCCCCCAGTGCAGGACAAGAGGGGGTGTGATGTTTGGAGCTTACAGGGTTAACAGCTCTGTGTGTGTCCTGCATCTGGGGAGGAGCTTTTCTCTACATCCGGGAAAGCTGAGTTCTTTGTGAGTTACTTTCATTTTTCTGCCAAGAGAGACGGAGAGACACCATGCCTGCCGTCTCCGATGGTCTGTTTGTTATTTTATTGTTCTGATGTAAATAAAGCTGTAAGTTAGAGGAACAACAGCGTGTGGACTCTCTCTTCTGCAAGTTCACTCACATAAAAAGCACTCGCCGTGCTGCTCTGCTGCAAGTCCGGGAATTCTGTTCCTGTGGAAACATACCGGACCCACAGTAACCTTAGTATGTAAGGCACTTAGAAACACAGTGTCCATCGTATCTTTGGGAATTAAATCCTGCCGTCCAGTCAGCGCTTCCCCTGCGCAACTCTGGTAGGGGCTTGAGGCCGACCTGAGCAGGAAGACAGAGTCGCAGCGGTCCTGCCATCCATGTGAGATAGAGGGATAAATCAAGTCCAGAGACAGTTCGTTGCTATCTCTAAAAAGCGTTTATTTACAAGCCATAAATCAGTCACATTCCATCAGAGCTTTCCGGCATCTTTCCCGTGCTAAAAGCACACACAGTCTTTCTTGCAGTGTCTCTCAGTCTAAAGTGAAACCAACTCTCACAGACAAAGACAGACAAAGCCTGT
Organism: Podarcis bocagei; assembly: GCF_964188305.1. Classification (NCBI taxonomy): domain Eukaryota; kingdom Metazoa; phylum Chordata; class Lepidosauria; order Squamata; family Lacertidae; genus Podarcis; species Podarcis bocagei. The sequence goes on along the minus strand of NC_138131.1, from coordinate 3,632,640 downwards.
GACGTACGGCCCTGCATCAGGCCACTCCCCAGATACAGGACACCAAGGAGTTTTAACCCTGTAAACTCCAAACTCCACACCCCCTCTTGCCCTGCATCTGGGGAAATAAGCAACAATGCTCACCCCAAACACAGACCTTCACAGAACTCCTCGTGCTTCTGGAAGGTTAACGGTTTTGTGAAACCATCAGCGAGGTTCTTGGTTGAGGGACAGTATTTTAGAGCAACTAGCCCCTCATGAACGCTTTGACACACATTCTGAAAACGTATGTCCAAATGTTTAGTCCTGGCCTTGAATTGCGCCGTCTTGGCCAATTTCAGGCATGGTTGATTGTCTTCATGCACCACGACGGGAAGACAATGCTCTCCACAGAGTTCCTCGACCAAACACACATAGAACTCCAACTCTCTGCAAACCTCAGATAGCGCACTGAACTCAGCTTCGGTAGATGAAAGCACTATGAGACTTTGCTTCCGGGACCTCCACCCAACTACTGAGTTCCCAAACTTCACCACTAGGCCTGACACTGATTTGCGGTCCTCAAGGTTAGCCAAATCTGAATCCACCCATGCAGTCAGCTTGACACCGCCCTCAGCTGACACCTTGAGGCAAAAGTCTTTGGTATCCTGCAGGTAACGTAGCACCCATTTAATACCATTCCAGGCCTGCACACTAGGACTTGAAGCCTCTTTACTGAGCAGATTGACAGCAAACGCTATGTCTGGTCTGCTCCACTGTGACAGATACAGTAGACTACCCAGAGCTGACTGAAAGAGTTCAGTATTTTCGAACACAGCGCGTTCTACTTGCTGACATTCTTTCATGTAACCAGCCTCCATGGGTGTTTTGGCACCTGCACACTCAGACATTCTGAACTTCTCAAGCAACTGCTCAATCTTACCTTTCTGGCTGAGCAAAAAGCTTCCATCTCTTGCTCTCGTGATCTCTATACCTAGATACTACTTGACATCTCCAAGCTGCTTGAGCTTGAACCGCTTTCCAAGCTCCCTAGTAAACTTCTCCACTTGTTTACCTGTTTGTGCCATGATCAAGATATCATCGACAAAAACCTGAGCAGCTTGCTGTGTCTCACCTGAACCTTTAAGATAGAGACAGCTGTCCGCAACACTTCTCCTGAAACCTAGCTCTTCTAAGGCTTCATTCAAACACATGTTCCAATTTCTGGCAGATTGACGTAATCCATAGATGGATTTGTGCAACCGCCACACGGTGCCTGGCACACTGACTCCAAACCCTGAAGGAGGAAGCATGTACAACTCCTCCTGGAGGTTTGAGTTCAGGTAGGCAACATCCACATCAAAATGGTTCACCTTCCAACCTCTCTGTGCAGCAACCGCTAAAAGCGTTCTTAGAGTCTCGGCCCTCGAGGTCGGCGAATAGACCTCCGTGAAGTGGACACCCTTCTTCTGTGTGAATCCACGAGCTACTAACCTAGCTTTATACTGTGGTTCTCCAGCTTCTGTGGGTTTAAGACGGTAAACCCATCTGCAACTCACAGTCTGCTTTTCAGCCGGCAGCTGTGTGAGTGAGAACACACCAAGAGACTCCATTGAGTTCATCTCCTTCTGCATCGCCTCACGCTATTTGCTAGCTTCTTCCTGAGGCAACTTCTGAACATCCTCAAAGGATTCAGGTTCACATCTAGCCACACCTACCCAGACACTAGTGGCTTCATACCTTTCCGGTGGCTTTCCCTTGGTTGACCTTGCTGACCTTCTCAGCGTGAACTCTGGAACTGCGCCTGATTCACTTGGACCAGCCACACCATCCCCTGTGTCAGAAACTTCCCCCTCTGACCTGCTGTGCCTTTTAGGCCTCACAGCTGGGTCTGCTGGCGAGGATGGCTCACTCCTTGGCTCAGACTTGACAGAGACCTGTGGAGGGGTCTTGGGACTCCCCTTTGGAGAGGTTTGGAGCCTCTGCTTTGGAGATCCCGGCTCTGGACTCTGTGGCTGTGGACTGTGCACCTCAGCAACAGGTTCAGCTTCGTCATCGTCCTCTTCCTCATCTGAGTCTAACAGAACATCCGGGTTCCCGTGAAAACGTTTCCACCCACTCTGCTCGCAAAACTCAGCACTGCCGCTAATAAGCAGCTTAGACTGGTTGCCAGTAGGGTATGTGAAATGCCACTCCTTTGAGCCCAGCTCATAGCCTACAAAGATAATTTTCCTAGATCTTGGTTCACCCTTTCTGCGAGTGGCCTTTGGAATGAGGACCCAAGCCTCACAGCCAAACACACGCAAGAAATCCACTTTGGGTTTTTTCCCATGCAGCAGAAAGTACGGTGTGTCTCCCACACTTGAATTGAACACCCTGTTCTGAACAAAGCATGCCGTCTTATAACTCTCAGCCCAAAAGCGCTGTGGCAGACCCGAGTCTGCCAGCATAGCATTCGCTGCTTCCTGTAGGGTGCGGTGTTTTCTCTCCGCAACCCCGTTCTGTTGCGGACTGTAGGGGGCAGTCAATCGATGACTGATACCTTTCTGCCTGAAGAAAGATTGCAGCGCAGAACCTGTGAACTCCGCCCCCCATCAGATTGAAAGGAAACCACCCTGGCGGAGAAACGCAGCTCCACCGCTGTGATCCAATCCCTGATCAGTGCAGCCGCCTCCCACTTGTGTTTAAGTGTAAGCAGCCAGGTGTGTCTCGAAAAATCATCAATCAAAACCAAAACATGCTTCGATCCACTTAAAGAAGCTACCTGCATCGGACCAGATAAATCTACATGAATCAGCTCAAAGGGTTTGCTGGTCCTCCTTTCTGACCTGGGATATGTGCATGTCGTGACCTTCAATTGCTTACAAGCTTGACAATCTAAGTATTTATCACATGCCTTGAACCCACACCCAATTGTGTTCTCTGCGGCTCTTTTAACATATGTCCACCCTGCATGTCCGAAGCGTCTGTGCCAGAGGTGTAAACAATCATGGTGTGGTGGTACATTTGCACACTGCACTTGTGCTTCTTCAGGGGACTCTGCAACAGTAGCATCAGTGACAGGCATCTGCACCAGAAAGTGCCTGTCCTTCCCCTCCACACTGTAGAGCTTCTTCCCATCCCTGTAGAAATAACACATATTGTTAGTAAACAACACATCAAACCCATCGGCAACAAGAGCTGATACACTTAAAAGAGAATGAGCAAGCTCGGGGACCACATAAGCTTGCACCTCATGATCTATAAAGGGATAGTATAAGAAACCAGTTTCAGTTAGCTGTCTCTTATACCCATCTGCCATCGTGGCAAAACGTCCAGATTTAACTGTCTTGCAATTTCTCAGGAGCCCACCAGATGGCACAAGACTGTGGGTCGCTCCAGTATCGACAACAAGAGATAACGTGGCTCTCTGGCTGTCTTCCAAGGTTGCCATGGCGACGCCCGCACCCCCACCGGGGCCTCTGCCAGTGTCCTTCCTGGTTGCCATGGTTGATGCAAGGCCTCTGCTGGTGTTCTCACGCTTCACCGTCTGAGAACCGTTGCTTATCTGCCTTAGCAGGTGGCTGACCTTGCATTCCAACGCCTCTGCAGAACAATGCCCTTCGCTGTTGGACTTCGCCTCAGAGCACAAACAACTCTTGGAGACTTTGGCTTTCCCAGAGCTCTTGGAACGGCCTGCACCCCCACTGGGTGCCCAGCTGCCTGAGGAACGGTCTGCTACTGCCTTCCTCTTCCCAGCTCTCAGCCTCTCTCCCGGACCATCACACAGACGTGTCGAAGCGTAAAACAGCTTCCCAAAACAGTCCCAGCCCCCTCTGGGCTTAGAGCTCTCTCTGGGCATTTTCTAGCCCCCTCTGGTCTGGCTCCCACTGCGGCTTGACATGCCGTCTTCAGTGCCTGCCACGCGACCCAGGGCTTCTTCCCTTGGAGCTTTGGCAACAGCCAAGCATCAACACTGGCCCTTAAAATGGCTAGCACCCTTTGCTCTCTTTCCAGAGCAGCATCCACGTCTGCTTCACAAGCTTCCACTGCTCCTGCAGACTTCTCAACCTCTGCAGCTGCAGCACCGGGCTGGGCAGGGACTGGATCGGCTTGTGTACACTCCCATAGCTTCCTTTCTTCCAGCCAGTAGTACATGCGCTTACTCCAGGCTTCCCAATTGGCCCCATGCAGTCTTTCACCGGGGTAGCTCTCATGGCCTTGCTGTTGCTGAGCAGCAGCCATCTTCCTCCCCCTGGGGCTTAAGCGTACTCACAAGTTGCCAGCTAGCTGGTCCTCCGAAGCAGCAGCCTCTTGGCTCCGCTCTCCACCAGCGTCTCCCACTGCCCTTCCTGGCAGGAGCTCAAAGCAGCTTAAAGCTGGCAGCCTTCTTCCCTCCTCACACTTGGCAGGAAACACGGAAGAGCCATAACCTTTGGGAATTAAATCCTGCCGTCCAGTCAGCGCTTCCCCTGCGCAACTCTGGTAGGGGCTTCAGGCCGACCTGAGCAGGAAGACAGAGTCGCAGCGGTCCTGCCGTCTGTGTGAGATAGAGGGATAAATCAAGTCCAGAGACATTTCATTGCTATCTCTAAAAAGCGTCTATTTACAAGCCATAAATCAGTCACATTCCATCAGAGCTTTCCGGCATCTTTCCCGTGTTAAAAGCACACACAGTCTTTCTTGCAGCGTCTCTCAGTCTAAAGTGAAACCAACTCTCACAGACAAAGACAGACAAAGCCTGTGATGTACGACCCTGCGTCAGACCACTCCCCAGATACAGGACACCAAGGAGTTTTAACCCTGTAAACTCCAAACTCCACAATATCTGTGAACTCCTTCACATTCCTTAGCGCTGCATGATTTCCAGCCATCAAAGGAACCACCCACTCTTTAGCATTTCCTTCTAAATGAGCGGTTATAAAGGTAACATTCTCCTCATCCGATCTAAAGTCTTTCCTTCTCAGTTCCAGCACATATATCATCTCAGTTCTGAAGCTAGAGTATCACTCGCTGTTACCATCAAATTTACTGAGGTGCAAGGGGATAGTCCTGCTAGCATTGTTCGCTCTCTCTGCTTCCAATAGTGCAAGCTGTGTCTCCAGCTTGCCTGCAAGTTCTTTGACTTGCGCTTGCAACAAGAGGTTCTGCTGCCAGACCATCTCCATCAATAACCCTCCTCCGGCTCCCCCAGCTGCTCCCTTCAGCTGTTCGGACGTACCTTTTTTGGCTTTTGATGGGTCTTTCATGGCTCAGCTGCCCTCTGCCTTTGCGAAGAGAATGGAGACTCCCAGAATGCTGTGATGGCTTGTGAATGCTCTTTGCAATAAATACCTCTGCTCACTCAGAGATATATATACAGTCTTTATTTTACATATGTACAGACAGCGCATTACAATCATGCATCTGAATCCTCCAGTTCAGATTCTGGGAGTGGCCTACACCAGCTTCTCCTCCAACAGAAAAGGCGGGGAAGTTTCATGTGATGCCTCTCCCCCCTCCTCTTTAACTCCCTCCTTTCCCTGTCAGACGGAATAGGCATTGTCTCACTATCTCTGCCAGAACTTCCTGTGCGGTGTTGAGGCTCTGGTTCAACATCTGAGAGCCTTTCCGCCTCCTGGCTTTCCCCTCTTTCCTCAATCGCCACTTCCTGCTCACCTCCCTCTGCCTGTTCCTACTCCTCCCCTGCATTCTCTGGCAGTACCATGACAACAGCACACAGACACAAAGCCAATCTTTCAACATTTTTTTACATCTAGAAGAGATATGGGGCAGGGACAGAAACATGCATGATTAACCCAGCCAAGGCCAGCCCATGTCAAGACAAGAGTGCCATCAGTCTGAGCTTGCTGCTAGCCTCCAGCTGGTCACCAGCAACCTTACCTTGTGCGTGATCTTGGAGTTGTAGAACATGACTTTGTCTCTCTTGCAAAACATGTAATGAGGCACATGTGGCTGAGGTTGCTCTGAAAGAGAGAAGGCTCATCATCCTGTAGCTCCTTTGTGAAGAGTGAGAGTCTAAAACACACAAGCGCAGCTTGCCCACTTACCCCTGTACAGCTAAGCCACTGCCCTGGATGGAGAGAAATATCAGGCCAATACACTCTAACCTCTCCCCCTGGGGCAGAATGTTGGGAGGCCCATTCATGTTTTGAGATGTTTGTAGGCTCCAACATTTGGGTGGTGGTGGTGGGGCTTCTGACAAGATGCCCTCAGTAGACATCCTCCTCACCACTGTCATTACCATACATTTGCTTGCTTGTTTCCTCTGGACCCAATTCATAAAACTGCCCAGATGGAGAGACCAAGGCAAATGGAGGGTGCTGTTTCCTCGCTCTTGTCACCACCTACATGCTCAGAGAAGGGCGGGTGAACAGGTGCCATCAGCAAGGTAAAGGAAGACCAGCATGGAGGAGTCATGACCCAAGCTCCAGGTGCCCAATGAGGCAAGACCCTACCACCATGTTTCCAGAGTTTATGATGAAAGCACATTTCCAGGGCATGCTCCTAATAGGATGGTTTTTAATGCTACCTCCAGAGGTATGAACTCCAAATCCCAGCAGCCCCAGCCAGAATGGCTAATGGTCAGGGATGATGGGAGATGTAGTTCAACAACATCTGGAGGGCTACAAGTTCCCCACCTCTATTTTTTATCTTAAAGGGAGAGTAGATAAGAAAACAAGAAAGTAAGAAGTAGTATGCTGTTTGCTTTTTTATGTTACCGCTATAGTAAGAATTCACAGCATGTTTTTGTTAGCTACACAAGTTGAATAGATAAAAAGCACTGGAGGGGAGTACTGAAACCTCCTCTGGCCTGAAGAGAAGCTGGGCTCAATCCCACACTAACTCAACAAGTGGATGGTGGAGCTCCGTGCTTTATTTACATGCTCTTTTGAGCATTAATATGGGATCACACTGCAAAGGAACCCTCCAAATTCTATGACAGCACGTCAGCTCTCAACCAAAGTGATCAGACTTACTTGATTGCTTCACCTTCCTGTAAACAAAATACACAACAATCCCAATGAGCAGCAGGGCAACTGTTGCACCAATGATTATTCCAGTTAACTGTGGGAAGAAGAGACAAGAGGAGTCTTAGGCATTGACATTCTTCTCCACCTAACCCTTTCCTCAAGCCGTACTAGGAACACATTTCTGGGGAGGAAAACATCTGTTGCAGCTGGCAAAGTCAACCAAACAACTAATTATTATTTGTTCCATTTATTTAAAGTGTGATTTCTAAACCATCCTTCATCAAGAGAGATGCCAGGGTCATTTACACATCTGTCTTTCTGAAACATGGTGGATAACATTTTTCACCCAGAGGGCTGCATTCCCTTTTGGGCAACCTTCTGGGGGTCAAATGCCAGTGACATGCTACACTTAGACCATTATTGGATACAACCATATATTTATTGTATTGTCATCTTGAGTTTTGTGGTTCCCCTCTAAATACCATATCATAACTGACTGTCAGAATTGACTGTGCTGTTGTGCTTTGGTGAGTGTGACAAGTTTCAGCCATCCTCCTCAGCTTTGGAACTGGAGGGCAGGGCAGGGGTGTTGGTTTACTCAGGACAGAAAATAAGAAGCACTTCTTCACACAGTGTGAAATTATGGCCTTCATAACCACAAGATGCCAATTTGAGATAGCTTTAAGAGGGGACAGAGAATTTTTTCTCCTCTCATAACACTATAACTCGTGGACATTCAATAAAGATGAATGTTAGGATATTCAGGGCAGATACAAGAAAGTACTTCTTCATGCAATGTATAATTAAACTATGAAATGTGCTCCTGCTGGAGGTGGCAAAGGCCACAAACTTGGATGGCTTTAAAAGAGGATTGGACAAATTCATGGAGGATAATTCTATCAATGGCTACTAGCCATGATGGGTATGTTTTGCCTCCACAGTAAGAGGCAGTATGCTTCTGGACACCACTTACTAGAAACTGCAGAAGGGGAGATTGCTCTTTTCCTCAGGTCCTGCTTGTGGGATTCCCCACAGGCATCTGGCTGGCCACTGGAAGAACAGGATGTTGGACTAGACAGACCAATGGCCTATTCCGGCTGCAGATTCATGTAATGTTCTTATGATTAGACATATTTATGAAGAATAAGGCTAGAAATGGCTACTAGCCATGATGGTTGTGTGTCACCACCATGATCAGAAGCAGCATGCCTCTAAATATTTATGATTGGGGTACACTGCAGCAGGAGGGCATTGCTACCCATAAGCTGTTTGCGGGCTTCCCACAGGCATCTGAACATCATGAGAATAGAATCCTGACCTAGATGGGCCTTTGGTGTGATCCAGCAATTTTCTTAGGTTAGTTCTGAATGTGATTCAGGGGACTGTCCCTGACCCTGTGCTACATTTTGAAAGCCCCAGCTTGAAGGCCACACATAAGCCTCCTCTTGGTAGAATGTCATGACTTAAACATTTTGAGTTGGCCACCAAGCCCAGTTACAATGTGGGCCACAAAAAAAAAGAGTAAGTTATAACACTCCTCAGTTTTCCCACAAAAGAACTTCTGATTAGGTTACCATAGTAAAGGCTGGTCCATTAGAGCAAGTGAGGCACAGCCTCATGAACCTCAGTCTGCCCAGACAGGCCTCACGTGTCCTGCCTTCTTACAACAAGTCCAGGGGATGGCACTGTTGGGATGCAGCCAAGGAACCAGGGGCAATTGGCAGGCCCCCAGCTGGCCCCAGCCCACTGGCCGGTGTGCCAGGCGATCTCCAGTCCTTGGATCAGCATGAAACTGCGACCCGAGCTTCAGATGCCTTCAGAATCTGAGCACGCAAGCCAGCAGAGTAAAACGCTTTGCAACAGAAGGGCAGAGAGAGGCTGTGTGAGCACATTTACAAGCAGTTTATTCAGAATATGTTAGGACAAAGGAAACATATCTTCTCTCCTTCACTTCCAAAGCAAGAACAGCTAAAAGCCATAGCTATACACAAACGGAAATTCCCAGCAAGCTGTGCTGGAGTGTAAATAGGCATGTGATGCACAACAGTCATGCCTGTTCCTAAAGGTAGAACGGAATATTCTAACATCCTCCCCCTTTCCGTGTAACCTGTGTCACCTGTGTCGCAGTATTTCAACCCAACTGCAACCTTAAGTTGTTCTCTGTTAACAACCTTAGACAACAGATCTGCAGGAATTTTGTTTCCTGGCATGTAGGACACCTGAATGAGTCCTTTCTGGACTCCCTTGCATGATGTAACTTAATCTGCAAGTATTTGGTTCTTTGCTTGCAACTCTCTGAGGCTAGAAAAGCCAAACAGGACCTGTTGTCTTGATACACCTGTATAGGATACACCATAGTAAAGGCTGGTCCATTAGAGCAAATTGTTGGTTTCTGTGTGTTGCCCCTGTGCAGTGCTTGGAGTCACAAGACTCTGTTTACATTCCAGAGATTCCATACTGTTGGAAGTCTCAAGGGAGACAGATGTGATGTTACTGGTTTCCTGTTCCTTTGTTGTTCAGTTGCTCTCTGCTTTCACAGAGAGGGGATGTGTTTCTTTCTGTCTGCGTCGCTAGAAAATAAAACCTCGCGATGTAGCTCATAAATCTCATCACTTCTGCTATTTTGAAACTCTGCTGAATGGGAACGTGCTTGGAACCTTATCAGAGGCTCAGGTCGTTAATCACGTCGGAGGGCGATTCCGGAGGAGCTCGGTTGAACGCAGGTTCCGACACAAATGAGGCACAGCCTCATGAACCTCAGTCTGCCCAGACAGCCCTCACGTGCCTTGCCTTCTTACTTACAACCAGTCCAGGGGATGGTACTGCCTGTCAGCTATCTCATCCTCCTAAGTCTCAGTGTTGCCCTATTTTAGAACCGATTCAGGAGGAGGAGGAGGACAAAACTAGAATTGGTTGGCTCTGTGTCTCATTGGCTCTGGCTCCACCTACTATTGGGCTCCTTGCCTTCTGCTCTACCAGTACCAATGGGCACCAGCCACCACTACACCACTGAGGAGACACAAAAGCAACATAGCTACCTTAATACGTAAGATGGCACGAAAAATGGGGAGTACAAGACACTGCATAAAAGAAACCTGAAGCCAGATCAAGACCCAGTTAAGCTCTTTGGTGCCTTTCAGAAGCATCCTGTAGCCTTATTAGACTTTACCGACTGCTGGGGTTTGCGTTGCTCCCGGGAGGGAGGAAGGAAGTCAAATGACACCGAGGTCAAATGACACCCCAGGAATTCAAGCACGTCAGCTTATACACGTAAGTTGACATCCATGACCATAAACAGTTATTCCTGTTCCGGCACTCTTGACCATAAAAGGTTGTTCCTCTTCCTATACTCTTATCTTGGGGCAGGAGGTCACCAACTCTAAGAACGCTCATGGCACCGTTCCCGGGTCTCTTGTAAGACTTGACAAGGTCTGTGCGTTTTTTGTGGTCAGGATGTAAGATAAGACCCAGACGCACCATCCCTGCTCTACTGGAACTGGCATGGCCACTCATTGCCGTCACGGACTGATAAGGGAGAGGGCTTTGAGGACTTGTTTATACAGCTGGCTTTCTGTTTATGCATTGACTCAAGAGCTCAAGTTAATGCATTTTAGAAATGCTCCCTTGGAGAAGGAAAAATGGGGATTTTGGGTCAGTTTCAAACTGACCGAACAGAAACCCATTCCTTCAATCCAAATTAAACAAACACACAGGCTTAAACGTTACCATAGTAGTCTGCATTTGATCTTGTACGAACTGAAGAACTTATATTCTTAGGTCTGAACTTGAGGAGTTGACCTAAAGGACAAGAACACCAAGGGTATAACACAGATTGAAGGCAACAGCTCCCCATCCCCCAGAGATGTGTCTAAATGAGAGTTTACAAAGCACATGTTGGCTGAGCTCTCTAGTTAAAGAGAACTAGAGCCATTCCCTGAGAGTAAAAGAATCCAAGTACAGTGGTACCTCTGGTAGCGAACGGGATCCGTTCCGGAGGCCCGTTCGCAACATGAAAAGAGCGCAACCCACAGCGGTGTGTCTGCGCACATGAGGGCTGTGATTCGCCACTTCTGCGCATGCGCGTGACATCATTTTGCGTGTCTGCACATGCACAAGCGGCGAAACCCGGACGTAACCCTTTCCGGTACTTCCGGGTCGCCGCAGGACATATCCTGAAAGAACGTAAAATGAAACAGACGTAACATGAGGTGTGACTGTAGTTGGAAAATCAGACCTTGTGCTAATGCTTTCATAGTTGCCTTAATGTTGTGTTAGGGAGGGAGAGAAGGGAATCATCTGCCTTAAATGATGTTGTCCCCCTCTCATGCTGGAGCCAGGATGAAAAAAAATAATGATGGCTGGTACTCAGCTGGCTTGGAGTTTAGAACAGTCACTGTGGTATTATTATTATGCTATTTGTAAGCCAGTGTGGTGTAGTGGTTAAGAGCGGTAGTCACGTAATCTGGGAAACCGGGTTCGTGTCTCCACTCCTCCACATGCAGCTGCTGGGTGACCTTGGGCCAGTCACACTTCTCTGAAGTCTCTCAGCCCCACTCACCTCACAGAGTGTTTGTTGTGGAGGAGGAAGGGAAAGGAGAATGTTAGCCGCTTTGAGACTACTGAAGGGGAGTGAAAGGCGGGATATCAAATCCAAACTCTTCTTCTTCTTCTTCTTCTATGCTCTATACCAAGGATGCCTCATCAAAAATGAGGAAGTGATTGGATTCTGGAACAAGGAGGTTGGCGAGTTTCAGATGTTCTCTCCTTCCCTTCCAGCATGGAGACCTGGGACAAGATCTAAATAGCTATTTTAGAACCACCCAAAGACTTGGTACAAATTAGCATGATAAATACACACACTAACCCTCAATGTGTATAGAGTGAACAGAGTGAACAGCTTCAAGTTCATCTAAAAGATGGCAAACAGCAAGTAGTTGGGGGAGGGAGAAAAGCCTCAATATTTTATCAGGATGTTTATTTAGAAATCAAATATTCCTCAAGCAGTAAGTTGGATCTAAAAGATAACACTCAGAAAACACACTCACACCATTTGTATGTTTTATTATCATACAATATCACCTCTCTGCATGGCACTTTATTAAATTAAAGGGCTTACAAATTTGTAAAGTCACCCAAAGGAGACAACAGAGGCAGGGGGAGGGGAAAATGGAAGCAGCGTTGAACCAGGAAAGAATAGGCAATTATTCCAGTTGCATGTATACAGTACAAGGGAAGAATAAGCAAATATTGAAGTTACATGCACTTAGGTTTAGCAGGCATAAGGCATAGTATGAAAACTAGCAGGTAAATACCAAATTCTTCACAGAAGTGGGTTTTGAGGAGGAATATGAAAAAGGTAAGAGATTGGTCAGTCAGAGGCATTCTCAAAGACAATTCCAAAGAGCGCTAAAGGGGCAAGTACAGTTGTTTGAGTAACATGAGTAAGCAAACCATCAGTAAGCAAAGTTATGAGTTCCACTTTCCTGGATGGCAAGACATTGTGGCCATCACACCAGGACTTCTTGTAGTCCTACTAGCGTAATTTGTTGATTACAGTTGCTCTTCAAATAATTAATATACTTCTTCCAATCTTCTGTAAATCTCTGGTCCCACAGGGTTCGAATCCTTCCTGTCATTTTGTCCAATTCTGCATAGTCCATTAATTTCGTCTGCCATTCTTCTTTCGTCAGAATTTCTTCTTGTTTACATTTCTGGGCTAACAATACTCTTGCCGCAGTTGTGGCATATAAAAACAATTTAACATCTTGCCTATTAATGTCCTGACCTATAATACCAAGTAAAAATGCTTCTGGTTTTTTTAAGAATGTATATTTCAACATCTTTTTCATCTCATTATATATCATTTCCCAGAAGTTCTTTACTTTTTTACATTCCCACCACATATGATAAAATGTTCCTTCTTTTTCTTTACATTTCCAACATTTATTATTTGTCTTATACATTTTAGCTAATTTCACTGGTGTAATATACCATCTACACATCATTTTCATCATATTCTCTTTCAAAGCATTACAGGCTGTAAATTTTATCCTTTCATTCCACAACCTTTCCCATTCTTCAAGCTGTATATTATATCCAAAGTCTTTTGCCCACTGTATCATTACCGATTTCACTTCCTCATCTTTCAAATGCCATTCCAACAGTATTTTATACATAGAATCAAAGGCCCAACTGCCGAGCAAGAAGGAGGGAAAGGACTGGCAGGCGGCCAAGAAATGTTTTTTATGCCAGAAGCCAGGACTCTTTGCCAGAGTGTGTCCGGAGCATCGTAACTGGCAGGGAATGGTGGGGGCTACGCCACAGGGAGAAGAGGAAGTCCCCCAGGTGCAGGGAAACGGGAGGGCCTGGCTGGTGGTGAACCGGGGCAACAGCAGCGAAGAGCCCCGACCAGGGTACTCCAAACCGGGCATAGTGGTGAGGGTGTTGCTGGAGCTCCCAAATGGCCACGCAATGGAGGTCCACGCTCTAGTGGACTCAGGAGCCAGTGCCAATTTCTTCAGCAGGCATTTTGCTGCGCAGCACCAATTGCACCTTCGGCCTTTGGATTTTCCTCTGCAAGTGACCACTATTGATGGAAGGGAACTTTTGGGAGGGGAATTGACCCATCAGACTCCTCCCATGAGGATGCGGATTTCCACGCACTCCAAGACCATCGCTTTCCACGTACCCACGTTGGCTGGTCCGCCCATTATTCTGGGTATGAGTTGGTTGGCCTTACATGATCTGGTGGTTTCCTGGCACCAGCGGTCCCTGACTTTCGGGTCGGCACACTGTTTAGAGAATTGCCTGGGAGTAGGGGAACCTTGAGTCAGGGGGCCAAGATGGCGGCAAAGTGCATGGGAAGGAAAGGCGGAATCCCTCCGCAATACTGAGACTTGGAGGAAGTGTTCAATGAGAGGGAGGCCAACACGTTACCACCACACCGGCCATACGATTGCCAGATTAACCTGGTCCCGGGGGCCAAGCTGCCAGTGGGGAAGCTGTATTCCATGTCTGATCAAGAGATGCGGGAGTTGAAAGACTTTATCGACAAAAACTTTAAAAGGGGATTCATCAGGGAATCCAAAGCTGTGGGTGGCAGCCTGGTGTTCTTTGTGGACAAGAAAGCTACGAGCGAGAAGAGACTTGTAGTGGATTTCAGAATTCTCAACTCCTTGACGTAACCCGTGGCCTTCCCCATGCCGAGAATCGACGACGTTTTGGCGAGAGTGCGGAAGGGGAAATTTTTTACTAAGCTGGACCTCCGGGGGACATAGAATCTCATCAGGGTGCGAGAGGGCAACAAGTGGAAAACCACCATGTTTACCCCGCTGGGGACATTCGAATATCTCGTCATGCCTTTCGGCTTGCAATGTGGAAACCCGTGCTTCCAGGCTTTCATGCACCACGTGCTGGGGCCGCTGCTGTATCGTAACTGCGTTTGTTTTTTGGATGATATTCTGGTATTTTCTGACAACGAAAGGCAGCACGTGAAGGACGTGCATGAAGTCCTGAGCAAGCTAAAGGAGCATCGCCTGTGGATGAAGCTGGAGAAGTGCCAGTTCCACACGAAGAAGGTCGAGTTCCTGGGCTACAGGTTGTCGGATAAGGGTCTGGCGATGGATCCTGAGAAGGTGAAGGCTGTGGTGGAATGGAAAAGCCCAAAGACCAGGAAGGATGTTCAACGGTTCCTGGGTTCCAGCAACTTCTACAGGAAGTTGATCAAAAACTTTGTGCAGTTGACGGTGCCCATAACGGACTGCCTTAGTGGGAAGAAGAAGTTTATGTGGACTGAAGCAGCACAAGAGGGATTTGAGAGGCTTAAGAAGGTTTTTGCATCTGAGGAGCAGCTACTGCACGTCAACCCCGACCTGCCGCTGCGGGTAGAAACTGATGCGTCTGACCGGGCCATCGGAGCGGTACTGATGCAGCAAGATGGCAAGGGGGATTGGCAGCTGTGTGCCTTTTTCTCCCGGAAGCTGAAGAAGTCGGAGCCAAACCACGGTATTTATGACAAAGAATTGCTTGCTATTGTGGCTGTGTTCAAGCAATGGAGACACTTCTTGATTGGTGTGAGGCACCAGATACAGGTGTGCATGGATCACAAGAGCCTGGAGTACTGGCGCACGCCACGTGTGCTGTGCCAAAGGCAGATACGCTGGGCGGAGTTTTTTGCCAACTTCAACTTTAGGATTCAGTATGTGCCAGGGGAGCAGAACGTGAGGGCAGATGCGCTATCTCGCAAACCAGAGTACCTGGCGGAAGAAGGACCTCCTGTAGCCAGGCTCATGTTTCCCAAGAAAAGGTGGACTTGTGGGGGGGGGGCATTGGTGAAGGACGATGAACTGATGCAATTGATCAGAGACGATGCCTTTGCACGGCGGAAGATGGACAAGCTAAGGAAAAAGGGGGAGCTGGGGGAGGTTTTGAGGGAAAAGGGGGGCTTCTGTTCTATCGGGGGGGGGGCATTGTATATTCCAGGTGAATCCCTTAGGGCCAGAGTCCTCAAGCAACTTCACAACAGCTCCACGGCAAGACATTTTGGGCAACACAAAACCATGTCGTTGGTTACTAGGGAATTTTGGTGGCCTAAAGTGAGGGAGGACGTGAGGGAATATGTAAGAGGGTGTGACACCTGCCAGAGGGCCAAAGGGGAGAGGGCTGCTCCAGCAGGGTTATTGGAGCCTTTGCCCACACCAGGGAGGCCATGGGAGGTGGTATCGGTAGATTTCATCACTGACCTGCCCAGGTCTAAGGGGAAAACAGCAGGCATGGTGGTGGTGGATCTCCTAACCAAGATGTGTCATTTTGTGGCGTGCTCACATGCAGTTATGGCGGAGGAAACAGCCAAGTGTTCGTAGAGCATGTGTTTAGGTTGCATGGGGTCCCTTCTAAGGTGATTTCGGACAGGGGGACCCAATTCACCTCACGGTTTTGGCGCAAGCTCATGAGTTTGCTGCAAGTAGAGGTGAGCTTCATGACAGCGAGGCACCCTGAAACCAATGGGCAGGCGGAGAGAGCAAATGCTGTCTTGCAACAGTATTTGCAGTGTTATGTCAGTCAGAGACAGAACGACTGGGTGGACAAATTAGCACTGGTGGAGTTTGCTTACAATAATGCGGAGAACGTATCCACAGGGATGACTCCTTTCTTCGCCAATCACGGGTGTCACCCTAGGGCTTTCCCGGGAAGGGGGGAGGAGACGTGGAGTGTGCCTGCCGCAGAATAGTTTGCGGAGGAAATGGAGGCGATTCACCAACAGCTCCAGTTGAACTTGGAAAGGGCCAAAGAAGTATACAAAAGGGAGGCAGACAAGCATAGGAGACCAGGGGAGGTCATCCGGGTTGGGGACAGAGTGTGGTTGTCGACGCAAGGGTTGGCCTGGAAAGGGGGGTGCAAGAAACTCAAGCCCAGATGGGTGGGGCCTTTTGAGGTCCTACAGCAGATCAATCCAGTGGCATTTAAGTTAAGGCTGCCTGAGAGCATGAGGATTCATCCCATCTTCCACAGGTCACTGCTGTCACCCTACAGGGAAGGGGGCATCCGGCAGGGTAGAGGGGAAGGGGAGGTTCCACCACCTGAAATAGAGGAAAGGGAGCAATGCAATGAGGTGACTGAAATACTGGACTCACGTTGGAACGGGGAGCAACTAGAATATCTAGTGGCTTGGGAAGGGGCGCCCAGTTCAGAAAACACATGGGTTCTGGAAGGTTGCATCACTGAGGAGTATCTGGTGGAGGAGTTCCACGATTTATTTCCTGACAAACAAAAAACCCCCGGGTAAGTTCTTTAAACAGGTGTTTGGGCTGACGGATGATGAAGAGGACTTCGAGGGTTTCCCACCATCGGACGATGAGGGGGGTGGTGGCCCAGAAGAAGTCAGTGGAAACGACACAGGGGAAAGGACATCTCAAGGATCGCCGGGAAACTGTGGGTTTGTGGGAGGGCTGGAGGGATGTTTTTGAGGATACAGAAGATGAGGATGACATTTTCCTGGGTTTCCCTCCTGTGACTCCTGATATGGGTGAAACGGGAACAGCTGTCTCTCCTGAGGAGGAGAGGGGGGCCTTTGGGGAGGAGGTGGATGTCAGGGAATTGGAGGCAGAGAAGGGGGAGAGAATGGGGACTTGCAGAGTTAAGCCTCCGTTACTTAGCAGTTGTAATTCCTCGGATGAGGAGGGTGACAAAGGGCTGTCAGGAAGCAATGAATCAGAGAGGGGGGAGCCACTTCCGGGGCCCAGCCACTCTCGTAACAGAGGAAGGAAGGGGGTTGGGTTCAGGAAGTGGATATGCTGGAAGAAATCGAAAGCTGATTCAGACTCTGCAACTGACTCACCATGATGCAGGCTGACTCTCAGAGCTCTTTGTAATAGCAAGAAGAAACCAATAAATCTTGTAAATATGGCTGGATTCCCGGACTCTTATCTCTGCTAGCACTCACCAATCATCCCTGACAACACACATACCAAATCTTGTGGACGCAGTCATGCAAGCAGAGCAGGAAGAATTTATGCAAGTCCCAAGTGTTGGTGGTTTTCGTTTGCGTTATGTTTTTGGAAATGCTCCTCAATGGAACAATTTTACTGGATTGTTTGGAAGTTGGCATGTATAGCTGGTGAATCTAGGCCTCCTATCATGGATAGATATTAAAGAGGCTGAGGAAGCAGGCAGTAAACACTGATCATCTTTTTGTTTAGTTTATAAAATGTGGAGGCTCATTCTCTTTCTCTGCACAAAATGGCTGTACAGTGGTACCCCGCAAGACGAATGCCTCGCAAGACGGAAAACCCGCAAGACGAAAGGGTTTTCTGTTTTGGAGGCGCTTCGCAAGACGAATTTCCCTATGGGCTTGCATCGCAAGACGAAAGCCCATAGGGAAATGCTGGCGATCGGGAGCAAAGACTTTCGCCCACAGCCGGCCTTCAGAAGAGGAAAGCGTTCGCTGCCGACCCCCAGCATTTTAAAATCTCCAAGGGACAGCAGAGAAGTCTCTGTCCCGGGGAGATTTTAAAATGCTGGGGGTCGGGAGCGAAGCGTTAGCTGCCAACCCCCAGCATTTTAAAATCTCCCCCTGTCCCGGGGAGATTTTAAAATGCTGGGGGTCGGGAGCGAAGCGCTGCCGACCCCCAGCATTTTAAAATCTCCCCGTGTCCCGGGAAGGTTTTAAAATGCTGGGGGTCGGGAGCGAAGCGCTGCCGACCCCCAGCATTTTAAAATCTCCCCGTGTCCCGGGAAGGTTTTAAAATGCTGGGGGTCGGGAGCGAAGCGCTGCCGACCCCCAGCATTTTAAAATCTCCCCGTGTCCCGGGGAGGTTTTAAAATGCTGGGGGTCGGGAGCGAAGCGCTGCCGACCCCCAGCATTTTAAAATCTCCCCGTGTCCCGGGAAGGTTTTAAAATGCTGGGGGTCGGGAGCGAAGCGCTGCCGACCCCCAGCATTTTAAAATCTCCCCGTGTCCCGGGAAGGTTTTAAAATGCTGGGGGTCGGGAGCGAAGCGCTGCCGACCCCCAGCATTTTAAAATCTCCCCGTGTCCCGGGGAGGTTTTAAAATGCTGGGGGTCGTGAGTGAAGCGCTGCCGACCCCCCGCATTTTAAAATCTCCCCGTGTCCCGGGGAGGTTTTAAAATGCTGGGGGTCGTGAGCGAAGCGCTGCCGACCCCCCGCATTTTAAAATCTCCCCGTGTCCCGGGAAGGTTTTTAAATGCGGGGGGTCGGCAGCCCGACCCCCAGCATTTTAAAATCTTCCCGGGACACGGGGAGATTTTAAAATGCTGGGGGTCGGCAGCGCTTCGCTCACGACCCCCAGCATTTTAAAACGCTGTTCCGAAGGGGGGGCGGGGACACCTGCCCCAGCCGCCCCACTTCGGAAAGCTGTTCCGAAGTGGGGCGGGGGGGGGCGGGGACACCTGCCCCAGCCGCCCCACTTCGGAAAGCTGTTCCGAAGTGGGGAGGGGGGGCGGGGACACCTGCCCCAGCCGCCCCACTTCGGAAAGCTGTTCCGAAGTGGGGCGGGGGGCGGGGACACCTGCCCCAGCCGCCCCACTTCGGAAAGCTGTTCCGAAGTGGGGCGGGGGGCGGGGACACCTGCCCCAGCCGCCCCACTTCGGAAAGCTGTTCCGAAGTGGGGCGGGGGGGCGGGGACACCTGCCCCAGCCGCCCCACTTCGGAAAGCTGTTCCGAAGTGGGGAGGGGGGCGGGGACACCTGCCCCAGCCGCCCCACTTCGGAAAGCTGTTCCGAAGTGGGGCGGGGGGGCAGGGACACCTGCCCCAGCCGCCCCACTTCGGAAAGCTGTTCCGAATTGGGGCGGGGGGCGGGAACGCCTTCTGAAGGCGGGCAGGGGGCGAAAGTCTTTGTCCCCCCTGCCTGCCTTCCCAGGGGCTTTTAAATCGCCCCGGACAGCGGAGAAGTCCTCCGCTGTCTGGGGCGATTTTAAAATGCCGCCCGCCAGCATTTTAAGATCGCCCCGGACAGCGGAGAAGTCCTCCGCTGTCCCAGGGTTTTTTAAAATGCTGGGGGTGGGAAGAAAAGCCCTTGTCCCCCCCCCCAGCCTTCAGAAGAAGTCCGGGGACAGTCTGTCCCCGGACCTGGTCTGAAGGCGGTTTCCCTAGGAACGCATTAATGGATTTTCAATGCATTCCTATGGGAAACCGTGCATCGCAAGACGAAAAAACCGCAAGACGAAGAGACTTGCGGAACGAATTAATTTCGTCTTGCGAGGCACCACTGTATAGGCTCTAAACCTTTGTTTTGCTGCATAGCAGGCAATAAACTTTCAACTAGGTAAGCTGCCTATTCAGGAAAGCCCTTCAAGGTATGTCTTCCTGACCACTGAATTGATTGAAGTGACACAATCTACTTAACAATGGGATAATCCTGCTCTAGAAGCAGTGTTCCTGAAAATAATTCTTGGGAGTCCATTATTACTGTTATGCTCCATTAGGAAGGAAAGGGCCAGTCTGCAAGGAACTAGTTTGCAGGCTAATGCCTCACATGAGACATTGTCTGAAAGCACACAAGACTTTGGTGAGGGCCTGAAGGAGTGGAAATAAGTATGCCACTTTGGGTTTTATAATGGAATAAAGGCAATATGTAAATGTATAAAATAAAAATTATAGCATTAATTTGACTCTGGTTTGCCAGAAGTGGGTTAGTCATGCTGGCCACATGACCCAGAAGCTGTACGCCAGCTCCCTCTGCCAATAAAGCGAGATGAGCGCCACAGCCCCAGAGCTGTCCGCGACTGGACCTAATGGTCAGGGGTCCCTTTACCTTTTAAGGCATCATGTGGTGGCAAGCAACAATACAAACATATCCCCAACACTCACAGTAACTTGTTGGGAAACTGCCAGGGAGATATTGTCCATCATGGCCCCAAGCCGGCTGCCGGACATCCATCGATCTCCCGTAGACAGGCAGATCCAGCAGTTAGCGACACGAAGCCTCAGAAATAGATTGCCACATTCTAGGCTTGTGCACACTGTTCTTTATCAGCAGAAAACACAGCCAGAAAGCTTGCACCGCAGAAGAGCATATTTTACAGGTTTTATTTAGCGTTGAACAGAACAAAGAAAAAACATGACCGTTCTCAGTCAGCGTCTCTGACCGGCTGACGAAATCGAAAGGAACAGCAAGCATAAACATCCTGTGAATAAGACATGCGCAGACTCTGTAACTCACAAAGCCTGCTCCCTTTTAAGGTGGAACGGAAATATCCTAACATCCTCCCCCTTTCCGTGTAACCTGTAGTACCTGTGGTTCAACCCAATTGCAACCTTTGTACATAAACTTTAAGTTGTTCTCTGTTAACAACCTTAGACAACAGATCAGCAGGAATTTCATTTCCTGGCATGTAGGACACCTGAATGAGTCCTTTCTGAATACACTCTCTTGCACGATGTAGCTTAATCTGCAAGTACTTGGTTCTCTGCTTGCAACTCTCCGAGTTCAGCAAAGCCAAACACGATCTATTGTCTTGATACACTTGTACAGGACATTTCACAGACACTCTGATGTCCTTAAACAGTTGCACCAACCATTCACAATCCATGAGTGAAAATGACAGAGCATTGAGTTCTGCTTCACAGGAACTTAGGCTCACTGTTGTCTGCTTCTTGCACAACCAGTCAAACAGGCAGTGGTTGTACATGTAGCACACTCCAGAAGTGCTTGTACCATCCGTGGTGTCACTTCCAAAACTTGCATCTGCAAAGATTTCAAGACCTCCAGTCTTCTGACTGGTGAACCTCAGTCTGTAGTGCATAGTCCCTTTCAAATAGCGGGCTATGCGCTTCAGAGCTTTCCAATCCTGAACCGTAGGATTGTTGGCATGTCTGCTAAGCAGATTACAGCTTACAGCTATGTCAGGTCTTGAACATCTGGCAATGAAATTCAGCTTGCCTAGAATGCATCTGTACAGCGTTGTGTCAGAAAACGCTTCAGCAGTACTGTCTACCTGGTAACCTGTCACCATCGGTGTGTCTGCTGGGTTTGCATCAACCAAATTCAACCTGGTTAACACATCAGCAATTTTCTGTGTTTGGTGTACCAGAAAATTACCTGCTTGGTCCTTCTCCACCTGCAGAGAAAGAAGTTGGATACCTCACCAAGATCCTTCATGTCAAAGTGCTCCTTCAGCTGAGCTAGGGTGCTTTGGTACAAAGCCTGCTTCTTCCAAAACATCAGAAGATCATCAACAAAACATAAACAATACAGTTTGTTTTGCCCCTCCTCCTTGACAAACACACATGGATCAGCTTTGCCCTGGTGAAAACCTAGAGAAAGCAATGTCTCAGTGAGCTTGGTGTTCCAACACCTGGCACTCTGCTTGAGACCATATAAGGATTTCCGCAGTTTACAGACCATTCCCTTCTGTATCTGCACCCCATCAGGTGGAAGCATGAACAGCTCTTCGTTCAAAATCCCGTACAAAAAAGCTGTATTAATGTCGTGGTGGGAAACATGCAGTTTCTCCTCCGCAGCAATCTTGAGCATCAGCCGAATGCTCTCATATTTGACTGTGGGTGAGTAGGTCTCGTGGTAATCCTGTCCTGGTACCTGTGAAAAACCTCTGGCAACCAATCTGGCTTTGTGTCTGACTACCTTGCCATTCTGGTCTGTCTTGGCCTTGAAGACCCATTTGCTGCCAACCAGTCTCATTCCTGGGACTACCGGTACCAGTTCCCAAGTTTGGTTCCTGTTCAAGGAATCAACTTCAGCCTTCATGGCATTAAGCCAAGGCTCAGCATCTTTAGAGGTTAACTCCTGAACCTCTTTGAAGCTTGAAGGTTCCCACACCTTCTCTGAGCTACTAAGAACAGCAGTTGCTGTCTTGGCAAACTCATCAGCATACCTCTTTGGAGGTCTGCCCTTGGTCGCCCTTTCAGACCTACGTACTAGACGCAAGTCTTCTGGACTCATCTCCTCTTTCTTAGGAGAAAAATGACCAATGGTGAACAGTGGTTCTTCCAGTTCATTGTCAGACGCATCAGATGGTCTGACTGAGGCCTTTGTGCTCTTGTAGTCTGCTGTGTCATCACTGTCACTGACACCAGCAGCAGCGCCGCCCACTGAACTGGAATCCGAACTCTGATCATCATCCTCATCCTCATTATCTTCAGCAGCTTCCTCAGCTTTAGCTGCTTGCTTGACATCACCTTCATCCTCCTCTGGGTAACTCTGGAAAATTCCCACATTTTCCCCCCACTTGGGATTGTACTCAACACTCCTTGTGAACTTAATGGACTTAGAGTTAGTCATCCATACCCTGTATGCACCTTTTTCGTACCCCATTGTCAGGGAACTGCCATCGGAGCATCAGGTGGTGGAGGGGCTCAGGGAGGAAGAAAGAGACTCAACAGCTGAAGAAGGAACCAGCAGGGGGAGGAGTGGTTCTCTGAGGGAATGCGAGCAGGAGGGAGGGCTCAGAGACGCTTCCAGCGAGAACAGTGGGGAGGTATCTGAGTCTCCCATAGGGAGACCCACACCTCGCCGGAAACTGTCACGCCGTGAGTCCAGGAGACGCGTTTCCGTTAAGGAGCTTCTTTGCTGGAAGCGCTTCCGCAGACAGCCACTGTCAGACTCTACGAGTGACTAGAGCAGACATGTTTGAGGAGCTCTGTCACACACAGAGGTTTGTGGAGCCGCACAAACTCTGAGGGAGCACGATTTTACGCACAAGCAGCTAATCATCCCATTACAGCAGTCTGACAGTCTCTGTACGCTGCCTGTGCAGGAGAAAGCATCATGAGCGAACCAGCCGGAACCGGAGGAGCAGGGGTTGGGGCTGGTCCAAGCTTGGAAGAAAGATACCGAGCGTTGGAAGTCCAACTTGCGCTGCAGACGGCGAGGCTTGAGGAGAGAAGGGCTCAGGATGCAGACAAGAAGGGGAGAGCCACCCAATTCCCCAGAAAGGTACCAGGATTGGTGCAGAAGTTTGGGGGGGACCCCAAGGATTACCATGCCTTTAGGACAGAGATGCAATATGCCATTAATGTGCAGTTTGATGAGTTCCCTGATGAGGAATCGCGAGTTGCTTTCGTAATTGGGCATCTTGAGAAAGGGGCGCGAGACTGGGTTCGACCCCTAATGGCAACGCACAATGACGTCCTAAAGGACACGATGAAGTTCTTTCGTGCAATGCATATCATGTTTTCCAGCGATATTGAGGAAGGGGTGGTGCGCAGACAGCTAATGGCTTGCAAGCAGGGAAGCCGATCTGTCCGTGAGTACTGGACTGAGTTTACCATGCTGGTTCACAGATTGGGTTGGGATTTATCGGCGGCACCCATTCAGATGCTATTTGAAGAAGGTCTTTCTTCGGCTGTGAAAGACGAGCTGTCCCGGAGCCCCAGGGCGGTGTCTATGGATCAGCTGACCAAATCTGCGCTGACCATAGGAGCGCGTCAGGAGGCAAGAGCCTTGGAGAGGCGGGAAGGGAGAGGGGAACGTTGGAAGGAGTTCCGCATTCCAGACATTCCTGAGCCAGCTTTCCCGCCGGCAGAGCCGATGGAAATCGGAACAGCGCGCGCGCGCGCATTTTCAAAACCCAGTGAGGGGGCTAAGAAGGAGGGAAAGGGCGCCCGGAAATGCTATCTCTGCCAACAGCCAGGACACTTTGCCAGAGTCTGCCCCCAGAGGAAGGAATGGCAAGGGATGGTGGGAGCTGTTGAGGGAGGAGAGCAGGGAGAAACGGAGCAGGTAAAAGCCAACGCCTGGTTGCCACAGTCGGGGCACTGCAGCCAGGCCAAAGAGCAGTGAAAGTGCCCGTGCCAGAAGCTCCTCAACCTGCTCTAGTGATTGAAGTGTCGCTAGAGCTGCAAAATGGACACCCCCTAAAAATAAAGGCGCTGTTGGACTCAGGCAGCTCCTGCAATTTTATGAGCAAGGAGTTTGCTGCTGAACACCAGATACAGACGATCCCTTTAAGCAACCCCCTGCAGGTGACCACGATCGATGGCAGGGAGTTGTTGGGAGGAGGAGTCAGCTTGCAGACCGTCCCAATGATAATGAGGGTGGCAAGGCACACAGAACTGATAGCGTTTAATGTGGCCACCTTGGGAGGCGCTCCCATTATTTTGGGAATGAGCTGGCTAGCGCTACATGATCCGCTGGTGGGCTGGCATCAAAGAGTGGTTTCCTTTGGTTCAGCACATTGCTTAGAACACTGCAAAGGGGAAAAGGGTTCAGCAGGGGCCCAAGCCACCCTAGCAGGGACTGAAGTAATGGAGAAGGTGAAGGTACCACCACAGTATGCAGATCTCAGCGACGTGTTCAGCGAGAAGGAAGCTGACCAACTACCCCCGCATAGGCCCTTTGATTGCCAGATCAATTTTCTCCCTGGAGCACAGCTTCCAGTGGGCAAGTTGTATGCCATGTCAGACAGAGAAATGCAGGAGTTGCGAGAGTTCATTGACAAGAACCTGAAGAGAGGCTTCATCAGAGAGTCCAAAGCAGCGGGGGGTAGCCCAGTGTTTTTTGTGGATAAAAAGCACACGGACAAGCCGAGACTTGTATGTGATTTCAGGCGGTTAAATGCAGTGACAGAACCAGTGACTTTCCCTATGCCCAGGATTGATGATATTTTGACCCGGGTGAGGAAGGGAAAGATTTTTACAAAGCTGGATCTAAGGGGGGCGTACAACCTGATACGTATAAGGAAAGGGGATGAATGGAAAACCACCATGTTTACCCCTTTGGGGGCGTTTGAATATCTCGTTATGCCTTTTGGATTACAAGCAGGCTCAGCGTGCTTTCAATCTTTTATGAACCACGTACTGGGTCCTTTGCTCTACAAGAATTGCGTTGCCTTCCTAGATGATGTGTTGGTGTATTCGGAGAATGAGGAGCAACATGTGAGAGACGTCAGAGAAGTGTTGAGCAGGCTGCAAGCCAACAGGCTGTGGGTGAAACTGGAGAAGTGTCAGTTTCATACCAAGGAGGTGGAATTCCTGGGGTACCGCCTGTCAGACAAGGGATTGGCCATGGATCCTGGCAAGGTGCAGGCAGTGCTGGACTGGAAAACACCCAAAACCAAGAAGGATGTGCAGAGGTTCCTAGGGTTTGGAAACTTTTATCGTAAGTTCATCCGAAACTTCGCCCACCTGACGGCGCCCATTACGGACTGTCTCAGCAGTAAAAAGAAGTTTGTATGGACGGCGGAGGCGGAGCGAGCGTTTGAGGAACTGAAAAGGGCCTTCGCCTCTGAAGAACAACTTCTGCATGTGGACTTACAAAAGAAGCTGAGGGTCGAAACAGACGCATCTGACAGAGCCATAGGGGCGGTGCTTCTTCTGCAGCCGGGGAAGGAGGAGTCAGAGTGGCGACCGTGTGCCTTCTTTTCGCGAAAGCTGAACAAATCCGAGAGGAACTACACGGTGTACGACCGGGAACTTCTTGCTATTCATGAGGCTTTCCGGAAATGGAGGCACCTGCTAATTGGTGCACAACATAAGGTGCAAGTGTGCACGGACCATAAGAATCTAGAGTATTGGAGAACTGCGCGAGTGCTCAACCAACGGCAGTTGAGATGGGCCCAGGAGTTCTCCAAATTTAACTTTGAGATTTGTTACGTGCCAGGCCCAGAGAACGTTAGGGCGGACGCTCTCTCACGCAAACCTGAATATTTGGAGGGGGAGGGGGCACCCGAAGAGACCCATGTCATTCCAGAGGACCGCTGGGTGTGTGGGGCGGCATTGGTGGGGCAAAGGGAATTGGTAGAGGGAACGGTGCATGATGAATACGCCCAGGACAAACTCAGGGGTCTCAGGAGGGAGGGAGACAAACCGGGGGGTTTTGAGGAGAGAAACGGGGCATTGTACTACAAGGGAGCGTTATATATACCCGAAGGGGAATTGAGGGAGAAGGTACTCAAGCAACTGCACGATAGCCCCACAGCAGGGCATTTTGGGCAACACAAAACCATGTGGCTGGTTACCAGGGAATTTTGGTGGCCCAAGGTCAGGGAAGATGTGCGGGAGTATGTGAGAGGGTGTGAACAATGCCAACGAGCCAAGGGGGAGAGGCGGTCACCGGCAGGTTTATTAGAACCACTACCCACACCTGAAAGACCGTGGGAAGCAGTGGCAATAGATTTCATGACTGATCTGCCAAGGTCTAGAGGGAAAACAGCCATCATGGTTGTGGTAGACCTGTTAACTAAAATGGCCCACTTTATAGCCTGCTCACATGCGGTCACAGCAGAAGAAACAGCTAAATTGTTTGTAGAAAATGTGTTTAGGTTGCATGGCGCCCCCTTGAGGGTGGTTTCAGACCGAGGGAAACAATTTACTTCCAGGTTCTGGAGGAAGCTCATGAGCTTACTGCATGTAGAGGTTAATTTCTCAACGGCCCGTCATCCAGAAACCAACGGGCAGGCGGAAAGAGCTAATGGTGTTCTCCAGCAATATTTGAGGTGTTATGTGAATGACAGAGAGAATGATTGGGTGGAGAAGCTGGCGTTGGCAGAATTTGCCTACAACAATGCAGAGAACGTGTCCACGGGGATGAGCCCCTTTTTGGCTAATTACGGGTGCCATCCCAGAGCCTTCCCAGGGGGGGAAGGGGTGAACTGGAGCGTTCCAGCTGCAGAACAGTTCGTTGAAGAAATGGAAGCGATCCATCGCCAGCTCCAACTCAACTTAAACAGGGCTAAGGAGGAATATAAGAGGCAGGCAGACAAAAGCAGAAGGGAAGGTGAAAGCATTAGGGTGGGGGACCAGGTGTGGCTGTCAACCCAAGGGTTGCCATTCAAAGGGGGTTGTAAGAAGTTAAGACCCAAAAGGCTGGGCCCATTTGAAGTCATGCAGCAGGTCAACCCAGTGGCTTTCAGACTCCGGTTACCGAACCACATGAAGCTGCACCCAGTTTTCCACAGGTCGTTGCTGTCACCGTATAAAGGGGACAGAGAAGGGAGGGTCACTAGGGGGCCAGCAATGGAGGAGAAGGAACACAGCTACCATGTAGCGGAGATCCTCGATTCCAGGTGGAAGGGAGATCAAGTAGAGTATTTGGTAATGTGGGAAGGGGAACCGGAGTCGGAAAACACCTGGGTTAGGGCAGAGGATGTCAATGACGAAGTTTTAATAGAAACTTTTCATCAGAGGTTCCCACGTAAACCTCAGCCTGTAGCGAGGTTCCGGAGGGAATACTTTGCCACCACCGACGAAGAAGAGGAGTTGGAGGGGTTCACAGATTCCGAAGAGGAGGAGGATTCAGCGAGCCAGGACGGCGATCGATGGAGGGAATTGTTCGAGACGTCTGAAGATGAAGAAGTTTCTTTTCGGGGTTTTAACCCTTCACCTCCCAGGGGAGAGGAAATGGGAGGGGGTGAGGGGGGCCCTGGAGGGGAGGTGGATGTCAGGGAACTGCCATCGGAGCATCAGGTGGTGGAGGGGCTCAGGGAGGAAGAAAGAGACTCAACAGCTGAAGAAGGAACCAGCAGGGGGAGGAGTGGTTCTCTGAGGGAATGCGAGCAGGAGGGAGGGCTCAGAGACGCTTCCAGCGAGAACAGTGGGGAGGTATCTGAGTCTCCCATAGGGAGACCCACACCTCGCCGGAAACTTTCACGCCGTGAGTCCAGGAGACGCGTTTCCGTTAAGGAGCTTCTTTGCTGGAAGCGCTTCCGCAGACAGCCACTGTCAGACTCTACGAGTGACTAGAGCAGACATGTTTGAGGAGCTCTGTCACACACAGAGGTTTGTGGAGCCGCACAAACTCTGAGGGAGCACGATTTTACGCACAAGCAGCTAATCATCCCATTACACCCATGAACAAACCATGTGCCCCACGCTTCCCAAGCTTGTTGGTTTGTGGGGAGTGTACCCACATGTCAGAACCAAAGATTTTCATGTGCTTGATGTTGGGCTTCTTGCCAAACATCTTCTCATAGGGAGTACAGCCAATGGGTGATGACAATCTGCGATTAAAAGAATAAACCAAATTCCCCAAAGCTTCCCCCCAAAACTCATCAGGGAGATTGGCATCATGCAACAAGGTTTTGATTCCTTGCAGCAATGTCTGATTTGCTCTCTCCGCAAGCCCATTCATCCATGGCGATCTGGGCGTTGACATGTCATGCTGGATTCCCTTCTCAGTCAGGAAAGCTTCAAACTGCTGAGAAGTAAACTCCCCGCCCCGATCAGTAAACAAACAGGCAATACGTTTACCGTGCACATTCTCCAACCAAGCACAGAATGCCTTAAACTTCGGAAACGCTTGCGATTTCTGTTCAAGCAAAAACACATGAATGTACCTGGAAAAAGAATCAATCAGAACCATGAAGTACCTCGCTCCTCCTAAAGAGGGCGCAAGTGGCCCAACCAGGTCCGCATGCACTAGCTGGTAGGGTTTGGAAGCCTGCCTGCTAGACTCCTTGCCTTTTGGAGCAACCTTCACCTTGTTCTCTGCACAAGATACACACTTCATGTGAAATTTACAGGGTTTGATGTTCAAACCCTCAACCACCTCTGGCATCTTGGCCAGTGCCTTCCAAGAGAGGTGACAAAACCTTCGATGCGCATCGTGAATGCAACCTGCATGAAGAACTTTGTTAGTTTGTGCAGCACAACAAGAATCAGCATTAGATACAACAGCAGTGTCATCATAAGTTATATGGAACAAACCATCCATAAACTTTGCATGCAAATAGTCCTCTTTGCCTTTACTGATGACACAGACGCTCCTCTTGAAGGAAATCTGAAAACCACGCCCAGTAAGCTGTGGAACGCTGAGCAAATTGCTGGTGGCTCCTGGAACAAAAAGTACATTACTGATGGTAGTGTGCAGACTTGCAAGTTTCACAGTCCCTTCTCCTGCAATTTGCAACGTCCTTCCATCAGCCAGGTGGATCTCACCTTCTTGAGGCTTGAAGGAGATAAACAGGTGACGATCCTTCGAAATGTGGTGGCTCGCACCTGAATCAACAATAAACCTGCCTTTGGCTGTTGGAGCAATCTTTACAGCAAGCAAACCCTTGTTTTCCACCAGTGTGGGCTTTTGCAGCTTGCCCCCCTGCTCCTGGCCAGCAGACGTGCCTTTAGCCTTTGGTGAAGCTGTGCCAGCAAACATAGCCTTGTTTTTCCCTGGCGCGGGCTCTTCACCCTCCCTCTGCTTCGGGCCATCTGCAGATGTCTGCCTCTGTTTACCTTTGCCTTTCCGGCCTCTGCAAAGGCGATGACCTTGGTTCTCACGAGAAACAGAGCTCTCAGCTGCCGACTCCTTGGCTCCCCCTGGAGGCTGGAATGCTGCCTGGGATGACGTGACGGTCAGCTCCCCCTGCAGCTTGCACCCGGTGCCCTCAGCATCCCTGCATTCACTTGCATTCTGGGAAACAGCTAGGACCTCCGATGCAGTCAAACTCTGGGCTGGGATTACTGGCAGATGAGCAGCTTTCAAAGCATTCCACGTGCAGTGGTGTTGCCAGCCAGCGTCTTAATTTCCTCAAGAAAGACGGATAAGACTATTACGTCTATGGCCTTCGAATTATGGCCTTTCCATTTCTCTGTCAGAGGAACCGGAGGGGGCTCAGAAACGGATAAGACTATTACGTCTATGGCCTTCGAATTATGGCCTTTCCATTTCTCTGTCAGAGGAACCGGAGGGGGCTCAGAAACGGTATGCCACACCCCAAACTGACGCAGCAAACTTTCACACCATTTTGCCCAGGTTTCATAATTCTGCCCATGTAACTTAGGGCACTGAGTGGCCTCTGAAGCTTCAAAAGCGTGGAAAAACTCCATTCCAGCTTTTTACTTGAGCCGTGAGCCTTTATGCCTTCAAAGACTCCTTATCTTGGCAGCCCATTAATCGCGAACTCTCTGGCTTGGCTCCCAGGCCAATTAAGCCCTGCCGGAGATCAAAAGGCTCCTTGCGAGGTAAACAGAAAAGCCTCCCTTTCTTTCTTTCGCTTTTCCCACGTACCTCTTAAACGCAGTCTGTTGCAGCTTTACTCTCCTGTAGGTGCTGTGAATCTGGGCCTGAAACCTTGTTGTTGGGAAACTGCCAGGGAGATATTGTCCATCATGGCCCCAAGCCGGCTGCCGGACATCCATCGATCTCCCGTAGACAGGCAGATCCAGCAGTTAGCGACACGAAGCCTCAGAAATAGATTGCCACATTCTAGGCTTGTGCACACTGTTCTTTATCAGCAGAAAACACAGCCAGAAAGCTTGCACCGCAGAAGAGCATATTTTACAGGTTTTATTTAGCGTTGAACAGAACAAAGAAAAACATGACCTTTCTCAGTCAGCGTCTCTGACCGGCTGGGAAAACGCAAAAGAACAGCAGAACATAAACATCCTGTGAACAGGACATGCGCAGACTCTGTGACTCCCAAAGCCTGCTCCCTTTTAAGGTGGAACGGAAATATCCTAACATAACTTAGGTCCTACACCCAAAGACTAAAACAATGAACAATTGGAAGGTTGTAACCAACAAAAGACATAACACTTTATTTTAAAAAGATCAAAAATATTTTTTTAATTTTGTTTACAATACTGATGTGCATATTTATACATAAATACCCTACATTTTAGTGTCTCAAATTATAAGTCTCCTTCAGCATGAATTTATGCGGCATTGAGGAACTTGCAAGGGCCATATCAGGGTTTCAGGCAAGTACCCCACTCTTAGCACTGATTGTTGCTGGTGTTGTTCACTTCTGTGATATGGAAATGCATGAGTAACTTGCATCCCTTTTCCCCTTAGCTTAGGTGTTCCCAGTAACATATTCAACCAAACATGAAGCATAAAGCCAGAGTGATACTTTGCTTTTCCTGTGAGGGGGAGGTAGACAATAGAAGCATGAAACAAGTGCTGCTCTGTATTTTAGAATTTCCCCTCCCTCCTCCTCAAGTTCTTAACTGAGAAGAGTTCTCCATTTAGATGGCTACTGAACAATGAGGCAAAATAAGAGACACACACATGCTGCCACTTATTTTCAGCTGGTGTCGAGAGAAAAGTAGCCTGGATGTGTTTACCCCAAGAGGGGCAAAGTAGTATGGAATAGCTTTTCCTTGCTGCATAATAGATAGCAAGTCAAGTTTACTTCACTGGAAAAATAGGAGAGCATAGCTGGTAGCATAACTTTTTTTGCTCATCCTCAGATCTCCTTGATCACATAGGGAGAGAGACCTTAACTAGGGTTGCCATACATCCAGAATTTCCTAGACATAGACGGTAATTGGCCATCGGAAACGGTGTCCAGGTGGAAATCGCTTAAACGCACTGGAAAATCAGACGTATGGCAACCCAGGTTGGCAGTGTTGTTTTTTGTCATTTCCCTTAAAAGTAGCTCAACAACTTTGGCCCAAAGAAAGCTCAACAACTTTTCTGTGTGGATTCTCACTTTTTGAAATATGGAAAACCTACATTAACCCCATACTAAGAGGAACTGCTGTCTGTAGAATATACAGTGGAATAAGAGAACTTCATCAGTGTAATAATCTTTTTTCTTTTTTGCATTTTATTTATTAACATTCTGTCAGGGAACTGCCATCGGAGCCAAGAGTGGAGGTAAGGCTCCCCGACCATGCAGGAGAAGGGACCAGCAGAGGGAGAGAGAACACTCCCTTTGGGGAAGGTTATCAGCGTGACACCGGGGAGGAAGGGGACCAGGGAAGGACTTCGGAGAGAGGGCTCCAAGACTCTTCCACAGAGACCAGCGGGGAGAGTCCAGGACCTCCGTTGGCTACGCCTACTCAGCGCAGAAAGCTTCCGCGCAGGGAGGCTAGGCGGAGACTGGGCATCAAGGAATTTTTATGTTGGAAGAAATTCAGGAAACGCCCACTGACGGATTCTGCCAGCGACTGACACAGCCACAGAGAAAGGGCTGTCCAGCCAGGGAAAAGTTTAGCCAGGCAACGTCGCCTAGAACTTCAGCATCCTTTACGCACGAGCAACCCCAATTCCCATTACACATTCTTATATTACATCGGTAAACATTGTCATATTACATTACAGGACTTACTATAATATAATTTCCAACATGTATACAAAAATTATATACAAATGTTATATACCTAGAAAGAAAACGAAAAACGAACAAAGAAAGAACAAATAAAACAACAATTTTTTCGAAAAATCATATATATACCAACACACTAGACTTCCTGTCTTTCCTATTGTATATTGCTTTTTTACAAATGAATGTACTCTTATTATTGTATATTTCTTTACATATTATCTAATACATTCCTATATCAATATGTGCTCTTAGTCTCATTTCTCAACTCAGTCTCACTCCAACGTCAATCAAATGCTAGCATAGATAGCGAAACTTTACTGTATTTTTGAACATATGTTTTATATCTATCCCACTTTTTCATAATTTTTTGTTTTGAATTGCCTCTCAGGGTATTTGTTAACTGTGCCATTTCAGCAAATTCTTGTAGCTTGTAATGCCAGTCCATTATTGTCAGGACTTCTTTTTCCTTCCACCCTTTTGCCACCAAAGTCCGAGCTGCGGCCGTTGCATATAAGCATACCTCCCTAAATGCCTTCGGGATGTCCCTGCCAACAATGCTTAACAGAAATGCCTCTGGTCTTTTAAAAAAAGTTATTCCAAACATTTTTTTCAACTCCTCGTAAATTAAGCCCCAGAACACTTTGATCTTCCTACATGTCCACCACATATGATACATGTCCCCATTACTCCCACCACACCTCCAACAAGTATTCGCTAATTTTTTATACATCTTTGATAGTCTTGAGGGGGTGAGATACCATCTGTGCTGCATCTTTAACATATTTTCTTTAATGTTATAATACGCCGTAAATTTCATATTTGCTCTCCAAAGCTCTTCCCATTCGGCCATCATTATTGGACGTCCAATGTCCTGTGCCCATCTAATCATTGTTGCCTTAACCTCCTCCTCCTTAACTTCCCATTCCAGGAGCAGTCGATATATTCTCGAAATTACCCTGATTTTATTATTTATTAATTCTGTTTCGAGTTTAGAGGGCTGATTATCAAATCCAATCTTTTTATCTTGTTTAAATATTTCGTATATTTGATGTTATTCCAACCAACCAGAAAGCTGGTCTTTTATCTCCTCATATTTTCTAAATTTAATTTGGCCGTCCTCTTCCAACAATAAAGCATTATATGTTATCCATTCTCCTATCATGTTCTTCTTTTTTACAGCATTTGCTTCAACATAATAATCTTATTTCTGCAGCAAGGAATAAAATGGATGGAGAAGGGAGAGAACACATCCCTGAAGTGTCTGAGGAGTCTTCAAAGCTCTCAGAGCAATGAAAGACTCCCAGTAATAAAGCTGGAAATCTGATATAGAAGAGGTGATAGGAACTCCATCAGGGCCTTCCTACCAAAAATCTATATCTGTCTTTCAAACCCTAGTACTAAAAAGGCCTGCTACTGAAAAAGGCAGGCATACCACAACTTTAATTAGCACTGACACAATGTTCAGGACAAAGTGGCAGTCTGGCTAGCCTCCCATTTCCAAACATGTAGGACACTATCATAAAAAGAACATGTTGCTAAGAAGCTGGTCTCTTTTTTTACTTTGACTAAGTCTGTTTCACTGTGTGCTTTGGTATCTGAACCTTTTTCATCAGTACGTGGTCCCAGAAGGTCAAAGCTACCGTATTTTTCGCTCTATAGGACACACTTTTTCCCCTCCAAAAATTAAGGGGAAATGTGTGTGCGTCCTATAGAGCAAATGCAGGCTCGTGTTGCCAGCCAGTGTTACAATTTCCTCCAGAGAGACGGACAAGACGATCACGTCTATGGCCCTTGACTCATCGGCCCTCCATCTATCTGTCAGAGGAACTGGAGGGGCTTCATACACAGTGTGCCACACTCCAATCTGTCTCAACAGGCTCTCACAGTAGAATCATAGAATAGAATCATAGAATCATAGAGTTGGAAGAGACCACAAGGGCCATCGAGTCCAACCCCCTGCCAAGCAGACCTTGCCCAGGTCTGATAGTTGTGGCCATTAAGCTTTGGGTATGGAACCCCATCTGAGGCTTGTAAAAGCTCCATTTCAGCTCTTTACTTCAGCCGTGAGCCTTTTCCTCTTCAAAAGCTGCTTATCTTTGGCAGGTCATAAATTACGAGGCCTGCTGGCTCTTCCCTGCCAGCCTAATTAGTCTGCTGGACTTCAAAGCCTCTGCTGCGGCACAGAAAAGTCTTGCTTTTCCCCACATACCTCTCGCAGTCTTCAGCAGTCTTACTCTCCTGTAAGCACCGTGAATCTGGGCCCGAAACCTGTTGGGATACTGCCAGGGAGACAGAGGCCATCAGGCAGGCCCCAATCGTCATCTCCGGACGATCACCGGTCTCCCATGGAAACAGCATCAGTTAGCGACACGAGCCTTAGAGACATTCCAAGACTCATGCACACCCTTTTCAGCAGTCTCTGCAACGGAAGATTCAGACAGAAGAGCATATTTACAGCTTTATTCAACGTTGATCAGAACAAAGGAAAAACATGACTGCTTGCATCCGTGTCCAGGAAAACAGCCAGAACAACAGCTGTATACAAAACGGAAACTCCCAGTGAGCAGGAAGTAAACACGCATGTGACACACAACAATCATGCCTGACCATTTAAGGTGGAATGGGAACTATATCCTAACAGAGTTCCCTTTCTGCCTAACAGTTGCAACTGTTGGGATTCAAGCCATTATCAGGAGAAACTGGCCACTCTCCAGGCACCCGGCTTGAATCACCGGTTGACCGCCCTGTCTGCATTCTCCGGCAGGACCCAGGCAGAGGTCACGATCGGCGATCCTCCTCAGCGTGAGAAGGACACACCACTCTTTCCTGCCCCCCCCCTGTGGGCAGGGGAAAGAGATAGACAGAAACGTATTTACATGTCTTTATTTCTGTCTTTGCAGCGTTACAGAAAAACACATCTGCTCTCTTCAAACTCCAGCAGCCGAGAGACAAACTCCTCCTGTACTTCCTGTACAGCTCATATTACACTCTGAGCTAATTCCGGTGCTTCGCACTGTGAATAGACTGTCCCTCCTTTTCCCACGGAACAGTCCCAACATTCCCATTTATGTTTTGCTTTCAAGCCACCAGCTCGCTGCCGCATTGCTTCTATATCGTAACAGCAACATCATAAAGATCTTCAGTATTTCCTTTTAAAAGCACGGCATCCTTGTTCCTGCAAGGCACTTAATGCTCTCTTGCAAGAAATCGATGCACAGTGTCCCTGGTACCCAGAGAGCGTGTCTCTCCGGTTCAGGGACTGGGAGAAAATAGGGCAGACCCTGCATTCAGAGCCACGAGCTTCGGTGCAGGTGCTTCATACATGGCACCTCTGCAGAGACGCTATTCAGTGTTTCGCCCCCACAGAAGTTCAGCCTGTACTTTCTCTTATCAACCCTCCATCTGTTCCTTCCGTCCTGCCAAGGGTACCAGCACTCCGCTGAGCCTGGCTTCTTTTCTTTTTCTTTTTAGTGTTTTTATTAAGAATTCCAACATAACAATTTTAGCAAAAATATATCGTCCACATTATTCCCCCCTCCCCTCCCCCCTTAAAAGGAAAAAAGAAAACCCACCCCCCACCCCCCGCGAGTTCCCTCAGCTCCTCTCTCTGATTTCTCAACACATAATTTTATCTGCATGTTGTAAAATTGTAAAAATCCTCAATTTATCTATCTATATATTATCAATAAAGAGTTTGTGAATGTTTATTCAAAACCTGCCAAGGAGTCCAGTTCATTTTGTTGTTTCTTCAAGTACTTCGTAAATGGTTCCCACTCATCTTTAAAGTCACAGTTATTATTGTCATGAAGTTTGTGTGTCAGTTTTGCCAATTCCGCATAGTCCATCAATTTTTCTTGCCACAGTTCTTTAGTCGGGATTTCCTCATTCTTCCATTCTTGTGCTATTAAGACTCTTGCCGCCGTTGTCGCATACATGAAAATGTTTTTAAGTTTCTTTGGCAGGTCTTTTCCCACAATCCCTAACAAGAAAGCTTCAGGCTTTTCCACAAATGTTAAATGGAACATTCTCTTCAACTCATTATATATCATTTCCCTTTTTTTAAAAAAAAATTGCTACAATCCCACCACATATGATAAAAAGTCCCCTCTTTTTCTTTACATTTCCAACACAGTTTTGAACTGGTTTTGTACATTTTCCCTAATTGTACTGGTGTTATATACCATCTATGCATCATTTTCATATAGTTTTATTTCAATAAGGAACAATCTGTGAATTTCAGATCAGTTTTCCATAACCTTTCCCAATCTTCCAACATAATGTTATGACCTATATCTTGTGCCCATTTAATCATAACTGATTTCACCTCTTCATCTTTTGCCTCCCATTCTAACAAAATACTGTATGCACCTTTCAGCAATTTTACTTTCCCTTCTACTACTTCTTTTTGGAATCTGGATGTTGTATAGCTAAATCCTTTCTTATTGTCTTCTTTGTATGTTTCATGTAGTTGTCGGTAATGTAACCAAATCTGAAAATGGTCTTTTGTTTCTTCATATTCTATTAATTTCCATTTTCCATCTTGGTTTTTTAACAAATCAGCATATGTGAGCCACTTTCCTTTCTTTCCAAGTGGTTTGAGCAGTAAAGCTTCATGTGGTGAAAGCCACCAAGGGGGTCTTTTGTTCTAATAGATCTTTATATCTCTCCCATACTCTCACTAATGATTTCCTAATTATATGATTATAAAAACTTCTGTGTATCTTCCCTTTCTCATACCATAAATATGTGTGCCACCCAAATCTATTATCATGTCCTTCCAATTCTAATGCTTCCTGTTTCTCCAGTTTCATCTATTCCCTGATCCATACCAAACAAGCAGCTTCATAGTATAGTTCATTTTTTAAAATAGATATTTACAGTGGTGCCCCGCAAGACGAAATTAATCCGTTCCGCAAGTTTTGTCGTCTAGCGAATTTTTCGTCTTGCGAATCACGAAATCCCATAGGAATGCATTGAAAATCAATTAATGCGTTCCTATGGTCAAAAAAAGTCCAAACAAAGCCAAATTTGGTACAACAACAGTTTATTAACTGCTCTTTAAAGTCACACATACTGTAAAGAGCAGTTCAAAAATTGAAGGGAAAATAAATTAACTTTATAAACATGACAGAAAAACATTTAAAAATCAACAAAGTGTACAGTACATTTTCTAAGACCCTGGGGGACCACTCGAAGAAGGCTCCTCTTCCACTCTTTGCTTCTTGGTCAAGAACCTGTCCATAGTCTGCTGCTTCATCCGCCTTTTCAGCAGCTTCCTGAAAGGCGACATGACCCTCGTATCATAAAAGTTCCCAACGTCATGTGCCACGTGCTTCTCAGGGTGGTGTTGCTCTGCAAAAGTCTGCACCTCCTTCCACTTCAGGCAAATGTCCCTCAGTTTTTTGGAGGACAGCCGTTCCTCAGTTGCTTCCTCCTCTTCCAGTGAGGCCTGCTCCTGCGCAGCCTCTGCCTGCAGTTCGACCAGCTCCACGGTGGTCAGCTCGTCGTCGTGCTCCTCCAGAACAGCTGGGCGGTTCTTCACGATCCTGGTGACTCCCTTGGCTGCATCAGTCACAAGGATCTTCTCCCTCATCTTCAGGATGGTCCCGATGGTCGATGGATTCCTCCTGTACTCCCTGGCGAG
This sequence comes from Podarcis bocagei, assembly GCF_964188305.1. Classification (NCBI taxonomy): domain Eukaryota; kingdom Metazoa; phylum Chordata; class Lepidosauria; order Squamata; family Lacertidae; genus Podarcis; species Podarcis bocagei. Next base: position 3,594,625 of record NC_138131.1, on the reverse strand, counting down.
GTCTGTCACACGCATTCCGCCGTCGTGCTTCCGGATGATCTCCTTCTTCATTTCCAGCGTCACCTTCTCCTTCTTCCTCTCGCCGGCCACCGCAGCAGCAGTCTTCTTGGGTCCCATGGCAGCACAGCTCTTACCTTCGTAAACTCAGAAAAAGAAAAAAAAATAAGTGATGTGCTTCAAATCCAAAAAATACAAAAGCACCCAGCCACCCACCACACAGAAATTAAAACCCAGAACCAAGGCCTTGAATCCCAAGCACCCCAACCCAAAATCCAAAATCCAAAAACCCCCAAAAAAGTTTTAAAAGTTCGACTTACCAAATGGATGCAAGAGAAGTTCTGGAAAAGCTTCAACAATCAATCACCGAAGTCTTCAGAAACCTCAAATGGCTGCAAAATAAGTTTTGGAAAAGCTTCAAAAATCACCAATGTCTTCAAAAACCTCAGCTGCTCCCACAGACACCCACCCACCCACAAGACAGAAATTGCAAACCCCTCCTCAACTGCTCCCCCAGCCCCTCCCCAACTGCTGCAAACCCCTCCCCAACTGTTCCCCCAGCCAGCCAGCACTCAGAAATTCAAACTCAGAAATTTTTTTTTGAAAAAAACCAACCTTGCCCAATGGTCACAGAAAATCATAAAAATTCCAAAAAAACCCACAAGCCCCCAGATTATCGCAACCCCCCCACACAACACCAAGTCCTTGAATCCCAAACACCCCAACCCAAAATCCAACCCCCCCAAAAAAAAGTTTTAAAAGTTTAACTTACCAAATGGATGCAAGAGAAGTTCTGGGAAAGTTTTGGAAAAGCTTCAAAAGTGAGCAAAGTCTGAGAAAAGGCTACCAAACCACGTGCTAACAGTTGCTCCTCGAAGTCAAGTCGCAACTGCAGCTGTTCAAGCTAAGCACCCTTGGTTTTAACGGCTTTTAGACAAAGGAAACAAAGTCGCGAGACGTTTTCGTCTTGCGAAGCAAGCCCATAGGGAGATTCGTCTTGCGAGGCAAATCGAAAACGGAAAAACCTTTCGTCTAGCGAGTTTCTTGTCTTGCGAGGCATTCGTCTTGCGAGGTACCACTGTATTAAGAATTTTCCATTTCAAAAAAAAACCAAAAAGAAAAAACAACAACAAAAAGAAAACATATACAGTTTAGAACCCTTCTTTTCTATAACATATTTCTCAGACTTCCCCACACCTCCCCTTCTTATATTCCAATTCAAATTGTTAATTCAACAAGTTCTTATCCCCAATTTTTAACCTTTTTATATTTAGTTGAATTTAAAAGACCATTTTTACAACATCAAAATTTAAGCATCAATGTTCATTCTTAAATCTTAGATCCTTTTTCTAAAGTCGGCCCAAATTCCCTTCCACGAATTCCCCACTTTTCATACTAGTAACAAAACAGAATAAAAAGAAAAAAGATGGATTATAATTATGCACCCTTTGGATCTCCAAACCCCACCCCGTCCCCTTTCCCGGTTTCAATCCCCAACAGATGTCCATCAGTCTTAATCTCCTATCAGCCTGGAGATCTCACGTCCAAGGCTCTCAATTCTCTCTCAGTTCCTCTCTGCCGGTTTTTTTGATAGTCCTTAGTATTAAACACCAAATCTCGGAGACGCTCTGGCCCGATAGGGACAATGTTTCTTCCAGCCAGACCTCCATACTTAAAAGTGGAGCCCAAATCTTGTTTCTTGTTCCTTTCAAGTCCAAATGTCCCCAAAGCTCCAACTTTCACCTTAATCAAATTTGTAATCCTTGGGTCTTCAGATCTCCACATAAGGAGATCTCTCCATTCTTCAATCTCGAGCTCAGACCAGATTTTCATCATCAAGTTCTTATTTTCCTTTGTAACCATCATGTCAGGCCTCTGGCTCTCCTTTGTCGTCTGCAACATTACATCTCCTCCTTCCTTTTCCTCAGAAACAACATGTGTCTCTTTCTCCGCACTCTCAAGATTCTCAAATTTCTCTTCTTGTCCAGCTGCATAAACTTCCTGGATCAAGTCCTTATCAAATTCAGTGAATTTGTTTACTGTTAAGTCCAGAGTTGCAACGTTGGTAGCCAAAACATCAATTTGGCCTTGTAACTTTCCCAAGAGAAAGAACACTCTGTCCAATTTAGCTTGAATTTTCCCTCCTTCAGCCATTCTTGTAATGTCCCAAAACCCCCTCTAGAGGGATTTTGGTTACTTAGTATCCTTCCAGTTCAAATCCAAAAATCAAGTTAGTTTGTATCAGTTTTTCCTTATTTTCAACAAAATATAGCCAAATTATAACGAATATAACCAGCAGAGACAGTATAAAACAAAGTTCTCTTTTCCCGTCTTGACAGTTAATTTGAAAGCTGTCAAGCTCTTCAATATCTCTTCAGCAGGCTCTCTCGTGGATCAGTCCCGGGTCTGGGGGGATGGCACTTCAGCTCGCAAAATTTGCTCTTATCCTCCAGTAAGATTACTTAAACTGCCAAATCGTGAAATTAATGTCTTTACCCAATAAAAAAGATAAAATCCTCTCGACCTTTGTTAGCTGGTCCTTGCTTTAGATTATATATAAGACGGGGAGACGGACTTCCTATTTGCGCCTTCCCTGATCGTGCCTAATTCAAAAAATAAAATAAAAAATTCTTTACAAGTCCAATTTCTGTACTACTCACGGGTTGCTGCTTTAGAGTCCAATTGTTCATAAGAAGAAGTCAGCGCTCTCCGACCATGGCATGCGGCTTCACTCTGCAGGAGAAGCAGTCGACACTCAGCACTGCGCCACTCACCCCGTCCCCCGTTCCAAAGCCTTTAAAAAGGCTCCTTCGCGGGTCGGGGGGCGCAAATGGTGCCCGCTGAGTCACCAGGTTCACAGGCTTCACCGCCTGTGATTTTTAAGGGTCCCCGTGTCGCCGCAGCAGCAAGACCCAACTCCTGTGGAGCCGATTCCCTCCGGAGCTCGGAGGGAATCCGCCATTAGTCGATCGCGCTAACCCGGAAGTCTCTTCATAGTATAGTTTAAGGTCTGGGAGGGCAAACCCACCTCTATCTTTTATTTCTGTAAGTATTTTGTATTTTATCCTTGGCCTCCCCCCCCCCCTGATGAATTTAGAAATCTCATTCTGCCATTTTTTGAAACATTCATCCTTCAGGATTACTGGAATTGACTGGGACAGGAATAACATTTTTGGCAGCACATTCATTTTAATCGCTGCTATTTTCCCTAACAATGAGAGATTCATTCTACTCCAAATTTCTAGATTCCTTTTAACCTCAAGCCAATTTTTTTCATAATTGTTTTTATATAAACTTATATTCTTTGATGTTAGCCATATCCCTATTTTACCTTTTTATGGACTTCTATCTCAATATCTTCTTGTAATTTTTTTCTCTCCTCTTCCTTCAAATTTTTAACTAATAATTTAGTTTTATTCCTGTTTAGCTTGAATCCTGCCACTTCCCCAAATTTCTGAATCTTTTCTATTACTTTGGGGAGTGAGATTTTTGGGTCTTCCACTGTTATCAATAAATCATCAGCATATGCTTTTAATTTAAATTCACCTTTCCCTGTTTTTACACCTGTAATCTCTTTATCTTCTCTTATGTTTTTTTGCAAGCACTTCCAGTACCAAGATGAACAACAGTGGTGAGAATGGACATCCTTGTCTGGTTCCCTTTTGTATCTTACACTCGTACATTATTACCTGATTTATAATTAATTTTGCTTTTTGCTCTGAATAAATTGCTGATATTCCTTTTAAAAATTTGGGTCCACATTTAATTACGTCTAACAGCTTTGTTATGAATTTCCAAGAGACATTGTCAAAGGCTTTTTCAGTGTCTATAAACATCATTGCCACTTTCTTTTTGTTTTTAACCTCCAGGTATTCTATTATATTCAAAATATTCCTTATATTCTCCTTCATTTGTCTACCTGGAAGGAATCCTGCCTGATCTTGGTGTTTATACTCGTTCAGTATATTTTTTTAATCTGTTAGCTAGTATGTTTGCAAACAATTTATAATAATTGTTTAAAAGAGAGATAGGCCTATAGTTTTTAATTTGCAGTAAGTCTGCATCTTGTTTTGGAATTACTGTAATGTAAGCCTCTCTCCAAGTTTCCGGGATTTTGCTTGTATTCAGTATTTCATTCATGACATCTTTCAATGGGTTCAATAATTGTTCATTTAACTTTGCTATAAGTCCATTCGGGCCTGGTGACTTGCCACTTTTGGAATTTTTTATTGCCTCTAGCAATTCTTGGCTGTTGTTGTTGGGAAACTGCCAGGGAGATATTGTCCATCATGGCCCCAAGCCGGCTGCTGGACGTCCATCGATCTCCCGTAGACAGGCAGATCCAGCAGTTAGCGACACGAAGCCTCAGAAATAGATTGGCTGCATTCCGGGGCTTGTGCACACTGTTCTTTATCAGCAGAAAACACAGCCAGAAAGCTTGCACCGCAGAAGAGCATATTTTACAGATTTTATTTAGCGTTGAACAGAACAAAGAAAAAACATGACCGTTCTCAGTCAGCGTCTCTGACCGGCTGACGAAATCGAAAGGAACAGCAAGCATAAACATCCTGTGAATAAGACATGCGCAGACTCTGTAACTCACAAAGCCTGCTCCCTTTTAAGGTGGAACGGAAATATCCTAACATCCTCCCCCTTTCCGTGTAACCTGTAGTACCTGTGGTTCAACCCAATTGCAACCTTTGTACATAAACCTTAAGTTGTTCTCTGTTAACAACCTTAGACAACAGATCAGCAGGAATTTCATTTCCTGCCATGTAGGACACCCAAATGAGTCCTTTCTGAATACACTCTCTTGCACGATGTAGCTTAATCTGCAAGTACTTGGTTCTCTGCTTGCAACTCTCCGAGTTCAGCAAAGCCAAACAAGATCTATTGTCTTGATACACTTGTACAGGACATTTCACAGACACTCTGATGTCCTTAAACAGTTGCACCAACCATTCACAATCCATGAGTGAAAATGACAGAGCATTGAGTTCTGCTTCACAGGAACTTAGGCTCACTGTTGTCTGCTTCCTGCACAACCAGTCAAACAGGCAGTGGTTGTACATGTAGCATACTCCAGAAGTGCTTGTACCATCCGTGGTGTCACTTCCAAAACTTGCATCTGCAAAGATTTCAAGACCTCCAGTCTTTTGACTGGTGAACCTCAGCCTGTAGTGCATAGTCCCTTTCAAATAGCGGGCTATGCGCTTCAGAGCTTTCCAATCCTGAACCGTAGGATTGTTGGCATGTCTGCTAAGCAGATTACAGCTTACAGCTATGTCAGGTCTTGAACATCTGGCAATGAAATTCAGCTTGCCTAGAATGCATCTGTACAGCGTTGTGTCAGAAAACGCTTCAGCAGTACTGTCTACCTGGTAACCTGTCACCATCGGTGTGTCTGCTGGGTTTGCATCAACCAAATTCAACCTGGTTAACACATCACCAATTTTCTGTGTTTGGTGTACCAGAAAATTACCTGCTTGGTCTCTCTCCACCTGCAGAGAAAGATAGTTGGATACCTCACCAAGATCCTTCATGTCAAAGTGCTCCTTCAGCTGAGCTAGGGTGCTTTGGTAAAAAGCCTGATTCTTCCAAAACACCAGAAGATCATCAACAAAACTTAAACAATACAGTTTGTTTTGCCCCTCCTCCTTGACAAACACACATGGATCAGCTTTGCCCTGGTGAAAACCTTGAGAAAGCAATGTCTCAGTGAGTTTTGTGTTCCAACACCTGGCACTCTGCTTGAGACCATATAAGGATTTCCGCAGTTTACAGACCATTCCCTTCTGTATCTGCACCCCATCAGGTGGAAGCATGAACAGCTCCTCGTTCAAAATCCCGTACAAAAAAGCTGTATTAACTTAATGATGGGAAACATGCAGTTTTTCCTCCGCAGCAATCTTGAGCATCAGCCGAATGCTCTCATATTTGACTGTGGGAGAGTAGGTCTCGTGGTAATCCTGTCCTGGTACCTGTGAAAAACCTCTGGCAACCAATCTGGCTTTGTGTCTGACTACCTTGCCATTCTGGTCTGTCTTGGCCTTGAAGAACCATTTGCTGCCAACCAGTCTCATTCCTGGGACTACCGGTACCAGTTCCCAAGTTTGGTTCCTGTTCAAGGAATCAACTTCAGCCTTCATGGCATTAAGCCAAGGCTCAGCATCTTTAGAGGTCAACTCCTGAACCTCTTTGAAGCTTGAAGGTTCCCACACCTTTTCTGAGCTACTAAAAACAGCAGTTGCTGTCTTAGCAAACTCATCAGCATACCTCTTTGGAGGTCTGCCCTTGGTCGCCCTTTCTGACCTACGTACTAGACGCAAGTCTTCTGGACTCATCTCCTCTTTCTTAGGAGAAAAGTGACCAATGGTGAACAGTGGTTCTTCCAGTTCATTGTCAGACGCATCAGATGGTCTGACCGAAGCCTTTGCGCTCTTGTAGTCTGCTGTGTCATCACTGTCACTGACACCAGCAGCAGCGCCGCCCACTGAACTGGAATCCGAACTCTGATCATCATCATCATCATCCTCCTCCTCAGCAGCTTCCTCAGCTTTAGCCGCTTGCTTGACATCACCTTCATCCTCCTCTGGGTAACTCTGGAAAATTCCCACATTTTCCCCCCACTTGGGATTGTACTCAACACTCCTTGTGAACTTAATGGACTTAGAGTTAGTCATCCATACCCTGTATGCACCTTTTTCGTACCCCATGAACAAACCATGTGCCCCACGCTTCCCAAGCTTGTTGGTTTGTGGGGAGTGTACCCACATGTCAGAACCAAAGATTTTCATGTGCTTGATGTTGGGCTTCTTGCCAAACATCTTCTCATAGGGAGTACAGCCAATGGGTGATGACAATCTGCGATTAAAAGAATAAACCAAATTCCCCAAAGCTTCCCCCCAAAACTCATCAGGGAGATTGGCATCATGCAACAAGGTTTTGATTCCTTGCAGCAATGTCTGATTTGCTCTCTCCGCAAGCCCATTCATCCATGGCGATCTGGGCGTTGACATGTCATGCTGGATTCCCTTCTCAGTCAGGAAAGCTTCAAACTGCTGAGAAGTAAACTCCCCGCCCCGATCAGTAAACAAACAGGCAATACGTTTACCGTGCACATTCTCCAACCAAGCACAGAATGCCTTAAACTTCGGAAACGCTTGCGATTTCTGTTCGAGCAAAAACACATGAATGTACCTGGAAAAAGAATCAATCAGAACCATGAAGTACCTTGCTCCTCCTAAAGAGGGCGCAAGTGGCCCAACCAGGTCCGCATGCACTAGCTGGTAGGGTTTGGAAGCCTGCCTGCTAGACTCCTTGCCTTTTGGAGCAACCTTCACCTTGTTCTCTGCACAAGATACCCATTTCATGTGAAATTTACAGGGTTTGATGTTCAAACCCTCAACCACCTCTGGCATCTTGGCCAGTGCCTTATCTGAGTATTAAGTATCTTCATTTGTTCATCTTTTATATGTGATAACTTACTGTTTCTGATGTACTGTTTGTGAGGTGAACCTGAGCTTACAGGGTTAAACAGCTCAGTTTGTACAACCTGCCTTCTGAGGGGGTGGAGAGATCCTATGTAAGACATCCAGAATCTGTTTTCTTTGTTCTGTTATTCTGGTTTCGTTTTTGTACGGAATGGAGATGTGCTTTTTACCGGACACTGGGTGATGATTATACTGCTGTAAATAAAAGCTTATAGATTAAAGAAGCTGACTGGAGTCTTGATTTATGCACACTAAAGGCAAGCACAGAGGGCAGAAGGCTAAAAGGCTAAATACACTGTGTTTACTCTGCTGTGCTCAGAGTTCCGAAGGAAGCAGAGATATGAGCATTGGAAGCCTGCCGGACCTTTACCCTGAGCAATATCTCACACTCTTCTATCTTAAAAGTTTTTCTTTCTTTTGCCTATACAGATCTGAACAATATTTTACAAATCCTACTCTTATTTCTTTCAATTTGTCTGTGATCTTCCCATTTAGATTAATTTTGTTTATGGAGTTCCTTTGTTCGCTTTTTTTTAACTGCCAGGCTAGCAATTTCCCTTGTTTGTTTGCATGCTCAAAATATTTTTGCTTCACTCTTTTTATTTTCCAGCTGATTTCCTCATTGACTATCATTGAGTATTGAGTTTGTAAAGTTTTAATTACCTGTTTCACTGCCTCTTTATTTGCTTTGTTTGGCAGCTGTTTCTCCTTTCCTGTAATTTCTGCTAGAATATCCTTTCTCTTTTTCTCTCTCAACTTCCTTTTATATGAGTTTTGTTGTATAAAGAGTCCTCTCATTACTGCCTTACTTGCATCCCAGATTATCTGTAATTTTGTCTGTCCTTGACTATTTATTTCAAAATAGTCAGTCAGGACCTTTTTTGGTTTTTTTCATAAATTTTTGATCATCAAGTAAGTCGTCATTTAGTCTCCATCTGAGGGAAATTTGACTTCCTTTTTGTAATTCCATAATCAAGGAATTATTATCTGAGAAAGTTCTGGGGTTGATTTCAATTTTTTTAACTCTTCTCTCCAATTCTTTTGAGATCCATAGGGAATCTATTCTTGAACTGCTGTTGTGAACATGACTGTAGTAAGTGAACTCTTTATCAAACATATGCTTTGTTTTCCATATATCTAGCATATTTAAATTTTGAGTCATGTAAAAAAAAGTCTTCTTTCGTCTCCTTTTTCCTAGCTGTTCTGTCTTTATCTAAAGAAAGAATTCCATTTAAGTCTCCCATCAATATCAACTTCTGATCTGCAAATTGGAGTAGTTCTGTTTCTTTCTTTTTTTAATTGCTTTTTTATCATTGGGTGCATAAATATCAACCAGAATCACTTTCTCTCCCTGAATTTTAATCTGTATTATTAAGATTCTACCTTTCTCGTCCTTTTGAATCAATTTGGGTTCAAGTGCAGGATTAATGTAAAAGACTACTCCTCTCTTTTTTGTTTTATCTGATGAGATGAAGTCCAAACCTAATTTTTTGTTAATTAGGACCCTATTATGTTTTTTGGCAATATGTGTCTCTTGAAGGCAAATTATATCTAACTTTTGTTTGGCTATTACATGTTGAATCTGATTACGTTTAGCTTTACATTTCAAACCATTCCCGTTCCAGCTCAAAATTTTAAGATTGGCCATTGTCAGTCAGTTACAATATCTGTTTTTTTCTGGTGTTGCACTTTCCAGTGCTAACCGCTCCAGAGCCTTTTTTTGTTCCGCTAGGGGGTCCCCCCCCATCATGTTTGGGTTCTAAGTCTCCCTGTGTTTGTCAAAAAACTCTTGCTTGGGATACTGATGTTAACCTAAACCTCTTTTTCAAGAATGTGAAGGAGATTCCCTCTGGACATTCCCACTTGTACCTGATGTCAACTCTCCTGAGTGCTGTTGTTAAGAACCTGTAATTTGACCTTCTAAGTCTCAATTTCAATGGAATCTCTCTAAAAATATCCACTTTCTGTCCGGCAACCACAAGATTTTTTTCAAAACTGTTTTGAAGAATTGCATCCTTCATTTTTTTACATACTAACGTTAATAAAGGGACGCGGGTGGCGCTGTGGGTAAAACCTCAGCGCCTAGGACTTGCCGATCGTCAGGTCGGCGGTTCAAATCCCCACGGTGGGGTGCACTCCCGTTGCTCGGTCCCAGCGCCTGCCAACCTAGCAGTTCGAAAGCACCCCCGGGTGCAAGTAGATAAATAGGGACTGCTTACTAGCGGGAAGGTAAACGGCGCTTCCGTGTGCTGTGCTGGCTCTCCAGATGCAGCTTGTCACGCTGGCCACGTGACTCGGAAGTGTCTTCGGACAGCGCTGGCCCCCGGCCTCTTAAGCGAGATGGGCGCGCAACCCCAGAGTCGGACACGACTGGCCCGTACGGGCAGGGGTACCTTTACCTTTTTAACGTTAATAAAATATCTCCTGGCTGCCTTTGTTCTTGATTTTTGCATGACCTAATTCTAAAACAGCTCTCAGAAAGCCCGTCCAACCAATCTTTGCTTTCTCCCATCCACTCCGAGTTTCCAGGTTAGGCTGTGTGTCAGATTCTGGAAATCCCCTTATGCGTAGTGTCCTGTCTCTTTCCCTCAACTGCAGAAAGAGGATCTGATCCTCCAATTCATTCTGTTTCCCTTGAACCCCTTCCACAGTTTCCGTCATCTCTTTTTGTTCCTTTCTCAATTTTCCTACCTCCTCTCTGGCTTTTCCCAGTTTATCTACCTTAGTTTCCAGTTTGTTAACCTTGTCTCCCAGTATCCCAAATTGCTCTTTCAAAACTCTATTAGAATTTTCAATGTCCTTATGCACTTGTTCAATCAATGTTTGATTAGATTTTCCCATATCACTGCGAATCTGTTGAGTAAAATCTTGCATTGATTGAATCCTTTCTTTCCTGAATTCAGAAAGTTGCAGAGCAATGAGATCTGTCTACTCCTTATCTCCCGTCTCTTTTTGTCCACTATCCCTTCTAGCAGCCGCAGCAGCCACAGCCCCTCCTCGTTGTTGTTCCCTCCATGTCTTATCATTTGGTTCCCAGTACTGTTCAAGTTGTTCAAGGTCACACCTGCGAGTAACAGCTCTATCCCACCGTGAGGAATTTTCCCCTCCCAACTTCCTTACAGTTTCCCTTTCCCCAGCCTTCTCCCTCCCAACACCAACAAGTCATATACCAAGCCTTTAAGAAAGTTCCTGAATCTGGCAAGCCCTCAAAGAGCTTTGCTAGTATCAGACAAGGCGCATCTGACTCCTTTCTGGATTTCACAAATAGATTACAGGAGGCCATCTCAATGCAAATTGACAACCCTGACGCTGCCAATGAAATCTTACTTAAGATGGCAGTGGAGCATGCAAACGCAGATTGCAAACAAGCCCTGTGGGCAGCCCAAGCGTCCAACGACTTAAACCTGTCTGACATGTTAAGAGCTTGTCAATATATCGGCACACAGGCCCATAAGGCTACTGTTTTAGCCACTGCCCTGTGCCCCCCAGATAAGACCAATAAAGCCTGTTTCAAATGCAGAAAATTTGGACATTTCCAGAGAGAATGTAGGTCCTCAAAGCACACAGCTGTGCGCCTTTCAAAGAAATGCCCCATTTGCAACAAGGGGTACCACTGGGCAAGTCAGTGCCGAAGCCCGGGAAACTTCCAATTGGGCTGTCCCCAAGCCCAGGACAAAAAGGGGGTGTTTCCTGTGCAGGCAGTCCCACAGCGGCCTCCAAAGACAGGGCAGGGCTGGATCTGGTTGTGCAGAAAGACACAGTGTTCCATTTGCCAGGAGAAGTCCATAATGTCCCCACTCAAGTCAAAGGACCCTTACCTGCAGGGACAGTGGGTTTAATTCTCCCAAAGTCCCAGGCAGGGAAGCAGGGATTTTTTGTGATTCCTGATCTGATTGAAGCTGAGTGCAGAGAAGCTCTTAATGTGCAAATCTGGACTCGGCTTCCTCAGTTTCTGTCTAAAGGACAGGCTGTGGCACAGCTAGTTTTACTTCCTGTTGCTGCGTCTGCTGCAGCAAACACATGCTGCGCTGAGGGAGAGATTAACTCCATCCTCCCTGATTCTCCCTTGGTTGCTCTGGCAATACCTATCATGCAAGAAAAGCCCAAGCTAGAGCTGACCCTGAATGGAATTGCTTTTCAGGGCTTTTGGATACGGGTGCAGACGTGATCTCTGCAGCAGAGTGGCCACCCACCTGGCCAACAACTGCTCTTAACAAGGAGCTTTGGGGCGTGGGGGGAAGCCAGCCAGGGTGACAGAGCTTGTCTTGGGTCACAGTACGTACACAAGACGGTTGCAAAATTGCAACTATACGTCCTTTTGTACTCCCTGTGCATTTGAACATCTGGGGCAGAGATTTGTTGCAAAAATTGGACGCAACACTTGAAATTAATGTCACACACACACACACACACACACGCGCACACACGCACACACACAGTGCTGCCTTTAAGGTGGCTAACATCTGAACCTGTCTGGGCTGAGCAGTGGCCGCTATCAGTGGAGAAATTAGAAATTTTGCATGCCCTGGTGGTGGAGCAACTTGCTTCCCAGCATATAGAGGTCTCCGTTAGTGCTTGGAATTCTCCAGTTTTCGTCATTAAAAAACGCTCTGGCCATTGGAGGGTTCTGCACGACCTTAGGAGCATCAATCAATGCATACAACCTATGGGTCCTCTGCAATTTGGCTTGCCTAATCCCAACTTGATCCCTTCCTCATATCAGTTGTGCATTGTAGATTTAAAAGATTGTTTTTTCACCATACTGCTAGCCAGCACTGACAGGGAAGAGTTTGCTTTCACCATTCCTGTGCTAAACAATGAATGCCCAGCAAAAATATATCAGTGGAAGGTACTGCCACAGGGTATGTTTAACAGTCCGACCTTGTGCCAGTACTTTGTAGATCAAGCCCTGCAACCTTTCCAGGACAAATACCCTGAGCTGTTGGTCTATCATTTCACAGATGATTTGCTTATTGGGGGAAAGGTTGGGGCAGAATCACATATAGAGGGTCTTTCCCAGATCCTAGGGCACAGTGGATTAGTTATTGCACCCGAAAAAGTCCAACACCAGTATCCTTATTTGAATCTAGGACACAAAATCCTCTCTACCTACTCTGCCCCTGTTCGCCCTCAGTTGGAATTTCCTCAGCCACTAACGCTGGCAAGCTTACAGCAGATTCTAGGACACATTAACTGGATCAGACCATATTATAAATTATCCACCGCACAGTTGCAGCCACTGTTTGACTTGCTGAGAGGAGCAAAGGCTCCTGCGGAAGTTATTATATCTTTGACAATTTTACTGGGGTTAAGTACCATCTATACAACATTTTCATAATATTTTCCTTTAACACCGTACATGCAGTGAACTTGACCCCCTTCCTCCACAACCTTTCCCAGTCTTCAAACATTATGTTGTGTCCCACATTTCTTGCCCAATCTATCACCACTGATTTAACTTGCTCATCCTTTGTATGCCATTCCAACAATAAATTATACATTTTAGACAGATTTTTAACTTTAGAGTCCAACAACTCCGTTTCCAACTTAGTTTTTTTCTGAAGCAAAACCATTTTTCTTATCTAATTTATACAATTCATTAATCTGGTGTTAATGTAGCCAATCTATTTTATCTTTAATTTGATCAAATGGTTTTAATTTAAATCCTTCTTTATCTTCCAATAACAGGTCTGCATATCTCAACCACTTGGTCTCCATATTTGATTTTTTCTGGGCCTTTGCCTCCATTGGCGAAAGCCATCTGGGTGTTTTCCTATCTAAAAGATCTTTGTATTTCATCCAAACATTATATAGAGATTTCCTAATTACATGGTTTTTAAAACCGTTATGGGCCTTTACCTTGTCATGCCATAAATATGCATGCCATCCAAACACATTGTCAAATCCCTCCAAATCTAAAACATCGGCATCCTCTAGTTGTATCCATTCCTTAATCCAGCAGAGAGCTGCTGCTTCAAAACAGATCTTCAAATCTGGCAAGGAGAATCCTCCTCTATCTTTTGAATCCATTATTAATTTATCCTTAATTCTGGGGTTTTTCCCCTGCCAGATAAATCTAGATAGAACTTTCTGCCATTCTTTAAAACATTTCACATTGTCAGTAATGGGAAGGGCTTGAAACAAAAACAACATCTTTGGCAATACATTCATCGTAGCCACAGAAATCCAGCCCATTAATGATAATTTTAAATTCGACCAACTCTCTAAGTCTCTCTTAATTTCATTCCAGTGAATGAAATGAGAGCCAGTGTGGTGTAGTGGTTAAGAGTGGTAGTCTTGCAATCTGGGGAACCGGGTTCGCGTCTCCGCTCCTCCACATGCAGTTGCTGGGTGACCTTGGGCCAGTCACACGTCTCTGAAGTCTCTCAGCCCCACTCACCTCACAGTGTTTGTTGTGGGGGAGGAAGGGAAAGGAGCATGTTAGCCACTTTGAGACTCCTTAGGGTAGTGATAAAGCGGGATATCAAATCCAAACTCTTCTTCTTCTTCCGTAATTTCTCATAATTATCTTTATATAAATTCAAATTTTTCACCGACAAGTTAACCCAAGGTATTTAACCTTTTTCACAAAAAGTAAGCCCATCTTTTCTTGTAATAATTCCCTTTCCTCGTTATCCACATTTTTCTCTAATACTTTGGTTTTGCTCTTATTTAGCTTAAATCCTGCTACCTGTCCGAACTTTCACTGCACTGGAGTCTGGGTCTTGTAGTGTCAACACCAAGTCATTTGCAAAGGCTTTTAATTTGTACTGTTTGGATCCTATTACAATACCTTTAATTTGTTCATCTTTCCTTATCATACTTAACAAGACCTCAAAAGACTGAGAGAAGCAACAGAGGGGAAAGTGGGCACCCTTGCCTGGTACCCTTCTCAATTCTAATTTCCTCTGATACCACATTGTTTACTATAATTTTAGCTTTTTGTTCATGATAGATCTGGAAATAATAGATCGTATTTAAAAATTCTTGATCCACCCCAATACTTTCTAAATTATGTATCATAAAACTCCAAGACAAAATCTTAGTTTTGGGTTCTAACAGTTCTGTTTCTAATTTTGATTTTTCCACCTGGAAGCCAATTTTCTTGTCCAAATTATATGCCTCCATTATATGATAATAATGAAGCCAATCTCGCACTTTGTTTTTTAGTTTCTCAAAACTCTGCAATTTCAGTCTATCTCCCTCTTGTTTCAGAATTTCCCAATATTTCGGCCATTTGGCCTCCATATTGAGCTTTTTCTGTGCTTTAGCTTCCATCAGTGACAGCCACCTTGGGGTTTTGTTTTCCAATAAATCCTTATATCTTTTCCAGACATTAAACAATGCTTTCCTGACAATATGATTCTTAAATGCTTTATGTGCTTTAACCTTATCATACCACAGATATGCATGCCATCCAAATACATTGTTAAAACCTTCTAAATCCAAAATGTCTGTGTTTTCCAGAAGCAGCCATTCTTTCAACCAGCAGAAAGTTGCTGATTCATAGTAAAGTTTAAAGTCTGGCAGGGAAATCTACCTCTTTCCTTTGCATCTGTTAGTATTTTAAATTTTATTTTAGGCTTCTTGCCCTGCCAGACAAATCTAGAAATATCTCTTTGCCACTTCTTGAAACAGTCCATTTTGTCCACAATTTGCAATGTTTGAAACAAAAACAACATTCTATGCAATACATTCATTTTTATCGCAGCAATACGACCCAGCGGTGAAAGCTTCAAATTTGACGAAATTTCTAAATCTCTTTTCACTTTGGCCCAGCATTTTTCATAGTTGTCTTTAAATAAATTCCAATTTTTTGCTGTCATGTTAATCCCCAGGTATTTCACTTTCTTAACCACTGTTAAGCTTTTTTCTCATTCTGAATCTTTCTCCTGATTGAATTTTGTTGAATGTGGAATCCCCTCATTACTTCTTTACTGGCGTCCCAAATAACCCTTGTTACCACTCCCTGGTTCATATTAATTTCAAAATAGTTCTTTAGGGCTTTTTGGGCTTTATTTACAATTTGGTCATTCCTCAGTAAATCATCATTCATTCTCCATCTGAAGGATCCCTGTAGAAATATTTTCATTTCCATAAAAACTGTGTTATGATCTGTGCAAGTTTTAGGACAAATTTCCGTTTCCAATACTTTAGGAACCAAGTCCCTGGATATCCATAAATAATCAATCAATGATTGGTTTGCATCTGAATAAAATGTGAAGGCTTTTTCAGTTGGATTTCTAACTCTCCATATATCTGACAGATCAATTTTATCAGTTATTTCGAAGAAAGTCTTAGGTAATCTGCCAGCATTCAGTATTTTTTGTCTCTGAGTTCTTCTCCATTCAAATCTACAATTAAAATTAATTTATAATCCAAATGTTCCAGAAGACTTGTTTCCAGTTTCTTAAAAAATTCTGCTTTGCCATCATTGGGTGCATAGATTCCCAATAACAAATATTTTTTCTCCTTGTGCTGTAATTTCCACTGCAATGTATCTTCCCTCCTCATCTTTAAAGATCAATTTTGGATTCCATTTTTCTTTAACATAGAAAACCATTCCTCTTTTTTTCACTTTGTCTGAAGAAATAAATTCTTGACCAAGTTTCTTATTTGATAAAAATTTTCTATGTAATCTTGTAATATGTGTTTCCTGTAAACAAATTACTTCCAAATTCTGCTTTCCCAAAACATGGTAAACCTGCCTCCTTTTCTGTGGAGAATTTAAGCCATTAACATTCCAAGAATAAATTCTCAAAGCCATGATGATAAATTAGGGGGTCGCTGCTCCTGCCCCTGGCACCTGTGGGCTTTCCAATCCAAGTGCCACCGAGTACTTTTGCAGAAATCTTTCTTTCTCTCCAACAGTCTTGATTCTTTGCTTTCTTCCTCCAAATTTGAAGGAGAGACCCTCTGGGAATTCCCACCTGAAGAAGATATTTTCCCCCTTCAAAATGTTTGCCAAATGTGTGAAGTTGGATCTCAGGCTCAAGATGTGTCTAGGAATCTCTTTAAAAAGAATGGTGGGTTTATCCTGAATTTTTAGGCCTTTTTTATAATGCAGTCCCAGAATGGTATCTCTTTGTTCTTTGGTCTTAAAGACCACTATACAATTGTAGGTAATTTTTGAATCCTTTTTAGGGCCAAATCTATAAGCCTTTTCTATCCACAAGTCAACTTCTTTTTTCAAGTCCCACCATGCCACAAATTGATCTGCCAACCACTCCTTGAGTCGCTCTTCTTCCTGTTGAGGGACACCTGTCAATCTTAGATGAGATTCTTGTTCCTTCATCTGAAGAAATGCAATCGAATTTGAATTTTCATATTGTAATCTTTCCAAATCAGTAACTCTAACTGTCTCAAGTTGTGTCAACCTTGTCTCATGTGTTGCAACCTCAGTCTTAACCTCTTTCAGTTCCACACTCAAATCTTCAAGCTTTTTATTTAGTTTTTCTATACCCTCTGAGTTACGATTCGTGTTGTCTTTAATCTCAGACAACAGTTGCATTACAGAGTCCTCAAAAGCTGCTGCACTTTTAGAGCCACGTCTTCCAGTTCCCTTGTCTGGTTTATCAGCACTCATAGTTACTCAGGAATTTCAAGGTCAATCCCACAGTAAACGGAGAAGAAGAGGAAAACAGATTCCCACCACCACAACCCCACAGGTGTCAGTTTCAGGCAGCCAGCAGCCCCCCATCTCCTTATTGCTAAAAGGCAGGCTGTGAAAAATGTTTCTAAATCCCTTTTGGTATTTAAAAGGCAGTCCTGGAGGTAGCAGATACTTTTAGCTACTTTAAAACAAGTCCAGACAGCAGCAGGATACAATATAACATAGTCAATGGAAACAAAAGTTGAATGTTTTCTCTTCCATTGTGACATCACAATGGAGTCTAGTCTTTCCCTACCGGGAGGTCCGCTGCAAAATGAAGGAGCTTCTTAGTGTTAATACACAGTCTCGCAGGGTTTTTAAAACTTCAAATAATTCCCCCCTTCCTCCTGCAGAAGGGGGGCTTTAAACTTAACTTGCAAACTTTAAAACAGTCTTCTCTCTCTTAGGGCTTCGGTCCTCGGTTACTGACTCTCCTTTATTTCGGCGAAAGGGATCGACCTCCATTTTTAAATCCCTTTCTCTCCCAATATTCGTAAAATTTAAGCTTTGTCCTTTACTCACAGTTCCGAATTTTTAGTCCTTTTTTATTTTTAGGAATTGGCCGCTCACGATCGCCAGACTCGGAGCTTTGCACTGTGAAGGAAGCAATCATTTCCGCTGTGCCGCGTCTCCAACCCCACTTGCTCTCAGGGCTCTTTACAAGCTTACCGGGGAGTGTTTCTGAATTTGGTCGGGTGGCGGGATTCAAGTTGAACAAACAAAAAACTAAGGTTCTGGCAAAAAACTTGACACCTTCAGAAATAGATGGGTTCCAGAAGGAAACAGAACTAAATGTGGTAACAAAGGTGAAATACCTGGGGGTTAACTTGACTGGGAGAAATTTGAATTTGTTTAAAGATAACTACGAAAAATGTTGGTCAGAAATTAAAAAGGATCTAGAAATTTGGTCAAGATTGAAACTTTCCTTGTTGGGAAGAATTGCAGCAGTTAAGATGAATGTATTGCCAAGAATGTTGTTTCTGTTTCAAACCCTTCAGATCGTGGACAGAGTGGAATGTTTTGGAAAGTGGCAGAAGGACATTGCGAAGTTTGTCTGGCAGGGCAAAAAGCCCCGAATAAAATTTAAGATACTAACAGATGCAAAGGAAAGAGGGGGGTTTGCCCTGCCGGACTTAAGATTATATTATGAAGCTGCATCCTTCTGCTGGATGAAGGATTGGTTTTTGTTAGAAAACACTGATGTCCTAGATCTGGAAGGGTTTAACAATGCTTTTGGGTGGCATGCATATTTGTGGTACGACAAGGTAAAGTCTCACAGATTGTTTAAAAACCATATTGTCAGGAAAGCTTTATTCATTGTCTGGACTAAATATAAGGACTTATTCGAAAACAAGACTCCGAGGTGGCTATCACCAATGGAGGCAAAGGCCCCAAAAAGACTTAACATGGAGGTTGGCTGGGCAAAATACTGTGAAATAATAGAAAAATGCGGAGATAATTGGAGACTGATGAGTTTAGAAAAATTAAAAAATAAGGTGCGAGACTGGTTACATTATGCCCAAATCCAAGAGGTTTTTAAAAAGGACAAAAAAATTGGTTTCCAGGTGGAAAAATCAAAATTAGAGACAGAATTACTTGAACCTAAGACGAAAGTGCTTTCAAGAATGTATAACCTGTTGCTGAAATGGAATACTCAAGACGAGACAGTTAAATCAGCTATGATAAAATGGGCACAAGACATTGGGTACAACATTATGTCTGAAGACTGGGAAAGGTTATGGACCACCGGTATGAAATTCACGGCATGTAGTGCCCTAAAAGAAAACATTATGAAAATGGTATACAGGTGGTACATGACCCCAGTCAAACTTGCAAAGATATACCATCTGTCTGACAATAAATGTTGGAAATGTAAGGAGGCTGAAGGAACATTTTTTCACCTCTGGTGGACATGCCCGAGGGTGAAGGCTTTTTGGGAAATGATTTACAATGAGTTGAAAAAGGTGTTTAAGTACACCTTTCAGAAGAAACCAGAGGCCTTCCTCCTGGGCATTGTGGGCCAGAGAGTGTCAAAAAAAGATAGAACTTTCTTTTTATATGCAACTACAGCAGCAAGAATTCTTATAGCCAAATATTGGAAGGCACAGGAGTTACCCACGCTGGAAGAATGGCATTCGCAGCTGATGGACTACATGGAATTAGCCGAAATGACCGGCAGAATCCGAGATCTGGGAGAAGAGACAGTGGAAGAGGATTGGAAAAAATTTAAGGACTATTTACAAAAACATTATAAGTTATATGAATGTTGAGAATTTGCTAAATTTTTGGGAAAAACATGCTTCAGCATTGAGATTGGTAAAGAAGAGAAACTAAGTTATGAAGTTAAAAAGTATAAATCATAGACTATACAACTAAATGAAAACACAAAAACACATAAAATAAGGTATCAAATTGCTGTTTATTTTTATTGAAAAGAAAGCAGGGGATGGAAGATTTGGGGAAGTCCAGTTGATTATGAACATTAATTTGGAAAAGTGAATTTTCTTTTATAACTCTTTTTTTTTTCTGTAAAACCGCTTTTGTTGTGCTATTGAAGATGTATCTTACCCTGGAAAAAAAGCAATAAAAAAAATTATTAAAAAAAAAAACAAGCTTACCGGGGAGTGGGGGAGTCACCAAAAGGCACCCACCGGATCACCAGGTCCTCAGAATGCTCGATCTGAGGTTTTTCCCGAGGGACCGTGTCGCTCTTGCTTCAGTGTGCTGGGGCTCTTTCAGCCAAAAGAGCTCCCGTCTGCCATTACAGGGCAACCAACCGGAAGTCAATGTCTCTCACTTCTGCCTCAGTAATTCAGTTAAGGCTGGAGAGCTTCTAGGAACTTGTCTTATCCCAGTGTGTCATCACCCAGAGAGGGTAGGCAAAGATACTAGTCCACACATTTATGAGAATTTGACAGTCGCCTATCCCTCCATGGCACACTGGGAAGCAATTGCAAAGACCCTTCCTGCTTCTGCTTTTTCTCTCTACACCCCTTATCCAGCCGGTGCTGCAATGTCACCTGTGTAACCTTTGTTAATTGCTCAATTGATAAGGTGCCTCATGGCTGCATAGCCCAGCAAGGGCCAAAGCTGAATTGCAAGAAGACAGTGAATGTTACCTTCAATTACGCTCACATCATGCTGCCCCAAGGCTGGTTCTTCTCTTGTGGGAGCCGTACTTTTAATTACATAGCAGCAAATATGAGCGATGGCACTGAATGCTGCCTCAGTCATCTTGCTCTTGTTTTAACCCAAAGCACCACACTAGCGTTTTCCCAGAGCCGTCCGTCTGATGGAGCAATGTGATGCTAATGTACACCTGTTGAACAAAGCTGAATATATGTCTCTTGCTGCCTCCTTGGTAGGAGTGCCCGGTCTTTCAGTGTACAACGCGCAAATGTTATCTGCCTTAGCCTGCTATGCTGCAAAGACAATTAATGCCACTTCTTGAGCTATTGCTTTACTTAATGCTGAACAACAGGAACTGCGTTCTGCTATTCTTGATAATCGTGCCTCTATTGATTACCTTCTGTTAAAGTAAAACTTAGGTTGTGAAACCATCCAACACATGTGCTGTTTCAATCTGACTGACAATAGCCACTCCATTGGCAGACACCTGAGAGAATTCGCGAACCTCACTGCGCATATTACCCATGATAAAGGCTTTGATGGACTGTGGAACTGGCTCACCAGTTGGCTTCCCAACCTCGTATGGCTCAAACAGATCTTTGCCTATGCCGTCATGTTTACAGCCTGCCTAATTTGCTGCTGTTGTTGTTGTTGTATGCAATGCATTCCCTCCATTTTACAACTCTGCAAAGTTTGCTCTGGTCCCCGTGTCATAGCCCTCTCTGCTTCCAATCACATTTGGCTTTGATGCCTTGCTCCTGGCATTATGAACTCCTCCAATTCGGAGTATGCCCAGCTTGACACACAGCACACGGGCAGACTCGGGACCTACGCTCAGATAGATAGAAAAGGGGAGATGTAGGAATGATCGCTGGGTTGGGTAGCACACTCCCCGCCCGTGGGCAGCCTCAGCTTCCTGAAAGTGTGACCTTGGGGTGCGGAGCACGCTCCCCCTCACAGATAAAGCCACAGCTGTCTGAACATTTTGCCCTATGTCTAACCTTTTGCAGTCTTAGTAGTCTGCCGTGCCCTGTCTGTGACCTTTGTCACCTTCGAGTAAACATTGCGCAAGGGGAAAGTGACACGGTGGAAACAGGTGCCAAAATAACCCGTACCACCCCTCGATCTCGGGACTGGAAGATGTGTAAAGGTCACAGTCCAAAATGTATCTGCCTGGTTTTGCATATTGTGTCAATAAAAGGAGCCTCTGCGGGCTTAGCTGGCAGCTTGCTTCCACACAGCTCACCTGATGATCAACACCTGTCTCGTGCCTTCACTTCATCACAACAGTCTCAAGCTTGCAAATTGGCAATAAAACATTTTTGTTCCATTTTACCATATGTCTGTTTCAGCAGTGATATAGTAAAAGCCAATTTTTGTAAGGTCGCAAATTTAAGCCGCACTTTAACTTTTCACGGCCAAAATTTTGGGGGAAAGTGTGGCTTATTTTCAGGTCAATATGGTATATACTGTGATGGGGAATCAGCGCTTACAGGGTTAACAGCTCAGAATCCATCGTCCTGCCTGCTGGGTGGAGCTATCTCCACTTCCGGAGAAATCTTTCTTTGTCTGTCTGACTTTCGCTTTGCTGCCGAGCAAGCAAGACACGATGTTTGCTGTGTCAGATGGTCTGTTTATTTTTGCTGTTTCGCTGTAAATACAATAAAGCTGTTAGTTTAGAACAACAGTGTGTGGACTCTGTTTTCTGCAAGCTTACACACCAAACGGCTAGTGCTGTGCACGCTCTGCTACAAGTCCAGAAAGCTGAATGGAACACAGGGAAGTGTGCCGGACACAACAGGTTATGGAAGCAGCCACATTTGTACTGTGTGTGTGAAGAGCTGCAGAGTTGCAGTCCAGCTTTGAGAGCCTGCCTGCTGCTGTGTGCATAGAGCAGAGGTGGTTGAACTCGCTGGTGAAGGAAAGAGCCTGCTGGAAGAGGCAACTTCAAAGGAACCGGCTGGCAGAAAGTGTGAGTAAGGCTTAGCCCCGAGGGAAGATGGCAGAGGCTCAGGAAACCCTCACTGTCCCTTTTGAGAGACTTAATGGGCACAACTGGGAGGACTGATCATGAAGAGTAAAGTACTGGCTTATAGGCAAGGCGCTTTGGGACTGTACGCATAATGAGCCCATGCCAGTAGCTGCAGGGGCAGACCAGGCAGCAAGAGTGGCGGCTGCTTCCGCAGTAAGGAGGGACCAGAGAGCAATGGCTCATATAGTGCTTACCCTAGACTCTTCCCAATTGCCTCATGTTGATGGATTAACGATGTCCAAAGCAGTGTGGGAGGCTCTGGAACGTGTGCACCTATGCACAATGGCTGGAGCCAAAATTCACGTGATGCGGAGTCTTTTTGAGATGAGGCTGGCTTTGGGGGGGTCTGTGAGAGACCACATCACGCAGATGCTGGCCACTTTCAATAGGCTCCGACAGCTGAATGTACCTCTCTCTGAGGAGCTTAAGGTCTACATTCTGCTGAGTTCTTTGGACAAGAGCTATGAGAATTTAGTTCTAACCCTGGAAACAATGCCGATGGTGCAGCTTGATCGGGACTATATTGTGGGCCGACTTTGTGATGAGGAGCAGAGGAGGCAGAATGCTGGGGGGCGAGCAGGCCCAGGCTGTGCTGCACCCAGGAGTGGGGATGCAGGGAGAAGCAAAGAAACAGTGAAAGCTTTTTCCTCCAGACAATGTTACAGATGCGGCTCTAGTTCCTACTTAGTGAGGGACTGTCCAGTGGAAGCTCTGGAAGGCTTCAAGGCCATCTCCTGTAGCAACCAGATATCGGCTGGGACCAAGCATGGGAAGCCTTGCAAGAGTCCCAAGGGAACTGGCGGCAGAGACACGTCCTTACATCATCTGGCGGCTAGCATGGCAACAGAGACCAGCTGCAACCATAGCAACGTGCTGAGCTGGGTGATTGACAATGGAGCTTAGCATCACCTAGTGCCCTCTGGTGGTTTGCTGCGGAACTGCAAGGCTGTGAAAACTGGATGCTCTGATTCCCTTGCAGATGGCTCCAAACGTGCTCTCACCATGTCTGGCTCTCTGTATTGTTCTTTCTTACAGGCAAAGATTCAAGCTTACGTCATCCCAGAGATGTCCTGTTGTTTGCTATCTGTTTTTGCTCTTGTTGTTGACGGTTTCAGAGTGTGTTTTGAGAATAACATGTGTCTCATTTCCAGGGGTGGGCGTCAACTGGTCAGTGTTGAATGCAAAGACAGGCTGTTTGTGCTAGAAACGCCTATTGCAGGTAAAAGTCCCACTGAGTCAGCACAAGCACAGAGTGCCAACATTCCAATCCATGATGGCTGTCAGCATCTTTGGCACAGAAGAATGGCACACGTGAACTGGAGATACGTGAAGAAGGTCCCAGGGTGCACTGAGGGGTGCAAAATGAAGGTATGTGACAAATACCTTGATTGCCGGGCTTGTAAAAAAGCTAAGGTTCAGATGTGTAGTTATCCCAGGTCTGACAGGGTAACCACCAAACCTTTTCAGCTAGTCCATGCAGATTTGTGTGGCCCTATGCCAGTTACTAGTCTGGGTAGGGCCAAATTCATTGTTTCGCTTGTGGATGATTTTTCACGGAATGGCTGGGTCTTTACACTGAAGCACAAGGAAGAAGCTGCAGCATTATTGAAAGACTGGATAACTGCAGTTGAGTTAGAGTTCTCACTGCGTGTTAAGAGCTTTCAATCAGATCATGGTGGAGAGTTCACCGGGTCTGCGCTGCAGAGTTTCTTCTGCCAGAAAGGGATATGCCACAGGCTGACTGTTGCACACAGTCCCCAGGAGAACGGAATTGCAGAACGCAGGAACAGAACGCTTCAGGAGATGACGGAAGCGATGCTTTTTTATGCTGGGCTCCCCCAGAGGTTTTGAGGGGAAGCATGGCGGGCCGCTTTGTTCACTCTGAACCATTTGTACAGTTCTGTTATAGGGGACACACCCTATTTTCTGCTGCACAGTAAGAAGCCCAAGGTGCACTTCTTCCTTGTATTTGGCTGTGAGGCTTGGGTCCTTGTGCCAAAGGCCAAACGCAGAAAGGGTGGAACCAGGTTCTGAAAGATGATCTTCTGTGGGTATGAGCCAGGAACCAAGGGGTGGAGATTTTCCTATCCAGAAGGCAATCAGTCCAGGGTTCTAGTCAGCAGGAGTGCTGAGTTCTGTGAGCAGAGTGGGTGGACACACATACATGGGAACCTGGGAACCCTGATGTTCTTTCAGAGAGTCTGCTTGACTCTGCTGATGAGGGAGAGCTGGAAACTTATCCTCCTGCTGAGGCACAGAGTCCAGACCCAGAGCAGGAACAGCCAAGGGCATCTCCTAAAGCTATCAAGTAAGAGCAAAAGAGTGCACTGTCCTCACCCACAAGTCCAGTTGAGAAGTCCAGGAGGCGCAGCAAATCAGAGGGGGAGCTCTCTGACACCAAGGATGATCCAGCTGGCCCTAGTGGGTCAGAGGGAGTACCTGAAGTTGCGCTAAGGCATTCAACTCGTGCCTCTAAAGGTATACCACCCGACAGTTTTGAGGTCACAAATGTGTGGGTTGGTGTAGCTCAGTGTGAACCTGAGAGTTTTGAGGATGTTCAGAAACTGCCTGAAGCAGAAGCCAGGAAGAGGCAATGCAGAAGGAGATGAACTCAATGGAGTCTCTAGGTGTGTTCTCCATCATGATGCTGCCAGCTGGCAAGCAAGCCGTGAGCAGCCGCTGAGTTTATTGTCTTAAACCCACAGCAACTGGAGAACCACAGTACAAGGCTAGGCTAGTAGCCAGAGGGTTCATGCAGCGGAAAGGGTTGCATTACACCAAGGTGTATGCTCCTACTTCCCGTAGTGAAACTCTGCACACGCTCTTAGCCATTGCTGCACAAAGAGGTTTGCTGGTGCATCACTTTGATGTGGATGTAGCCTACTTAAACTCAGACCTCCAGGAGGATCTGTACATGCTTCCTCCTCCACGGTTTGAGGGCAATAGGTCAGATTCAGTGTGGAAACTTCACAAGCCCATTTATGGTCTGAAACAGTCGACCAGGAATTGGAACTTGTGTCCGAATGAAGCTTTAGAGAGTTTAGGTTTCAAGAGGAGTCTTGCTGACAGCTGCCTGTACCTGAATGGGTCAGGGGAGTCACAAGAACTGGTCTTGATTTTTGTGGACGATATAATTTACATGGCAAGAACAGAGAAGCAGGTTCAAGGCTTTGCCACAAAGCTTGGAAAAGGGTTCCAATTCAAGAACCTAGGTTCAGTGAAAGTTTACCTAGGGGTGCAGATAGGGAGGTCTGAAGACGGGAGCTTCTTGCTCAGTCAGAAAGGCAAGATCGAGCAGTTGCTTGAGAAGTTCAGAATGTCTGAATGTGCAGGGGTCAGGACACCCATGGAGACAAGCTACGTGAAAGACAGTCAGCAAGTAGAACAAGTTCGAAAATGCTGAGCTCTTTCAGTCAGCTCTGGGTAGTCTGTTGTATCTGTCCCTGTGGAGCAGACCTGACATAGCTTTTGCTACCAATCTGCTCAGCAGGGAAGCTACAAACCCGAGTGTGAGTGCCTGGAAAGGTATCAAGAGGGTGCTGAGTTACCTATAGGATACCAAGGATTTCTGTCTCAAGCTGTCAGCTAAGGGTGACATCAAGCTGACGTGCTGGACAGGCAGTGATTGGGCGAATCTGGATGACAGGAAGTCCGTGTCTGGGATGGTAATTAAGTTTGGGGACTCTCTGGTTGGGTGGAAGTCCCGGAAGCAAAGTCTTGTTGCGTTTTCCTCTACTGAAGCTGAATTAAGTGCGCTGTCTGAGCTTTGTCAGGAATTGGAGTTCTATGTTTGTTTGGTTCAGGAAATCTGCAAGGATTGTTGTTTGCCCGTCACGGGGTGGGAGGACAATCAACCCTGTCTGAAGTTGGCAGAGTCTGGGCAGTTTAAGGCCAGAACCAAACACCTAGACATCCATTTCCAGAATGTGTGTCAGAGTATCCAGTTAGGCTTGGTGAAGTTGCAGTACTGTCCAAGCCAGAAGAACCTGGCAGATGGGTTCAAGAAACCTTTGAGCTTCCAGCGTCATGGGGAGTTCTGTAAAGGTCTGTGTTTGGGGTAAGTGATGAAACTTATGAGCCCCCAGCAGTGCAGGATGAGAGGGGGTGTGATGGGGAATCAGAGCTTACAGGGTAACAGCTCAGAATCCATCGCCCTGCCTGCTGGGTGGAACTATCTCCACTTCCGGGGAAATGTTTCTTTGTCTATCTGACTTTCGCTTTGCTGCCGAGCAAGCAAGACACGATGTCTGCTGTGTCGGATGGTCTGTTTATTTTTGCTGTTTCGCTGTAAATACAATAAAGCTGTTAGTTTAGAACAACAGCATGTGGACTCTGTTTTCTGCAAGCTTACGCACCAAACGGCTAGCGCTGTGCACGTTCTGCTACAAGTCCAGAAAGCTGAATGGAACACAGGGAAATGTGCCAGACACAACATATACCATGTATAACACCAACCCACCACCACCAACTATAAGACGACTCCTATTTGGGGGGACTCAAAATTGAGGAAATGGAGGGAAATTGCCCAGAGTTGTTAAGCCTTTTTTAAGGGGCGTTGCCTCATCTTATACATGGAAAAATACAGTAATACATTAAATTTTTTACTTTTTTTGTCTAGCTTCTTGTTCCGTCTCTTTTATTATGAATCGTACTTATTTTAATTTTTGTAACCTGCCTATATAATATTCATATTGTAATGTAATATTTATGATCAGTTGTATTGGATTGTGGTAATTTTTCATGTGCTGAGCTCAGTAGATATGATACTGAGCAAATAGGCTGAAAAAGACCACCGATCTGCATCACTGTTAAGGTGTAGCAGCAGTGCTTTTTTCTGAGGGTACTCAAGGGTATACAGTGCTGGCACCTTTCCCCCAAAATGTTAAAAGTGTAGCACTTACTGTAACAACTTCATGGTGAATACTGGCACCTTTTAAATTTTTATTTAATAATAATAATATTAATAATAATAATAATTTATTTATACCCCGCCCATCTGGCTGAGTTTCCCCAGCCACTCTGGGTGGCTCCCAATCAAGTGTTAAAAACAATACAGTGTTACATATTAAAAACATCCCTGAACAGGGCTGCCTTAAGATATCTTCTGAATGTCAGGTAGTTGTTTATGTATTTGACATCTGATGGGAAGGCATTCCACAGGGCGGGCACCACTACCGAGAAGGCCCTCTGTCTGGTTCCCTGTAGCCTCACTTCTCGCAATGAGGGAACCGCCTGAAGGCCCTTGGCACTGGATCTCAGTGTCCGGGCTGAACAATGGGGGTGGAGACGCTCCTTCAGTTATACAGGACCAAGGCCGTTTAGGGCTTTAAAGGTCAGCACCAACACTATGAATCGTGCTTGGAAACATACTGGGAGCCAATGCAGATCTCTCAGAACCGGTGTTATGTGGTCCCGGTGGCCACTCCCAGTCACCAGTCTAGCTGCCGCATTCTGGATTAATTGCAGTTTCCGGGTCACCTTCAAAGGTAGCCCCACGTAGAGCGCGTTGCAGTAGTCCAAGCGGGAGATAACTAGAGCATGCACCACTCTGGCGAGCCAGTCCGCGGGAAGTAGGGTCTTAGCCTGCGTACCAGGTGGAGCTGGTAGGCAGCTGCCCTGGACACAGAGTTAACCTGCGCCTCCATGGACAGCTGTGAGTCCAAAATGACTCCCAGGCTCTGCACCTGGTCCTTCAGGGGCACAGTTACCCCATTCAGGACCAGGGAATCCCCCACACCCACCCGCTCCCTGTCCCCCCAAAACAGTACTTCTGTCTTGTCAGGATTCAACCTCAATCTGTTAGCCACCATCCATCCTCCAACCGCCTCCAGGCACTCACACAGGACCTTCACCGCCTTCACTGGTTCTGATTTAAAGGAGAGGTAGAGCTGGGTGTCATCTGCAGACTGATGAATACCCAGTCCAAACCCCCTGATGATCTCTCCCAGCGGCTTCATATAGATATTAAAAAGCACCGAGGAGAGGACGGAACCCTGAGGCACCCCACAAGTGAGAGCCCAGGGGTCTGAACATTCATCACCCAACACCACTTTCTGGACACTGCCCAGGAGAAAGGAGCGGAACCACCGTATAACAGTGCCCCCAGCTCCCAGCCCCTCTAGACGGTCCAGAAGGATGTTATGGTCGATGGTGTCAAAGGCCGCTGAGAGATCCAGCAGAACTAGGAAACAGCTCTCACCTTTGTCCCTAGCCCACCAGAGATCATCAACCAGCACGACCAAGGCAGTTTCAGTCCCATGGTGAGGCCTGAATCCCGACTGGAAGGGATCCAAATGGTCCACATCCTCCAGGCATGCTTGGAGTTGTTCGGCAACCACCCGCTCAATCACCTTGCCCAAGAATGGTAGATTTGAGACTGGGCGATAGTTGGCCAAATTGGCCGGGTCTAAAGATGTTTTTTTAAGAAGCGGTTTAATGACCACCTCTTTCAGTGGGTCTGGGAAGGTTCCCTCACAGAGGGAAGCATTCACCACCCCGCAGAGCCCATCGCCCAGCCCTTCCCGGCTCGCTTTTATCAGCCAGGATGGGCAAGGATCAAGGAGACAGGTGGTCGGTTTCACTTGTCCAAGCAGCCTGTCCACATCCTTGGAGGTAACAGATTGGAATTGATCCCATGTAAAAGGACTAGACAGAACTCTAGCACTCTACCGCCCTGGCCCTGCTCCCACGGTGGAGTCTACCTCCTGAATCTGAGCGATTTTATCTGCAAAAAACTTTGCAAAAGCATTGCAGGAGATCATGGGGTCCCTACCAGGCCCCGGTGGTGCAGGTGGTTCTGATAGATTGCGAACCACCTGAAAAAGTCTCCTGCTGCTGTTTTCTGCAGATGCAATGGAGGCGGCAAAGAAGGTCCTCTTCGCCGTCACCATTGCCACTTGGTAGGCTCGACGCTGAGCTCTAGCCCGTGTCCGGTCTGATTCAGAATGTGTTTTCCGCCACCGGCACTCTAGCCATCTCAACAATTGTTTCATCGCCCTCAGCTCCGGGGAAAACCACGGGGCTGTCCGGGCTCCATGCATTCGGAGAGGGCGCTTCAGCGCCAGACAGTCAATAGCCCTGGTTAACTCCGCATTCCAGCGTGCCACCAGGGAATCAGCTGAAAGGCCATCAACTTGGGATAAAACATCCCCTACCACTTTCTGGAAGCCAATTGGATCCATTAAGTGGCGGGGGTGGACCATCTGAATCAGTCCCACCTCCCTGCAGAGGGGAAGGGTTGCGGAGAAGTCCAGTTGCACCAGGAAGTGATCTGACCATGGCACTTCTTTTGTTTCGCTTTTAGTTAGTGTCAGATCACCAACATCCATAGAGGTAAACACCAAGTCTAAGGCATGTCCGCGGCTATGAGTTGGGCCAAACTTATTCAGGCACAGCCCCATGGAGACCATGCTTTCCACGAAGTCCCGAGCGGCCCCTTGTAAGGTCGTGTTGGCATGGATGTTAAAAAGCACTGTGTAGTGATGACATGGGTTCAATAGAAAGGGCTACTTTGATTTAGCCACAGGCTTGCCCTCACAACGATACTGCAAGATTGGACACTGCTCTTCCCATTTTATAGATGGGGAACCAAACTAGGATGACATGACCAAGGCCATAAGCTAGAGTCTATGAGAAAAGCAAGACTTCAGCCCACATCCAACACTTTCTCCGATGGTGGCTCAGGGAGCCACAAATTCAGTGCTGGTGAAAGGGCATAGTGCCCTCAATGGAAAGTTGTCATTTCCCCTCCAAGGGAAAAAAACTCATTGCATATGCTCAGGGGCGTCTTACCTGTCGGGATCTCCGCTCTGCCAAGCTGATAAAGTTCATCTTCCGGAATCGCCCTCCCGATGAATAACGACCTGAGCCTTTGATGAGGCTCCAAGGCATGTTCCCCCATTCAGCAGAGAATCCAAAACAGCACGCGGAAGTGATGAGATTTATGGCTACATCGTTATGCTTTATTTCTTACTACGCAGACAGAAAAATACATCCTCTCCCTGTGAGAGCAGAGAGCAACAGAAAACAAAGGAACAAAGGAAACAGGAAACCACTAACATCACATCCCGTCTCCCATGAGACTTCCAACAGCCTGGAAGGTCTCTGGAATGTAAACAGAGTCCTGTGACTCCAAGCAGCTGCTCAGTGGCAAACAGAAACTAATATCCTCCCCCTTTCTATGAACACCACTGGGCGGTGTGTCAGTACAATCTCAGTACAAACACAGTTTCTGTACATAGGTACAGTGTTGATCCTTCAGAGCAACCTTGGACAATAAATCAGCAGGAATTTCATTACCTGGCATGTAGGACACAATTACAAGTCCTTTCTGCACACATTCTCTAGCATGTTGCAGCTTCAATTGCAAGTGCTTCATGCTTTGCTTACAACCTTCAGAAGTCAGCAAAGCCAAACATGCTTTGTTGTCCTGATAAACCTGGATTGGACATTTGACAGGAATTCTCATGTCTTTACACAATTGTAACAACCATTCATAATCCACAAGTGAATAAGACAGTACATTCAGTTCAGCTTCCCAAGAACTTAAGCTTACTCTTGTTTGCTTCTTGCACGACCAATCAAATAGACCCTGGTGGTACATATAGCAAACTCCAGACGTGCTTTTCCTGTCTGTAGTGTCACTTCCAAAACTCGCATCAGCAAATATCTCAAGACCACCAGACTTCTGATTGTTAAATCTCAGTCTGTAGCGCATAGTGCCTTTCAAATAGCTTGCTATGCATTTGAGAGCTTTCCAATCCTTAACAGTAGGATTGTTAACGTGTCTGCTTAGCAAATTAATGCTAACTGCAATGTCCGGTCTTGAAAATCTGGCAATGAAGTTTAGTTTGCCTAGCACACTTCTGTATAGTGTAGTGTCAGAAAATGCTTCTTTAGTATCATCTACCTGATAACCTGTTGTCATTGGTGTGCCTACAGGGTTAGCATCCATCAGCTTTAGTTTGGTTAACACATCAGCGATTTTCTGTGACTGGTGTACTAAAATATTACCATCTTGGTCGAAATAAGACCCAAGATGGCGACGGCTTAGCAAGCAGGCTTCGGAGCTCCGCAGATAACAGGACTGTAATTAGCATTGACTGCCACCCAGGGAAGTAATTTTTCCTTTTTTACTTCTCTACTTTTAAACTTACCAACCTACTGAGATTCTAACAGCACCTTCTTGTCTATGCTATGAGAAACATCTTGGGCAAGTTCTGTGAAGCATCCTGGGCAGGCCGCCAGCTGCTAGCTATTAACTGCCAACTCCCTTCTATGCTTTGTTCCTGAAACTCCTGGCAGTCTCCACACAAAGAAGCTCTTAAATTGAACAAACAGCACTTTTTATTTTCTCTCTCTTTTTTGGTTGGGGAAACCTCTCCTTGTTTACTCCCCACGGCAATGCTATGCCTGCTAGTAAACGCTACAGGGACCCAGAGGATGTAGCTCTCACCGGTTTCCAAACAATCTAAAATAGAGGACTTTTTAAACAAATCTGCTTTTATAGTTCCAACAAAAAAAACGGTTTTCTCCCCTTGAAGATGATTGTGAGTGTGGGGAGAGTATTCAAGGTGAGAGCATGGAACTGGATTCAGCAATGGAGCAAGTTGATCCTGTGCCGCTCCGAGAGGAAGGAATAACAAGTAGGGAGAGCACCCAATTAACTCTAATTGCAAGAACGGTTGAGCATATCTTCCAACAAATTAGAGGTATTGCCTCTCAAATAACCCAATTATCCAAAGAGGTCCACAGTTTATCAGTTAATAACAAGCAGGCATTAACAGAACACCATAGTACCAAAGGGAATTGGCAACAACAAGAGCAGACCCCTAAGCTCAACATAGAACACGCAGAGGCTCTTAAAACAAACTCTTCTTATTTAATCTTCCAACCAAAAAAGATCTGCATGACAATTTGTGGAAGGCCAGATCAAACTCCTAGCTGGAAAGGTGCCCAGCGTTTCAAGCAACATTTATCAGACTTACTTGGTGTCAGAGCTGCTTCCAGATCCTAGCTCACAGAGGATCACGCTAGCCAGCGGTCACTTTATAAAAGTCTTTATTGAGTTACAGTTTCCATTCTCAAGCTGCTGCGTGCAGCTCTACGTCTTATGAGTTAGACCGGCGAAGCTCCGTCTGAGTCTCCGCCCCCTGTACACCAGCTTAATACCCTAGCCTTACTCCACCTTTTCCTCCTGACCGTTCTTCTCTGGGTCCCTCTGCCCCCCGTGGTCTCTTCCTTCCTGGACTCTTCTGACGCTGACCCCCCGGACCCTTCTGTCTCCTTGCGTCGGGCTTTAGGACCTGGCTCCCTTTCCGGGCTGCTTACTGCGCCACCTTCCTGTGCATTTGAACTTGGCGCGCGCGCCCAACCTTCCACTTTCCACCTGACCGTTTCTTCGCTCCCCGATGGAGGTGTGGCCACTCCTGACTCATGCCCTCCCCCTGCTGCGAGCTGCCAGAGCTCGATACCTGGCGCCCTTCCTCTCCACTGCGCTCTGTTGGTGACGCTGGCCCCGATTTCCAACTGCTGCCCTCTGAGCCCCCTCTGGATCCTTCTTCCTGGGGTGTCCCCCTAGGCTCCCCCCTTGCTCTGGCCACTGGCGCTCCTTTCTGTGAATCTTCTGATTCACTGGAAAGACTCGGAGATCTCGGGTCGTCGTCATCGCTCATCTTTTCTTCGGCCTCCTCCCCCTCGCTCTCTGTTTCCTCCATTGCCCTTGCCTCTGCTCCTGAACCCCTGACATCCATCCCCCCCTCGAAGCCCCCCCTCCCCCCTCCCCTCCTTCCGGTGCGGGAGCTGGGTGCTGCAGTGTCATGGGGACGAATGTCGGATACAGTTCGCTTCCCGTGGCGGGCCTCCAACTGAAGACTTCCGGTTCTTCCTCCCTGCGCTCGTCGACAACGGTCACCTCCGCCTCCATCTCTGTGCCTCCGTGCTCGAACCCAAAATCCTCCCCGTACATGTCCACGTCCGTCTCCGCCTCAGTCGTTCCCAGGTCCGTCGCTCGACCTGGAACCTCCAGCCACTTCCTGCGCCACTGTTCCTCTAGTCTATCGTCCCACCAATACGAGGGTTCTGAGGCAGATCCCTCCGGGGAACGTGTGTCCATTGTCGGTTCCTCGTCCGAGTCGAACCCCTGGAACGTGCTGGCCGAAAGCGTCGGTGTGAAAAGCCAATCGTCGAAAAAGTCTGCTGGCATGGGCCTGTGTGGGAAGAGGGCATGAAACTCGTCTTTGAGCAGGGGTTCCTCCAAAGCGTAGCCCGGCACCCAGCTGTTGGCACTGGCCGGGGTGCCCTCTCTGGCGAGAAGGTATTCTACTCCCTCTTCTCCCCATCTTGAGTCCAAAATCTCTGTGACTTCGTTGATGGGCTCCTCCTGTGGCACTCCCCTTTGCTCGGTTCCCTCTCGGAGCGGACTCGGCGCCGTTCCTGGTTCCTGAAATCTGTGAGGTGTCTTGTAGGGAGTGAGCACCGATCTGTGGAACACCGGATGCATCCTGGAGCCCTCCGGAAGCGTCAGCCTGAAGGCTACCGGGTTGACCTGCTCTTCGACTTGGTAGGGTCCCAGTTGTTTATGCCCTAGTTTCTTCTTCGCTAACGACCTGGCCGGCACTGCGTGGGCTGCCAACCAGACCCAGTCTCCCACATGGATCTCTTCGCCAACCCTCCTGTGTTTGTCCGCTTGTACCTTGTATGCGTGCTTAGCCAGCTCCAGGTGCCGCCGAAGCTGATCGTGGACCTCCTGCAACTCCGACGCGAACGCGTCTGCTGTCTGCGGCTCCCCCTCCCCCATTCTTTCCAGTCCCGGGAAGGTTCTGGGGTGCCTTCCGTTGTTGGCGAAGAACGGCGTGACCCCCGTGGACACGTGCTTCGTGTTGTTGTAGGCGAACTCGGCGAGAGGCAGGTAATCCACCCACGTCGCGGGCTGTTGATTCGCATAACATCTCAGGTACTGCTGCATGATGGCATTGACCCGCTCCGCTTGTCCGTTTGTCTGCGGGTGTCTAGCCGAAGCCAGGTTGATCTTGACGTTCAGGAAGCCCATCAGCTTCTGCCAGAAGTTCAAGATGAACTGCCACCCCCGGTCGGACAGTATAGACCGCGGCAGACCGTGAACCTTGAACACGTGATCTATGAACAGTTTGGCGGTTTGTTCCGCCGTGGCCACCTTCGCACACGGAATGAAATGTGCCATCTTGGAGAACAAGTCCACCACCACTAGCACAGCCGTCTTGCCTCTCGAGCTGGGCAGATCCGTGACAAAGTCCAGGGCCACTCTCTCCCATGGTTCGAACAGAGTTTGCAGCGGTTCCAGCAGTCCCGCCGGCGGTCTGTGTACTGGTTTGGCCCTCTGGCAGGTGTCGCACCTCGCCACATAGTCTGCGACTTCCCCTCTCATTCTGGGCCACCAGAAGTCTCTGGCGACTAATTCTATCGTCTTCTCTGTGCCAAAGTGCCCAGCGGTGGGCGCGTCGTGCAACTGCTGCAGTACCTTGGCGCGAAGATCGTCCCCCGGCACGTAGATGGCCCCTTTACGGAGGAGTAATCCGTCTCGAACCTGGAACTCGCCGGTCGCAGTCGTGCCCCTGTGTGCCTCTGCCATCTTCGCTCTCGCGAAGGAGTCGTCCTGCAACGCACGTCGAACCGCCTCCAGGTCAACAGTCGCGGAAGCGCACACCCACGCTGTCGGTGCGAAGATGTGCATGGCCGCCGCTGGCGTCGCCTCCTCGAGGTATTGCGGTTTACGGGAGAGGGCGTCCGCCATGATGTTGGTGTCCCCCGGGACATACTCTATGCGGAAGTCGAAGTCCGCAAAGAATTCTGCCCAACGTATCTGCCTCTGGTTCAGGAACCGCGCCGTGCGCCAGTGCTCCAGGTTCTTGTGGTCCGTGCGGACCTGCACCGTGTGCTTGGCTCCGATCAGGAAGTGCCTCCACGCCTTAAAGGCTGCATAAATGGCCAACAACTCCCTGTCCCAGATGGTGTAGTTCTGTTCTGACTTGGTGAGCTTCCTGGAGTAGAACGCTCCCGGTCTCCACGCCCCCTGCGGGTCTTGCTGCAACAGCACAGCTCCCACGGCTCTGTCCGAGGCGTCCGTCTCCACCCTCATCGGTCTGCTGGGGTCTACGTGTAGTAGCTGCTCTTCCGACGCGAAGAGACGCTTGAGTGCCTGAAAGGACTGCTCCGCCTGCTCCGTCCAGATGAACTTCTTCTTCTTGGAGCTGAGGGTGTCTGTGATGGCCGCCGTCTGCATCGCAAACCCCTTGATAAACTTGCGATAGAAGTTCGCAAAGCCGACAAACCGCTGGACCTCCTTTCTGTTGCGCGGACTTTTCCAATACAAAACCGCGCGAACCTTGGCACTGTCCATGGCGAGCCCCTTGTCGGACAACCTGTAGCCCAGGAAGTCCACCTCCGACACGTCGAACTGGCATTTTTCCAGCTTGGCGTAGAGCCTATGCTGCTGCAGTCTG
Organism: Podarcis bocagei; assembly: GCF_964188305.1. Classification (NCBI taxonomy): domain Eukaryota; kingdom Metazoa; phylum Chordata; class Lepidosauria; order Squamata; family Lacertidae; genus Podarcis; species Podarcis bocagei. Next base: position 3,558,844 of record NC_138131.1, on the reverse strand, counting down.
CTCAGCACTTCCTTGACGTCTCTGTCATGATCCTGCTGCGAGTCAGAAAAGATGAGTATGTCATCCAGGAAACAGACACACTTCTTGTAGAGGAGCCCCGCCAGCACGTGATGCATGAAAGCTTGAAAACAGTGGGAGCCATTTTGCAATCCAAACGGCATAACTCTGTATTCGTAGGTGCCCAGGGGCGTGAACATGGCTGTCTTCCACTCATCGCCTTCCCGCATGCGAATGAGGTTGTATGCCCCTCGCAGGTCCAACTTGGTGAAGACGCGTCCCTTGCGCACCGTCGTGAGGAGGTCGTCTATCCTGGGCATGGGGAAGTCCGACGGCGCGGTCACCGCGTTCAAGGTCCGGTAGTCCACCATGAGCCTTTTTTGGGGCGTGTCTTTCTTCTTGACAAAGAATACAGGACTGCCCCCCACTGCCTTGGACTCTCGGATGAAACCGCGCTCCAAATTGTGATCTATGAACTCCTTGAGTTCCTGTAATTCGTCCTCAGACATGGAATACAGCTTCCCTTTTGGTAACGCCGCCCCTGGTAAGAGGTCAATCTTGCAGTCGTACGGTCTGTGGGGGGGGGGGTAGCTTGTCCGCCTCCTTCTCGCAGAAAACCTCCAAAAATTCTGCGTACTTGTGGGGAACCGCTTGCAGCGTCCCTAGCTGCAGCTGCGACTCCTCTTCCTCTGCTTCCTGCCGCGGCAGGATGCAGTGTTCAGCACAATAGGAAGAGCCGAAGGTCAGCTGCCTCTGGTACCAAGCCAGCGTCGGGCTGTGCTTGTCCAGCCAACTCATGCCCAATACAATAGGCGTGTCCGATAGTTGAGTGACATTGAAGCTGATGACTTCCTTGTGATTCCCAAGCCGCATCACCATTGGTGGCGTTTGCTTCACCACTTGCCCCCCGAGCAGCTCCCTGCCATCCACCGTGACGACCTGCAGGGGCAGTGTGGCAGGCAGTAACTGTATATCGTGCCGGTCGACAAAGTCTTGCCCTATAAAGTCCGCATTGCTTCCTGAGTCAATGGTAATTGGCACGTCCATGGTGAGGCCATTGGGCAGCTGGAGCGATGCAGTGAGCCGCACAACTGGTTTGGGCGGGAGGGGGTCTGTGGGCTGCAAAATCTCTGGGGACTGCTTCACTGACACGTCTGGCTGGGCCCCAGTGCCTCTGTCTCCAGCCAGACTCCGTCATTTCCCTGCTGTGGTTCTCCTTGCTGCGTTGCTGCAGTTACCATTGCTGAGGCTGCAGTGTGCTTGTGGATCCTCTGGGGACACTCTTTCGCCATATGCTGGGGATTGTCGCAGATGTAACACTTCCGGTTCCCTCTAGGAGGCTTCGCTTTCACTGCTCCCGGTGCTAGGGCTCTGGCTGCTGACTGAGCCCTTGCACTTCCAACCTCCATAGGTTCCGCTCCTCCTCCTGGTGGAGGCGTGGATTGCGCACGCGCTGCTTCTCTGGGAAGGAAGGAGCAGCCCCTGGCTGGTTCGCGCCCTCCACGCCCTTCGTCCCTGCTCCAAGGACGTTCTTCCAGACGCACCCCAACCGCCAGCGCCCTCTGAACGATCTCCTGCGTGCTCCGGGGTCTCTCCCCCCTTGCAATTTCGTCTTTAACCGCGCTGTTCAATCCTTCCCAAAACAGGTCTCTGACTGGAGCCGAATCTCTGTCCCATTCCAGGGCACTGACCAATGCAAAAAAGCGGGCATGACACTGCCTTACACTGGCCCTCCCTTGTTTCAGTCCATGTACCTCCTTCCGGGCAAGATCCACGTCTATGCTTGATAAAAAGCACCCATCCATCGCTTTAATAAAGGCATCCGCATTTTGGAGCGCCGGATCCTTATCTCTCCACAAATTGCGCAGCCATGCTTTAGCATCTCCATGCAAATGGGACATGATAAATCCCACCTTCTCTTGCTCATCTCTAAAGTCTTTGTCCAGCAGTTGCAGTGCACACATTACATCTGCTCTAAAGTTGGGGTACTGTTGTAAATTCCCATCGAAGTGAGAGACTAGACCGCCTGTTCGTCTCCCCAACCCAATCCCCTCCGGTCTGGGTGTCAGTTGCCCTTGCTTCGTAAGCATTTCCAACCTGACCTGGAGATCCCTGTAGGCGGCAGCTGCGTCCTCCTGTCTCTTCCTGGATGCAAGTATCTCGGCATTCAGTCGTGTCACTGCTTCTCTGAGATCCGCTATCTGCTGTTCGGCCGTCATATTGTCTGCCGTTCGTGAGCTCGCTAGTAGGCACCCGCCTTCTCTCCTCTCCGCGAGGCTGTAGATGCCCACAACTGGGGACGGAGCTTACTGTCAGAGCTGCTTCCAGATCCTAGCTCACAGAGGATCACGCTAGCCAGCGGTCACTTTATAAAAGTCTTTATTGAGTTACAGTTTCCATTCTCAAGCTGCTGCGTGCAGCTCTACGTCTTATGAGTTAGACCGGCAAAGCTCCGTCTGAGTCTCCGCCCCCTGTACACCAGCTTAATACCCTAGCCTTACTCCACCTTTTCCTCCTGACCGTTCTTCTCTGGGTCCCTCTGCCCCCCGTGGTCTCTTCCTTCCTGGACTCTTCTGACGCTGACCCCCCGGACCCTTCTGTCTCCTTGCGTCGGGCTTTAGGACCTGGCTCCCTTTCCGGGCTGCTTACTGCGCCACCTTCCTGTGCATTTGAACTTGGCGCGCGCGCCCAACCTTCCACTTTCCGCCTGACCGTTTCTTCGCTCCCCGATCGAGGTGTGGCCACTCCTGACTCATGCCCTCCCCCCTGCTGCGAGCTGCCAGAGCTCGATACCTGGCGCCCTTCCTCTCCACTGCGCTCTGTTGGTGACGCTGGCCCCGATTTCCAACTGCTGCCCTCTGAGCCCCCTCTGGATCCTTCTTCCTGGGGTGTCCCCCTAGGCTCCCCCCTTGCTCTGGCCACTGGCGCTCCTTTCTGTGAATCTTCTGATTCACTGGAAAGACTCGGAGATCTCGGGTCGTCGTCATCACTCATCTTTTCTTCGGCCTCCTCCCCCTCGCTCTCTGTTTCCTCCCTTGCCCTCGCCTCTGCTCCTGAACCCCTGACACTTGGCATTGGACTTACAGAGATCGACCTCATTAGGACTGAACTCTTGAATACCACAAATCAAACCCTAGCAGGACCTAGCAGGGCAGCAGCTGAAGAAGGAGCAAAAAAGGTTTTCTTGTGTGTGTGTGTGTGTGTGTGTGTGTGTTTGTGTGTGTGTGTGTTTCTTTGTGGCTGATTAGCTGTTCTCCCTGTGCAAAGGTCAGAGGGGGCAGGGTTTCTGTTGAGGCAGGGGATTAGCTGTGGGAGGAGCTTATCAGACCTAGTAGGGCAGCGGCGCACGCCTAGTGGTGCGCGCAGTTTGATCCATCTTTTAGATTTAGGGGAGCTAGTCTCAAACGTTTGTTGGGGAAACCTAGGTTTTTTTCTTGTGGGGGGAGTTATTTGTCCTGTCTTCACGCTTTTTATGATGGAGGACCGCTGTAGCCACCCCCAACAACACGTTCTCAGGATGGAGGGGGAGGGAACAGCTGCAGTCGCCTGCAGTTCCTGCGCAATGTTTGCCATCTTGCCAAAGGTTGCAGGCAGCTTTACCTGCAGCAATTGCATGTTGATTGCCCTCTTAAAAGACAAAGTCCAGCAACTGGAGGAACGTGTAGCTACGCTCCAAAGAATTAGAGAGCTGGAGCTCTTCTTGGAAGCAACAGAGCACACCGTCTCCACCAAGGAGGAGACAGGGGACTCCCCTGAGAAGGAGGCTAGTTCACCAACACAGGAGCCAGATATATGGAGAAACGTGACTCAAAGAAGTAGGAGGCCCAGGGTTCGCTCTAATTGTTTAGGAATACACAATCGCTTTGATGTCCTCTCCCCTAGCATGGAAGACGAAGAGCAGACTCCATTTGAGGATCTCTCCCTCATTACAGTCGATCAGGTATATGAAGACGAGCAGCAAAGTCAGTCCTCAGGGAATGTGCAGGCGACCTTGGAACGGACAGCTCACGGAAGAACCCCGACCAAACCTAAGGGGAGGTGTGTAGTGGTGATAGGGGATTCCCTACTGAGGGGAACAGAAGCAGTGATCTGTGGGCCTGACAAGATGTCTCGGGAAGTGTGCTGTCTCCCTGGGGCTAAGATCCAAGATGTAACTGAACGACTGCAAGGAATCATAAAACCCACTGACAAATACCCCTTCCTCTTGGTTCATGTGGGAACCAATGACACTGCAAGCAATAGCCTCCAGAAGATCAAAAGAGACTACGAGGCTCTCGGCAGGAAATTGAAGCAACTAAATGCACAAATTGTCATCTCATCTCTCCTCCCAGTTGAACGACGTGGCTCAGGGAGAGAGGGGAAAATAGTGGAAGTGAACAGCTGGCTTCGCAAATGGTGCAAACAGGAACGGTTTGGATTCTTAGATCACGGACTGCAGTTTCTTGAAGATGGACTTCTGGCAAGCGATGGACTGCACCTCACAACGGTTGGGAGAAATGTTTTTGCCAAAAATCTCAGAAACCTCATCAGGAGGGCTTTAAACTGACTAATGTGGGGGAGGGAGACAGTGCTCCTGAAGGTAGGAGTCTATCAATTGATGAAGATGATCATCCAAATGTCATAGACCAAATGGAGCAAACAGCACGCAGACCTAGTGGTGGGAGGAAAAATTCCTTAAATAAGAGACACGGGGGAATGATTAATGGACTTCAATGTCTGTACTCTAATGCGCAAAGCATGGGAAATAAACAAGATGAGCTTGAGCTCTTGGTACAGCAAACTAAATATGACATAATAGGCATCACTGAAACCTGGTGGGATAAGTCCCACGATTGGAATGTAATAATGGGGGGATACAATCTATTTCAGAGAAACAGACCAGACAAGAAAGGAGGAGGAGTGGCGCTATATGTCAGGGATGTGTATACCTGTGAAGAGATCCAAGATTTAGAACCTCAAAGCCAAAGTGAGAGCATTTGGGTCAAAGTTAAGGGAGAGAAGAATAACAGAGACCTCACTGTGGGAGTTTACTATAGATCCCCAAGCCAAACGGAGGACATAGATGATGCCTTCCTGGAACAGATGGCCAAGCATGCAAAAGGAAGGGAGATAGTAGTAATGGGGGACTTCAATTACCCGGATATTTGTTGGATGTCAAACTCAGCCAAGAGCATAAGGTCAAACAGATTCCTCACTGGCCTTGCAGACAACTTCATTGTCCAGAAAGTGGGAGAAGCAACAAGAGGAACAGCCATTTTAGATCTGGTCCTAACCAATGTTGATGACCTGGTTAGTGGGGTAGAAGTGGAAGGATCATTAGGCGCGAGTGATCATGCTCTTCTGAAGTTTACTATACAGCGGAAAGGAGCAGCCAAGCATACTAGGACTCAATTTCTTGACTTTAAGAAAGCCGACTTCATAAAACTTAGGGAAGTGCTGGGTGAGATCCCATGGACAGTAATACTAAAAGGAAAGGGAGTTCATGATGGCTGGGAGTTTGTTAAGAGGGAGATAGTAAAAGCACAACGTCAGGCAATACCAATGAGACGGAAACATGGAAGGTGCCTAAAGAAGCCAGGGTGGCTATCTAAAGAACTTTTAACTGAGTTAAGATTAAAAAAGGATGTGTACAATAAATGGAAAAGGGGGGAAACCACCAAAGAGGAATTCAAACAAATAGCCAGCACGTGTAGACACAAAGTCAGAAAAGCTAAAGCACAGAATGAACTCAGGCTTGCTAGAGAGGTTAAAAGCAACAAAAAAGGCTTTTATGGGTATGTTCGTAGCAAAAGGAAGAACAAAGAAACAGTGGGGTCACTCAGAGGAGAAGATGGTGAAATGCAAACAGGGGACACAGAAAGGACTGAACTCCTCAATGCCTTCTTTGCCTCAGTCTTCTCCGATAAAGAAAACAATGCCCAACCTGAAGAATTTGGAGCAAATGATTCAGCAAAGGAAACACAGCCCAGAATAACTAAGGAGACAGTACAAGAATACTTGGCTAGTTTAGATGTATTCAAGTCTCCAGGACCAGATGAACTGCATCCAAGAGTATTAAAAGAACTGGCAGATGTGATCTCAGAACCACTGGCAGTCATCTTTGAGAATTCCTGGAGAACAGGCGAAGTCCCGGCAGACTGGAGGAGGGCAAATGTTGTCCCTATTTTCAAAAAGGGGGAAAGAGAGGACCCAAATAATTATCGCCCAGTCAGTCTGACATCAATACCAGGGAAGATTCTGGAGCAGATCATTAAGCAAACAGTCTGTGAGCACCTAGAAAGGAATGCTGTGATCACCAATAGTCAGCATGGATTTCTGAAAAATAAGTCATGTCAGACTAACCTGATCTCATTTTTTGACATAATTACAAGCCTGGTAGATGAAGGGAACGCAGTGGATGTAGCCTACCTTGATTTCAGCAAGGCATTTGACAAGGTGCCCCATGATATTCTTGTAAAGAATCTGGTAAAATGCGGTCTTGACTATGCTACCACTCAGTGGATTTGTAACTGGCTGACTGACCGAACCCAAAGGGTGCTCATCAATGGTTCCTCTTCATCCTGGAGAAGAGTGACTAGTGGGGTGCCACAGGGTTATGTCTTGGGCCCGGTCTTATTCAACATCTTTATCAACGACTTGGATGATGGACTCAAGGGCATCCTGATCAAATTTGCAGATGACACCAAACTGGGAGGGGTGGCTAACACCCCAGAGGACAGGATCACACTTCAAAATGACCTTGACAGATTAGAGAACTGGGCCAAAACAAACAAGATGAATTTTAACAGGGAGAAATGTAAAGTATTGCACTTGGGCAAAAAAAATGAGAGGCACAAATACAAGATGGGTGACACCTGGCTTGAGAGCAGTACATGTGAAAAGGATCTAGGAGTCTTGGTTGACCACAAACTTGACATGAGCCAACAGTGTGACGCGGCAGCTAAAAAAGCCAATGCAATTCTGGGCTGCATCAATAGGAGTATAGCATCTAGATCAGGGGAAGTAATAGTGCCACTGTATTCTGCTCTGGTCAGACCTCACCTGGAGTACTGTGTCCAGTTCTGGGCACCACAATTCAAGAAGGACACTGACAAACTGGAACGTGTCCAGAGGAGGCCAACCAAAATGGTCAAAGGCCTAGAAACGATGCCTTATGAGGAACGGCTAAGGGAGCTGAGCATGTTTAGCCTGGAGAAGAGCAGCAGCAGCTAGAAGTCGCACTCAGGTGAGCATTATCTACAGACTTTATTCAGCGTTGATCAGAAGAAAGAAAGACATGGGCATTGTGGGCCAAAAGGTGTTAAAGAAGGACAGAACGTTTTTTATGTATGCAACCACAGCAGCAAGAATTCTTATCGCCAAATACTGGAAGACTCAAGATTTGCCCACACTGGAAGAGTGGCAAACGCAATTGATTGACTATATGGAGTTGGCCGAGATGACTGCCAGGATTCGAGATTTGGGAGAAGAAGCAATGGAGGAGGACTGGAAGAAATTTAAGGACTATTTGCAAAAACTTTATAAGTTATATGAATTATAGGATTTCGCATGATTTGGAAGGATAGCCCCAGCAATGAGAGTGGAATATATATGAAATTAGATAATATTAATGAAAGAACCAATGTTTAAATGTTCAAAAAGGATAATATATGTGTTTATTGAGTAATTCGATAATAAGTAATTTAAACTTAAAATGCAATTGAAAGTACAAAAGAAACACACGAAACAAGGTTATAATTTGCTGACAAATTTATTATTAAGATTGCATTGTGCGGGAGATGCGGGGAAGTTCGATGGAGGATTGAAACAAGCTTTGGAAATAATCTGTCTTTTTTCTTTTCTTTTCTTGTTTTCTTTGTTTTTCTGTGCTGTTTATCTCTATCTGGAAAAAATGTAATAAAAATATTTTTTTTTAAAAAAAAGAAAGACATGACTGTTCTGCGTCAGAGTCTCCGACAGAGAGAGAAATGAAAGCAATAGCAAAACATGCCAAACACGATCTATTGTCTTGATACACTTGTACAGGACATTTCACAGACACTCTGATGTCCTTAAACAGTTGCAATAACCATTCACAATCCATGAGTGAAAATGACAGAGCATTGAGTTCTGCTTCACAGGAACTTAGGCTCACTGTCGTCTGCTTCTTGCACAACCAGTCAAACAGGCAGTGGTTGTACATGTAGCATACTCCAGAAGTGCTTGTACCATCCGTGGTGTCACTTCCAAAAATTGCATCAGCAAAAATTTCAAGACCTCCAGTCTTCTGACTGGTGAACCTCAGCCTGTAGTGCATAGTCCCTTTCAAATAGCGGGCTATGCGCTTCAGAACTTTCCAATTCTGAACCGTAGGATTGTTGGCATGTCTGCAAAGCAGGTTACAGCTTACAGCTATGTCAGGTCTTGAGCATCTAGCAATGAAATTCAGCTTGCCTAGAATGCATCTGTACAGCGTTGTATCAGAAAACGCTTCAGCAGTACTGTCTACCAGGTAACCTGTCACCATCGGTGTGTCTGCTGGGTTTGCATCAACCAAATTCAACCTGGTTAATACATCAGCAATTTTCTGTGTTTGGTGTACCAGAAAATTACCTGCTTGGTCCCTCTCCACCTGCAGAGAAAGATAGTTGGATACCTCACCAAGATCCTTCATGTCAAAGTGCTCCTTCAGCTGAGCTAGGGTGCTTTGATAAAAAGCCTGATTCTTCCAAAACATCAGAAGATCATCAACAAAACATAAACAATACAGTTTGTTTTGCCCCTCCTCCTTGACAAACACACATGGATCAGCTTTGCCCTGGTGAAAACCTAGAGAAAACAATGTTTCAGTGAGCTTTGTGTTCCAACACCTGGCACTCTGTTTGAGACCATATAAGGATTTTCGCAGTTTACAGACCATCCCTTTCCGTATCTGCATTCCATCAGGTCGAAGCATAAACAGCTCCTCCCCCAAAATCCCGTACAAAAAAGCTGTATTAATGTCATGGTGGGAAACATGCAGTTTCTCCTCCGCAGCAATCTTGAGCATCAGCCAAATGCTCTCATATTTGACTGTGGGTGAATAGGTCTCGTGGTAATCCTGTCCTGGTACCTGTGAAAAACCTCTGGCAACCAATCTGGCTTTGTGTCTGACTACCTTGCCATTCTGGTCTGTCTTGGCCTTGAAGACCCATTTGCTGCCAACCAGTCTCATCCCTGGGACTTCCGGTACCAGTTTGGTTCCTGTTCAAGGAATCAACTTCAGCCTTCATGGCATTAAGCCAAGGCTCAGCATCTTTAGAGGTTAACTCCTGAACCTCTTTGAAGCTTGAAGGTTCCCACACCTTTTCTGAGCTACTAAAAACAGCAGTTGCTGTCTTAGCATACTCATCAGCATATCTCTTTGGAGGTCTGCCCTTCATGGCCCTCTCAGATCTGCGTACTAGACGCAAGTCTTCTTGACTCATCTCCTCTTTCTTAGGAGAAAAATGACCAATGGTGAACAGTGGTTCTTCCAGTTCATTGTCAGACGCATCAGATGGTCTGACTGAGGCCTTTGCGCTCTTGTAGTCTGCTGTGTCATCACTGTCACTGACACCAGCAGCAACGCCGCCCACTTAACTGGAATCCGAACTCTGATCATCATCATCATCCTCAGCAGCTTTAGCTGCTTGCTTGACATCACCTTCATCCTCCTCTGGGTAACTCTGGAAAATTCCCACATTTCCCCCCCCACTTAGGATTGTACTCAACACTCCTTGTGAACTTAATGGACTTGGAATCAGTCATCCATACCCTGTATGCTCCTTTTTCGTACCCCATGAACAAACCATGTGCCCCACACTTCCCAAGCTTGTTGCTTTGTGGGGTGTGTACCCACATGTCAGAACCAAAGATTCTCATGTGCTTGATGTTGGGTTTCTTACCAAACATCTTCTCATAGGGGGTACAACCAATAGGTGATGACAATCTGCTATTAAAAGTGTAAACAAAATTCGAGAGAGCCTCCCCCCAATACTTATCAGGGAGATTGGCATCATGCAACAAGGTTTTCATTCCTTGCAGCAACGTTTGATTTGCTCACTCTGCAAGCCCATTCATCCATGGCGATCTAGGCGTTGACAAGTCATGTTGGATTCCCTTCTTTGTCAGGAAAGCTTCAAACTGCTGAGAAGTGAACTCCCCGCCCCGATCAGTAAACAGACAGCCAATACATTTACCATGAACATTCTCCAACCAAACACAGAATGCCTTAAACTTCGGAAACGCTTGCGATTTCTGCTCGAGCATAAACACATGAATGTACCTGGAAAAAGAATCAATTAGAACCATGAAGTACCTTGCTCCTCCCAGAGAGGGCACAAGTGGACCTACCAGGTCTGCCTGCACTAGCTGGTAGGGTTTGGAAGCCTGCCTGCTAGACTCCTTGCCTTTTGGAGCAACCTTCACCTTGTTCTCTGCACAAGATACACATTTCATGTGAAACTTACAGGGTTTGATGTTCAAACCCTCAACCACCTCTGGCATCTTGGCCAGTGCCTTCCAAGAGAGGTGACAAAACCTTCTGTGTGCATCGTGAATACATCCTGCATGAAGAACTTTGTTAGTTTGTGCAACACAACAAGAATCAACATTAGGCACAGCAACAGCACCAGTGTCATCATAGGTTATATGGAACAAACCATTCATAAACTTTGCATGCAAAATGTCCTCTTTGCCTTTTCTGATGACACAGACGCTCCTCTTGAAGGAAATCCCAAAACCACGCCCAGTAAGCTGTGGGACACTGAGCAAGTTGCTTGCAGCTCCTGGAACGTAAAGTACGTCTTTGATGGTTGTGCGCAGACTTGCCAGTCTCACAGTCCCTTCTCCTGCGATTTGCAACGTCCTTCCGTCAGTCAGGTGGACCTCACCTTCTTGAGGTTTGAAGGAGATAAATAGGTGGCGATCTTTCGCGACGTGGCGCGTACAGCCTGAATCCACAACAAAACTGCCTTTGGCTTTTGGAGCAGTCTTTACAGCAAGCAAACCCTTGCTTTCCACTGGCGTGGGCTTTTGCAGCTTGCCCCCCTGCTCCTGGCCAGCAGACGTGCCTTTAGCCTTTGGTGAAGCTGTGCCAGCAAACAAAACCTTGTTTTCCACTGGCGTGGGCTCTTCACCCTCCCTCTGCTTCTGGCCATCTGCAGGCGTCTGCCTCTGTTTACCTTTGCCTTTCCGGCCTCTGCAAAGGCGATGACCTTGGTTCCCATGAGAAACAGAACTCTCAGCTGCCGCCTCCATGGCTCCCCCTGGAGGCTGGAATGCTGCCTGGGATGACGTGACAGCCAGCTCCCCCTGTAGCTTGCAACCGGTGCCCTCAGCATCCCTGCATTCATTCGCATTCTGGGAAACAGCCAGGACCTCCGATGCAGTCAAACTCTGGGCTGGGATGACTGGCTGGTGGGCTAACTTCAAAGCATCCCACATCTCACGGGCACTGGCCTTGCCAGCCAGGGTGATTAACTCTTCAGGAGCTACTGAGAGCAAAATTATCCCCACGGCTCTTGAGTCCTGTGCCGTCCATTCATCTGTCACAGGGGCTGGGGGGTCCTCAGAAATGGTATTCCACACTCCAAGCTTTCTCATCTGGCCCTCACAGTACCTTGCCCAGGTCTGATAGTTGTGGCCATTTAGCTTTAGTGGACACGGAGCATGAGAAGCTTGGAAAAACTCAATTTCCAGCTTTTCTTTTTAGCCGTGAGTCTTTTTCAGTTCAGAGACTCCTTATCTCAGCAGCCATAAATCTCGAACTCTCTGGCGCAGCTCCCAGACCCATTAGTCTGCCGGAGTTCAAAGACTCTTCTGTGGCATCAGGAAAGCCTTACTTTCGCTTTCCCTCCACATATCTTTCAACGCAGTCTGTCGCAGTCTTACTCTCCTGTAAGTGCTGTGAATCTGGGCCCGAAACCTGTTGTTGGGATACTGCCAGGGAGATAAAGTCCATCATGGCCCCAAGCCGTGTGCCGGACGATCCATCGATCTCCCGTAGCGACTAGCGACACGAGTTTCCTGAAAATATCTTGCCACATTCCAGGGCTCGTGCACACTCTTATCAGCAGCAGCAACAGCAGCTAGAAGTCGCACTCAGGTGAGCATTATCTACAGACTTTATTCAGCGTTGATCAGAACAAAGAAAGACATGACTGTTCTGCGTCAGAGTCTCCAACAGAGAGAGAAACGAAAGCAATAGCAAAACATAAACATCCTGTGAACAGGAAATACGCAGGCTGTGACACAAACATCCTGCTCCCTTTTAAGGTGGAACGGAAATATCCCAACAAATTCAACAATGGAATCCTCCATTAGATTTTCACCCTTGCAGACTAACTCCCAAAATCACAAGGCTGAGGGACTAGGCAAGACCAAGGCTATTTCAAAACCAGTTTTTAGGTGCATTTAGCTTTGTGTTCTATAGCTTTTAGCCAAATATTGATTGATGGGGAATGGAGGCTTATTTTGGGATGGTTTGTGGTGTACAGCCCTGTCTTGTCTTGTCCTCTTGTATGCGTGTGTATTTTTCAAGGGCTTTTTGCTTGTTCACCAGGATCCTTCAGAAGGAAGAGACAAAAGAGTAGTGGCATTTTAGGACAACATAACAAAAACTTATGCAGGCATAGCCTTTTTGATCAGAAGCACAAAGGAGATAATTCGAGGTATTGGCTGAGGCCAAGGCACCTGAAAAATCATATCACCCCTTATATACCCAATTGATGGCTCTGCTCTGCAGATGACGGCTTCCTGCAGGTAGCAACTTATCGGGGGTCCCTTCTCTGCTATCTTTTCAATGCCTACTTCCTCTTCCTCTTTCAAGAAGCCTTCTAAGGAGAGATTTTTCTTAGTCTGCTTCTGTATAGCAACTGTTTTTGGATGTTTTGGTGGTTTAACTGTTTTGTGTTTGCTGCCCTGGACTCCTTTGGGACGAAGGGTGGGATATAAGGATGCCGAGTAGTGCCTCCTGCCCATAACTGAAGGTTTTGTGGAGGCGCCATAGCCTCAGTGTGTCAGCACCTGCATTGCATGCAGAAGGTCCCAGGTGCAGACCCTAGCACCTGCAGTTAGAAGCTCAATGTAGGTAGCAGCCTTTCTCTGCCCAAGGCCTTGGAGAGCTTCGAACTTCCGGTCAGCGCCATCGGCTAATGGCGGATTTCCCTCCGAGCTCCGTAGGGAGTCTGCTTCACGCGTTCGGGTCCTGCCGCTACGGCGAAGCGGGGACCCCCAAAAATTACAGGCGCGGAAGCCTGTGAACAAGGATACTCGGCGGGCACCATTGCGCCCCCCAAACCGCGAAGGAGCCTTTTTAAAGGCTCTGAAATGGCAGCGGGTGTGTGGCGCGGTGCTGAGAGTCGTTACCCAGCCCGTGGAGCGAAGCCGTGTCGCCATAGTCGGAGAGCGCCGATTCCTTCCTGAAATTTGGATTGGAAATCAACAACTCGTGAGTAGGATTTAAAAGACCAATTGGGATTTACAAGTATTTTAAAAAAAAATTGGCCGGAAAGGGGATTGGCATAAAGTAAGGAAGTCTGCCTTCCCGGACTGCAGAAAGTATAAGCAAAGAAAGTACAAAACCGTAATCGTAGAAAGATTTCTAGGGAACCAAGTAAACTGGACATTGGACTAGATACCCCCCTCTTGCTGGCAGGAGCAGAAGGGGAGGAAAGTGGACTTTGTATAACCTGCAGGAAAAGGGGTTTTTAGAAGGTTTTGCCGCTGTGTCAGACCCCTTGAAACGGACTGCCTAAATAAGGATGCCGGAGAGAGAACTGTCATCTTGTTAAACTGTTACTTTAAAAGTTACTTCTTTACTGGACTACTGGGTTCTTGAAAGATACTAAATTACCAGACTGTTAAGCTTTGGATATATACTGGGGAACTGTTGCAATTGACTTTTGTGAAGGCTTAGGGGGACTGGATTAAAAGACAGTTTGTTGTAAAAGCTTTGGAAACTTTTCCCCCTAGAGCTTTCTGCTGAAACAGCTGCAAAGTGGATTACAATTTTTAAGTTAGTGGAACTTTCCATTTAAAAACAATTCACAGGCGTGGGAACGACCTTGACTGGGACATGAGTGGTACACCAGAAGAGACAACAACTAGATCTGGCAGACCATACAAGGCAAAAATTTCACAACAGCAAAGAGTTTCGGTCTCAGGCACTCCAGTGGTAGCAGCTGCAACTGGGCAGATAAAAACAACAATTATGTCAACAGACCCTGTGACACAAGCTTTAGTTAAAATAAATGAATCTTTGGAATCTCTGACAAAGCAAGGTGCGAAAAACAGTAAAAAATTGGCAGAGGTCTCTGCAAAGCTTGATTTGAATACGCAAAGTGTTAATGAATTAGGGAAGAGGGTGACCTCTAATACAGAGACTATTAATAAACTTCTAGAGGACTCTGCCACTACTCGTAAGATTGCAGAAGAAGCTAAGGTTTCTGCAGATGCTACTCAGGAAAGGATAATACCAGTCTGTAAAAAGCTAGAAGACCATGAACTGGCTTTGTCCATGCTCGAAATGCAAAGGAAGGAGAGGAATTTAAGATTGAGAGCAGTGCCTGAAAGTGAGAAGGACAACCTGGTGGACTTCCTTTCCAAGGAGTTCTCGGATTTTTGGCAACAGGAGTTAGAGAAGGAAGAAATCAAGATAGTGTCTGCGTTTAGACTGGGCAGAAGACAAGGCAGAAAGAAGCCAAGGGACTGCTTGATAACTTTAAGATCAAAAGAGGAAAGAGATAAAATATTGAATCTGCATTTCCAAAGAACTCTGGAGATTGAAGATTCTTTTGTGGAGATTTTCAAAGATATACCAAAGCATATCCTGGACGCAAGAGCCCATTACAAAGAGCTGGTTGAATTATTGAGAAAGAACGGAATACTATTCAGGTGGGAATTTCCCCAAGGCCTATCTTTCAAATACAAGGGAAGGAAAATCAGAATAAGATCTGTCCAAGACAAAGAGCAATTTCTACGAGACAACGGGGAAGACCTTCTGAAAGGGGTGGTGGAAGTGGAACCAACCCTAGCAGTAAAGGAAGCAACAGACATTTTGAATTTGACATTTGGACTGAAATCACCGACAGAAGACGAACAACTACTCGGAGCGACAGGAGGTAAAAGTTAATAGTAACAGGATGGCTCTGCAACTTCTAAGTTGGAACTGCAATGGTCTGAACCTTCATCGAAAGAGGAGAAATGTGTTTCATATACTGAAAAAAGAACAATTGGACTTGATTTGTTTACAAGAAGACTTCCGGAGGCGGCGCGAAACAGCAATGGCGGTCCTCTTCGGTCTCTGAAGAGGGGCTCCGCAGAAAAGGGTCGTCTGCTGCGGTACAGCGACGACCCACAAAGAAAAACCACGAGCAGAGTGAGCTCGTGGCCGTGGGACTCGGCGGGCACCTGGAGCGACCCCCAAAACGAAGAAGGGACCCCGTAAGGGGCTCCGGAAGCGTGGAGGGGAAGCGGTGCTGTGAGTTCATCGCTCTTTCTGCGGGAGTGAAGCTGCGCGGCTGCTGCTGATGAGCACCGACCTTTCTTCCTGAAGCATCAGGCTCCAAACTACTTACTCGTGAGTAAGGGCCATTATTTGCGGGACTAAAATTTCTAAATTTGACTGAAAGCGGGGGACGAGAAAAAGGAAGTCCGTCTCCCGGCAGCGCTTAAAGATCAAAGGCAAAGAAATTGGCAAGCTGGAAGCAGCTCTAAAAAGGATTACAAATTTGGGACTGTTATGCGCTGGAAGAACTGGCTTTTAAAAGGGTAAGGATAAGAATCTTTTCTTATATTGTATTGGACTTTAATGGGGACTTTCCTTCACTCTATGGATTATAAAGAATTAAGACACCAAATACCAGACTGACAGGAGAAAAAGAGAGCTGTCATTGCGGAAACTGTATTTACAAGAGAAACAGTTGCAGTTGAGTGTTACTGGAAGATACAATTAATGAAATTGTAACCTGCACCTTTTAGGAGAGACTTTGTGGTAATCTGGGAAGTGCTCTGCAAGTTAAAAAAGTTTGGAGGACTTTTGGTAATCTATTTGTGACTGCAGGGACTTTAATGGTGGATAAACTTCTTTCCTTGTTATTTGAACTGTAACAATACTCCCCCTAGTGGAGTTCTGGATTTACAATTGCCTGGGAACAAACTTTATTTTGACTCTCTGCTGTTTGGTTATTTACATTGGGGAACTGTCTTTCCCATGGGATACTGCACAGTTTGACCTTGACTCATAGACAGGACTGGAATGAGTGGCCAACCGAAAACAAGAGCTGCAAAAACGAAAGCAAGGCAAGCTCAACTTCTGCAAACAACTTTGACTGCTCAGTCACGTAGATCATCTGTCCCAGCTGTTTTGGGTTTACAAGAAAAAGGAGCTGAACAGTCAACAACAGAGGGAATGGCTGAAGGAGGATCTGATACCATCTTAAAAGAAATGCTAGAACAATTTGCAATTTTGAACAAGAAGGTGGACGACCAAACGGCAAAAATTGACCTAGCCACATCCTCTATTACCAAACTGTCTGAACAAGTAGCACAGCATTCACAAGCAATTGGGACTCTTAAAGAAGCATCTGCAGAGAATCAGAAACTGGCTGAGGCTGCCAATTTAAAGGCAGAACAAGCAAATCAGAAGGTTGAGGATATAAAAGGGGAGGTAAGGCCAATCCACAAACACATCAGTGACCAGCAGGCCTACCTGTCTATGGTGGAACTGAGAAATCGGGAAAGTAATTTGAGACTTAGAGCTATTCCAGAGCTTGAGAAGGAGGATCTGATTGGTTTTTTGACAGCGGAATTTTCCAAGTTCTGGGACATAGAAGTAGACAAGGACTTTAAAATAACAACTGCGTTTAGATTGGGAAGAATTGCAAGGAGGGACAGGCCCAGAGACTGTTTGATTATCTTGAGATCTAAACAGGAGAGGGACAAAATACTAGACCTCCATTTTAAGAAAGCACTTGACATTCAAGGCCAAAAGGCAGAAATTTACAGAGATATCCCAAAACAACTCTTGGACCTTAGAACCGCATATACTGATTTAGCAGGACTATTGAGAGGCAACGCGATTCCTTACAGGTGGGAGTTTCCTCAAGGCCTATCCTTCAACTATAAAGGAAAGAAAGTTAAGATTAAAACAATAGAAGATAACCAGAAGTTCCTGCACGACCACAGAGAGGACCTACAGAAGGGAGTATCAGTTCCTTGGCCACCGCCACAGTCAGGAATAAAACCAACACCCACACCCTCGGGTCCGGACGAAAAGAAGGACACCCCATAAAGAGGAACAACAGATTGATTCAGGATGTCTCTGCAGCTGTATAGCTGGAACATTCATGGAGCAAATTCCCCGGAAAAAAGAAGAAGGATTTTTCATATCTTGAAAAAAGAACATTTGGACATTATTTGTTTGCAGGAAACACATGTGACCAGACTCCATAGGAAAGTGTTAATTAACAAAAGACTAGGCCAAGAATTCATTTCATCAGACAGAGTTAAAAAGAGAGGGGTAGTGATTTATGCAAAGGAGAATCTGTCACCGAAATTTTTGTTTAAAGATGAACAAGGAAGAATCCTGGCAATTGAAATACAAACTCAAGGTGAAAAAGTTTTGATATTAGGAATTTATGCACCAAATGAGGGGAAATCGGAATTTTACAAGAAGCTGCATGAGACATTGCTGGATTATCTGGACTACTCCAACATCATTATGATGGGAGATATGAATGGGGTGGTTTCTACTTATATGGATAAGTCACAGAATCAAAATCTAACCAAGGACGGCAGACTACCAAAAACTTTTTTTGAACTAACAGACAATATGGATTTGATTGATATTTGGAGGACAAGAAACCCCTTAGGTAAAGAAGGAACTTTCTTTTCTGAGGCCCACCTGTCATGGACAAGAATCGACCAAATTTGGACAACTAGAGGGCTGGCACCTAAGACTAGAAGAGTGGAAATCTGCCCAAAGACATGCTCCGACCATAACGCCCTGAAAATGGAATTGAGACTTACTCCAGCCGGCTCCTTCAGATGGAAAATGAATGACACCTTATTAAGAGACCAAGAGATTGTAAAGAAGGCCCAAAAAACTTTAAAGGACTATTTTGAAATCAATCTGAACACTTCGGTGGAAAAGAGAATAATCTGGGACGCAAGTAAAGCTGTAATGAGAGGGTTTCTGATACAACAGAATACGATCAAGAAAAAACTCTGGAATGGAAAAAAGGATAAGATATTAGAGAAGATAAGAGATGGAGAGAAAAAATTGAGATTAAAACCAAAATCAAAAGAGATTCTAATAGAAATTAAATTCCATCAGACACAATATACGAAATTGATAAATCAAGAAGTGGAATGGAAAATTAAACAAATGAAACAAAGATCTTTTGAATCGGCAAATAAATGTGGAAAACTGCTAGCATGGCAGTTGAAAAAGAGACAAAAATTGAACTATGTTACCAATCGAGAGGTTGAAGGGAAAAACATTCAGAAACCAGATGAAATAAGAAAGTGTTTCCAGAAATATTTTAAAAAACTGTACACGCAAGGGCCTGAGGAAGTGTCTGAGATGGAGCAATTTTTAAAAGCTAATGGTCTATCAAAATTACCTCAGGAGAAGAGATCAATCTTGAATTACAGAATAACACAACAGGAAATTGAGGATGCCATTCAGAATATGCAGTTGGGCAAATCTCCAGGCCCAGATGGACTTACCTCCAAGTACTATAAGATATTAAAAGACTATTTGATACAACCACTAATGGAGGTTTGTAATCAGATTATGGACGGAGGGAGGGCACCGGAAACGTGGAAAGAAGCTTTCATTACATTGATACCTAAAGTGGAAACTGAAAAGACTCAGCTTAAGAACTACCGTCCCATCTCACTCCTAAATGTGGATTACAAAATATTTGCAGACATTTTGGCAAGTGGACTTAAAAAGGTACTGAATGAAGTAATTCACAAGGACCAGGCAGGCTTTCTCCCAGGCAGACATTTGTTTGACAACACTAGGAACATTATTGATATTTTGGAACTCTTGCAAACTAACATTAACACTAAAGCAGTGTTAATTTTTATTGATGCGGAGAAGGCCTTTGACAACATTTCTTGGAAGTTTATGAAGAAAAACCTGGAAGGGATGGGAGTGGGACGGGGGTTTGAAAATAGCTTAGAAGCAATTTACTCAGAACAAAAAGCTAAGTTGATAGTGAACAATGTGGTGACAGAAGAGTTCCAAATTGAAAAAGGAACACGACAGGGGTGCCCTCTCTCCCCCTTATTATTTATCTCAGTCCTGGAGGTGCTCCTGAATATGATTAGGGAGGACCGGCTGGTACAAGGAGTACGGGTCAGAGCGAAACAATATAAACTGAAAGCTTTCGCAGATGACTTGGTTTTAACACTACAGGAGCCAGAATCTAGTACAAAAAGAGTTTTAGAACTGATTCAGGAGTTTGGTCGGGTGGCGGGATTTAAGTTGAATAAACAAAAAACTAAAGTTTTGGGGGAAAACTTGACACCTTCAGAAACAGATGGGTTTCAGAGGGAAACAGAGTTAAATGTGGTTAAAAAAGTGAAATACCTGGGGGTCAACTTGTCTTCCAAAAATTTGAACTTATTTAAAGATAACTATGAAAAATGTTGGTCAGAAGTTAAAAAAGACCTAGAAACTTGGTCAAGACTGAAACTTTCCTTGTTGGGCCGAATCACAGCTATAAAGATGAACGTATTGCCAAAGATGTTGTTTTTGTTTCAAACCTTACAGATCGTGGACAGAGTGGAATGTTTTGGAAAGTGGCAGAAGGATATTTCAAAGTTTGTTTGGCAGGGCAAAAAGCCCCGAATAAAGTTTAAAATACTAACTGATGCAAAAGAAAGAGGGGGGTTTGCCCTGCCAGACTTAAGGTTATATTATGAAGCTGCAGCCTTCTGTTGGATGAAAGATTGGTTTTTGTTAGAGAACACTGATGTCCTAGATCTGGAAGGTTTTAATAATTCGTTAGGATGGCATGCGTATTTGTGGTATGACAAGGTAAAAACACATAAAATGTTCAAAAACCATATTGTCAGAAAAGCAATATTTATGGTCTGGACAAAATACAAAGACTTATTAGAAAGTAAGACCCCGAGGTGGTTATCACCAGTGGAGGCTAAGGCCCGGAAAAACCCCAATATGGCGGCCGGCTGGCCGAAATATGGGGAAATAGTAGAAAAAAATGGAGATAATTGGAGGTTGCAGAGCTATGAAAAACTAAAGAATAAGGTGCAAGATTGGTTTCATTATGCTCAAATTCATGAAGTTTTTAAGTTGGATAAAAAAACAGGATTCCAGGTGGAAAAATCGAAACTAGAGACAGAACTGTTAGAACCGAGGACCAAGGTATTATCGAGAATGTATAACTTGCTGCTTAAATGGAACACTCAGGACGAGACAGTTAAATCAGCCATGATAAAGTGGGCTCAAGACACTGGGTACAACATCATGTTTGAGGACTGGGAAAGGTTATGGACCACAGGTATGAAATTTACGGCATGTAATGCCTTGAAAGAAAACATTATGAAAATGATATATAGGTGGTACATGACCCCAGTCAAGCTTGCTAAGATATACCATTTGTCTGATAATAAATGTTGGAAGTGCAAGGAGGCTGAAGGAACATTCTTTCACCTCTGGTGGACGTGTCCAAGAGTGAAGGCCTTCTGGGAAACGATCTATAATGAGTTAAAAAAGGTGTTTAAGTACACCTTTCCTAAGAAACCGGAGGCCTTCCTCTTGGGCATTGTCGGCCAAAAGTTGTTAAAGAAGGATAGAACGTTTTTTATGTACGCAACTACAGCAGCAAGAATTCTAATTGCAAAACACTGGAAGACTCAAGATTTACCCACACTGGAAGAATGGCATACGCAATTGATGGACTATATGGAATTGGCCGAGATGACTGCCAGGATCCGAGATTTGGGAGAAGAGGTATTGGAGGAGGACTGGAAAAAATTCAAGGACTATTTACAAAAAATTTATAAGTTATATGAATCATAAGAATTCGCATGATTTGGATAGGATAGCTCCAGCAATGAGATTTGACGGTATATGAAATTAAATTATATTAATGAAAGGACTAATGTTTAAATTAACATGGTATTTGTTGTTTTTTTTAAATTGATAATAAGTATTTTAAACTTAAAATGCAACTATCTGAAAGTACATAAGAATGCATGAAACAAGGTTATAATTTGCTGACATTTTTATTGTTAAGAATGCACGGTGGGGGAGATGTGGGGAAGTCCGGTAGAAGATTGGAAAAAAGTTGTGAGATGATGGATTTCTCTTCTTGTTTTTTCTTTCTATTCTTGTTTCTTTGTATATCTGGCTTTGTTTCTCTATCTGGAAAAAATGTAATAAAAATATTATTTAAAAAAAAAAGATTTGTTTACAAGAAACCCATATGACAAGATTGCATAGAAAACTACTCATCAATAAGAGACTAGCTCAAGAATTTATTTCATCTGATAAAGTTAAGAAAAGAGGAGTGGTAATCTATGCAAAGGAAAGATTTTCTCCGAAATTGATGTTTAAAGATGAGCAAGGAAGGTTTTTGGCAATTGAAATTCAAGTTCAAGGGGGGAAATTTTTGATATTAGGGATTTACGCACCAAATGAAGGGAAGTCAGAATTCTTCAAGAAGTTGCATGAGATCTTACTGGACTATTTGGATTATAACTTAATTCTGATGGGAGACATGAATGAAGTAGTATCTACACATATGGATAAAGCACAAAGACAGGTGGTTTCCAAAGATGGGAGACTACCAAAGACTTTCTTTGAAATGACTGAAAATATGGACTTGATTGATATTTGGAGAGTAAAGAACCCTCTCGAGAGAGAGGGAACTTTCTTTTCTGAAGCAATGTTGACATGGACCAGGATTGACCAAATATGGGTTACTAGTGGGATGGCTCCAAAAATAAAGAAAGTAGAAATCTGCCCAAAGACGTGCTCCGACCATAACACCATAAAGATGGAGATGAAGTTAACAACAGCTGGCTCTTTCAGATGGAGGATGAATGACACCTTATTCAGAGATGAGGAGGTCTATAAAAAGGCTCAAAAAACTTTGAAGGACTATTTTGAAATAAACTTAAAAACACATGTGGAAAAAAGAGTAATCTGGGACGCAAGCAAAGCTGTTATGCGAGGATTCTTAATACTACAAAATTCAATAAAAAAGAGAAATCAAAATGAAAAGAAGAATAAGATCTTGGAAAAGATAAAAGAAGGAGAAAAGAAATTGAGGTCTAAACCAAAGTCCCAGGAGATTCTGAGAGAAATTAAGTTACATCAGACACAATACATGGAATTGATGAACCAAGAAATAGAATGGAAGATTAAACAAATGAGGCAAAAGACATTTGAATCTGCAGATAAATGTGGTAAACTTCTGGCTTGGCAATTGAAGAAAATACGGTAACAAGCCTAGAGGTGGAAGGAAAGAACATCTACAAGCCAAATGAGATTAGAAATTGTTTTCAGAGTTACTTCAAAAAACTATATTCACAAGGGCCGCAGAATGAAAGAGATATAGATGAGTTTCTTAAGAAATTTGGTCTACAAAAAAATTCTCATCAAAGTAAAATAGATCTGAATCAGAAAATAACTGAACAAGAGATAGAAGGGGCCATTCAAAACATGCAACTGGGCAAATCTCCAGGACCAGATGGGTTGACTTCCAGATACTATAAAGCTTTGAAGGAGTGGTTGATACAACCTCTGAAGGAAGTCTGCAATGAAATTTTAGAGGGGAAAAGGGCACCAGAATCGTGGAAAGAAGCATATATTGCACTCATACCGAAAATAGAGACTGAGAAGACTCAGCTTAAGAACTACCGCCCTATATCATTACTTAATGTGGATTACAAAATTTTTGCAGACATTTTGGCAAAAAGATTGAAAAAAGTCTTGGTGGAAGAAATTCATAAGGACCAAGCTGGCTTTCTCCCAAGAAGACATTTGTCAGACAATGTGAGGAACATTATAGATATTTTGGAGTTATTAGAGGTGAATATAAACACTAAAGCAGTATTGATATTTGTGGATGCGGAGAAAGCCTTTGACAATATCTCTTGGAGTTTTATGAATAAGAATCTACATGGGATGGGGGTAGGCCAAGGATTTGAGAATGGTATGGGGGCAATATATTCTGAACAAAAGGCTAAGCTAATTGTAAATAATGTGATAACGGAAGAATTTAAAATAGAAAAGGGGACACGACAGGGGTGCCCAATCTCCCCACTACTTTTTATATCAGTCCTGGAGGTTTTGCTGAATATGATTAGAAGTGACCAGCTGGTCAAAGGGGTTCAGGTCGGCGCTAAACAGTATAAATTAAGGGCTTTTGCAGATGACTTGGTACTTACTTTACAAGAGCCAGACACAAGTACGAAAAGGGTTTTAGAACTAATTCAAGAATTTGGTCAAGTTGCAGGATTCAAGTTAAATAAACAAAAAACTAAGGTACTGGAGAAAAATTTAACAGCTATTGAAAGGGAGAGGTTCCAGAATGAAACAGGGTTGACTGTGGTTAAGAAGGTGAAATACTTGGGGATTAACATGACATCCAAGAATGTAAATTTAATTAAAGACAATTATGAGAAATGCTGGACAGAGGTTAAAAAGGACTTAGAAATATGGTCAAATCTGAAGCTTTCCTTGTTAGGCTGAATCGCTGTTATTAAGATGAATGTATTGCCTAGAATGTTGTTTTTATTCCAAACATTGCAAATTGTGGACAAGATGGACTGTTTCAAGAGGTGGCAGAAAGACATTTTGAAATTTGTCTGGCAGGGCAAAAAACCCAGAATAAAGTTTAAAATTTTAACGAATGCAAAGGAAAGAGGGGGATTTGCCCTGCCGGACTTAAAACTGTGCTATGAATCAGCAGCTTTTTGCTGGATGAAAGAGTGGCTGCTCCTCGAGAATACCGATATCTTGGACTTGGAAGGTTTCAATAATGTATTTGGATGGCATGCATATCTATGGTATGATAAGGTTAAAGCCCATAAAGCTTTTAAAAATCACGTTGTTAGGAAAGCATTATATAATGTCTGGATCAGATATAAAGATCTGTTGGAAAATAAAACCCCAAGGTGGCTATCGCCAATGGAGGCTAAAGCTGTGAAAAAACTTAAAATGGACCCGGAGAAGGTCAATGTGGTGGTGGAGTGGAAAAGTCCGAAAACAAGGAAGGATGTTCAGCGGTTCCTGGGCTTCAGTAACTTCTACCGGAAGTTCATCAAGAATTTTGTGCGGTTGACGACCCCCATAACGGATTGCCTCAGTGGGAAGAAGAAATTGAGTGGACGGAGGCGGCGCAGAGGGCTTTTGAGAGTCTAAAAAGGGGTCTTCGCATCCGAGGAACAACTGCTGCATGTCAACCCCGAACTACCACTGCGGGTGGAGACAGATGCGTCAGATCGAGAGATTGGAGCGGTCCTCATGCAGCAGGATGGGGAGGGGGAGTGGCGACCGTGTGCCTTTTTCTCCCGGAAGCTCAATAAATCGGAAGTAAACCATAGTATCTATGATAAGGAATTGCTTGCCATTGTGGCTGCGTTCAAACAATGGCACCATTTTTTGATTGGTGCGAAGCATCAGATACAGGTGTGTACAGATCACAAGAATTTGGAGTACTGGCAGACAGCGAGAGTGATGTACCAGAGGCAAATACGCTGGGCGCAGTTCTTTGCCAACTTCAAGATTCGGTACGTACCGGGGGAGCAGAACGTGACGGCGGACGCTTTATCCCGTAAACAAGAGTATATGGCGGAGGAAGGACCTCTGGTAGCCAGGTTCATGTTCCCCGAGCAGAGGTGGACTTGCGGGGCGACCTTGGTGAAGGATGACGAACTGCGACGATTGATGCGGGACGATGCTTTCGCCAGAGGGAAGTTGGATGAACTTGGGCAAGGGAGAGGGGCTGAGGGAGGTTTCAAGGAGAGAGGGGGGCTTCTGTTTTATTGGGGGGCTTTGTATGTACCAGGGGAACCTCTCCGGGCCTGAATCCTCCGACAACTTCACGATAGCTCGACGGCAGGACATTTTGGGCAACATAAAACCATGTTGTTGGTCACTAGGGAATTTTGGTGGCCCAAGGTGCGGGAAGATGTGAGGGAATATGTGCGAGGGTGTGAGACCTGTCAGAGAGCCAAAGGGGAGAGGGCAGCTCCGGCAGGGTTATTGGAGCCTCTGCCAACACCGGGGAGGCCATGGGAGGTGGTATCAGTAGACTTCAGCACTGACCTGCCCCAGTCCAGGGGGGAAACGGCGGTGCTGGTGGTGGTGGATCTACTCACCAAAATGTGCCATTTTGTGGCATGTTCTCATGCAGTAACTGCGGAGGAGACCGCCAAATTGTTTGTGGAGCACGTGTTTAAGTTGCATGGGGTCCCTTCGAGGGTCATTTCGGACAGGGGAAGACAATTTACCTCAAGGTTCTGGTGCAAACTCATGAGTTTCACCACCGCCAGACATCCCGAAAGCAATGGGCAGGCAGAAAGGGCCAATGCAGTGTTACAGCAGTACTTGCGCTCTTATGTTGGGCAGAGGCAGAACGACTGGGTGGACAAATTAGCGCTGGCGGAGTTTGCATACAACAACGCTGAGAACGTGTCCACAGGGATGACTCCGCTTTTTGCTAATCACGGATGTCATCCTAGGGCTTTCCCTGGGAGGGGGGAGTCGTGGAGTGTGCCAGCCACTGAACAGTTTACGGAGGAAATGGAGGCGATTCAACAGCAACTGTGGTTGAACTTGGAAAGGGCCAAGGAGCTATACAAGAGGCAAGCAGACAAGCATCGGAGGGCAGGGAAAACCCTTCGGGTTGGGGATAAGGTGTGGTTATCGACGCAAGGTTTGCCTTGGAAAGGGGGGTGTAAGAAGCTCAAACCCAGGAGGGTGGGTCCCTTTGAGATCATACAGCAAGTCAACCCGGTGGCCTTCAGATTGAGGTTGCCAGAGAGCATGGAAATTCATCCCGTTTTTCACCGGTCGCTATTGTCGGCCTACCGGCAGGGCAGACAGAAAGGGGAGGTGCCACCGCCCGAAGTCGAGGAAAGGGAACGGGGACACCAGATAGAGGAAATACTGGATTTGCGTTGGAATGGGAATCAGCTGGAGTATCTTGTGGCTTGGGAGGGGGCTCCCAGTTCTGACAACACGTTGGTGCCGTCAGGTTGGGTCACTGAGGAAGGTTTAGTGGAGGACTTGCACGAGCTATTTCCCCACAAGCCCCAAACCTTGGGGAGGCTTTCTGAGCAGGTGTTTGGGCCGACGGACGATGAAGAGGATTTCGAAGGATTCCCAGCGTCGGACCAAGAGGAAACACAGTGGAGGGAAGGAGTGCGTGAAGTTCGTCCGGGTCCGTCAGGTGTTGGGGGTTGGGGTAACGTTTTTGATGATACCGAAGAGAAGGAGGAGATTTTCCTGGGATTTACCCCCGAGAGGCATGAGGAGGATGCAGCGGGTGAGGCAGCCTCTCAGGAAGAGGAGGAGAGGGGGGCCTTTGAGGAGGGGGTGGATGTCAGGGAACTGCAGGCAGTGAGGGAGGAAAGAAAGGGAGGATATAGAGAAAGAGCCCCTCTGATTAGCAATTTTTTGTCCTCAGAGGATAGAGAAGAGGGGAGTGAGTCTGAGCGGGAGGGGCTACTTCTGAGAGTGCTCCTCGTCACAGGGAAAGAAGGAAGGGGTTGGGCAAATGGTTGTGCTGGGGGGAGCAAGGGAGAAAGAACGCCAGTCAGAGCAACGCGTCATGACGCTCAGATCACTTTGTTTATTCTGCCTGTAATTGAGTCGAGAGGCAGACTTCCGGGTTGGCGCGATCGGGAAATGGCGGATTCTCTCCGAGCTCCGGAGGGAATCGGCTCAGCGGTGGATGGGTCTTTGCCGTGCCGGCGACACGGGGACCCTTAAAAACCGCAGGCGCGGAAGCCTGCGGACTGAAGACTCGGCGGGTGCCTTAAGCGCCCCCCCTGATTCGCAATGAGCCTTTTTAAAGGCTACGGAGGGGATACAGGGGACGGCGTGGCACTGAGAGTCGACCGCTACCGCCGCTGAGCGAAGCCGCGAGCCATAACCGGAGAGCGCTGACTTCCTTCCTTGAAATTCGGACTGAAAAAAGAACCCGTGAGTAATTTGGAACTGAACTTTAAAACTTTTACCTTTTGAATTTGAGACGACCGGGGGGTGTGCTAAAAGGAAGTCCCCACACCCCCCCTTGCAGACGATCCAGAGCAACGAAATAAGAACTAAGCTGGAGTGCCTACCCTGTAAAGGGTGAGTTTTAAAAAGACAGTAACTTCCAAGATTTAGAAAGGTAAATTTGAGCAGGAGAGTGGAGTGTTGGAAGAGTCTTTGTTTTGTGGTAAACAACCCTCCCTCCCGGGCCCGGGAGCGACCTGATTTGGAGCCTGTATAGAGGAGCAGAATTTGACAGCTGTCAAAAGCTGTCAAATGGACTATTAATAGTGAAAAAAAATTGCTGTTTAAGACCTCTCCGGATTAAAAGGAGTTACAATTGAACTAAAATCTTGAGAAACAAAGAAACAATAATAGGACAGAGGATTGTTGGAGAAAAGGTTACTCAGTAACCAGATTCCCTCTAGGGGGAATTCTGTGGAATTACAATGGCTGTGGGTGGAAAGATACTGAGAGAAATCGAAAGAATGTTCTCACTGGTGGGAACCCTACAGGAGCAGACTACAGCTATGAGTAAACAATTGACGACCTTGGATTTGGAAACAAGTAGTTCTGCTGAAAGTAATGAGGGCCTGAGTGAGAAAGAACCCACAGCTGAATTTGAAACAATAAACAAAGAAGAGGAGAAGACAAAACAAGAAAGAGAACAAGTTATCTGGGAAAGTACTAACCAGAAGCCGGCATCTGGAGAACACAAGCAAGGAGACTATTGGATTAAATCCACTCTAAGCCTACGAAAGATACAGAAGATGAAAGTGGAGGCCCTGGGACTTTATGGAATTCAGGAGCTCGAAATAAAGAAGTACAATTGGGGCCTCCACATAGACTTTGATTTTGACTATCAGCAAGACTTAGGCCTTGTGGAAATTCCTCAGCAGTTGCCTTTAAATATGGGAAGAGACTATGGACTGACTGGATTGATTGTTAAGGAAATCTTTCGAGACTCGATGATAGACAAAAAGGACTACCAACAAAACCGGCGGAGAGGGACTAAAAGAGAATTGAGAGCCTCGGATATCCGGAATCCAGGCTAAAAACTGTTAATTTGGACATGTCTTGGGAAAGGACGCAAAGCGGGGAGGGGAGGGAGGGAAGTATTAAATTTAAACAACACTCAAGACCAGGGGGTTTAGTATTAAGAAAATTATGTAAGAAAAAATGAGAAATCGAGGGAAGAGAATTGGGGTCCAACTTAGGGAAAATTTATTTTTGTTTTTTATAAAAGGACCAATATTAAGATGGAAGAAATGCTAACTTGCTGACATAAGTTTGGGAATAGGGATGCAGGGGAGGGGGTGGGGGGAAGTCAAGGACTAGGGTTAGAAAATAAGATTTTCGGGAACTATTCATGTTTGTTGTTTTTTATGTTTGTTTTGGTGTGTTGTTTGTGTTTATATAAAATGTGAAAACCCAATAAAAATATTTAAAAAAAAAAAAATAATTGAGTCGAGAGGCAATAAAGAGTAATTTATGGCCGGCTGCCTGGAATGCTTTCTCTGCTGAGCGCAGCAACACAAAGCAGCTGGAAAAGCTGACACAGACAAAAGAGAAGGTAGGTTATAGGAGACGTCCGGGGTGGCGCCATTGGTAATGGCGGATTCCCTCTGACTCGGAGGGAACCGGATCTATGGAAATCGGGTCTGTACCGCTAAGGAGCAGCGGGGACCCTTCAAAAATCACAGGCGGGTGAAGCCTGTGACCGTGGGACTCGGCGGGCACCGTTTGCGCCCCCCCAATTGGCAAAGGAGCCCGGCAACGGGCTCCGGAGCGGAGCGGGGAAGTGGCACGGTGCTGTGAGTCATCTGCTTCTTCCGTGGAGCGAAGCTGCATAGCCGTTGCCGGAGAGCGCTGCCTTTTTCCTGGGAAAATTTGGCATCTAAATTAATCACCCGTGAGTACTTAAACATTGAACAATTGGACTTCAAATAAGAACTGGCGATTAGAAAGGAATTGGACTTAAAAATGCACCTTAATTTGGTACTGAAACGGGAAAGTCTAAACAGGAAGTCAGCCTTCCGTTTCCTTGTAGTCAGAAGAAAGCAAAGACAACGTACACCAGAGCTTACTAAATCTCTTTTAAAGGATTGGTTTTCACCATTTAAAATCGTTGAACCCCCCTTCGGTAGCAGGAGAAGAAGGGGGATCTTTTTTTGGGACTGTTTAAACCTGCAGAAGTGAGTTTAAAGTAAAGTAACTTTCCACCTTCCTGACCCTGGAGTGGGGTGTCAGAATTGACGTCTTGAAGCTCATTAACCACAGACAAATGTTTTTGACAGATTGTTAAAAGAAGAGTAACATTGTGATTCCACTGTTTCCTTTCGCATTTTAAAGGAATAAATATTGACAAAATATCTTAAAGAAAGAAACTGTGTTGCTATTGTCCTTAAAAGAAAGAATAACCAGAAGTTCTCCCCCTAGAGGGGACCGTGAAACAGTAACCAATTCTAGGGAGCTTGCAGCTGTCAAGATTACAATCGTGGGAAAGGACTTGTGACCTTGCAGGACAATGTTTTCAGAAGCACTGTTGTGTGCTCTCTGTAAAATAAATGCCCTATTGGATCAGTTAAGTCAGAAGACGGATTTGATGACTAATGCGGCCAGAACATTTGAACAGGTAGTGGGAAACTATATGGAACCCACCCAGGAACTTAAACAGATAGAGCAGATGAGAGAAGAGGATGTCGCAGAATCTTGGACGCCAGAGATGGAGGGACTTTTGGCCCAGCAGGAAAATGAGCCTTTGGATGTGACAAATGAACTTGGAAAAAACCAGTTACAGATAGGTAGCCGTGTTGGTCTGCCATAGTCAAAATAAAAAAATTCCTTCCAGTAGCACCTTAAAGACCAACTAAGTTAGTTCTTGGTATGAGCTTTCGTGTGCATGCACACGAAAGCTCATACCAAGAACTAACTTAGTTGGTCTTTAAGGTGCTACTGGAAGGAATTTTTTTATTTTGGAAAAAACCAGATTAGGAAATACAAAGTTTGGATTGATTTGGAAATGGGGGGTTGGACTGACCCCCCTATGCAGGGATGTTTGGACTTTCCGAGTCTGGCAATGGGCCGTCAGAGGTTTGGAGCTGTTGGGGCTTCCAATTTTGGAGGGAATTTGAAAAAATACCATATGGAGTCTAGTCTGGACTATGGGAAAGGGACTGATTTGCTGAAAAGGGTCAAAAACACTACCAAGCTGGAGTTCCCACGAGTGAAAGGAAAATATGAAGAAGAGCTGCAGAAGGGACATGGAAGAGACTTGAAGGCCTCGGATATAAGATCACCAGGTTAATGTGCCAGACTAATGGGATAAAAAGGACTGACAATCCCGGGACCGGGGGGAGGGGACGCTGGAAGAAGATTGGATTGTATAAAATTGATGAACATTGGGAAAATGCTGAAATGAAATTACTTGGCTCTTGCCAAAAATGTTTAAAGAATTAGGTAAAAAGGTAATGGTTATGAGAAGTTGGCAAAAATAAGATTTAAGTTTTAGGTTTTAAGGTTTTTTTATAAAATAAGATGAAAATAGAGCAAGGTAATGTAATGACAGGATATTATGAATTATGGAAAGGATTTGCTGTGATAATTATTAATTAAGATACAAGAGATGGGAGGAGGAGGAGGTCATGGAAAGAAGGTAACGAAAGTGGAGAATTTGAAAATGTTGGTTTTATATTTTTTTTCTGTTTTTGTCTTTTTTCTTTGTAATTTTTTTAAAAAATTCTTTTTTCAATAAATATCATTTTAAAAAACCAAACTGAAATATTAAAGATTTCAAAATAAAACATTACAAGGGACGTCAACTACAGAATACATATTTAACACAAAGTTAACAAAAACAAAACAAAAAACTTAAGCATCCCCCCCAAACCAACATTGCTAAGTAAAGTCAAATAGAAAATGCACATTTAAAACAGCAGAATTCCCAAGAGAATAAAATGTGATCATAAGCATGACACAGCTGTTTAGCAGGCACAAAAAGATGGGGCAAAAGAATCCAATAGTTTGGGTTTCTTGTCAGGCCGAGCGATGTCCCTCTGGTCTCACCAGGAGCCTCTTTAGTAGAGCTGGTGTCTGGGCCCTGCCCCCCAGGCCAGGTGGAAAGGGCCTTGCAGGAAGCGGCCTTCACAACTCACAACCGGCCAAGGCCATCATGATGACACACAGTTCAATAGGGCAAGGTTTCTGGCAGGTGGGCATCTAAAGTCTACCAGAATGTCCACACAGACCTTGTTGGTCCACTTGCAACCTCTCTAGGTGGAGCAAAGTACTTCATGGTATTGATTGATGCTTTTTCCAGGTACATTCATGTGTTCATGCTCAGGCAGAAATCAGAAGCGTTTCCGAGGTTCAAGGAATTCTGTGCTTGGTTACAAAATGTCCATGGAAAGCAACTGCAAAACCATTGGTTGGCTTTCATTGAGTTCTGTGGACGCAGTAAAAAAAAGCTGCCATACTTTTTCTGTTTTTGTCTGTTTTTCTCTTTTTGTCTTGTTTCTTTGTAATTTAAAAAAAATCTTTTTTCAATAAATATCATTTTTTTAAAAAGTGAGAAATTGCTTGATAATCTCATCCATAATCTGCAAACAGAAAGAGTCGCTGTATCCATCCAGTGCAGTATTTTGTTATTATCAGTTCATAGATTCCTTTGATGCTCAAGTTGTTTTGAATAAAATTATATATTTTCCTTAAAAAAAAGAGAGAAGGTAAGTTATAAAATGAACTCAGAAGACAAAGAGGGGGAAATAGGCAGAAAAGGGAAAAAGTAGCCACCTAAAAGCACGGTTGAAGGGGGAAAGTAAAAAAATGTATACCACATAGGTTCCAGAAAAATTAAAAAGGAGATGAGAAGAATATATAACATGAATAATAAGAAGAAAAGATAAAGAAATGGGAAGGGGAGAAATCACAAGGGAATTATAGTTTTCAGTGCAGAAAGAAGTGCACGACCTTTTCAAGGCAACCTCTGAAGGGGTAGGTCGGCATATAGAATTAAAGAGAAAGAAAGACCACACACAACCCTTGTCTGGACAAACTCTGATGGACTAGGGTTGGTGTTGAGATTGAGGAGACAGATAATGAAAGGAGGCCATTTCAGGGCTTCAAGGCAAGGAAATAAGTAAGAATTTTTTTGAGAAAAATAGGTTGCTGTGGTTATAGAATCCCACCCCACTACCCATGTCTCCTACTTATACTTTTCCGGGAGCCTGTGGGTTCTGGTCACGGTAAAGCAAGAAAAAGAGGGGCCACCCTTAGGTTACCCTTATGCTATTCATATAATCAGTTATCAGTAATCAATATATTCACACATGCTCACACATAACAGGGCTTACAGTGATTTTTATAATCCATTTTGAATCAAGAAAGCTTTTGCCTAAGCTAACTGCAAACTGCTTGGAACCGCAAGTCCAGAACCGACCTTTCACCTAGAAACATCCTTGTACCCTAAAGGAAAAGGGAAGCCATGAATCAGAAGACACTGGTACAAGCTCCCCCTCAAATCCAGTCTAAAATGGTCTACAAAACAGGAAGGGCCAAACCACAAAAACTCCCTACATGAGGCAGAATGCATAGGGGGAGGTAGGCCAGGAGATTCCCTCCCTGAGTCTCATTTCCCTGTTCTGTCAGAACTAGGGAAAAGGTCAGACTGTGCATCATTGTGCAGACAATGGAAAGCAGAAGTTAGGGAGTGAACTCTGCGCACGGCCAAGAGCCAGGAGCATGGCAAGAAGCGTGCTAATTGGTTATTTTTTGCTGGCGTTCGTGACTGTCTTATGATTGTCTCATGATCTGTGATTTGCTCAGGTATAAAATCTCAGGACTTGTATGCATCGGGGTCCCAGTCTTTTGGAAAAGATTCCAACTGGGTACCTTATTGCTCAGCAATAAAACCTCACCTTCTTTTCTCCAAAAGCTGTGTCTGTCTGGTCCTTATTCCACCCTAAGTGGATACCACTATATTTTCATGTGCCTCATTGGCAAGCCTGAGGAGAGACAAGAAAAACCAAAAAGAAGAAAATGGAAAACACACACACACGCGCAAACACAAACACACACGCACACACAGCTGGCTGGATCACCATTGCTTTTCCTGGTTGGTCCCGCCAAGAATTCCAGTTATAGCCAGGACTCAGGGTCCGCCGGGGAAGGATGAGCCCCCCTGCAAGAGGCCGGGTGCGCTTGAGCTCGCTGTCCTCGACAACCCAAAAATCCCAGTAAAACTGGAAAAATTCTCCTGGCTGGTTCGCCAAAAATGAAATAGGAAAATTAATTCCCTATAAAGGGGTTGCATCCTCATAGGGAGGACCAAAACCCTCGGAAGAGCACTGTTGGTTAGGCTCCGCTCCGGTTGGGAAATGATAGAGACCAACACCAGGATTCAGGAAAGCAAAGTCTGATCTTTATTGAAAGAAGAGGGGAAAAACTGTTGCAACAGGGTCCCCCCCTCACGTAACAAAGGCGGAGTGAGAACCTCTAACAAAAGAGCTGCCTAGACTTTTATACCTTTTGGTTTCCATACAGATCAATGACACAGAAGAACAGCAAGGGTGGTGGGAAGCAACATGAATGGCGTGTAGAGAGGATTAACATAAGGTAAGTAGGATGTTGTGAGACCTTGGTTGGTGTTAATGGAGGTGTCAATTTTGCTGGAGGGCTGAAATAATATGTGTTGAGCTTCTTCTCATTTATCTTGAATCCAGTTAATGGCTTTTTCCTTTATCTACAGGAAAAAACTCCAGAGCTGCTGATAATCAGTATGCAAATCGTGAGGCTGGATATTCGGGAAATGGCTTCAGTGTTGGTGTGAAATCCTGTTCTGAATAGCTATCAATTCGGGTGTGATAGTCTTATGTTTGCATACTTATTGGAAAATAAAACTAATTTATTTTAGACCTTGTATTTGTATGTATTCATGGTATTATTTGTAGACCCAGTAGATGGCAGTGTGGTGTGGAGAGTGTTTTTGGCAGCTTGTGAAAGGATAGAGGGTGGAACGTTTACCGTTCAAAGGCACTATAAGCAATATATATATATATACACACACATTTTCCTAGCTACATTTTCACATAAAAGTATGCACTCGAATACATTTGAATCAATAATATAAGCAATATATATATATATACACACACATTTTCCTAGCTACATTTTCACATAAAAGTATGCACTCGAATACATTTGAATCAAATACATTTGGAACAAGTGGTTGTTACATTTAAGGAACATTCTCCAGGTAATGAGATTGGGGGGAAATACAAAAACACATTCAGATACATTTGGATACATTTAGAAAAGTACAGCATTTTGAGGAAAAAATATATTTGAGTAGAAAAATACATTCAGATACATTCTGAAAGTCAATGAGAAAGAGACTTCCGGTCGGTCGCAAAGCTGAGCGCAAGCGGGATTCAGCACCTAGGAGAGAATGCTGCTTTTCAGGGGGGAAAGGCGGGTATTGCAAGGGTGCTGCAACCCCCCAAAAACCTCAGGAGGAAGATTCTGGGGGCAGGTTCCCAGCAAAGCCGAGAAGCGGTTTCTCCGCCCTCAGGAAAGCTCCTTTTAGGAGTGAGAAGAACGGCGAAATCGAGATGCCGGCATGGGACACCATTTTGTACCCCCGAAAAGGGCAGCCTCAAGCTTACCCGGCACAGCGATTGATTCTAAAACAGTTAAAAATCTGGATCTAATTGGCGGAAAAGAAATTCTAATTTAAAGAAATAATAATTTGGAAGTAGCGGGTTGGTAAAAAGGAGGTCAGCCCCGACTGGGATCTATTTTATATTCAAGAAGTACCTACGGAACAACAAAACAGTGAGTTGTCCTACAGTGGGATTTTTATTTTATTTTAATATAAGTACATTACTTAATTTAAGACTGTATATAAAATAAAGAACGGGGTTTAAACCCCTATTAGAGGGTGATTTTGCCTTTTTTTTTTTTTAGAATCTCTGGGACTGCAGGAAGAGAATCTTCCGGCAAACTTTTACTTTCACTTTAGAAGAACTGCGTAGTCATTTTAAGAAGCCTTGTGGTGGATATATATATATATATATTAATGCCACAAAGCAGCATGACGGGGAGCTGCTAAGCCTAGACTGGATGAGAGATATTTTTTATGTATTTTAGTACTTACTTTTATTTTTTCATTTTTTTTAATTTCCTGAAGAACAGCCGAGCAGAGAGCAGATATTGTTTGTCCACCCCCCCTCCTGTTTCTGGCATAGTTGAAGAATGGACTGTGGGACTAGAAGGATGTTAAATCGTCATGCTACCTTATTTTAGTGCCAGACTGTGTTCTTTGTGATTAAAAAGTACCGGACTTAGATTGGTTTTGTTTTTGTTTTGTTTTTTGTAACCTGCTGGCTTTGCTGGTCTTGTGAAGTGGATTAAGTGGTTTAATTTTTCTTTTATCTTTTTTCTGATTATTTTTATTTTTTGAATTTTTGAATCCCCCCCTTTTTATTTTCCCCCACTTTCCTCTCTCTTTCCTTGGAGCAGTGGATATTGTAAGGGTTCCTTTTTTAAAAAAAATATTTATTAAAATTTTCAAAATGTTACAAAAAGAGAAAACAGAGAAAATAGCAACAAAAGAAAATACAAAGAATCCCCTTCCCACCGTGTAAAGAAGAAGAAAGAAGAAAATTCCAAATAAAAAAACAAAAAAGTGACAAAATTGCAAAAATCCCAAACTTTAAAAAAAAACAAAAAACATTTAAAAACAAGTCCATTATTTTCAGACCCTTA
Organism: Podarcis bocagei; assembly: GCF_964188305.1. Taxonomy (NCBI): domain Eukaryota; kingdom Metazoa; phylum Chordata; class Lepidosauria; order Squamata; family Lacertidae; genus Podarcis; species Podarcis bocagei. The sequence continues at coordinate 3,522,837 of NC_138131.1, read as the reverse complement.
ACTGTCATTACCTTCTTTTTTAGACCTCCTCCTCCTCCCTTCCTTTGTATCCTAATTGTTAATTATCCCAGCAAATCCTTTCCTTTCCATGTTTCATAAAATTCTATCATTACATTACCCTAGGCTATTTTAATCCTATCTTTTCTATAATAAGATAAACCTAAAAATTTAAAGCTTAAGTCTTAACCTTCCCAACTTCTTATAATCATAATATTCTTTCATAATTCTTTGAGCATCTTTGCTAAAGCCAGGTGATTTCTTCCAACATGAAGGATATTGTAAGGGTTCCAAGGGGTTGCTCGAGAGCAAGCAGGCAAATACCTCCCTGCTCGGCTGTGAAGCCTTGCTTTTGATGCAAAATAAACTTTATCTGTCCCGAGCGCCACTCTCCCGTGGCTGGCTCATTCACTGGCAGAATCTGTGAGTGGGCGGGGCTTAAACTTTCCCCAGCAAAGTAATTTCTTGACACCCAGTCTGCGCCTCCCCTCTCGGCGCGAAACCTTACTGCGCAAGGAGGGTGTGGGTAACAGAGGACCTCTTTCCTCCCTGCTTTGCCCAGGCAAGGTGTCCTGGCACCGCCTTGCCTCCTCCGAGCCCTGCAGCTCCTCTCCACTGGAGGCGTGGTTACTCTCCCCCACTGAGGAGGAGCTGCTTCCCACGATCTTTGGGGGCTCTCTGTAATCCATCCGGCTTTTCCTCTCTCCCTCCTGAACCGATGGCAGTTCCCTGACAGATATATATGGTTTTTGATTCCTTGGAGCTTTGATTTTGGTCGGACGGCAAGTGGCAGAAGAAATATTTTTAAATTTTGGTTTTTCCTTTTGTCTCGCTCACCTATTTCTTTTTGCCTGTTTTTTGGATTTCCTTTTTAGTTATTCCACTCTGGTTCTGTATTGGATTGGCCAAACAAGTGGCAGAAATCAGGACTGGAAATTTTTAGTTTAAAGGAATTGGGTGTTTTATAAGACTGTCATATAATTATTATATTAGATTGGCCAACCAAGAGGCAGAAGGTTTATCAATTGAAAATTTAAGGGTCATATCTAGTGGTGAGACAAGGAATAGCAAAAGGACAGAGTGAAAACAATGAAGAAAACACAGGAAAAAGTAGGGGAAGGCGGGACATCGGTGGAAAGAAGAGGATCAAAGCAGGAAACTGATATTAAACAAAGTGAAAAGAATTTGGAGACAAGATTAGATTTGATGGATAAAAAAATATGATATGACAGTTAGTGAACTGAAGGGACAGATGAAGGAAATAACAAAAAGAACACAAAACCTGGAAGAAGGAATGAAACGAACAAAACAAGAAGTGAGAGATATGAAGAAAGAGGAAGAAAGAGTTAAGGGAAAAGTCTCAGAAATTAATAAAACACAGGAAGAACTGTGGGATGCGATTGCTATTAATGAATTGAGGAAAAGAGAACTTAATTTGAGGTTTAGATCTGTGCCTGAGGTACAAGGAGAGAACATCTTGGAGAAATTAACAGCAGAATGGCTAAGCATGGAAGTGGAAGATGTTGGAAAGACAATACAGAATGCTTTTAGAATTAAAACAAGGACTTTCAAAGCAAAGAAATTTCCAGGTGATTGTTTGATCATATTTAAAGATAGGGAGATGAGAAACCTGATTTTGCAGAAAAACAGAGAAAAAAGGCTTTGCATTGATGGATCGTTTACAATCATCTTTAAGGACGTCCCACTTCGGCTGTTGAAAAAAGTGACCAATACAAATTTCTGACACAGATACTAAGAAAAAATGGAATTGAATTTAAGTGGGAAAAATGGAATTGAATTTCCAGAAGGGATCTCCTTTTAGTATAAGGATAAAAAGTTTAAATTTACAAATGTTAATGAAACGCATAAATTTTTGAGAAGATACAAAGAGTTGGGAAAAGTAGATGAAGTAGCAGAAGCAGGAGCAGCAGGACCGGCAGGTCTGGGAGAAGAAGGCAAAGATAGTATTGAAGGAGGAGGAGGAGGTCAGGTTTAAGACTTTTACTCTTTTATTTTTAAAGAGAACGCAAAATGGCACTGAAAATATGGACATGGAATGTTAATGGCATTAAGGACAAAAAGAAAATAAATAAAATTGGACATCTCCTTAAAAAAAAGAATTTGGACATTATTTGTTTACAAGAAACTCATGTGACTAGGAAACATAGAAGAGTATTGATTAATAAAAAATTTGGAAATGAATTTATTTCATCAGACAGAAGCAAGAAAAGAGGAGTGCTTTTGTATATAAAAAATAAATTTGAAGCTCGGCAAATCTTCAAGGATGAAGAAGGTAGAGTAATTGCGGTACAAGTCACATGGCAGGGCAAAAAACTGATAATTGTCGGAGTGTATTCACCAAATGGAAGTAAGACTGAATTTTACAAGGATTTAGAAGAAAAACTATTTGAATTTGTGGATCAGAAAATTATAATAATGGGAGACATGAACGGAGTGGTATCGATGGAAATGGATAGGCTGAGGACAAGAGGAAAATCGAAAGAAAGGAAATTACCTAAGACATTTTTTCCACGATTGAGAACTGTAATTTAGTGGATGTTTGGAGACTAAGACACCCATTAGAAAAACAATTTACTTATTTCTCAGAACCAAATCAATCAATATCAAGAATAGACTATGTTTGGATAACCAGAGAATTAACACCAAGAGTGACAAAAATAGAAATACAACCAAAAATACTTTCAGATCACAATGCAATAAAATGTGAGATAAAAGAAATAGAGGAAAAAACCTTTCGATGGAGGTTAAACGAAAACTTACTGGATGACCAAAAAATAAAGGAGAAAGCGCAGAAGATGCTGACGGAATACTTTGTGAATAACAGTAATAAAGGAACAAAAATGAGTGTGGTTTGGGATGCTAGCAAAGCAGTTATGTGAGGCTTCTTCATTTCAATTTCAAGAAAAGGGAAAGAAATATTAAAACAAATAATGGAAAATGAGAAGAAGCTAGTTGAAAATCCAAACAATGTGAAAATAAATCAGAATATTAAAATATTACAAAGCCAATTTGCAATGATAATAAATCAAGAAGTTGAGTGGAATATTAAAAGACTGAGACAGAAAAACTTTGAATATGCTAATAAATCTGGAAAATGGTTGGCATGGCAAATTAAAAAAAGGAAGGAACAGAGTATAATTAATAAGATCACAGTGGAAGGAAAAGAAATCGATAATCCGAAATAAATTAGGAAAGAATTTGTGAAATTTTATAGACAATTATATAAAACAGCTGGGGAAAATGATGGAAAGAAGATAGAGGATTTCTTGAGACAGAAAGGGGTGCAACAAATTCTGACAGAAAAGAAAGACCGACTGAATGACCTAATTGAAATAGAGGAAATTAAGGCTGCTATAAAAGAATTGAAAAGTGGAAAGACAGCGGGACCGGATGGATTTACAGCAAAATATTACAAAGAAATGATACACACCCTACTTTTACCATTGAAAGAAGTGATGAATAATATATTAAGAAAAGGAGAATTACCAGAAACATGGAAAGATGCATATATTACATTAATAATATAATATATTATTAATAATAATAATAATAATAATAATAATAATAATAATAATAATATAAAACAAGATTCGGATTTAATGGAAGTAAAGAATTACAGACCGATTTTGCTGTTAAATGATTATAAGTTAATTGCAAGTATATTGGCAAATAGATTGAAAAAGATATTAAATGAGATAATTCATAAGGACCAAGCAGGTTTTTTACCTGGCAGACAGATTGTCAGCTTTGTTCTGGAGCTGACAGAGGCTGGGAATCTAAGCAAGCCGAGGGAGATAAGGACACTGGAATGAGGACTGGAATGTGAGAGGGAGGAGGGGCAGCCGAGTGGCAGAGCTTCAGAGAGCAGAGAGCAAACAGAAGATAAAAAAGCTCTAAACACCAATCTTAGCTCAGAGACAGAAGGGGAGAGACCAGGAATAGCTAGCCCAAAGACTCGAAGGCGGGAAAAGGTCAGTGAGAGGAGGGGAAAAGAACGGAAACGGAAGGGTTTTTTCCACTGTTGGAAGAATAGGAAGGGGCGGAGTTTAGACTTGGAACTGCGAACTTGGAGTCAGACACGGAGTGAAGGAGCTCCGGAGTGATTTATGTGTTTGAGCAATAAACCTGAGATAATTACTGCCGGTGTCTCACTTCTGTGGGAGAGCCAAGCCATTACACAGATGAAAGACAACATAAGAAATATAGTTAATATAATTGAATATCTGACTGCCAGAAATGAAAAACAAGCGAAGTTAATCTTTGTCGATGCAGAAAAGGCCTTTGATAATCTATCTTGGGAATTTATTTTTAAGAATTTGGAATTAATGGGTACTGGACAATTCTTCTTAAAAGGAATAAAAGCTATATATTCAGAACAAAGAGCAAAATTGATTGTGAATAATATAGTAACAGAAAGTATTGACATTACTAAAGGTACAAGACAACGCTGTCCATTATCACCACTATTATTCATATCGGTACTGGAAGTCTTTCTAAGGACAATAAGAAGAAATGAAATAATAATGGGAATTTCAGTCGGTCGGAATGAGTATAAAGTGAAGGCCTTTGCCGATGAATTGGTACTAACAATAGAAAATCCAGCTACAAGTTCTAAAGAAGTATTAGAGGAGATAGAACAGTTTGGGCAAGTGGCAGGTTTTAAATTGAACAAAAAGAAAACTAAAATGATAGTTAAAAATATGAAACAGGACCTGGTGGAAGTGTTGCAGCAACAAATTAGTATAGAAGCAGTAAAAAAAGTTAAATATTTAGGAATTTGGTTAACTTCCAAAAATATTGATCTCTTTCAAAATAATTATACACCGGTGTGGAATGGAATTAAAAGAGACTTGGAAATATGGGGAAGGATGAAATTGTCGTTTTGGGGAAGGATTTCTGCTATTAAAATGAATGTGATACCAAAGATGCTATTTTTAATATCCAGAGGAGGGCAACCAAAATGGTCAAAGGCCTGGAAACGATGCCTTATGAGGAACGGCTAAGGGAGCTGGGCATGTTTAGCCTGGAGAAGAGGAGGTTAAGGGGTGATATGATAGCCATGTTTAAATATATAAAAGGATGTCACATAGAGGAGGGAGAAAGGTTGTTTTCTGCTGCTCCAAAGAAGCGGACACGGAGCAATGGATCCAAACTACAAGAAAGAAGATTCCACCTAAACATTAGGAAGAACTTCCTGACAGTAAGAGCTGTTCGACAGTGGAATTTGCTGCCAAGGAGTGTGGTGGAGTCTCCTTCTTTGGAGGTCTTTAAGCAGAGGTTTGACAACCATATGTCAGGAGTGCTCTGATGGTGTTTCCTGCTTGGCAGGGGGTTGGACTCGATGGCCCTTGTGGTCTCTTCCAGCTCTATGATTCTATGATTCTATTTCAGTCAATTCCAATAATCAAGGGGGCAACAATTTTCAAAGAATGGCAAAAAACAATTTCAAGATATATCTGGCAGGGAAAGAAGCCGAGAATACAGTATAAGTTGTTAACAGAAGTTAAAGAAAGAGGAGGCTTCGCCCTGCCAGATTTGAAATAGTATTATGAAGCATCTTGTCTCTGTTGCTTAAAGGAATGGATGGTATTAGAAAATACAGATCTGTTAGATTTAGAAGGTTATGAGAATAGATTTGGTTGGCACGCATATATAAAGCAAAAGTCCTTAAAGGATATGGAAATCACATATTTCAAAGATCTCTAATAGAAATATGGGATAGATATAAAAATCTATTAGAACAAAAAGTACCTCATTGGTTATCCCCATTAGAAGCAATGAGTGTGAAAAAAGATCAATATGCGTGGAAATTGAATAACTTATGGGAGATTAATACAAAAAGAAGGAAGTAAATGGAAGATGAAACCATATGAGGAAGTTAAAGAATATGTAAATGATTGGCTACACTATCATCAGGTTAATGAAATGCTTAAACAGGACTTTAAAGAAAAAAGATTTGATGAAAATAAATCAAAGTTTTAAGTTGAGATATTAAGTAATAAATATAAAATGTTGTCTAAAATGTACAAATTGCTGCTTGAATGGCATTTGAAGGATGAGGAGGTAAACTCGGTTATGATTCATTGGGCTAAAGTTATTGGGTATAATATGCAGCTGAACGATTGGGGAAAATTATGGAAGGAAGGTTTAAAATTTACTGCATGCAATGCTTTAAAATAAAATGTGGTGAAAATGATGTATAGATGGTATATTACACCCGTTAAATTGGCTAAAATGTATAAGGTAAGCAATAAATGTTGGAAATGTAAAGAAAAAGAAGGAACATTTTATCATATGTGGTGGTGTGAGGGATGTGTTTGCTGCCAAGCTAGTTAGGAGATAACATTCCAGGCATCGAGCCACTTCTGTCCGGTAGATTTATTACTGCAAAATCCAAGCCCACGCCGGAGCTCCAAACAACACGTCCATGTTGCTCAGTCAGTTGCCGCTTCTGAATTTTCGTGACGTTGCTTTCTAGACCAGCATGCCCAGCGAGACAGGGAACACCTCTTACTTCCTCTCTTCTGAAAATAGCTAGTTCCTGTAACAGACTGGCCACTCCCTATTTCAGTCTCCGATTCAGAGGACTGGCTGGAAAAGGGCTGCTTGGGCTATCGGTAAGTGTTCCCATGCCCCCCCTTCTCTGTCTGCCTCCCTTTCCCTGACATCCACCCCCTCCTCAAAGGCCCCCTCCCCTCTGGGAGCCTCGACTCCTTATTCAACATCTTTATCAATGACTTGGATGATGGACTCAAGGGCATCCTGATCAAATTTGCAGATGACACCAAACTGGGAGGGGTGGCTAACACCCCAGAGGACAGGATCACACTTCAAAACGACCTTGACAGATTAGAGAACTGGGCCAAAACAAACAAGATGAATTTTAACAGGGAGAAATGTAAAGTATTGCACTTGGGCAAAAAAATGAGAGGCACAAATACAAGATGGGTGACACCTGGCTTGAGAGCAGTACATGTGAAAAGGATCTAGGAGTCTTGGTTGACCACAAACTTGACATGAGCCAACAGTGTGACGCGGCAGCTAAAAAAGCCAATGCAATTCTGGGCTGCATCCATAGGAGTATAGCATCTAGATCAAGGGAAGTAATAGTGCCACTGTATTCTGCTCTGGTCAGACCTCACCTGGAGTACTGTGTCCAGTTCTGGGCACCACAATTCAAGAAGGACACTGACAAACTGGAACGTGTCCAGAGGAGGGCAACCAAAATGGTCAAAGGCCTGGAAATGATGCCTTATGAGGAACGGCTGAGGGAGCTGGGCATGTTTAGCCTGGAGAAGAGGAGGTTAAGGGGTGATATGATAGCCATGTTCAAATATATAAAAGGATGTCATATAGAGGAGGGAGAAAGGTTGTTTTCTGCTGCTCCAGAGAAGCGGACACGGAGCAATGGATCCAAACTACAAGAAGAAGAAGAAGAAGAGTTTGGGTTTGATATCCCGCCTTTCACTCCCCTTCAGGAGTCTCCTTTCCCTTCCTCCCCCACAACAAACACTCTGTGAGGTGAGTGGGGCTGAGAGACTTCACAGAAGTGTGACTGGCCCAAGGTCACCCAGCAGCTGCATGTGGAGGAGCGGAGACACGAACCCGGCTTCCCAGATTACGTGACTACCGCTCTTAACCACTACACCAGACTGGCTCTCAAGAAAGAAGAAAGAAGATTCCACCTAAACATTAGGAAGAACTTGTTGGGAAACAGCCAGGGAGATAGTGTCCATCATGGCCCCAAGCCGGCAGTCGGACGTCCATCGATCTCCCGTACCTCAGGCAGATCCAGCAGTTAGCGACACGAAGCCTCAGAAATAGATTGGCTGCATTCCGGGGCTTCTGCACGCTGTTCTTTATCAGCAGAAAACAGCAGAAAGCTTGCACCGCAGAAGAGCATAATTTACAGACTTTATTTAGCGTTGAACAGAACAAAAGAAAACATGACCGTTCTGTGTCAGCATCTCTGACCAACTGGCGAAATCGAAAGGAATAGCAAGCATAAACATCCTGTGAATAGAACATGCGCAGACTCTGTGACTCCCAAAGCCTGCTCCCTTTTAAGGTGGAACGGAAATATCCTAACATCCTCCCCCTTTCCGTGTAACCTGTTGTACCTGTGGTTCAACCCAATTGCAACCTTTGTACATAAACCTTAAGTTGTTCTCTGTTAACAACCTTAGACAACAGATCAGCAGGAATTTCATTTCCTGGCATGTAGGACACCTGAATAAGTCCTTTCTGAATACACTCCCTTGCACGATGTAGCTTAATCTGCAAGTACTTGGTTCTTTGCTTGCAACTCTCCGAGTTCAGCAAAGCCAAACAAGATCTATTGTCTTGATACACTTGTATAGGACATTTCACAGACACCCTGATGTCCTTAAACAGTTGCATCAACCATTCACAATCCATGAGTGAAAATGACAGAGCATTGAGTTCTGCTTCACAGGAACTTAGGCTCACTGTTGTCTGCTTCTTGCACAACCAGTCAAACAGGCAGTGGTTGTACATGTAGCACACACCAGAAGTGCTTGTACCATCCGTGGTGTCACTTCCAAAACTTGCATCTGCAAAGATTTCAAGACCTCCAGTCTTCTGACTGGTGAACCTCAGCCTGTAGTGCATAGTCCCTTTCAAATAGCGGGCTATGCGCTTCAGAGCTTTCCAATCCTGAACTGTAGGATTGTTGGCATGTCTGCTAAGCAGATTACAGCTTACAGCTATGTCAGGCCTTGAACATCTGGCAATGAAATTCAGCTTGCCTAGAATGCATCTGTATAGCGTTGTGTCAGAAAACACTTCAGCAGTTCTGTCTACCTGGTAACCTGTCACCATCGGTGTGTCTGCTGGGTTTGCATCAACCAAATTCAACCTGGTTAACACATCAGCAATTTTCTGTGTTTGGTGTACCAGAAAATTACCTGCTTCGTCCTTCTCCAGCTGCAGAGAAAGATAGTTGGATACCTCACCAAGATCCTTCATGTCAAAGTGCTCCTTCAGTTGAGCTAGGGTGCTTTGGTAAAAAGCCTGATTCTTCCAAAACACCAGAAGATCATCAACAAAACATAAACAATACAGTTTGTTTTGCCCCTCCTCCTTGACAAACACACATGGATCAGCTTTGCCCTGGTGAAAACCTAGAGAAAGCAATGTCTCAGTGAGTTTTGTGTTCCAACACCTGGCACTCTGCTTGAGACCATATAAGGATTTCCGCAGTTTACAGACCATTCCCTTCTGTATCTCCATCCCATCAGGTGGAAGCATGAACAGCTCTTCGTTCAAAATCCCGTACAAAAAAGCTGTATTAATGTCATGGTGGGAAACATGCAGTTTCTCCTCCGCAGCGATCTTGAGCATCAACCGAATGCTCTCATATTTGACAGTGGGAGAGTAGGTCTCGTGGTAATCCTGTCCTGGTACCTGTAAAAAACCTCTGGCAACCAATCTGGCTTTGTGTCTGACTACCTTGCCATTCTGGTCTGTCTTGGCCTTGAAGACCCATTTGCTGCCAACCAGTCTCATTCCTGGGACTACCGGTACCAGTTCCCAAGTTTGGTTCCTGTTCAAGGAATCAACTTCAGCCTTCATGGCATTAAGCCAAGGCTCAGCATCTTTAGAGGTTAACTCCTGAACCTCTTTGAAGCTTGAAGGTTCCCACACCTTCTCTGAGCTACTAAGAACAGCAGTTGCTGTCTTAACAAACTCATCAGCATACCTCTTTGGAGGTCTGCCCTTGGTCGCCCTTTCAGACCTACGTACTAGACGCAAGTCTTCTGGACTCATCTCCTCTTTCTTAGGAGAAAAATGACCAATGGTGAACAGTGGTTCTTCCAGTTCATTGTCAGACGCATCAGATGGTCTGACTGAGGCCTGTGCGCTCTTGTAGTCTGCTGTGTCATCACTGTCACTGACACCAGCAGCAGCGCCGCCCACTGAACTGGAATCCGAACTCTGATCATCATCCTCATCCTCATCCTCATCATGTTCAGCAGCTTCCTCAGCTTTAGCTGCTTGCTTGACATCACCTTCATCCTCCTCTGGGTAACTCTGGAAAATTCCCACATTTTTCCCCCACTTAGGATTGTACTCAACACTCCTCGTGAACTTAATGGACTTAGAGTTAGTCATCCATACCCTGTATGCACCTTTTTCGTACCCCATGAACAAACCATGTGCTCCACGCTTCCCAAGCTTGTTGGTTTGTTGTGTGCGTACCCACATGTCAGAACCAAAGATTCTCATGTGCTTGATGTTGGGCTTTTTGCCAAACATCTTCTCATAGGGAGTACAGCCAATGGGTGATGACAATCTGCGATTAAACACGTAAACAAAATTCCCCAGAGCCTCCCCCCAAAACTTATCAGGGAGATTGGCATCATGCAACAAGGTTTTGATTCCTTGCAGCAATGTCTGATTTGCTCTCTCCGCAAGCCCATTCATCCATGGCGATCTGGGCGTTGACATGTCATGCTGGATTCCCTTCTCAGTCAGGAAAGCTTCAAACTGCTGAGAAGTAAACTCCCCGCCCCGATCAGTAAACAAACAGGAAATACGTTTACCGTGCACATTCTCCAACCAAGCACAGAATGCCTTAAACTTCGGAAACGCTTGCGATTTCTGTTCGAGCAAAAACACATGAATGAACCTGGAAAAAGAATCAATCAGAATCATGAAGTACCTTGCTCCTCCTAAAGAGGACGCTAGTGGCCCAACCAGGTCTGCGTGCACTAGCTGGTAGGGTTTGGAAGCCTGCCTGCTAGACTCCTTGCCTTTGGGAGCAACCTTCACCTTGTTCTCTGCACAAGATACACATTTCATGTGAAATTTACAGGGTTTGATGTTCAAACCCTCAACCACCTCTGGCATCTTGGCCAGTGCCTTCCAAGAGAGGTGACAAAACCTTCGATTTGCATCGTGAATGCAACCTGCATGAAGAACTTTGTTAGTTTGAGCAACACAACAAGAATCAGCATTAGATACAACAGCAGTGTCCTCATAAGTTATATGGAACAAACCATCCATAAACTTTGCATGCAAATAGTCCTCTTTGCCTTTACTGATGACACAGACGCTCCTCTTGAAGGAAATCTGAAAACCACGCCCAGTAAGCTGTGGGACGCTCAGCAAATTACTTGCAGCGCCTGGAACATAAAGTACATTACTGATGGTAGTGTGCAGACTTGCAAGTTTCACAGTCCCTTCTCCTGCAATTTGCAACGTCCTTCCATCAGCCAGGTGGATCTCACCTTCCTGAGGCTTGAAGGAGATAAAGAGGTGCCGATCCTTCGAGACGTGGCGGGTCGCACCTGAATCAACAATGAACCTGCCTTTGGCTGTTGGAGCAGTCTTTACAGCAAGCAAACCCTTGTTTTCCAGCGCTGTGGGCTTTTGCAGCTTGCCCCCCTGCTCCTGGCCAGCAGACGTGCCTTTAGCCTTTGGTGAAGCAGTGCCAGCAAACATCGCTTTGTTTTTCCCTGGCGCGGGCTTTCCACCCCCCTTCTGCTTCGGGCCACCTGCAGGCTTTTTCCTCTGTTTATTTCCAGTCTTTGGACAAAACCTCTGAGTATGACCTTGGTTCCCACAGTTCCAGCACTTCACAGCTGCCAACGCTTTGGCTCCCCTTGGAGGCTGGAATGCTGTCCCACTTTGCTCCCCCTGAAGCGCACAAGCTGACTCAGCTGCATTCCTTCTATCGTATTCATTTTGCAAAGTTGCCAAGACCTTTGTAGCAGTGAGGTCTTGCGCAGGGAGGGTCGCCAGCTGACTTGCCACGGCATGATAGCTTTCATCCAGGGAGTCCAGGATGAGAATAGCAAACAGTGACTCAGGCATATTGAAACCTCTCTGAGCCAATTCCTGTCTGAGATGCTGCAACTGTAAAACGTGGGCTCTAAGATCTTCCCCTGGCTCCAAACGCTTCCTGTGCAGCTTTCTGAAATAAAGCAACACAGACCCAGCCTCTTGTCGGAGATGACAGGTTCTTAGCCCGTCCCACATCTCACGGGCAGTTGCCTTGCCAGCCAAGGTGATTAACTCTTCAGGAGCTACTGAGAGCAAAATTATTCCCATGGCTCTCGAATCCTGTGCTTTCCACTCATCTGTCACAGGGGCTGGGGGGTTCTCAGAAACGGTATTCCATACTCCAAGCCTTCTCATCTGGCCCTCACAGTACCTTGCCCAGGTCTGATAGTTGTGGCCATTCAGCTTTAGTGGACACGGAGCAGTTTCTGAGGACTGTAAGAGATCCATCTCAGCTTTTTACTTGAGCCGTGAGCCCTTTATGCCCTCAAAGACTTCGTATCTCGGCAGCTCATTAATCACGAACTCTTTGGCTCGGCTCCCAGGCCAATTAATCTGCCGGAGTTCCAAAGGCTCCTTGCGAGGTAAACAGAAAAGCATCCCTTTCTTTCGCTTTTCCCACAACATACCACTCTGACGCAGTCTGTTGCAGCATTTACTCTCCTGTAGGTGCTGTGAATCTGGGCCCGAAACCTTGTTGTTGGGAAACTGCCAGGGAGATAGTGTCCATCATGGCCCCAAGCCGGCAGTCGGACGTCCATCGATCTCCCGTACCTCAGGCAGATCCAGCAGTTAGCGACACGAAGCCTCAGAAATAGATTGGCTGCATTCCGGGGCTTGTGCACGCTGTTCTTTATCAGCAGAAAACAGCAGAAAGCTTGCACCGCAGAAGAGCATAATTTACAGACTTTATTTAGCGTTGAACAGAACAAAAGAAAACATGACCGTTCTGTGTCAGCATCTCTGACCAACTGGCGAAATCGAAAGGAATAGCAAGCATAAACATCCTGTGAATAGAACATGCGCAGACTCTGTGACTCCCAAAGCCTGCTCCCTTTTAAGGTGGAACGGAAATATCCTAACATCCTCCCCCTTTCCGTGTAACCTGTTGTACCTGTGGTTCAACCCAATTGCAACCTTTGTACATAAACCTTAAGTTGTTCTCTGTTAACAACCTTAGACAACAGATCAGCAGGAATTTCATTTCCTGGCATGTAGGACACCTGAATAAGTCCTTTCTGAATACACTCCCTTGCACGATGTAGCTTAATCTGCAAGTACTTGGTTCTTTGCTTGCAACTCTCCGAGTTCAGCAAAGCCAAACAAGATCTATTGTCAGCATCTCTGACCAACTGGCGAAATCGAAAGGAATAGCAAGCATAAACATCCTGTGAATAGAACATGCGCAGACTCTGTGACTCCCAAAGCCTGCTCCCTTTTAAGGTGGAACGGAAATATCCTAACAGAACTTCCTGACAGTAAGAGCTGTTCGACAGTGGAATTTGCTGCCAAGGAGTGTGGTGGAGTCTCCTTCTTTGGAGGTCTTTAAGCAGAGGCTTGACAACCATATGTCAGGAGTGCTCTGATGGTGTTTCCTGCTTTGCAGGGGGTTGGACTCGATGGCCCTTGTGGTCTCTTCCAACTCTATGATTCTATGATTCTATGATTCTATGACTGTCTCCATTTCTTCTCCATCCGGGGTGGCGGATGGAAAACCTGTAAAACTATCCTCCTCATCCGTTACTTCAAAAACCTCCCTCAAGTCCCCCATTCCTTCTGTTCCCCAATATACTACTTCTTCTTTCTTCTTCTTCTTCTTCTTCTTCTTCTTCTTCTTCTTCTTCTTCTTCCTCTTCCTCTTCCTCTTCCTCTTCCTCTTCCTCTTCCTCTTCTTCCTCCTCCTCCTCCTCCGATGGTGGGTGGTGGGAACCCCTCGAACTCCTCTTCATCGTCCGTTGTCTCGAACACCTGTTGCAAAGACCTACCCCAGGGCTTGGGCTTGTCAGGGAAAAAATTGTGAAACTCCTCCACTAGGTCCCCTTCTGTGATGCAGCTTTCCGGAACCCAGGTGTTCTCTGAGCTTAGGGCCCCTTCCCACGCCACCAGGTACTGTAACTGCCCCCATGCCAGCGAGAATCCAGTATTTCCGTCACCTCGTTGCACTGCTCCCGTTCCTCCATTTCAGGTGGTGGGGATTCCCCAACCCCACCATCCTGCCTCCCCAGGGGAGAGCAGTGACCGGTGAAACACTGGATGGATTCTCATGCTCTCTGGCAACTGCAGCTTAAAGGCCACCGGGTTGATTTGTTGGATTACCTCAAATGGTCCCACCCTCCTGGGCTTGAGCTTCTTGCAACCTCCTTTCCAGGGCAAGCCTTGCGTGGACAACCACACCTTATCCCCAACCCGGACCACTTCCCCCGGCCGCCGATGCTTGTCGGCCTGCCTCTTGTAAACCTCCTTGGCCCTTTCCAAGTTCAACTGCAGCTGCAGGTGGATCGCCTCCATTTCCTCCGCAAAGCGTTCCGCTGCGGGCACACTCCATGACTCCTCCCCCCTCCCCGGGAATGCCCTTGGGTGACAACCGTGGTTAGCAAAAAATGGAGTCATTCCCGTGGAAACATTCTCCGCGTTCTTGTAGGCAAACTCAGCCAGAGCAAGTTTGTCCACCCACTCGCTGGGTCTCTGACTAACATAACACCGCAAATACTGTTGCAAAACAGCATTTGCTCTCTCCGCCTGCCCATTGGTCTCCGGGTGCCTGGCTGTGGTAAAACTCACCTCCACCTGCAACAAACTCATGAGTCTGCACCAAAAACGCGAGGTGAACTGAGTCCCCCTATCTGAGACCACCCGCGTGGGAACCCCGTGTAACCTAAACACATGCTCAACGAACAGCTTGGCTGTTTCTTCTGCCGTCACGGCATGCGAGCAGGCCACAAAATGGCACATTTTTGTTAGAAGATCCACCACCACCATGATCGCTGTTTTTCCCCTGGACCTGGGCAGATCAGTGATGAGGTCCACCGCCACCACCTCCCATGGCCTACCCGGTGTGGGCAAAGGTTCCAGCAAACCAGCAGGTGCCGCCCTTTCCCCTTTGGCCCTCTGGCAGGTGTCACATCCTCTCACGTACTCCTTAACATCTTCCCTCACCTTGGGCCACCAAAATTCCCTGGTGACCAGCAACATGATTTTGTGCTGCCCAAAGTGCCCCGCCGTGCAGCTATCGTGGAGCTGTTTGAGCACTCTGTTCCTAATGTTTTTCCCCGGGACATACAAAGCTCCCCTATAGTACAGGAGCCCCCCCTTTACTTCGGAACCTCCCTCGGAACCTCCCCTTTGCCTTAACTCCCCCATCTTTTGCCTGGCAAAGTCATCCTCTCTGAGCAGCCCCATCAGTTCATCGTCCTTGACCAACGCCCCCACACACATCCACTTGCTCTCGGGGAACATAATTCTTGCCACCAGAGCCCCTTCTTCCGCCATATACTCCGGTTTCCGTGGCAGTGCATTGGCCCTCGCGTTCTGTCCTCCCGGCACATACTGGATCTGAAAGTTAAAGTTGGCGAAGGTTCTCGATTTCCCCTTCCGACATGGCGTAGGTCCGTCCCACAGGCAGCGTGGCCCCAGGCTTCAGGTTGATCTGACAGTCATATGGCCGATGAGGTGGTAACGCTCAGCCTCCTTTTCACTGAACACCTCCTGCAGGTCCTTGTAGCACGAAGGTATCTCGGTAGCTCCTGCTCCGCATGCTGCTGCCATCCTGGCCTCCGTCAGCCGGTGTTGCTCTAGGCCCAGGCAGTTCTCCATGCAGTGCGTCGAACCAAAAGTGAGGGACCATTGGTGCCATGAAACCACCGGGTCGTGCAGAGCCAACCAACTCATGCCAATATGATCGGCGGACCCGCCAAGGTGGCCACGTGGAAGGCGATGACCTCGGAGTGGGTGGACACCCGCATCCTCATGGGAGGCGTTCAATGTGTGACTTCACCCCCCAACAGTTCTCTCCCATCAATGGTAGTAACTTGCAACGGAAAATCCAAAGGCCTCAGGTTCACTTGGTGCCGGGCCGCAAACTCCTTGCTAAAAAAGGAGGCAGAAGCACCTGAGTCCACTAATGCGAATTCCTCCACCGTCTGGCCACTGGGAAGCTCTAGAATCACTTTCAACATTATGCTTGCTTTGTGGTGTCCAAGCCGTAGACTTTCGCTGTCGCTTGTGCCTGGCTGTCACCCCGGTTCATCACCAGCCAGGCCTCCTCGTTTCCCGACATCTTAGGAGCCTCTGCCTCAGTCTGTTGAGCAGCCCCAACCATTCCCTGCCAGTTACGACGCTCAGGACACACTATGGCAAAGTGCCCTGCTTTCTGACAGACAAAACATTTCTTGGCCGCTTGCCAGTCTTTTTTCTCCTTCCCGCCCGGCCGTTGCATTTTCAAACTTTCCCGCACGCGGGCAGCATCTGTCTCCATCGGCTCTGGCATTTGCTGACCTTCTGAGGCAGCTGCCGGCATTTCAGGAATGCGGTTACCATGGTAACTCCTTTCCTTCCCTTGTCTCCTGTCCCACTGTCTGGCTTCTTGTCTCAACCCCACCACAAGCGCAGCCTTCGTTAACCCATCCATGTCCTTAGGGCGTGGACCCCTGGCCAGTTCGTCTTTAACTTCCGAGTTCAAGCCCCCCTTAAATAGAGCTTGTACTGGCTGTGACTCCAATTCCCAGCCCAGCTTGTGTATAAGCATGGCGAACTCGGACCAATAATCGTGCACCGTGGATTTCCCCTGCTTCAAAGCTAACAACTAATCCTGTGTTTTGTCAATTAAACTTTCATCTGAGTAGATAAAGTCCATAGCCTGCCTGAATTTGGGCAGATTCTTGAGCGCTTCATTCCCCGATGCAATTAACGGCCTCACCCAGCTCTTGGCAGAGCCCGATAGGTGACTAATTACGTGGGAAACTTTCTGCGCGTCATCCTCAAACTGAGCGCTGTGCAGTTCCAAAAAATAACCCATTTCAGTTTTAAAATCCAGATAAGTCCCATGGTCTCCACAGAATTTTTCAACCCACGCAGACCTGCCCCCTGCCCCTGGCCCACCTGCGGTCTTTTGCTGTGCTGCTCTGGATTCCATAAGCCGAGCCTGCAAGTCCGAAGCACGAGCCTAAAGAGCCGCATTTTGCTTTCTCAAGTCTGCCAATTCCTTTTCCATAGTGGGGCCGTCTGCTTTCTGTCACTAGCTTCCTGCAGCAGTAAATTGAGAAGCGGCAAGCTGTGAGGGATGTGTTTGCTGCCAAGCTAGTTAGGAGATAACATTCCAGGCATTGAGCCACTTCTGTCCGGTAGATTTATTACTGCAAAATCCAAGCCCACGCCGGAGCTCCAAACAACACGTCCATGTTGCTCAGTCAGTTGCCGCTTCTGAATTTTCGTGACGTTGCTTTCTAGACCAGCATGCCCAGCGAGACAGGGAACACCTCTTACTTCCTCTCTTCTGAAAATAGCTAGTTCCTGAAACAGACTGGCCACTCCCTATTTCAGTCTCCGATTCAGAGGACTGGCTGAAAAAGGGCTGCTTGGGCTCTCGGTAAGTGTTCCTATGCCCCCCTTTCTCTGTCTGCCTCCCTTTCCCTGACGGGTGGGAATGTAAAAAGGTGAAAAACTTCTGGGAAATGATATATAATGAGATGAAAAAAATGTTGAAATATACATTTATTAAGAAACCATAAGCATTTTTGCTGGGCATTGTAAGAGATGATATAAACAGAAAGGACTGTAAGCTGTTTTTATCTGCAATGACGGCAGCAAGAATATTATTGGCACAAAAATGGAAGGAAGAAGAATTACCGATGAAAGAAGATTGGAGGATGAAATTGATGGACTATGCAGAACTAGACAAACTAACAGGAAGAAACCGGCGGGACCAGAGATTCACAGAAGATTGGTGTAAATTTACGGACTATTTGAAAAGTAATTGTGATGACCAGATTACATTTGTAGGTTTGAAAGAAGTATTGTGAGGTGAATAATTTAAATTATTGCATAATTGGATAAAAAGGAAGATGTTAGTTAAGATAAGGCAATATGAATTTAAGAAATGCAGAGGAAAGGATAAAAATGGGGGATCATCAGAGGGGCTGGTGGAAGTCCAAAAGGATTGTATAAGATGTGAAATTTTGTAGAATGTATAACAATTAATATTGTCAGGGGTTCAGGAGCAGAGGCAAGGGCAAGGGAGGAAACAGAGAGCGAGGGGGAGGAGGCAGAAGAAAAGATGAGTGATGACGACGACCCGAGATCTCTGAGTCTTTCCAGTGAATCAGAAGATTCACAGAAAGGAGCACCAGTGGCCAGGGCAAGGGGGGAGCCTAGGGGGACACCCCAGGAAGATAGAGCCAGAGGGGACTCAGAGGGGAGCAGTTGGAAATCGGGACCAGCGTCACCGCCAGAGAGCAGGGAAGAGGAAGGGCGCCAGGGATCAAGCGCTGGCAGCTCACAACAGGAGGGAGGGCACGAGTCAGGAGTGGCCACACCTCCATCGGGGAGCGAAGAAACGGTCAGACGGAAAGTGGAAGGTTGGGCGCGCGCGCCAAGTTCAAATGCACAGGAAAGTGACGCAGTAGGCAGCCCGGAGAGGGAGCCAGGTCCTAAAGCCCGGCGCAAGGAGACAGGAGGGTCCGGGGGGTCGGCGTCAGAGGAATCCCGGAGGGAAGAGACCCCGGGGGGCAGAGGGACCCAGAGGAGAACAGTCAGGCGGAAAAGGTGGAGCAGGGCTAGGATATTAAGTTGGTGCACAAGGGGCGGAGACTCAGACGGAGCTTCGCCGATCTAACCATAAGACGTAGAGTTGCACGCAGCAGCTTGAGAATGGAAACTGTAACTCAATAAAGACTTTTACTTAATGATCGCTGGCTAGCGTGATCCTCTGTGAGCTAGGATCGGGGAGCAGCTCTGACAGTAAGCTCCGTCTGCAAATTGTGGGCATCTACGGCCTCACGGAGAGGAGAGAAAGCGGGTGCCTACTAGCGAGCTCACGAACGGCAGACAACATGACGGCTGAACAGCAGATAGCGGAACTCAGAGAAGCAGTGTCACGACTGAATGCCGAGGCTCTTGCATCCAGGAAGAAAGAAGAGGACGCAGCTGCCGCCTACAGGGATCTCCAAGTCAGGTTGGAAGTGCTTACGAAGCAAGGGCAACTGACACCCAAACCGGAGGGGATTGGGTTGGGGAGACGAACAGGCGGTCTGGTCTCTCACTTCGATGGGAATCTGCAACAGTACCCCAACTTTAGAGCAGATGTAATGTGTGCACTGCAACTGCTGAAAAAATACTTTAGAGATGAGCAAGAGAAAGTGGGATTCATCATGTCCCATTTGCATGGAGATGCTAAAGCATGGCTGCGCAATTTGTGGAGGGATGGGGATCCAGCGCTCCAAAATGCGGATGCCTTTATTAAAGCGATGGATGGGTGCTTTTTATCAAGCATTGACGTGGATCTTGCTCGGCAGCAGATACATGGACTGAAGCAAGGGAGGGCCAGCGTAAGGCAGTACCATGCCCGCTTTTTCGCTTTGGTCAGTGCCCTGGAATGGGACAGAGATTCGGCTCCTGTAAGAGACCTGTTTTGGGAGGGATTGCACGGCTCGGTTAAAGATGAAATTGCGAGGGGGGAGAGACCCCGGACCACGCAGGAGATCGTTCAGAGGGCGCTGGCGGTGGGGGTGCGGCTGGAAGAACGTCCGTGGAGCAGGGACGAAGGGCGTGGAGGGCGCGAACCAGCCAGGGGCTCCTCCTTCCTTCCCAGAGAAGCAGCGCGTGCGCAATCCACGCCTCCGCCAGGAGGAGGGGCGGAACCTATGGAGGTTGGAAGTGCAAGGGCTCAGTCAGCAGCCAGAGCCCTAGCACCAGCAACAGTGAAAGCGAAGCCTCCTAGAGGGAACAGGAAGTGTTATATCTGCGAGGATCCACAGCATATGGCGAAAGAGTGTCCCCGGAGGCTCCACAAGCACACTGCAGCCTCAGCAATGGTAACTGCAGCAACGCAGCAAGGAGAACCACAGCAGGGAAACGACGGAGTCTGGCTGGAGGAAGAGGCACTGGGGCCCAGCCAGACGTGTCAGTGAAGCAGTCCCCAGAGATTTTACAGCCCATGGACCCCCTCCCGCCCAAACCAGTAGTGAGGCTCACCGCATCGCTCCAGCTGCCCAATGGAATCACCATGGACGTGCCAATCACCATTGACTCAGGAAGCAATGCGGACTTTATAGGGCAGGACTTTGTCGACCGGCACGCTATACAGTTGCTGCCTGCCACGCTGCCCCTGCAGGTTGTCACGGTGGATGGCAGGGAGCTGCTAGGGGGGCAAGTGGTGAAGCAGACGCCACCAATGGTGATGCGACTTGGGAATCACAGGGAAATCATCAGCTTCAACGTCACTCAACTATCGGACACGCCCATTGTATTGGGCATGAGTTGGCTGGACAAGCACAGCCCAACGCTGGCTTGGTACCAGAGGCAGCTGACCTTCGGCTCTTCCTTTTGTGCTGAACACTGCATCGTGCCCCGGCAGGAAGGAGAGGAAGAGGAGTCACAGCTGCAGCTAGGCATGCTGCAAGCGGTTCCCCACAAGTACGCAGAATTTTTGGAGGTTTTCTGCGAGAAGGAGGCAGACAGGCTACCCCCCCCCACAGACCATATGACTGCAAAATTGACCTGCTGCCGGGGGCGGCGCTGCCCAAAGGGAAGCTGTATTCCATGTCTGAGGACGAACTGCAGGAACTCAAAGAGTTCATAGATCATAATTTGGAGCGCGGTTTCATCCGAGAGTCCAAGGCAGCGGGGGGCAGTCCTGTATTCTTTCTTAAGAAGCGGGACACACCCCAAAAAAGGCTTGTAGTGGACTATCGCATCTTAAACAGTGTGACCAAGCCATCGGACTTCCCCATGCCCCGAATCGACGACCTCCTCGCAAAGGTACGGAAGGGCAGCGTGTTCACCAAGTTGGACCTGCGAGGGGCGTACAACCTCATTCGCATGCGGGAAGGAGATGAGTGGAAGACAGCCATGTTCACGCCCCTGGGCACCTACGAATATAGAGTTATGCCTTTTGGATTGCAAAATGGCTCCCACGTTTTTCAAGCGTTCATGCATCACGTGTTGGCGGGGCTCCTCTACAAGACGTGCGTCTGTTTCTTGGATGACATCCTGATCTTTTCGGAATTGCAGCAGGAGCATGACAGACACGTCAAGGAAGTGCTGAGCAGGCTACAGCAGCATAGGCTTTACGCCAAGCTGGAGAAGTGCCAATTCGACGTGACGGAGGTGGATTTCCTGGGCTACAAGTTGTCTGACAAGGGGCTCGCCATGGACAGCGCCAAGGTTCGAGCAGTGTTGGATTGGAAAAGCCCACGCAACCGGAAGGAGGTCCAACGGTTTGTCGGCTTCGCGAACTTCTATCGCAAGTTTATCAAAGGCTTTGCTATGCAGACAGCGGCCATCACGGACACGCTCAGTTCCAAGAAAAAGAAGTTCATCTGGACAGAGCAGGCGGAGCAGTCCTTTCAGGCACTCAAGCGTCTCTTCGCGTCGGAAGAGCAGCTGCTTCATGTCGACCCCAGCAGGCCGATGAGGGTGGAGACAGACGCTTCGGACAGAGCCGTGGGAGCAGTCCTGCTGCAGAAAGACCCGCAGGGGGTTTGGAGGCCGGGAGCGTTTTACTCCAGGAAGCTCAGCAAGTCCGAACAGAACTACACCATCTGGGACAGGGAGTTGCTGGCCATTCATGCAGCGTTCAAAGCGTGGAGGCACTTCCTGATCGGCGCCAAGCACACGGTGCAGGTCTGCACGGACCACAAGAATCTGGAGCACTGGCGCACGGCACACATCCTGAACCAGAGGCAGATACGTTGGGCTGAGTTCTTTGCGAACTTTGACTTCCGAATAGAGTATGTCCCGGGGGACACCAACATCATGGCGGATGCTCTCTCCCGTAAGCCGCAGTATCTGGAGGAGGCAACGCCAGCGGCCGCCATGCACATCTTCGCACCAACAGTGTGGGCGTGCGCTGCGGCAACAGTTGACCTGGAGGCGGTGCGACGAGCGTTGCAGGATGACTCCTTCGCGCAAGCAAAGATGGCAGAGGTGCACAGGGGCACGGCAGCGACCGACGAGTTCCAGCTGCGAGATGGATTGCTCATCCGTAAAGGGGCCATCTACGTGCCGGGAGACGAACTTCGCGCCAAGGTACTGCAGCAGCTGCACGACGCGCCCACTGCCGGGCACTTTGGCAAGGAGAAGACGGTGGAATTAGTCGCCAGAGACTTCTGGTGGCCCGGAATGAGAGGGGAAGTCGCGGACTACGTGGCGAGGTGTGACACCTGCCAGAGGGCCAAACCAGTGCACAGACCGCCGGCCGGACTGTTGGAACCGCTGCAAACTCCGGTCGAACCATGGGAGAGAGTGGCCCTGGACTTTGTCACGGATCTGCCCAGCTCGAGGGGCAAGACGGCCGTGCTGGTGGTGGTGGACTTGTTCTCCAAGATGGCACATTTCATTCCGTGTGCTAAGGTGGCCACGGCGGAACAAACCGCCAAACTGTTCATAGACCACGTGTTCAAGGTTCACGGTCTGCCGCGGTCTATTCTGTCCGACCGAGGGCGACAGTTCATCTCGAATTTCTGGCAGAAGCTGATGGGCTTCCTGAACGTCAAGATCAACCTGGCGTCGGCTAGACACCCGCAGACCAACGGGCAAGCGGAGCGGGTCAATGCCATCATGCAGCAGTACCTGAGATGTTATGCGAATCAACAGCCTGCGACGTGGGTGGATTACCTGCCTCTCGCCAAGTTCGCCTACAACAGCACGAAGCACGTGTCCACGGGGGTCACGCCGTTCTTCGCCAACAACGGGAGGCACCCCAGAACCTTCCCGGGACTGGAAAGAATGGGGGAGGGGGAGCCGCAGACAGCAGATGCGTTCGCGTCGGAGTTGCAGGAGGTCCACGATCAGCTGCGGCGGCACCTGGAGCTGGCCAAACACGCATACAAGGTACAAGCGGACAAACCCAGAAGGGTTGGCGAAGAGATCCATGTGGGAGACTGGGTCTGGTTAGCAGCCCACGCAGTGCCGGCCAGGTCGTTGGCGAAGAAGAAACTAGGGCATAAGCAACTGGGGCCCTACCAAGTCGAAGAGCAGGTCAACCCGGTGGCTTTCAGGCTGGCGCTTCCGGAGGGTTCCAGGATGCATCCGGTGTTCCACAGATCGGTGCTCACTCCCTACAAGGCACCTCACAGGTTTCAGGAACCAGGAACGGCACCGAGTCCGCTCAGAGAGAGAACCGGGCAAGCGGGAGTGGCACAGGAGGAGCACATCAACGAAGTCACGGAGATTTTGGACTCCAGATGGGGGGAAGAGGGGGTAGAATCCCTTCTCGCCAAGGAGGGCACCCCGGCCAGTGCCAACAGCTGGGTGCCGGGCTACGCTTTAGACGAACCTCTGCTCAAAGAAGAGTTTCATGCCCTCTTCCCACATAGGCCAATGCCAGCAGACTTTTTCGACGACTGGCTTTTCACGCCCACGCTTTCAGCCAGCACGTTCCGGGGGTTCGACTCGGACGAGGAACCAACACGAGACGCCCGTTCCCCGGAGGGGTCACCCTCGGGATCTGCTTCAGAACCCTCGTATTGGTGGGATGATCGACCAGAGGAGCAGTTCCGCAGAAAGTGGCTGGAGGGTCCAGGACGAGCAACGTCTCCAGAAGGAAGCGAGGGAGAGACGGACATGGACGTTTTCGGGAACGACCCGGGTTTCGAGTACGGCGGCACAGAGATGGAAGCGGAGGTGACCGTCGTCGACGAGAGCAGGGAGGAAGAACCGGAAGACTTCAGATGGAGGCCCGCCACGGGAAGCGAACTGTATCCGACATTCGTCCCCCTGACACAGCAGCACCCAGCTCCCGCACCGGAAGGAGGGGAGGGGGGAAGAGGGGGCTTCGAGGGGGGGATGGATGTCAGGGGTTCAGGAGCAGAGGCAAGGGCAAGGGAGGAAACAGAGAGCGAGGGGGAGGAGGCAGAAGAAAAGATGAGTGATGACGACGACCCGAGATCTCCGAGTCTTTCCAGTGAATCAGAAGATTCACAGAAAGGAGCACCAGTGGCCAGGGCAAGGGGGGAGCCTAGGGGGACACCCCAGGAAGATAGAGCCAGAGGGGACTCAGAGGGGAGCAGTTGGAAATCGGGACCAGCGTCACCGCCAGAGAGCAGGGAAGAGGAAGGGCGCCAGGGATCAAGCGCTGGCAGCTCACAACAGGAGGGAGGGCACGAGTCAGGAGTGGCCACACCTCCATCGGGGAGCGAAGAAACGGTCAGACGGAAAGTGGAAGGTTGGGCGCGCGCGCCAAGTTCAAATGCACAGGAAAGTGACGCAGTAGGCAGCCCGGAGAGGGAGCCAGGTCCTAAAGCCCGGCGCAAGGAGACAGGAGGGTCCGGGGGGTCGGCGTCAGAGGAATCCCGGAGGGAAGAGACCCCGGGGGGCAGAGGGACCCAGAGGAGAACAGTCAGGCGGAAAAGGTGGAGCAGGGCTAGGATATTAAGTTGGTGCACAAGGGGCGGAGACTCAGACGGAGCTTCGCCGATCTAACCATAAGACGTAGAGTTGCACGCAGCAGCTTGAGAATGGAAACTGTAACTCAATAAAGACTTTTACTTAATGATCGCTGGCTAGCGTGATCCTCTGTGAGCTAGGATCGGGGAGCAGCTCTGACAAATATGTTCAAAAATTAATAAAAATGATTATAAAAAAAGAAAGTCAATGAGAAAGATACAGCAAAAAGGATACAATTCGATACAGCGAAAAACGATCCATTCCCCAAGGCACAGTTGACCTTCTTGTAGGGTGTTAAGGCAGAATACGATATATTTGATAAATGTAGGGTCCTTCTCCTTCATTCCCCTCTCTGACCCTGACTCTCTTACGACACAGTGACCATCCCAGAGTGTGGGCACAACTTCTGCTGGTCCAGCCTGATCCAGTGCAGCGGGGCAAAAAGGAGGCTGGCTTCCTGTCCTCAAGGCCTAGTTGTAGTCCAGAGAAGGAGCCTCGTCCGCAATCGGCAATTGGCTACCTTTGTCGAAGTAGCCAAGACTCTCAGTCTTCAAGAGGGAAAGGAGGAAGGAGGAAAAGGAGGAGTCTGTGAGAAGCACCAGGAGCCCCTGAAACTCTTTTGCAAGGAGGATGAAGCCCCCATCTGTGTGGTTTGTGGCAGATCCAAGAAACACAAACACCACGAGGGGGAGAAATAGCTGTGTATTCTTCTTGGGAGGTTATCTTTTTAATTCTCAGATCCAAAGTAGGCATGGCACTACAAATGTAAATTGCACATACACAACTAAGGACATGTCTCCTTTGGCTAGCAGGATGCCTCCTCAATACCCTGCAAAGCAGATAGCAGCAAGGGATCAGCAGCAAGGGGGTGGGGACTGGTGGCCAGTGTTATAAGGAAAAAACTGCTCCTTTTCCCTTATGGGGTACCCAAGAGCCCATATAGAGTCCTTTTGTAGCTTCTCTATCGGTAGGTGAAAATAACAGAGGCCAACCAGGGAATATTGAGAAGCAAAGCAGCTAGTAAGCCAGATCTTTAATAACTGTTGCAACAGGGTGCTCAACCCCCCCCCCCCAGATTTAGGAGTGGGGGGTGGAAGCATCTACTGGTGGGGAGCACGCTTATTCTAGGGATGCTTCCTCCTCCTCCTCTTCCCACTTCTCCCTGGGGCCTCAAGATGAGAAATCAGGCTGGAAGTCTCTTCGGGAAAGACAAAGGAGCAAGCATGGCTGCCTTTACTCTTCTCCAGACCAGTTAGTTGGACTAGAAACCTTTCCCATCCCAGTTCTGCAGTGGTTTTCAAGCAGTGTGCTGTGGCAGCTGGGGTGCCTTGAATGATGGTCAGGGGTGCCGCGGGAGACACTGGCCTCTGTCCCTCTTTCCTTCCCTCCCTCCTCAGATGCCATCTCTGCCTCCCCAAGGCTTGCCCAGCTGTTCTCCCCCAGAGAATGGTGCCTCTGGGGCTGGCCAGGGGGTGTGGGCTGCCAGGAGATGAGCCGGCCTCAGAGTAAGCAAGCAAACTGGCGAGGGGCCCTTGCTGTTGGGAATGGACAGGCAAGTCCCAGGCCCCTGGGGGGCAGCGGGGGCAGCTCAGAGGCCAAGAGGAGGACTCCTAAGGAGAGGGGAGAGGAGAGGAGGCTGAGAGAGCACTCCGCAAGGGAGGCTGTTCGAGAAAGGGGGAGGGGAGGCAAGCTCGGCAAGCAAGGGGGGGACCTAACTGGTCTCCTTAGCCCCATAGGGGTGCCACAGAAAGAAGGGAGTTGGTCCAGGGAGCCATGGACCCAAAAGGGTTGAAAACCTCTGTACTTTTATTTCCTCCAGTAAATTATTTTGCTATTATAGCAAGGCCACTGGACCCAAGAAGCCAGTATAATATTCATCTCCTCTTTTTGTATCTCAATCAAAGCTGAGTTTTCCCTTTTCTTGTCAGGGAGAGATCTGTCGCCGCCTAGAGATTCGGAGGAAAGAGAGAGGGGAAATTCTGGCCTATCAAGCAGACCTGAACAAGGAAAGCAAAGACCTCCTTGGAAGTGTCCCTCTTGTTACTAGTGAGGGAACAAACACTTCAAGAAGCAAGTTGGGACTGAGGAGGGATGGGGAAATCTGCCCATTTCAACTTCTCCCCATTTCTCCTTTTTCCATATCGGTTTGTTATTTATTTATTATTCTGAAAATGAATCAAATGCTAGGGTGGCTACCTTCTCATATAAATATGTTGATACGTGCTTTGCCCTCATAAATACATTTTTTGTGAACATTACCTGGCTGGGTCAACCTTGAGAAATTCAGAGGTGTGAATTTCAAAAGATTGCTGTTTTGGTCTCCATATTTTCCCAAGAATTGCGAATTAGGTAAGTTCACCTTTGAATGCAGCTAAATGGAGTTTATTTCCCATTGTTGCTTATTATGTGAAAAGCAATCGAGGAGAAGCCTGAGGACTTGTGAGCTGAGAGGGTGGAAGCAGTTCAATTCAAATCCTAATTCTCTTGCTGATGTTTTGAAGGCTGACCATCTTCCTCACTCCGACCTCCTCAGAACCGGAGAGGCTGAAGACTGTGGAGAAGTTCAGACAACTGCGCCAGTTCCTGGAAGAAGAAGAAGAAGAAGAAGAAGAAGAAGAAGAAGAAGAAGAAGAAGAAGAAGAAGAAGAAGAAGAAGAAGAAGAAGAAGAAAAGCGTCTGCTGAATCATGTGGAAGAGGTGGAGAAGGAGATTGCAGGGAGAAGGGATGAGCAGCTGGCCAGACTCTGCAGGAAACTCTCCTCTCTTGAGAGGATCATCCAGGTGATGGAGGAAAAGGGTCAGCAGCCAGCGAGTGAACTGCTGCAGGTAAGACAGTAGCAGGAGCAGCCCAAGGCTCCAGGAAAAGGCTGCCTCCCATCCTTTCTGTGCCCCTTTCATGTATGCAAGGAGTGTAGGGGCTCAGTTGACGGAGCCTCGAGTCAGGTTTGTAATGGACAGGAACACCCCAGAGACCTGGGATGCTGAACTCACCTGAATGCCGACTAGAGATTCTTCAGTCTTGATGGAACGGGAGGGGATTTTCTGCTCTTTGCTGATGATTTGCTTCCAAATGCCTTCCCGCTGGGCAACGATGCCTTCCTGCCCTGGGCTGGGCTTCGCCGACTGCCCAGCGGCGCTCCAGGTCCAGTAAAAACCCTGGAGCTGACACAGGGAGAAGGAGGAAAACAGAAGGAGAAGGAGAAGGAAGAGAGAGAAAGAGGAAGGAGAAAAAAGGGGGGAGCCCCAACCTTACCGCGCTGCTGCCGCTGAGGAAGAGAGGTGTTGCGTTTGCAAAGTAAAGGAAGGATTGAACTCTGATTAATAAGAATACACACAGAGGCTTGAACCAGCAAGACTCTGGGAAGGCTGCGTATAATCGTGCCTCTCTGTGCTTGTCCGATCTGATCTGCGCAGCCCCCAGCCCAGGCTGTTTTATTCACAAAAGAACTTTTTACAGAGTGTTCGTAAGAACCAATCAGATTTCCTCTGAGCATTGCCACAAACCCACGTGGGGAGAAAGTTAAACTACTAAAACTAATTAAGCACAAATATTTCTGGGGTAAACAAAGAACAGAACTACAAAGAAGAGCATCTGGCAACCCAGGAGGTAATAAACAAGCAATACACATGATAAGGAGGATGGCCAGGAGGACAACAATCACTATCACCTTCATGTGAGATCTGTTTCCTGGCTCCAAGATTAACATTTTAAGATTAAAGAAACTTGCCCACTATCTTTGAGGACCCAGGACGCCTGCCTGTCTAAGCAACTGGGCTGTGTACGTGACATGTGAGGAAGAGAGGAATGGAACAGGGATGCAGAGGTGTAGATTGATCAAGAATCATATCAAAATAGTTTAAACCCAGTCAACACAATGCTTTCATTGCTGACACAGATGGCTTACTCTATATCTGTTATAATTCCTCATAGCAATCCTACCTGATCACTACATCTCTGGATATTTGCACTCCTACATCTCACCGTTTTTTATTTTTTATTTATTGTGTACAGAGAAGCTTAAGAGAGGAGAGGCATTGCATCCTCATAATCTGCCTGCATGTGTGTCTGTATCACATAAAGATCTCTGGCAGACATTCCTGGAGTAGGGCGTGGAAGAAATGTAGTGCAGAGAGAAAGAACAAGGAAGGGATACATTGTAAAAAACAACAAGTTCCAATTAAAGCAACAATGACTAGCAATCCATACATGAGCCAGGTTCGAAACCATCCAAACTGTGGTAACCAAGACCACAGAGCGTCCCACCAGGAGGGAAGAACATCCTGTGTGATGTTGTGTGCTAGTGCTTGCAACTGATCAATTTGAGTTTGCACATGGTAACTATTATCAGTCAAATTAAAACAGCAAAGATTAGACACAACTTGACATCCTAGATGCTGGTGTAGCAAGAGGTAGTCGACAGAACCTTTCAGTGTAATAACAGCTTCTCTTAAAATCTTCTGGTCTTGATTTAAAAGAGCTAAAGCACATGAGGTATGATTTATAGATTTTGTCAAAGAACAGGCCAGGTGAGCACCCATGCGAGCCTTGTATATAGCCAAAGCAGGGACTCCCACTAAGGAAGCAGCCAAGGAAGTATACTCTGCTTTGGAAAAAAGCTGTAGATTGGAGTCACACATGTCTGCTAATCTTTCTGCATGATGTTGAGGGTGCTTTGAGTGCTGCTGCCTGTTTTGTTCTAAAAGTGAGCAACTAGGCATAACTAATGTCAGCCGGCTAAGGCAGCATTGAGCGTCAGATAAATTGGCGGGAATGTAGTTATAACTCCTTTGATTACACGTGAAAAACCAGCCATCTGGTAAGCGCACATGAGCATAATTAAAAGTAATTTGTTGAACACGTGAACAATTCCAAGTTGGCCTTCCTGTGTCCAGACAGTGAGTTGCTTTCTTACTGCAATTCACAATCTGAGCACAAGAGGTGTCTGGCGGTGCTGCAACTCTAGGTGTGTATAATGTTATAGTATCCAGAGGCAACGTTTGTGTCACCTGTCCCCAATCATGGAGATTGGTATAGTTTATGATACCTTTAGAAAGCCAGTCAGAAAACCATTTTCCCATGAGTGTGGCATGTGTCATATGAAAAGCTGTGTACAAACTGGAATCATACAATTTCCTAAGGCAGCATGCATATCATATGTTTCACTCAAACAAAAATTAGAGACATTAGTAATTTCAGCTAAATGCATCCACATATTATAGCTGTGACTAGAATAAGTATCAGGAGGAAGATAGATACATTGAGTACTAGATATCAAGAAAACAAATAATATACATGTTAAAATCAGCATAGAATTCATATGTAGCTGAGTAATTAGAGCTACTAAAAAAGTCTCTGGTGCTTCTGGGACATCATGATGCTAAAATCGTGTCCTGGCATCAGAGGTCAAGGTCTTCAGCATTCCCCATGTCACCTTTGGGCATCCCTCAGCCTTTCAAGGATGAGGATGGACACAATGGACTTTTGCACGGGGCTGCTGAGCCTGTAGATGTGGAATCAGGGTCATGGTCCTTGCAAAGTCTGGAAGGGGATTCTGCAGGCCTTGGTGTCAGCGCAAGTCTTGGCCCATAGGGATGGATACAGCGACCTGGAATCCACACAGGACCTGAGGAAGTAAGAACAGTAGGGCATCCTGCCCCTAGGTAATTAAAGGAACAGGTAATCAAAGGAACAGGTCCCTCTCACTGCTGGTTTGGGAGCTGCTGGTACATCACTAGAGAGCGTTACAGAGATACCTCTTTCCTACAATGGCATTTCATAGGAGAAAATTTATTAGGAAAGGAAAAAATTGATTTAAGGTAAAGTTAACAGAAGTTAAAGCGCATGAAGGACATCCATCAACAATATCCTTAGCTTGTGTCAGAGGAATGAAAAAAATTATGTTATCAGCTGCATAGTTCCCTGATGAAAAAATGCATCGCTATCAATTGCATTAGAAAATAATGGACAGAAAGATTTCAGAGCAGAATCAGCATGTTGATTTCCTTCTGAAATTATATCTTGGAATCCTGTATGGGAGCAAAATGTGAGCAGCATAGAAAGGCGCAATTCTATGTGTTAAGAGATATTTCAGCGTCAAGAACAAAGAGAGTAGATTAAAATCTATCATAGGAGAAAGATAGAAATTAGCCAAATGTGATAAAAACATTTCCCACTTCACACAAAAATCACAAAATGCAATGTAAGTGTGTAGGCTGGTCTGATTAGTTTTCTGATTAGCTGCAAAGCCATTTCCGAGCCTGCAGAGGAGAGGGTGTTGCGGGCAGGACCCTCCCACATTCGTGGGGGCTTCCTTTGCCCCCGCGAGACTTGGGGGAATCCCCGGGCGTGCCTGCAACCCAGCCCGCCAATTGGCGGGTGGGGGAGGCGTGGCCCAGGCTATTTAGGGCCAGGCACGCCTGGGGACCGCCCTCAATATGCCAGTTATTTTCAGAATCCTTATACGTTAAAACATTCTAGAGGTTGAATAGGAACCTGTTTTTGGACAGAAACCAATTTTCAGGGTACCTGTTGAATTAAAACTAGATGTGACTCTTTAGGAGGGTTAAAATAAACTATCCCAAGTTAATCAGTAAATGCAAACATATAGGAAAAAGAACTCATTAAGGACTCGTGCTCCTGTTTTGGGGGGGGGGAGCAAATAACAAACAGCAATATCGAATCCAGTGTTAGGCAAATCAGAGTGAAGCCACTCTAAAATCACTATTCTGTCAGCAGCATCTGGGGAAAAAATAGTCCTGTAGGTGAAAACTTTGTATTAAGGAAAATCACGTATATGAAGTGACTCCAAAACTCTGCAACTGCTGTAAAGTAAATCCATTAGGAATTTTAAGTTCAGGGAGGAAAGGAGAAAAAACAGTCTGCAACAAGCAATGAAGAATGAGTCTCACTGTCTGAGGTGGAATCAGACCTGTATGCTATGTCTTAATTTTATAAACCACCATAGGGAACTGGAACTGAAAAGTAGCAAGTTCTGCTGTCATTAGATTCAAACCAGCACTGCCCTTAGCGGCATGGCGCAGATTTGTCACAGGAGACTGTGTGTTAAAAGCAACTGTGTTAGAAGAGATAGCTATTGCTTCTAATTTAGCTTCAGTAAAATCCTGACAATCAGCTGGCACAACAGTCTTTATTCTCCCATTTAGACTCAGGCTGGAAGGCCACCTGTCCTGGCATTGCCTGTCTTTAGCAGGATGCACTGAAGGAGACAAAGCTGCTGCTAAGAGGGCAGATTTGTGAATCTCAGTGTCAATATTCTGGCAAGGCTTACTCATTTGAGCAATCTCTATTTCTGGCTTCTGGTATATCGCTTTAAGAGCAGTCTTGCAATCAGCATTTTCATAAGCCAATTGTTTCATTGAAACTTCAGAGGCTTCAAGGTTTGGAATTAAAGTACTGGCTGCTCTTAGCCCATCAAGAATACCATGCAAGCCATTTTCTGTCACACTTCGCCTCAATTGTTTAAAAATTGCGAAGGACAATGATTCATGGGCTCTCTGTTCCTGTGCATTCTGAACAACAGGACAGACTGCTACTAATGGTAAGGTGTCAGCTGTTTTTTCTTCACTGCTTCCTTCTGCCATATTTGGAATAGTCAATTTTTGCACTGTGGTCTGAGCCCCTTGCGGGCATTGGTCCACAGAAGGTGGCATGGAATTTACATTCGACCCAGGCAAATCTTTGGCAAAGGAAGGTGCCAATGGAATTACTTTTGGCATTACCTCAGAGTCCTCAGAGAGAGGCTGCAAATCTAGAGACTGAGATGGAGGAAACAATATTATGGTATTTTTAAAATCAGCTAGGGGTTGCAACAATATGGGAACATTCATAGAGACAGCTGGTGGTTGGAGCAAAGGGTTAGAAAGCTTTCCAACTGCGTCTCTACACAAACGCCAGGTGTGCAAAACTTGTAGAGATGCCTCAGGATGTCTATGGAGTGCATCTCCCAGCTCATTCCATTTCTTAATGTCATAAGTACCCCCCTCTGGAAACCAGGGACACAGTCTAGAAATCTCTAACAACATTTTTTCTACTAAGGGTTCTAAATGCTTATCATGCCCTGCCTGAGCTAGCAGAAATAACAAATTATTCCTATGCTTTTCCTGCACTTGTGAAAGCTTGCTTCCCATGATCTCACCTGAAGGGTAATAGACACGCGTCTTTGGGGCTCGTTCCGAGCGAATGAGATCCTAAGTCCGGGAATCGTTTTGCAGGAGATGATCCACCACGACCGAGGGATAGCAGGTTGCTAGCTCCGAGGGGAGTCCAATCCAGGGGGTTTCCTTTTGCTGAGGTTTCAAACGCTGAGGTTTTTTACAAGCCTCACACATTTCCTTTAGGTAGCCCCACATGGTTCCCGTTTAAGTTTGCCTCACACGGTTTCTTTAGGTGGCCTCACACGGGGCACCACTATGTTGCGCTGGCCTTGGCAACTTGACTGAGCTACCTTGGGCCAGAGGGTTATTCTGAAGATACACTCAGGAAAACACCCGAGGCCATGGACATGGGGAGGGAGACCAGGCTGGAAGGAGCGAAGAGGTGGCATGAAGAAGAAGAACGAGGAGAATGGGGTCTGGAAAGAGGGGTGGGGAGCGATCCCACCCTCAACCACTCAAGGATGGGAAGTGCGTCCCAGGGGAAGCGGGATTCAGGTGGAGGAGGACGTCGGGTTGGGTGGGGGTTGCCAGGAGCAGCACAATGTCCCTCGAACCCCCGGGTTCCACTCTCCAGGCAGGCGCCCAACGTAGCCAGCTGGCAAGGGCTCTTTCTTACTCCAGCCTTGGCGTGCAGATCCTGGGTTCAGCCTGTGGAAATGTTCAGGGATGCAGGAGAGGATATATTGTCTGATAATAGCCTTTTCCAACTTGTGTTAACAAGTTCACAATTTAGCAGAGTAATATTCCCCTTTTTAAACTTGCAGCGGATGCGTTTGCTCAGGCTCGCTAAAGCCTCTATAATAACTGTTCTGGTATTTTCCCCTTATCCCCTCATAAAAGATAAGACACGACACAGTCTTCTATAAAAGTATAAAAAGTTTTACTCACATATCATTCTGTTCACAATAGGATTCCAGAAGGCAGACTTAGCTTAGAAAAGTAACATACACTTGGAAACTGTTCCATAAGGAGACAGTCCCTTTGTCATCTCTTGGCTGGAAGCCAAGAGAGCATCTTTGGCTAAGCAGATGTTGCTTCTTCGATGCATGTAGTCAAAAAGAGAGAGGTGGCTGCCCTGCCCTGTGCTTTTGTCATTACCTGCAGAGGTGAGGCCACACCCACCTCTAGTCACATGCAGAGCAAGTCTGTCCCATCCCAGAAGGAAACAGGAAGTTTACCTGCTGGCTGGACAAACATTCCTCCCCATGTGTAAACATGTTCACTCTAGGAATGTTGTACTTGACTGCTCTTGTGTTTCACATCCCACATACCCCTTCTCAGGCAATACAACATGCACAAAACGTAAATAATTTTATTCAACCACCCAGAGTCCCAGCTTGACACGTAGGTTCTGGAAACTCTCTCTGGCAGGGGCTTTGTCAGGATGTCAGCAGTCATCTCTTCGGTGCTGCAGTAAGTCAGTTCCACAAGTCCATCCTGGATCATCTTGGGTATATAATGGTACTTCACCCCAATATGTTTTGTTCTCACTTGGAACTTCTCACTCTGCATCAGCTTTAGGCAACTTTGATTGTCCTCTAGCAAGCTGACAGGTCCCTTTCTCATCAACCCAAAGTCCTTGATGAGTTGATCGAGTTAGGCAACCTCTCTGCACACTTCTGTTGCTGCAACGTATTCTGATTCCGTGGAAGACAATGCTACACAGCTCTGTTTATAACTACCCCACGCAACAGGTCCACCCCTAAACATAAAAACATGACCACTTGTTGATTTATAGTCAGCATAGTCCCCAGCCCAATCCGCATCAGTATACCCAACCATTTCTGACAGCTGGTAACTTTAATTTACAATTCATAGTGCGCTTCAAATACCGCACCACCCTTTTTACACCTGTCCAATCATGCTCAATGGGAGAATTCACCTTTCTGCTAAGAATCCCCACAGCATTTGCTAAGTCAGGTCTACATATGGTAACTAAATACAAAAGTTTACTAATCGCCGACCTGTATTCACTGTTGTCTGGCAACTGCTTTGAATCCTACTGATTCTTCAAGAAGTCATGGTTGTAGCAACTGGATGTGCGTCTTGCATCTGCATGCATACAATCAGTTTGTGCATCTTTTGCCTCTGACTGAGAAGAAATTAGCCGTCCTCTTCTCTTTCCACTTGGATCCCGAGGTAGTACTGGACATCTCCTAGCTCCTTGACCTCCACCTCTTTGCTAAGGTGTTTTACTATCTGTGCATAGTCTTTTTCACTTGCTGTGGCAATAATCAGGTCATCAACAAATGCTAGAATATATGAGAATTGTCCATTATTTGACTTACTGTACAAGCACTTGTCAGCATCGCCTTGCTTGTACCCAAGTTGCGCCAGCATTTTATGCAACTTTTGGTTCCAGGCTCTAGCAGCCTGCTTAAGTCCGTAAAGTCCCCTTTGCAGCTTGCACACTAAATATGCCTCATGTGGTTTTACAAAACCTTTGGGCTGTTTCATATAAATTTCCTCTGAAATCTGTCTGTGAAGAAAAGTAGTAGCAATTTCAATGTGTTTCACCCTCATTTGCTTGGAGGCTGCAATGCTCAAAAGCATTCTTATGCTGCTGTACCTCACGGTTGGTGCAAAAACCTCATCATAGTCTTCACCAAAATGTTGTGAAAATCCCTGTGCTACAAGTCTAGCTTTGTAGCGTTGCACTTCTTCTGACACCTTCTTAACCTTAAAAGCCCATTTACTGCCAATGGCCTTCTTACCGGGAGGAAGCTCAGTGAGTGTCCTGGTCTTGTTTTGATGCAGTGCATCCATCTCCTCCTGCGTGGCCTTCCTCCAGAGACTGGCTTCAGCAGCTGGCATCTCCTGTATCTCTTCCCATGTGGAAGGTTCCTGTGGAAGTGCTGACCCTGCGTTAATGAATGTTAGAATGATGTCAGAATGAAGTTAAGTGGTTTTAGCAGCAATGTTACAAAGGAGTATGTAAAAATGGTTTGTTAACAGGTGAGAATCCAAAGTTACAATATATTAAGTTAAAGGATTAGGATAAAAACAAAGAGGGAAAGGATTTGCTGAATTAAATAACTGAACTGGAATACAAAAAAGGGAGGTGTGAGGAGGTCAGGGAAACAAGTAAATGAAAGACAAGACATGGAAAGATTGATTAGTTTTTAAGTGTTTTTAAGTGTTTTTATTTTTCTGTATTTTGTATTTTTTTCTTTTTTCCTTTTTCTTATTTTTGTAACCTTTTTTGAAACTTTAATAAATATCATTAAAAAAAAGAAAAGGGAAGTGCTGACCCTGCAAAGTAGGACAGCCGTAATGGTGGGACACCTTTGTTGGTTCTGGATGAGCGTCTGACCTCTGGTTCTGCGACCGCATCAGCTTCCTCATCCTCCTCCAATGCTGGCATGTCCTCATCCAAGTCCTCCTCTTCATCTCTGGTGCCACCAGGGGTCTGGTCCTTTGCGTCTTCTGGTACGTCACCTATAACACTGGAAGGCAGATTAGTACTTTGTGGTGTTTCAAAAGTGAAGTATACAAATTCTTGAGTCCTTTCTGACTTGTTGGAAAAATCCACAACACCATTCTTGGTGTCAGCTTTGCCATGTTCATCAAAATAAACTGCATGGTGCACATTTGTCTTACCAGTTTGTAAGTCCATGATTCTGTATCCTTTGCCTCCAGAAGCGTACCCCACAAGGATACCTGCTTGTGCCTTGGAGTCAAGCTTGTGCCTGTGTTCTTTGGGGACGTGGTAGTAACACAGACTCCCAAACACACGTATGTGCCACAAATTGGAAACTTTCCCATGCCAAAGTTCAAATGGTGTGCGCTCTGCTCCTTTGGTTGGCAATCTGTTCTGCAAATAAATTGCTGTGTTTGCTGCATCTGCCCACAGCGTTTGTGGCAAGGATACATCTCTTAGCATGCATCTTGTCATATCCAAAATGGATTTAAACTTTCTCTCTGCTATGGTGTTCTGCTGTGGTGTGTAGGGAATTGTGGTTAGGTGTGCAATTCCTTCCTTGGCCAGGAGAGCCTGCATTTCACTTGAGCAGTACTCACCTCCATTGTCGCTCATTAACACAGCTGGAGCTCTTTGGAACTTGTTCTTGACCATGGCAATGTAGTCCTGGAACATGTGCACTGTCTCACTCTTTTCTTTGATGAAATATGCAACACAGTACTTTGAAAAATCATCAACAAATATTAGTATGTATGTATTATTTCCCAGTGATGGAGCATTCATCGGTCCACATAAGTCAGTGTGTACAATGTCAAGCACTTTGGTGCTTCTGTGTTCTGTACAACGTGGAAATGATGGTTCTACAGCCTTTTCAGTAATACAGCTTATACACTTTACTGGAGCTCTGTTGCTCTCTGTTACCTGCAAACCTCTTACAAGATCTCTTCTCTGTAGATCCAGAATAACGCTGGTGTCTCTGTGTCCAAGCCTTCTGTGCCATAGGTCCAGGTCTGCCTCATCCTTCTGGCTGGAATGTGCTACTTTTGCAGACTGGTTCTCTGGAAGATCAATCTCTTTTTTAAAAATAATAATAATAATTTTTATTCATTTTTGAACATCAATTTATACAACATTAAACATCCAATCTACATAATCCATTTTTTCCGGAACTTCCCTCACGTTGTCTGTAAATTTTCTGTATTTATATCTTCATCACACATTTCTCATTATTGTATTGCTTTCAAACACCCTTAATTATATCTTATTTTTAAACAATATTTCTAGCATTATTTTCACAGAGCTTCTTGAAAACCAACAAATGTTAATTGTTCATCACAAACATCTTTGATATACTCTGTAAATTTCTTCCAGTCCTCGGACAATCTCTGGTCACGTTGGTTCCTAATTCTCCCCATCAGTTTATCCATTTCTGCGTATTCCATCATTTTCATCCTCCATTCTTCTTTTGTGGGCATTTCTTCCTGTTTCCATTTCTGTGCCATCAAGATTCTGGCTGCTGTTACTGCATACAAAACTAATTTCATATCTTTCTTACTAATTTCATCTCCCAGTATTCCCAGTAAAAACGCTTCTGGTTTTTTAACAAAAAGTATATTTCAACATTTTCTTTAACTCATTATAAATCATCTCCCAGAAGCCTTTTACCTTCTTACATTCCCACCACATATGGTAAAATGTTCCTTCTGTCTCCTGACACTTCCAACATTTATTGCAAACTTTATACATTTTACCCAATTTTACTGGTGTTATATACCATCTATATAACATTTTCATAACATTTTCTTTAGTCGTAGTACATGCTGTAAATTTTAACCCATCCTTCCATAATTTAGTCCACTTCTCGAATTCAATATTATATCCAAAATCTTTGGCCCAACTAATCATAACCGATTTAACCTCTTCATCTATTGTATTCCATATTTTTATATTTTAGATACATTTATTTTTATATTTTATACATTTTAGATAAAATTTTCACTTCACTATTCAAAATTTCTTTTTGAAATCTAGATTCTTCTTCAAAGTAACCCCTCTCTGAAAACTCTTTTTTAAACATTTCGTTTACGTGAAAATAATGCAGCCAATCATTCACATATTCCTTTACTTCTTCATATGGTTTCAATTTCCACTTGTTTCTGTCTTTTTTTAATAATTTCTCATATGTTATCCATCTTCCAGTCATATTAATCTTTTTAACACTCATAACCTCTAATGGTGATAGCCAGTGTGGAGTCTTTGGCTCCAATAAATTTTTATACCTGCTCCAAACTCCCATCAAAGATCCTCTGAAGATGTGGTTTTCATTTTTTATATATATAATCATATTTATTAGGATTTCCAATAATAACAGAATAAGAAAGATAGAAAAGATAAAGAAAAGAAAGAAAAAGAAAGACAAATTTGAATCCTTATTTTCATAACCTTCTTTCTAGGACTCCCTCCTTCCCCTCCCGACTGTATTCCCCTTTCCCTAAGTTGGTTCCACAAGCTCTCATTCCCAATTTAAAAACCTAATATGTTTAACCCATTAGCCAATTTAAATTTATACAATCTTACCATCACTCCTCATCTTTAACAGAAATAGAAAAAAGATTTTCCCCCCAAGATCTGCCCCAATTTCCTTCCCCGAATTCCCCCCTTTTTAAAAAAAACATGTTAGATCAAAATACCAAAGTTATATAAAGAAATAGAAGATAAAAGATATAAGAAGATTCAAAAAGTTGGTTACATAGCCTTTGGATTCCAAGATTCCCCCTCCCTTCCCCGGTTTGAATTCCCCATGTCCATCAGTCTGTATGTTATTGGCCTGGAGGTCTCAAATCCACAGCCAAATTTTTCTCATTCCACCTTGCCGGTTTTCTTTAAATTTGTTTGTTTTAATGATGTTTAACTTCAAAAATCCAGTCTAATAGAGGCCTTTAGTTTCCTTGGTCTTTGTTGTTCCTCCCATTGTTCTTTCCGTGTCGTAGTTGGTCCTTTGTTCTTTTTATTCCTTACTTTCTCAGGTCTCTTGTCTTGTTCAGCTGCTAAAACGTTCTTATTCCGAGATCTAGTATCTCTACAGAGGTTTGTTATTCAGGAACAAAAACTTACGTCCAGTTCCTTCCTTTCTTCAATAGAAAATTCTATTGTCTCCTTTTAATGTAAACACCTCTGTAGACAAAATAGTATTTCAGTTTTGCAGCTTTCCCAGAAGATAAGACCTGTGCACATCCCAGAGTAGTTTTCCACATACGACCACTTGTAATGTCCCGAAACCCCTCTAGGGGGATTGCAGTAACTTTGAAACCTCTAATCCAAAAGTCAAATTGTTGTTTCTTTTTCCCCCGACAGTTTGTATCCATATTATATCAAATTGTAACAGAATTAACCAGCAAAATACTTGTAGCAAAGTCCTCTTTATATTCTCAAGATTTGACAGCTACTTTGACAGCTGTCAAATTCTCCGTCTCTCTTCACCAGGTTCTACGAATCGCCTCGGTTCCCAGGGGGGGGGGTTGCCTTTTCCCTCTAACCCTCCACTTTTCTCCTCCAGCACAATTCTTGTAATTTCCCATCGTGGAATTAATAATTTTTATCAGCAGTAAACTTCTGAATCGATCTTGGTTACCCAGTCCTTGTTTTAGCATGTTTACAATCAGGGGGGGACTGACTTCCTTTTTAGATCACCCCCGCTCGTGCCGAATCCGAAAAAAATTTCTTTTTTTCTCCTTTTATACCC
Source organism: Podarcis bocagei (assembly GCF_964188305.1). Taxonomy (NCBI): domain Eukaryota; kingdom Metazoa; phylum Chordata; class Lepidosauria; order Squamata; family Lacertidae; genus Podarcis; species Podarcis bocagei. Next base: position 3,483,076 of record NC_138131.1, on the reverse strand, counting down.
GGTTACCCAATTACTCACGGGTTGTTGTTAAAAGTCCGAATTTCCAATGGAAGAAGCCAGCGCTCTCCGTCGAATGGCATGCGGCTGCGCTTGGCAGGGGAAGCGGAGGACTCACAGCACCACGCCACTCCCCGGCACCCGATCGGAAGCCTTTAAAAAGGCTCCTTCACGAGTCGGGAGGGCGCTAGCGGTGCCAGCCGAGTCACCATGTCCACGGGCTCCGTGCCCGTGGTTTTTAAGGGTCCCCGTGTCGCCGACGCGGTAGGACCCAGCCCCTGCCGAGCAGACTCCCTCCGGAGCTCGGAGGGAGTCCGCCATTCGGCGATGGCGCCAACCCGGAAGTCCCCCTGAAGATGTGGTTTTCAAACCCTTTATGTATTCTTTTTTTATCATACCATAAATACGGGTGCCAACCAAACCTATTATCATAACCTTCCAAGTAAAACAATTCATTATTTTCTAACTTCATCCATTCTTTTAACCAGCAAAGACAAGACGCTTCATAATATAATCTCAGGTCTGGCAGGGCGAAACCTCCTCTTTCTCTTGCATCAGTTAATAACTTAAATTTAATTCTCGGTTTCTTGCCCTGCCAGATATATCTGTTGGGATACTGCCAGGGAGATAAAGTCCATCATGGCCCCAAGCCGTGTGTCGGACGTCCAACGATCTCCCGTAGTCACGCAGATTCAGCAATTAGTGACATGAGTTTCTTCTAGAAATACCTTGCCACATTCCAGGGCTCATGCACGCTCTATCGGCAGATAATGCACAGCAAAAGTCACACTCAGGAGAGCATGATTAACAAGCTTTATTCAGCGTTGATCAGAACAAAGAAAGACATGACTGTTCTGCGTCAGTGTCTACGACAGAGAGAGAAACGAAAGCAATAGCAAATTAAACATCCTGTGAACAGGAAATACGCAGGCTGTGACACAAACATCCTGCTCCCTTTTAAGGTGGAATGGAAATATCCTAACATCCTCCCCCTTTCCGTGTAACCTGTAGCACCTGTGGTTCAACCCAATTGCAACTTCTGTACATAACCCTTAAGTTGTTCTCTGTTAACAACCTTAGACAACAGATCAGCAGGAATTTCATTTCCTGCCATGTAGGACACCTGAATGAGTCCTTTCTGAATACACTCTCTTGCACGATGTAGCTTAATCTGCAAGTACTTGGTCCTTTGCTTGCAACTCTCTGAGTTCAGCAAAGCCAAACACGATCTATTGTCTTGATACACTTGTACAGGACATTTCACAGACACTCTGATGTCCTTAAACAGTTGCATCAACCATTCACAATCCATGAGTGAAAATGACAGAGCATTGAGTTCTGCTTCACAGGAACTTAGGCTCACTGTTGTCTGCTTCTTGCACAACCAGTCAAACAGGCAGTGGTTGTACATGTAGCATACTCCAGAAGTGCTCGTACCATCCGTGGTGTCACTTCCAAAACTTGCATCTGCAAAGATTTCAAGACCTCCAGTCTTCTGACGGTGAACCTCAGCCTGTAGTGCATAGTCCCTTTCAAATAGCGGGCTATGCGCTTCAGAGCTTTCCAATCCTGAACAGTAGGATTGTTGGCATGTCTGCTAAGCAGGTTAGTGCTTACAGCTATGTCAGGTCTTGAGCATCTAGCAGTGAAATTCAACTTGCCTAGAATGCATCTGTACAGCGTTGTGTCAGAAAACGCTTCAGCAGTACTGTCTACCTGGTAACCTGTCACCATTGGTGTGTCTGCGGGTTTGCATCAACCAAATTCAACCTGGTTAATACATCAGCAATTTTCTGTGTTTGGTGTACCAGAAAATTACCTGCTTGGTCCCTCTCCACCTGCAGAGAAAGATAGTTGGATACCTCACCAAGATCCTTCGTGTCAAAGTGCTCCTTCAGCTGAGCTAGGGTGCTTTGGTAGAAAGCCTGATCCTTCCAAAACATCAGAAGATCATCAACAAAACATAAACAATACAGTTTGTTTTGCCCCTCCTCCTTGACAAACACACTCGGATCAGCTTTACCTTGGTGAAAACCTAGAGAAAGCAATGTCTCAGTGAGCTTTGTGTTCCAACACCTGGCACTCTGCTTGAGACCATATAAAGATTTCCGCAGTTTACAGACCATTCCCTTCTGTATCTGCATCCAGTCAGGTGGAAGCATAAACAGCTCCTCATTCAAAATCCCGTACAAAAAGAAAGGAAGGTTAAAATTAGAACACCCGAAGATAACCAAAAGTTCCTTCACGATCACGGAGAAGATCCCCAAAAAGGAGCAGATTGGCTTCCTTCTTTACCAACACCAATACTGCCTGGAGGCGGGTTAACGCCTGCACCCTCGGGATCTGAGCAAAAGGAAGGCACCTCATCTTAAGAACATCTAAATCAGAACAGGATGTCTCTGCAGCTACTTAGTTGGAATATAAATGGCGGGAATTCCCCGGAAAAAAGAAGGAGGATATTTCATATCCTAAAAAAAGAACAATTGGATGTAATATGCCTTCAAGAAACACATGTGACCAGGCTCCACAGGAAAGTATTAATTAACAAAAGACTTGGCCAAGAATTTATCTCATCAGACAAAGTTAAAAAAAGAGGCGTTGTAATTTATGCAAAGGAGAACCTGTCACCAAAATTTCTATTTAAAGATGATCATGGAAGAATTCTCGCAATTGAAATTCAAACACAAGGGGAGAAGATTTTGATATTAGGAATTTATGCGCCAAATGATGGAAAATCAGAATTCTACAAGAAGCTGCATGAGACAATGATGGACTATTTGGACTATTCTAACATTATTGTGATGGGAGATATGAATGGGGTGGTGTCAACAAATATGGACAAATCCCAAAATCAAAACTTAACAACAGACGGCAGACTTCCTAAAACATTTTTTTGAAATGACAGACAATATGGACTTGATTGACATTTGGAGGACAAGGAACCCCTTGGGCAAAGAAGGAACCTTCTTGTCTGAGGCCCATCTGTCATGGACACGAATTGACCAAATTTGGATATCTAGAGGGCTGGCACCGAAAACAAGAAAAGTGGAAATCTGCCCAAAAACCTGCTCCGACCATAATGCCTTGAAAATGGAATTGAGACTTATCCCAACTGGATCCTTCAGATGGAGGATGAATGACACCTTGTTAAGAGATCAAGAGATTGTTAAGAAGGCCCAAAAAACGCTAAAGGACTATTTTGAAATAAATTTGAACACTACGGTGGAGAAAAGAACAATCTGGGACGCAAGTAAAGCTGTAATGAGAGGGTTTCTGATACAACAGAACACAATAAAGAGAAAATTTTGGAACGGAAAAAAGGAAAAAATCTTAGAGAAAATAAGTGAAGGAGAGAAAAAGCTGAGAACTAAACCAAAGTCAAAAGAGGTGCTAAGAGAGATCAAATTCCATCAAGCACAATATTCGAAATTGATTAATCAAGAGATTGAATGGAAAATTAAACAAATGAAGCAGAGATCGTTTGAATCAGCAAATAAATGTGGAAAGTTGTTAGCTTGGCAGTTGAAAAAAAGACAAAAGTTAAATACGGTTACAAATTTGGAGATTCAAGGAAAAATAGTTCAGAAACCAGAAGAAATAAGAAAGTGCTTCCACAGATACTTTAAAGATCTTTATGCACAGGGGCCTCAGAAAGAATCGGAAATAGACCAATTTTTGAGGACAAATGGACTATCTAAAATAAGTCAAGACAAAAGATCAATTCTCAACAGCAAAATAACTCAACAGGAAATTGAAGGTGCCATTCAAAATATGCAACTTGGCAAATCTCCAGGCCCGGATGGACTCACCTCCAAATATTATAAGACTTTGAAGGACTTTTTGATACAACCTTTGTTGGAGGTTTGTAACCAAATTATGGAGGGGAGGAGGGCACCGGAAACGTGGAAAGAAGCATTCATCACATTGATACCTAAGTCAGAAAGGGAAAAGACTCAGCTTAAGAACTACCGTCCCATCTCACTCCTGAATGTGGATTACAAAATATTTGCAGACATTTTAGCGAATAGACTTAAAAAAGTATTAAATGAAGTAATTCACAAGGACCAAGCAGGCTTTCTCCCTGGTAGACATATGTCTGACAACACTAGGAACATTATTGATATTTTGGAGCTGCTGCGAATCAGGAACACAAGGGCGGCCTTAATCTTTATTGATGCGGAGAAAGCATTTGACAACATTTCTTGGATGTTTATGAAGAAAAACTTGAAAGGGATGGGAGTGGGACGGGGGTTTGAAAATGGATTAGAAGCAATCTATTCAGAACAAAAAGCCAAACTGATAGTGAACAATGTGGTGTCGGAGGAACTCCAAATTGAAAAAGGGACACGACAGGGGTGCCCTCTATCCCCTCTGTTATTTATTTCTGTTCTGGAGGTATTGCTGAACATGATCAGGGAGGACCAGTTGGTGCAGGGTATAGTGGTCGGAGCGAAACAATACAAACTGAAAGCTTTTGCAGATGACCTAGTCTTGACAGTACAGGAGCCAGAATCTAGCACAAAAAGAGTTCTTGAACTTATCTTGGAGTTTGGTCGGGTGGCGGGATTCAAGCTAAACAAACAAAAAACTAAGGTTTTGGTCAAAAATTTGACACCTACAGAGATAGAGGGGTACCAGAAAGACACAGAGCTAAGTGTGGTTAAAAAAGTGAAATACCTGGGGGTATCTTTGTCCACCAAAAACTTAAACCTATTCAAAGATAACTATGAAAAATGTTGGTTGGAAATTAAAAAAGACTTGGATATTTGGTCAAGATTGAAACTTACCTTGTCAGGCCGAATTGCAGCTATAAAGATGTGTGTCTTGCCAAAAATGCTATTTTTATTTCAAACCCTTCAGGTCGTGGACAGAATGGAATGTTTTGGAAAATGGCAGAAGGATATCTCTAGGTTTGTCTGGCAGGGCAAAAAGCCCCGAATAAAATTTAAAATACTAACTGACTCAAAAGAAAGAGGGGGGTTTGCCCTGCCGGATTTAAGGTTGTACTACGAAGCTGCAGCCTTCTGCTGGTTGAAGGACTGGTTTTTGTTGGAAAACACCGATGTCCTAGATCTGGAAGGGTTTGACAATGCTTACGGTTGGCATGCATACTTGTGGTATGACAAGGCGAAGGTTCACAAACTGTTTAAAAACCATATTGTCAGAAAATCAATTTTTGCCGTCTGGATGAAGTATAAGGATTTATTAGAAAGTAAGACCCCGAGGTGGTTATCACCAGTGGAAGCCAAGATCTCTAAAAAAAGGCCCAATATGGAGGCCTACTGGCCAAAATATTGGGAATTAATTGAAAGAGTCGGAGACAATTGGAAGCTCCAAAGCCAGGACAAATTAAAAAGTAAGGTGCGAGATTGGTTACATTATGCTCAAATTCAAGAGGTATTTAAAATGGATAAAAAAGTGGGTTTCCAGACGGAGAAATCGAAACTGGAGACGGAGTTACTAGAACCAAAGACTAAGGTACTTTCGAGAATGTATGACTTGTTGCTTAAATGGAACACACAGGATGAGACAGTTAAATCTGCTATGATAAAATGGGCACAGGATGTAGGACATAACATTATGTCTGAGGACTGGGAAAGGTTATGGAACACCGGTATGAAATTCACGGCATGTAGTGCCTTGAAAGAGAACATTATGAAAATGGTATACCGGTGGTACATGACCCCAGTCAAGTTGGCTAAAATATATCACCTGTCTGATAATAAGTGTTGGAAATGTAAGGAGGCAGAAGGGACATTCTTTCATCTCTGGTGGACCTGCCCGAAAGTAAAGGCCTTCTGGGAAACGATATATAATGAGTTGAAAAAGGTATTTAAATATACCTTTCCCAAGAAACCAGAGGCCTTTCTCCTGGGCATGGTGGACCGGAAGGTGCCAAAGAAGGATAGAACTTTGTTTATGTATGCAACCACAGCAGCAAGGATTCTTATTGCAAAGTTCTGGAAGACACCAGATTTACCCACACTGGAGGACTGGCAGACGCAGCTGATGGACTACATGGAGTTGGCAGAAATGACTGGCAGAATCCGAGATCTGAGCGAAGAAACAATGGAGGAGGACTGGAAAAAATTTAAGGACTATTTGCAAAAATATTATAAGTTGTTTGAATGTTAAGATTGTGCACGATTAAGAAACGTTATGCTTCTGCAATCTACTTAAGTAAGTGATAAAGTAAGTTATGACGAAAAAACGAGATAAATTAGAAACAAAAATATTATGTTTATTAAAAGTGTCAAAATTAAATTACAAACTTCTGAAATTGGCAACATAATAAATTCAAAGGTACAATAAGATGTGAAACAAGATAACAAATTGCTGAATTGGTTAGAATAATGAATGCAATGTTGGGAGGATGTGAGGAGGTCCAAAAGAAAGTGAGTTGTTGAAGGACGTTCTGAAAGATATTTAACTTTTTCTTCTTTTTCTATTTTTCTTCATATATAAAAAATGTTTCTTGCATGTTGCTATGTAAATTATTCTGGTAACCTATGGAAAGAAACGCAATAAAAAAATTTTTTTAAAAAAAACAAAATCCCGTACAAAAAAGCTGTATTAATGTCATGGTGGGAAACATGCAGTTTCTTCTCCGCAGCAATCTTGAGCATCAGCTGAATGCTCTCATATTTGACTGTGGGAGAGTAGGTCTCGTGGTAATCCTGTCCTGGTACCTGTGAAAAACCTCTGGCAACCAATCTGGCTTTGTGTCTGACTACCTTGCCATTCTGGTCTGTCTTGGCCTTGAAGACCCATTTGCTGCCAACCAGTCTCATCCCTGGGACTCCTGAACCTCTTTGAAGCTTGAAGGTTCCCACACCTTCTCTGAGCTACTAAGAACAGCAGTTGCTGTCTTAGCAAACTCATCAGCAAATCTCTTTGGAGGTCTGCCCTTCGTGGCCCTCTCAGATCTGCGAACTAGACGCAAGTCTTCTTGACTCATCTCCTCTTTCTTAGGAGAAAAATGACCAATGGTGAACAGTGGTTCTTCCAGTTCATTGTCAGACGTATCAGATGGTCTGACTGAGGCCTTCGCGCTCTTGTAGTCTGCTGTGTCATCACTGTCACTGACACCAGCAGCAGCGCCACCCACTGAACTGGAATCCGAACTCTGATCATCATCATCATCCTTAGCAGCTTCCTCAGCTTTAGCTGCTTCCTTGACATCACCTTCATCCTCCTCTGGGTAACTCTGGGAAATTCCCACATTTTCCCCCCACTTAGGATTGTACTCAACACTCCTTGTGAACTTAATGGACTTAGAGTCAGTCATCCATACCCTGTATGCACCTTTTTCGTACCCCATGAACAAACCATGTGCCCCACGCTTCCCAAGCTTGTTGCTTTGTGGGGTGTGTACCCACATGTCAGAACCAAAGATTCTCATGTGCTTGATGTTGGGTTTCTTACCAAACATCTTCTCATAGGGGGTACAACCAATAGGTGATGACAATCTGCGATTAAAAGTGTAAGCAAAATTCGAGAGAGCCTCCCCCCAAAACTTATCAGGGAGATTGGCATCATGCAACAAGGTTTTCATTCCTTGCAGCAACGTTTGATTTGCTCGCTCCGCAAGCCCATTCATCCATGGCGATCTAGGCATTGACAAGTCATGTTGGATTCCCTTTTCAGTCAGGAAAGCTTCAAAGTGCTGAGAAGTGAACTCCCCACCCCGTTCAGTAAACATACAGCCAATACGTTTACCATGAACATTCTCCAACCAAACACAGAATGCCTTGAACTTCGGAAACGCTTGCGATTTCTGCTCGAGCATAAACACATGAATGTACCTGGAAAACGAATCAATTAGAACCATGAAGTACCTTGCTCCTCCCAGAGAGGGCACAAGTGGACCTACCAGGTCTGCATGGTAGGGTTTGGAAGCCTGCCTGCTAGACTCCTTGCCTTTTGGAGCAACCTTCACCTTGTTCTCTTGATATTATTCTTTGCCATTCTTTAAATATTGTCACTCCTTTTATTATTGGAATTGTTTGAAATAAAAATAGCATTTTCGGTAGCACATTCATCTTTATCGTTGCAATCCTTCCCCAAAATGATAATTTCATTCTTCACTACACCTCCATATCCTTTTTAACCTTATTCCATACTGGTATATAATTATCATGAAATAAATCAATACCTCTGGTGGATAATGTAATCCCTAAATATTTAACTTTCTTCACCATTTCTATCCCTGATTGTTGCTGTAATCTTTCAGTTACATCTTGTTCAATATTTTTCGTAATTATTTTGGTTTTCTTTCTGTTTAATTTAAAGCCAGCCACATCTCCAAATTGTTCTACCACTTCCAACACTTCTTCTACACTCTTCGTAGGATCCTCAATTGTAATAACTAAGTCATCCGCAAAAGCTTTAACTTTGTACTGATTTTGTCCTACTGACACTCCTTTAATGTTCACATTATTCCTTATAGATCTTAAGAAGACCTCCAGTACCGAAATGAATAACAGCGGTGACAGTGGACACCCCTGCCTTGTACCTTTAGTTATAGCAATTTTCTCTGTTAAAACATTATTAACAATTAATCTTGCTCTTTGTTCCGAGTAGATTGATTTTATACCTGTCAGGGATCTGACATCAGAGCCAGAGGTGGAGGGAAGGCTCCCAAGTGATGCTGGAGAGGGACCCAGCAGGAAGAGAGGCAGCTCATCAGCTGGGGAAGGAAATCAGCGCAACACCAGGGATAAAGGGGGGCAGATGGGGGAATCGGCGAGAGGGCTCCAGGACTCCTCGCCGGACACCAACGAGGAGAGCACGGGTCCTCCGCTATCCACACCCTCCCTGCGCAGAAGACTTCCGCGCAGGGAGAGTAGGAGGAGACTTGGCGTCAAACAGCTTTTATGCTGGAAAAGGTTTAAGAAACACCCACTGACGGATTCTGCTAGAGACTGAGGCAGCCACGAAGTGAAGGGCTGCCCAGACTGAAAGGTTTAGCAAGGCAACATAGCCAGGAGTGGCGGCAACTTACGCACGAGCAACCCCTATATTCATTACAGCAATCCGTCAGTCTCTGACGTTGCTTGTGACAGGCAGGCAGCATCATGAGCCAAACCGGAGAAGCCGGCGCTACGGAGGGAGCAGCTGGAGTGCAAAATCTGGTGGAGAGGAACCGAGATTTGGAACAGCATGTGGCTCTTCTGACGGTGCGTCTGGAAGAAAGGCGGGCTCACGATGCACAGGTCAGACACCCCCCCCGTAGCAAGGAAAGTACCGGGACTAGTACACAAGTTTGGGGGGAAGCCCCAGGACTACAACGCGTTCCGAACGGAAATAGAGTACGCTTTGGAACTGCAGCATAAGGATTTTGCGGACGATGGGGAGAGGGTGGCCTATATTGTCGGACATCTGCAGGATGGGGCCAGGGAATGGATCAGGCCCCTAATGGCAACGCAGAATGCCGCCTTGAAAGACCTGAGGAAATTCTTCCAGGCGATGGATGCGATGTATTCCAGTGATGTACAGCAAAATGTGACTTGGTGGGAACTGATGGGCTGTAAACAGGGGAACCAGTCAGAGACTACTGGTCACGCTTTCCAATGTTAGTCCACTGGCTCGGGTCGGAATTGGACTCTGAACCCATTCAGATGTTGTTCGAGGAGGGGTTGTCCCCAATGGTGAAGGACGAGCTTTCCCGTGCACCCCGCCCGCAGTCGATGGATCAGCTGACCAAGGCTGCGCTTGCGATTGGAGTGAGGCAGGAAGCGTGGGCTCAGGAGAAGCGCGAAGGGAGAGGGGAACATTACCATGACTACCGCATTCCTGAAATACCAAGGCAGCCTTCCCCGCCGGCGGAGCCAATGGAAATAGATGGCGCGCGCGCGGGGGAGGTTTCAAACTCCAGTGAAGGTCGCAAGAGGGAAGGAAAGGATTGGAAAACCACCAAGAAGTTTTTCCTCTGCCAGCGGCCAGGACATTTTGCCAGGGTCTGCCCTCAAAGAAAGGCCTGGCAAGGGATGGTGGGAGCTGCAGGAGGTGAGGAGGAGGTGGAAAAGGGGCAGGAGCAAAGAAACGCCAACGCTTGGCTGCCACTCAGCGGGCACAGCAGCCAGGCCAGCGACCAATAGAAGTGCCCCAACCAGACCCCCCCAGGGCGGCTATAGCCATAAAAGTGGTGCTAGAACTCCAGAATGGGCACCCAGTCAAGGTGAAGGGGCTGTTGGATTCAGGCAGTTCCTGCAATTTCTTCAGCAAGGACTTCGCACTAGAGCACCAGCTCCACCTGCTGCCCCTGGATTTTCCCTTGCAAGTGACCACCATTGATGGCATGGAGCTTCTGGGAGGGGAAGTGACGCACCAGACCCCACCAATGAGAATGAGGGTTTCCGGGCACACGGAGACTATCGCCTTTCACGTAGCCTCACTGGCAGGACCCCCAATAATATTAGGGATGAGCTGGCTAGCAGTGGTGGCATGGCATCAGAGAACGGTCACCTTTGGGTCAGCTTACTGCTTGGAACACTGTCTGGGGGGGGGACCCCAAGAATGACCGTGGCCAGGGTGGCTGGGATAGCTGTGGAGCCGAGAGGGGAGGTGCCACCACAATATGCTGACCTGCAGGAGGTCTTCAGCGAGAAGGAGGCGGATAGACTACCCCCCCATAGGCCCTTTGACTGCCAAATCAACTTGCTCCCAGGGGCGCAGCTGCCGGTGGGTAAACTGTATGCCATGTCGGACAGGGAGATGAAGGAGTTGTGGGAATTTATTGACAAGAACCTGAAAAGAGGTTTCATAAGAGAATCAAAGGCGGTGGGGGGCAGTCCGGTGTTCTTTGTGGACAAAAAAGACACTAATCAACCCAGGCTCGTTGTGGACTACAGGGCCATCAATTTGGTCTCGGAACCCGTGACCTTCCCAATGCCCAGGATTGACGACATTTTAACACGGGTGAGGCAGGGGAAATTTTTTACCAAGCTAGACCTCAGGGGAGCATACAACTTGATTAGGATGAGGGAGGGGGACGAATGGAAGACCACAATGTTCACACCCCTGGGGGCCTTTGAGTACCTAGTTATGCCTTTTGGATTACAGTCGGGCTCCACCTGTTTTCAAGCTTTCATGCACCACGTGTTCGGGTCCCTGCTGTACAAGAACTGCGTAGCCTTCTTGGACGACGTCTTAATCTATTCAGACAATGAGGAGCAACATGTCAGAGACGTCGGGGAAGTGCTAAAGAGACTGCAGAAGCACCAGTTGTGGGTCAAGCTGGAAAAATGTCAGTTTCATGCCAGAGAAGTCGAGTTTCTGGGGTACAAGTTGTCAGACAAAGGCCTAGCGATGGACCCAAGCAAGGTGTAGGCAGTGCTGGAATGGAAGGCCCCCAAAACCCGGAAGGACGTGCAGAGGTTCCTAGGGTTCAGCAACTTCTACAGGAAGTTCATCAAGAACTTCGCCCACTTGACAGCGCCCATCACGGATTGTCTCAGTAGCAAAAGGAAGTTCGTCTGGACAGAGGGGGCCCAGCAATCCTTTGAAAGACTGAAGAAGGCATTCACTTCGGAAAAGCAGCTCCTGCACGTTGATCTGGAGAAACCCATGAGGCTAGAGACCGACGCGTCCGACAGAGCCATTGGGGCGGTTCTTTTGCAGCCAGGGAGGAGCAAGCAGGAATGGAAACCGTGTGCCTTTTTCTTGAGAAAGCTGAGCAAGTCGGAGCAAAACTATACTGTGTATGACCGCGAACTGCTTGCGATCTATGCGGCGTTTTGTCGATGGTGACATCTGCTAATAGGGGCACAGCACAAGATCCAGGTTTGTACAGATCACAAGAACTTGGAATACTGGAGGACCGCACGAGTACTCAACCAGAGACAGATTCGATGGGCACAGGAGTTCTCCAAGTTTTCCTTCAAAATCCGATACGTGCCAGGAGAGGAAAACGTAAGAACAGATGCTCTCTCCCGGAAGCCGGAGTACATGGCCGGGCTTACTAGAAATGACGTGTTCGCACAAACTAAAATCCGGGAACTCCGAGACGGAAGAGAAAACCATCAGTCCATCAGTCTTAATCTGCTTTCAGCCTGGAGATATCACGTCCGAGGCTCTCAATTCTCTCTCAGTTCCTCTCTGACAGTTTTTTTGATAGTCCTTAGTATTAGACGCCAAATCTCGGAGACGCTCTGGCCCGATAGGGACAATGTTTCTTCCAGCCAGACCTCCATACTTAAAAGTGGAGCCCAAATCTTGTTTCTTATTCCTTTCAAGTCCAAATGTCCCCAAAGCTCCAACTTTCACCTTAATCAAATTTGTAATCCACATAAGGAGAACTCTCCATTCTTCAATCTCGAGCTCAGACCAGATTTTCATCATCAAGTTCTTATTTTCCTTTGTAACCATCATGTCAGGCCTCTGGCTCTCCTTTGTCGTCTGCAACATTACATCTCCTCCTTCTTTTCCTCAGAAACAACATGTGTCTCTTTCTCCGCACGCTCAAGATTCTCAAATTTCTCCTCTTGTCCAGCTGCATAAACTTCCTGGATCAAGTCCTTATCGAATTCAGTGAATTTGTTTACTGTTAAGTCCAGAGTTGCAACGTTGGTAGCCAAAACATCAATTAGGCCTTGTAATTTTCCCAAGAGAAAGAACACTCTGTCCAATTTAGCTTGAATTTTTCCTCCTTCAGCCATTCTTGTAATGTCCCAAAACCCCCTTGTCAGGGGCTCAGGAGCAGAGGAACAGGGGAGGAAGGAAATGGAGAGCAAAGGGGAAGAATCTGAGGGCAGCGTAGGTGAGTATGACAGTGACCCGAGAGATTCCATGAGCTTCTCCAGCGGATCGGAAGATTCCCAGAAGGAGGCGCCGATGGTCAGGGCAAGGGGGGTCCCAGGGGGGACGCACCAGAAACAAGGGGCCAGCGGGGACTCCCAAAGCAGCAGCGGGAGATCAGGACCAGCTTCCCCACCAGAGCGTAGTGGGGGGGAAGAGTCCCATGTGTCAGGGTCAGCGTCTCCTCCAGCAGGGAGAGAAGATGAGTCAGGGATGACCACGCCTCTATCGGAGAGTGGGGGAACGGAGGGGAGGTCAGGTCCAGCTAGCCCCCTCAAAGGGGGAAGCAGTGACAGGAGCAGTGTAACGGTCAGGAGGAAGGTTGCCGGCTGGGCGCGCGCGCCAAGTTCGAATGTACAGGCGTGTGGGACAACAGAAAACCCGGATTGGGAACCAGGTCCTAAAAGCCCGCCGGAGGCAGGGGGAAGATTCAGGGGACTCAGCGTCAGAAGAGTCTAGGAAGGGCAAGACCCCAGCTGACGGGCGGAACCAGAGGAGGAAAAAGCAAAGGAAGAGGTGGAGCAAGGCCAGAGTCTTAAACTGGTGTCTGGGGGGAGGAGATTCAGACGGAGCTTCAGCGGTCTAGAGTTTCAGACGTAGAGCTGCGCGCTGCGGCTGTGAAAGCAAAACTGAACTTCAATAAAGACTTTTGTATATAACAACGAACCGGCGTTGGTCCTTTGTGAGCTGGGACCTCAGGCAGCTCTGACACCCCTCTAGAAGGATTTTGGTTACTTAGTATCCTTCCAGTTCAAATCCAAAAATCAAGTTAGTTTGTATCAGTTTTTCCTTATTTTCAACAAAATATAGCCAAATTGTAACAAATATAACCAGCAGAGAAAGTATAAAACAAAGTTCTCTTTCCCCATCTTGACAGCTAATTTGACAGCTGTCAAGCTCTTCAATATCTCTTCAGCAGGCTCTCTTGCGGATCACTCCCGGGTCCGGGGGGATGGCACTTCAGCTCCCAAAATTAGCTCTTATCCTCCAGTAAGATTACTTAAACTGCCAAATTGTGAAATTAATGTCTTTACCCAATAAAAATGATAAAGTCCTCTCGACCTTAGTTAGCTGGTCCTTGCTTTAGATTATGTATAAGACGGGGAGACGGACTTCCTATTTGCGCCTTCCCCGATCGTGCCTAATTCAAAAAAAAAAATAAAAATCTTTACAAGTCCAATTTCCGTACTACTCACGGGTTGCTGCTTTAGAGTCCAATTGTTCATAAGAAGAAGTCAGCGCTCTCCGACCATGGCATGCGGCTTCACTCTGCAGGAGAAGCAGTCGACTCTCAGCACCGCGCCACTCACCCCGTCCCCCGTTCTGAAGACTTTAAAAAGGCTCCTTCACGGGTCGGGGGGGCGCAAATGGTGCCCGCCGAGTCACCAGGTTCACAGGCTTCCCCGCCTGTGATTTTTAAGGGTCCCCGCGTCGCCGCAGCGGCAAGACCCAACTCCTGCGGAGCCGATTCCCTCCGGAGCTCGGAGGGAATCCGCCATTGGTCGATCGCGCTAACCCGGAAGTCCCCACTTTTCAATTCTTTTATAGCCATATAGATTTCCTCTGTTTCAATCAGTTCATTCACTTTGTGTCTGTTACTTTCAGTTATTTTCTGCACCTCCTTCTTCTTTAAATACTCTTCTATTTTCTTTTTATTACATCTCTCCTTTTTCTTATATAAGTCCCTGTAGAAATCCACAAATCTTTCTTTTGGATTAACAATCTCCTGGTCTTCTATTTTGATCTTATTTATCATGTTTTGTTCCTTCCTTTTCTTAATTTGCCATGCTAACCATTTTCCTGATTTATTTGCCCATTCAAAATTCTTTTGTTTCATTCTTTTTATATTCCATTCCACTTCTTTATTAATCATCATTGTGAATTGTGTTTGAAGCATTTTTATACTCTGTTTCACCCTTACATCCCCGGGTCTAGTAATCAATTTTCGTTCATTTTCCATAATTTGTTTCAGGACTTCTTTTTTTCCTTTTTCTCTCATTCTATTTTTAATAGCATTTTGTTGTATAAAGAAGCCTCTCATTACTGCTTTCCTAGCATCCCAGACTGTACTCATCTTAGTTCCTTTATTTACATTATTTACAAAATAGTCGGTTAGACATTTATGAGCTTTTCCCACTATTTTCTGATCATTAAAAAGATTCTCATTTATTCTCCACTGGAAGGATTTCTCCTCATAACCCTTTAATATACCTTTAATCGGATTGTGGTCTGATAAAACTCTTGGTTGGATCTCTACTTTTGTGAACCTCAGAGATAATTCATTAGATATCCACATCTGATCAATTCGCGACAATGATTGGTTTGCTTCCGAATGATAAGTAAATTGTTTTTCTAATGGGTGTTTCAACCTCCAAATGTCAATCAAATTACAATTTTCTACCATATCAAAAAAAGTCTTTGGTAATTTCCCCTCTTTTGTTCTGCTTTTCGCCTGCAGTCTATCCATTTCCATTGAAACCACCCCATTCATATCCCCCATTATTATTATTTTTTGATCCATGTATTCAAACAGTTTTTCTTCCAAACCTTTAAAGAATTCTGTTTTATTTCTATTCAGTGCATATACTCCAATAATTATCAGTTTTTCTCCTTGCCAATTAATTTGTACAGCAATTGATCTTCCTTCCTCATCTTTAAATAATTGTTCTGCTTCAATTTTATTCTTAATATACAATACCACTCCCCTCTTTTTACTTTTATCTGATGAGATAAATTCATTTCCCAGTTTCTTGTTAATTAAAATTTTCCTGTGAGTTTTTTTCACATGAGTTTCTTGTAAACAAATAATATCCAAATTCTTTTGTTTTAGATATTGTCCAATTTTATTTCTTTTTTTTTATCGTTCATTCCATTCACATTACAAGTCCATAACTTCATCGCCATAGTGTCTGCCAATTAAATATTCTTTATTTTATATTACTTTACTTTTCCTCCTCTTCTTCTTCTTCTGTCTCTTCCTTTTTTCTCGTTCCTCTCCTTTTTTCCCTTTCCTCCCCTTCTTCCTTCTACCGCTTCCTTCTTCCTCCTCCAACTGCAATGAATCTTCTTCCTCTCCTCCTGCTCCTGCCCCTGCCACTTCCTCTTCCAATCCTTCTCTGGCGAGCTCTTTATATCTTCTAAAAAATTTATCCACTTCATCTGGTTTCGTCAGTCTGTGCCTCTTTCCTTTCTACGTAAATGTACGTAAACCTTCTGGGAATTCCCACTTGAACTCTATTCGGTTTTTCTTCAAAACTTGCACCAACTGTTTATAGTAATCTCTTCTTTTCAAAAGCCTCAACGGTACATCTTTAAAAATAATTATATAATTCCCATCAATTTCCAAACGTTTTTCTCTGTTTTTTTGCAGAATTAAGTTTCTCATTTCTCTATCTTTAAAGATGATCAGGTAATCCCCTGGAAATTTCTTTGCTCTGGTAGTCTTTATTTTAATTCGAAATCCGTTTTGAATTGTCTTATCCACCTCTTCTATTTGCATGTCCATCCATTGAGCTATTTCTGCTGTCAATTTCTCTCTGATCTTTTCACCTTGCACCTCTGGCACAGACCTAAATCTCAGAGTCATCTCCCTTTGCCGAAGTTCGTTCATCGTGACCGCATCCCAAAGCTCATCCTGTGTCTTATTAACCTCTGATACTTCCACTCTTATTCTTTCTTCATCTTTTCTAAATTCTTTCATTTCTAATTTTGTTCTTTTCATCCCCTCCTCCAGATTCTGTGTTCTCTTAAAAATTTCTTTCATTTGTCCTTTTAACTCATTTACTGTTGTGTCCATTTTTTTATCCACTTGCTCCAATTTGGTTTCTACCTGATTCCATTTAGTCTCAATGTTTGACTCAATATTTTTAATATCAGTTTTTAACTCTGCAAACATTCTTAATATTTCCGCTTTCCACTCAGGTTCATGTTTGGAACTCTTCCTATCTCCCGGTGTTGCACCTTCTCCCTTCTTCTGTGTGTAAGACATTCTTTAAACTCTTAATACCTTTGTATAATTTAAACCCTCTTATCCAATGTACAGTAAACAATAAACAGTAAAATTAGAAAATCAATCTCATATACACCATTTACTAGCTTGGCTTGAACAAACACTTTACCATTTTCAGTCACATTACATTCTCCATTTCCAAACGTAATCTAGAAACCTTTTCTGTCCAAAGCGAATATGCTGAGTAAATTGCAGCTCAGTTGTGATACATACAAAACTCTAGAAAATGTGGATTCAATAGATTTATTGTTTATATTGAATTTCAGGTTCATTGAACCTGCACCTTTTGCTTCAACAATGTTGCCATCTGCAATCTCAATTTCAGATCCTTCTTCATCATTTATCTCATTAAGTGAGATAAATATCTCATGTTCTAGGAGCTTTGCAGTTCTTTGCAATGTGCCGTTCCTTGTTGCAATTGGAGCAAACCACTTTCTTGGGCATTTCTCTGGGCTTTGTAAATTGCCTAGATTCATAATTACTGTACTTGCTTCTAGCATCTCTTACTGGAGACTCAGCTCTCCCTCTGCAATCTCCTTTAAATGACTGGTCAGGTCTTTAAAAGTTAGACCTTCTCTGTGGTCCATTGTGCTAACAAATGAATTGAACTTTGGTCCTAGGGATGATAGCAAAAATGATGTCTTTGTATCTTCGTCAAAAGGCTTAGGAGTAAGATCAATCCTTTGAATAATCTCAGTAAACTTGTTGATGTGCTCTGTGAATTCTTCTTTTGAATTCATCCTCACTCTGGTTAATTTGCACATCAAGGTTCTGCGGGGGTTCTTGGTAGATTCTCCATACATGTGCTCAATTTCACTTAAAATTTGAAATGCATCATCTTTACTATTTATTAATGATAGATGCTCATCATGAAGTCCACTCAAAATTATATGTCTGGCTTCGTTGTTCTTGCCTTTCCAAGCTCTTATCTTGGCTAAATCTTCCTCAGTTGCTCCTGTAGGTTGAGGGTTCTCTACAGCATCCAAAACGTGTTTTGAATCTAGAAATGCTTCCAGTGCACAAAATTGTATTCATTTAGCACAGGCATTCCTAGTTTTGCATTGTAGCCTTTTTAGACTTTACCGATTGGTGGGCTCTGCGTTGCTCCCGGACGGGAGGAAGGAAGTCAAATGACACCAAGGGTTGGTTCAGAGAAAGAGTTCTTTATTTCTGCTCTCCGGAGCAGCAGAAAGGCACTTGCATGGTCAGTCCACAGCAAGTCCAAAGAAATGAGAAATTTCATGCAGTATATATATCCTCCAGGCACCCTCTCCCCCCTTCCCCAGGAATCCAGCCACGTCAGCTTGTACACGCAGGTTGACATCACAGATGTTCCTGCTCCGGTACTCTTAAGCATAAAAGGGTTTTCCTTCCTGTACTTCTGACCATAAAAGGGTATTCCTGTTCCTATACTCTTATCTTGGAGCAAAAGGTCACCAACTCCAAGAACACACTCTGGCGCTTTTCCCGGACTAGGTCTGTGCGTCAGAGTGTGGTAAGATAAGACCCAGACATGTCATCCCTACTCCACTGGAACAGCCAAGGTCGTCCATTGCCGTGACTGATAAAGGAGAGAGCTTTGTTTATACAGCTGTGTTCTTATTATGCATTTGCCATTCCTTCAGCATCACTATCAGAAGCTGCTCTAGCCATCTTATAATTCAAAAATTTGAAAAATATTCAAAATTCAAAAACTTGTCAAAATTCTAAAATCAAAATCTCAAAAATCTCAAAATACAAAACAAATCTTCACTACCTTGGGTCACTGTGAACTCTGAGGGAGGGGAGGGGTTGCTTATCCCCATTGCACAATAGAATAAAGGACCATGTGCTTACTAGTAAGTTCTCTCAGAGTGTGGTTCAACCCAATTGCAACCTCTGTACATAAACCTTAAGTTGTTCTCTATTAACAACCTTAGACAACAGATTGGCAGGAATTTCATTTCCTGGCATGTAGAACACCTGAATGAGTTCTTTCTGAATACACTCTCTTGCATGATGTAACTTAATCCGCAAGTACTTGGTTCTTTGCTTCCAACTCTCTGAGTTCAGCAAAGCCAAACAGGATCTATTATCTTGATACACCTGTATAGGACATTTCACAGAAACTCTGATGTCCTTAAACAGTTGCATCAACCATTCACAATCCATGAGCGAAAATGACAGGGCATTGAGTTCTGCTTCACAGGAACTTAGGCTTACTGTCATCTGCGTTTTGCACAACCAGTCAAACAGACAGTGGTTGTACATGTAGCATACTCCAGAAGTGCTTGTGCCGTCTTTGGTGTCACTGCCAAAACTCGCATCTGCAAAGATTTCAAGACCTCCAGACTTCTGACCAGTGAATCTGAGTCTGTAGTGCATAGTACCTTTGAGATAACATGCTATACACTTGAGAGCTTTCCAATTCTGAACAGCAGGATTGTTAGCATGTCTGCTAAGCAGATTAGTCCTTACAGCTATATCAGGTCTTGAACATCTGACAATGAAGTTCAACTTGCCTAGAATGCATCTGTACAGTGTAGTGTCAGAAAATGCTTCAGCAGTGATTGAAAAACCACGAAAGGACCCTACAGAGGTGGGGTCATACAGACCAATTAGCCTATTAAATCAAGACTATAAGATATTTACAAAGATCCTGGCAAAGCGTCTGGAAAAGGTACTACCTAAAATAATTAAGGAAGATCAATATGGATTTGTTAAGGGAAGATATATAGGCCATCCTATAAGAAATGTGTTAAACGTATTAACAAGCAGGGTAAAAGGAAAATTGGTGGTCTTAAAATTGGATGTGTATAAGTCCTTCGACACAATTAGACATAAGTTCTTATGGAATATTATGTGGGACATAGGATTAGGAGAGAACTTTGTGGAAGCAATCCAGGAATTGTATAGAGATGGGAAGGCTGTGGTCAGAGTGAATGAGGGGGTTTCAGATCAATTCAATATACAAAGAGGAGTTAAACAAGGATGTTCACTCTCACCACTACTATTTGTATTGGGTATGGAGTACTTGGCAGACAGAATACGAAACTCAGTAAGGATAAAAGGATATAAGAAAGGAAAGGAAGAAATCAAGTTAAACATGTATGCAGATGATATCCTATTATTATTTACAAACCCCTTAGAGGGTGTAAGAGAACTTATTATAATCCTGAAGGATTTTAAAGAGGAGTCGGGATTGGGAGTAAATTTGGAGAAGTCTGAAATTTTATTTTGGTTTGTAAATAAAGAGGAGAAGAATGAAATTGCAAAAATGACAAAGATGGATATCAATAGGAAAAAAGTTAAATACTTGGGGGTAAATATTATTAAAAATATTACTAGGATTCCAGATGTAAATTACAAAGAAGCGTGGAGGAAGATCAAGAAGGATATAAAATCATGGGAAAATAAGAACTTATCATTTCTAGGTAGGATTAGAGCACTTAAAATGTTTCTGGTACCAAAATTATTATATTTCAAGTAATTACACTACCCATTAGGAAAATATGGTTCAAAACATGGAATAAGGTATTTTAAAAATGGATTTTTGGAAGTAAAAGAGTTAGAACCCCAGACATAGTAAACTATTCACCTCGAAGAAGAGATGGGATGGGGAATACCGAACTTAGAATTTTACTACGAAACATTCCAATTGAAAAATCTAATAGATATTGGATATAAGGATGGGATTAAATGGATAAGGCTGGAGAATGAAATAAATGAAGGAATAGGAAGAGAAAGGATATTTAATAGAGATATTAATACGGCTTTTAAGAAGAAGAAGAAGAAGAGTTTGGATTTGATATCCCGCCTTTCACTCCCCTTCAGGAGTCTCAAAGCGGCTAACAATCTCCTTTCCCTTCCTCCCCCACAACAAACACTCTGTGAGGTGAGTGGGGCTGAGAGACTTCAAAGAAGTGTGACTGGCCCAAGGTCACCCAGCAGCTGCATGTGGAGGAGCGGAGACGCGAACCCGGTTACCCAGATTACGTGACTACCGCTCTTAACCACTACACCACACCACACAATAGGACCAAGGAAAACTGCGTTAGGAATCTGGAAGAATTGGAATACGAAATGGATGCCAACATACTCAAGGTGGACGCCGTTAAAATATATGCAGGAGGGTCAAAGGGAACTGGGTTGGTGGAAGAAATTAGAAGATCAGGGATTTTATAAATTAAAAGATATGTTCAATGAAGAAGGGAATTTAATTACAAAAAAGGTTTTTTTTAGAAATAATAGGAAAACAATATTGGCTGAAAGTGCAAGGACTTTATGATTTAATAAAAATGGAAAGAGCAGAGGAAACGATGAGGACAGAAATGAAAATAGATATAGTGCTGAACAAAAGACAAATAACGGAGAAAGGGATAGCAGGGATGTTATATAAACTGATGATAAGCGACAAAGAAAGAATGATAAGGATAATCCAGATTAAATGGGAGCAGGAAGGTATGATCCATCCAAACACGGCCCAAGAACTGATGAAGACTATAAACAATATTAAAATAGAAAAGTCTAAAGAATTAAGTAGAAATTTTTTATTAAAATGGTATAGAACTCCGACACAAATGGCGTATATAGTGAAAGGGTTTAGTCCCAAATGCTGGCATTGTGGTCAGGAAAAAGGACTATATTCACACATGTGGTGGGAATGTAATCTGGTTAAGGAATATTGGCAAAAGATTATAAAGGTAATTTCTGGATTATTTCAAATAAACATAGAAGTTAATAGGGATTTGTTATTTTCGGGAATACTGGGAAATAACCAAGTAAAAAGTAATAAGTAAGAGTTGCACAAGATTATGATTTTAGCTGGAATGGCAGTTATTGCTTTGGGATGGAAAGAAAAGGCCAAATGGAATATGGAAAAATGAAATGATGATGTTTTTGAATATGTACAATCAGAAATAAATGCACAGATAGTGGCAGAGGATAGATGGGAAAATAAATGCCAAAGAATCACAAATAAATGGGCATTTTACAGGAACTGGATAGAAAGAGGGGAAGCCAACCCTAACATACAAGCTCGAATGAACAGACTGTGTACATGGATAAAGATATGAAGAAGGAAGGCCAGAATCTAGTACAAAAAGAGTTCTTGAACTTATCTCGGAGTTTGGTCGGGTGGCGGGATTCAAGTTAAACAAGCAAAAAACTAAGGTTTTGGCTAAAAATTTGACATCTACAGAAACAGAGGGGTACCAGAAAGAAACAGAATTGAGTGTGGTTAAAAAAGTGAAATACCTGGGGGTATTTTTGTCCACCAAAAACCTGAATCTATTCAAAGATAATTATGAAAAATGTTGGTTGGAAATTAAGAAGGATTTGGAAATTTGGTCAAGATTGAAACTTACCTTGTCAGGTCGAATTGCAGCTATAAAGATGTGTGTTTTGCCGAAAATGTTATTCCTGTTTCAAACCCTACAGATCGTGGACAGAGTGGAATGCTTTGGAAAATGGCAGAAGGATATATCTAGGTTTGTCTGGCAGGGCAAAAAGCCCCGAATAAAATTTAAAATACTAACTGACTCGAAAGAGAGAGGGGGGTTTGCCCTGCCGGACTTGAGGTTGTATTATGAAGCTGCAGCCTTCTGTTGGTTGAAGGATTGGTTCCTGTTGGAGAACACTGATGTCCTAGATCTGGAAGGGTTTGACAACGCTTTTGGTTGGCATGCATATTTGTGGTACGACAAGGCGAAAGTTCATAAACTGTTTAAAAACCATATTGTCAGGAAAGCAATTTTTGCCGTCTGGATGAAGTATAAGGATTTACTAGAAGGTAAGACCCCGAGGTGGCTATCACCAATGGAGGCCAAGGCTCTTAAAAAAAGACCCAATATGGAGGCCTACTGGCCAAAATATTGGGAATTAATTGAAAGAACTGGAGATAACTGGAAGCTGCAGAGCCAGGATAAACTAAAAAGTAAGGTGCGAGACTGGCTACATTATGCTCAAATTCATGAGGTTTTTAAAATGGATAAAAAAGTTGGTTTCCAGGTGGAAAAGTCGAAATTGGAGACGGAATTGTTAGAACCAAAAACTAAGGTACTTTCGAGAATGTATAACTTGCTGCTTAAATGGAATACACAGGATGAGACAGTTAAATCTGCTATGATAAAATGGGCACAGGATGTTGGACATAACATTATGTCTGAGGACTGGGAAAGGTTGTGGAACACCGGTATGAAATTTACGGCATGTAGTGCCTTGAAAGAGAACATTATGAAAATGGTATACCGGTGGTACATGACCCCAGTCAAGTTAGCTAAGATATACCACCTGTCTGATAATAAATGTTGGAAATGCAAAGAGGCAGAAGGGACATTTTTTCACCTCTGGTGGACCTGCCCGAAAGTGAAGGCCTTCTGGGAAATGATATATAATGAATTGAAAAAGGTATTTAAATATACCCTTCCCAAGAAACCGGAGGCCTTCCTTCTGGGCATGGTGGATCGGAAGGTGTTAAAAAAGGATAGAACTTTGTTTATGTATGCAACTACAGCAGCAAGAATTCTTATCGCAAAGTATTGGAAGACACAAGATTTACCCACACTGGAGGACTGGCAGACGCAGATGATGGACTACATGGAATTGGCAGAAATGACTGGCAGAATTCGAGATCTGAGCGAGGAAACAATTGAGGAGGACTGGAAAAAATTCAAGGACTATTTGCAAAAATACTATAAGTTGTTTGAATGTTAAGATTGTGCACGATTAGGAAATGTTATGCTTCTGCAACTTGATTAGGTAAATGATAAAGTAAGTTATGACAAACAAAAGGAGACAAACTTGGAACAAACATATTATGTTTATTATAAAGGTACTAAAATTAAATTACAAATTTTGAAATTGGTAACATAATAAATTGAAAGGTACAGTAAGTGGTGAAATAAGGTAATAAATTGCTGATATTGTTAGTTTAAAGAACGCAATGTTGGGAGGACGTGAGGAGGTCCATTGGAAAGTAATCTATAGAAAGATGATTTGAAACATATTTAACTTTTTCTTTTTCTTTATTCTTTTTTATTTCTAAAAATTGTTTCTCGTTTCCTGCTTTGTAACGGAACCTGTGAACCTATGGAAAGAAACGCAATAAAAAATTTATATATAAAAAAAAAAAAGAAGGAAGGCCTGACCGGGGGGGGGGGCTGGAGTGGGGAGGGGGGGAAGTAAACCGGATGGTATTTTGAATTGATTTTGTTATGTAAACCCTTTTTTAGAAACCATATATATTAATGTTATGCACTGAAGTATGAATGAATTTTGTTTTGTATTCTTTATAGAATACATATAATAATGTTATGTTACTAAGCAAATTTAATAAAACAGTAAACGGGGGGGGGGGGGAGAGAAAAGAAAATGCTTCAGCATTTGTGTCTGCTGGGTTTGCATCAACCAAATTCAGCCTGGTTAATACAGCAGCAATTTTCTGTGTTTGGTATACCAGAAAATCACCTGCTTGGTCCTTCTGCACCTGCAGAGAAAGATAGTTGGATACCTCACCAAGATCCTTCATGTCAAAGTGCTTCTTCAGCTGAGCTCCGGTGCTTTGGTACAAGGTTGCTGAAAGGTTTCTATTTCACTAGTTGGAAACAGCTTCCAGGCTATGCAGGACCAAGGTTGATTTGTAACTGTTACTGTCTGCCTGCTTGCCATCATGCATATTTGTAAACCATTTCTGCCAAAATATATACATCTGCAATAGTTTCTGGAAGCAGACCCTGCAAGAGCGCACACTGCATGAAGTCCATATGGATTGTGTTACGGAATGGAGGGGCGGCATATGAACGAAGTCTTAAGAAGTCTCTAAGAGACGTAGAGCCCGAGGCAATGACCTCAAGGGAACCCTGCCACACTAGGACTCCCCTCGAGCCATCACAACGTTGCACCAAGCACCACACAAAACTCCAAAACCCCAAGAATAAAGCGCCATTTCTGACCCCGTATCCCGATGCTATACACAATCGATGTATTTTATGAATGAACAATGTATTTGCATGAGGATGCGCTTTAGCCAATCCCATTGTGTTGAATGTAGCCCTTCAGACAATCGCAGCAATGCCATGGCTCTGCAGAGGCAGCTCAGCTCGAGCTGTTTTGCACGCTCCACTGAGCGCTGACAAGGTGATGACAGCTCCCGCTGCGAGAACAATGGACTGAGTCAATCGAAACCTCCTTACCCTGTTAATCCAATGAAAACTAGATACAATGTAGCAATGTCAGGCCAGGCCACTTCCGAAAAGAACCGTCTGTATTAAAAACGCCTAAAAACACTTGGAAATTCATAGCAAATCACTGGTTTCACCGGTTCTCTTCATTCCACCGCCAGTCTGCTTCGTTGGCCAAGGACATGGGAACCCCTCAGTCTCCACCAGAATTCCCCAGGCAGGAGATCACGTACTCACAGGAAGGTACTTTACTCGTAGGTGACAATCGCTGGGCACAAGCTCTCCTCCGGACTTACCCAGGTGGCAGACTATGCAAACCAAAGTTCTATTCTCCTCTTGCAGTAGGTGCTTAGAATGTACTTCCCAAGACATATCCTGTATTTGCATGTTACCCCAACACATTCCTCCTATGTTAATCATATATAACCCTCCCCTTTTCTGATGGAGTGGTGATGTTTAGCAAACTGTCTGCTGGGATAAGATAGGAACTTTTAAAAGTCCTTGTCACCCCATTCTCGGGGTTCAATTCCTCTTTGAACCTGTTGTGCAATAAACTTTGGTCTACGCTATTTGCTCCGGTTGGTGGCTGGTCTCCTTCTTTGTTCCGCGGGGACCCACGGGCTCTGAGCAGCCTCCCACCTGGATTTTTCCGTAACAACAGAAACTAGACTAACCCTCTTGAGAGAAGAAAGGTGGGTTTTGCTCCCACTGCAATGTTGTAATCTAAATAAGCACATCTTCCTACAAGTGAATAGTAGCCACCTATCTGGGGGGAAATAAAGTGGTATGCTGAGAGACATTGTTACGGTGGAGAGCAAATCTGTTTTCAACAATCCTGACATCCAGAGAAAAACCAGATGGCAGCTTTTTTTTACTATGTCCACAGAACTCAATGAAAGGCACCAATGGTTTTGGTCTGGTTACGTAGAAGCATGTTGAAATCTGCAGATGGCACAAAATTCAGCGGCAGTAAATCAGAAAGAGGGGCAGTCCTTAAACAGCTGAAGAGAATGGGATAAACTTCAACTGAGCATCCAAGTATTAACATCCTTACGGTAAGAACCTTACCCAACCCTAGTCACATGTAAACACCATTTTAAAGTATGGCTTGATGAGCTAAAAGATGACTAGGAGTACCCATTCAAAAGCACATCATATTGGAAACAATGCAGTTCAGTACTAACACTCAGATATGCACCAGCTTTATTCCCAGTTCGTGATCCAACAAGAGACAAACATACAAGAGCTGATTTACATGTATTTTTCTTCTTTGCTGGATTGGGGCATAAGCACTGAGGCCTATCTTTGTTCTTACCTTTATTCAAACAGTTCAAGGCTTCTTCAATGGAAAGTCAGTCATCTTCTGTCTCTTCTGGTTTGTTTACTACCAGTAGCCAGCAAAGCTTGTTCTGGTACCTTAGAATTCTTGTGCCTCTTCATTTTTCCCAGCATCAAAGTCTTTTCCAGGGAATCTTCTCTTTTCATGAGGTGGCCAAAGTATTGGAGCCTCAGCTTCACGATCTGTCCTTCCAGTGAGCAGAATTCAAAAGCATCCATTCTTCGGCAATCAGCCTTCTTTATGGTCCAGCTCTCACTTCCATACATCACTACTGGGAAAAGCATAGCTTGAACTAAACGGACCTTTGTCGGCAAGGTGATGTCTCTGCTTTTTAAGATGCTGTCTAGGTTTGTCATTGCTTTTCTCCCAAGAAGCAGGCGTCCAAAGTTTCTCATGTGCCTGACGCATGGTTTCTTACCAAACATCTTTTCATAGGGAGTACAACCTATGGGTGCAGAAAATCGTCTGTTAAAACAATAAACCAAACAATTCAGCGACTCCGCCCAATATTCCTCAGGATGATTGGCATCATGCAACAAGGTCTTCAGTCCTTGCAGCAAAGTCTGGTTTTCCCTTTCGCAAAGTCCATTCTTCCATGAAGATCTTGGACTTGCAAGGTCATGCTGAATCCCCTTCTGACATCTCCTTCCATCGGCCCGTCCTCTGACATAAATCAGGGACCCGGACTTCAAAAGCCAGGACACACTATTAACAGAGTGTACTGCACACACAGAAGTAGGTGTGAGGCTTGTGAAGTCATTCTACAGCTACAGATTTATTAAACATAAATCAAGACAAAGAAACATGTCGTCTCTCTCTCATGTCATCTCAGAGAGAACAGCAAAAGCAAAAGCGATGCACAAATGGAAGTTCCCAGCATACTGTGCTGGAGTGTAAACAGACATGTGACATGCAACAATCTCATGCCTGTTCCTTAAGGTGGAATGGAAATGTCAACATCCTCCCCCTTTCCGTGTAACCTGTGGTGCAGTATTTCAACCCAACTGCAACCGCTGTACATAAACCTTAAGTTGTTCTCTGTTAACAAACTTAGACAACAGATCTGCAGGAATCTCGTTTCCTGGCATGCAGGACACCTGAATGAATCCTTTCTGGATACACTCCCTTACACGATGTACCTTTAACTGCAAGTATTTAGTTATTTGCTTGCAACTCTCTGAGGCTAGCAAAGCCAAACAGGATCTGTTGTCATTATTATACCTGAGCAGGACATTTCACATTAACCCTGACGTCCTGAAACGGTTGCATCAACCATTCACAATCCATAAGTGAATATGACAGTGCATTGAGTTCAGCTTCACAAGAACTTAGGCTAACTGTGGTTTGCTTCTTGCACAGCCAGTCAAACAGACACTGGTTGCACATGTAGCATACCCCTGACGTGCTTGTGCCATCTTTGGTGGCACTGCCAAAACTCGCATCTGTAAAGATTTCAAGACCTCCAGATTTCTGACCAGTGAATCTGAGTCTGTAGTGCATAGTACCTTAACACATCAGCAATTTTCTGAGATTGGTGTACCAAAAAATCACCTGCCTGGTTTTTCTCTACTTGCAGAGAAAGATAGTTGGATACCTCACCAAAATCCTTCATGTCAAAGTGCTCCTTCAGCTGAGCTAGGGTGCTTTGGTACAAAGTCTGATTCTTCCAAAACATCAGAAGATCATCAACAAAACATAAACAATACAGTTTGTTTTGCCCCTCCTCCTTGACAAACACACATGGATCAGCTTTGCCTTGGTGAAAACCAAGAGAAAGCAATGTCTCAGTGAATTTTGTGTTCCAACACCTGGCACTCTGCTTGAGACCATATAAGGTCTTCCGAAGTTTACAGACCATTCCCTTCTGTATCTGCATCCCGTCAGGTGGAAGCATATACAGCTCCTCCCCCAAAACCCCGTACAAAAAAGCTGCATTAACATCGTGATGGGAAACGTGCAGTTTCTCCTCTGCAGCAATCTTGAGCATTAGCCGAATGCTCTCATACTTGACGATGGGTGAGTAGGTCTCGTGGTAATCCTGTCCTGGTACCTGTGAAAAACCTCTGGCGACCAATCTGGCTTTGTGTCATACTACCTTGCCATTCTGATCAATCTTGGCTTTAAAGACCCATTTGCTGTCAACCAGCTTCATCCCTGGGACTATTGGAACCAGCTCCCAGGTCTTGTTCCTTTCCAAGGAATCAAGTTCAGCCTTCATGGCATTTAGCCATGGCTCAGCATCCTTTGAGGTTAAATCCTGGACCTCTTGGAAGCTTGAAGGTTCCCACACCTTCTCTGAGCTACTAACAACAGCTACTGCTGTTTTAGTAACCTCATCAGCATACCTCTTTGGAGGTTTGCCCTTTGTGGCCCTTTCAGATCTGCATACTATACGCAAGTCTTCAGCACCTATCTCCTCTTCCTTAGGAGAACAGTGGCCAATGGTGAACAGTGGTTCTTCCAATTCAGTGTCAGACTCATCAGATGGTCTGAGTGAGGCCTTTGCGCTCTTGTAGTCTGCTGTGTTATCTCTGTCACTGACATCAGCACTAGCACTGCCCACTGAACTGGAATCCGAACCCTGATCATCATCCTCAGCTTCCTCTGCTTCTTCAGCTTCAGGGTGACTGGAAAATACATTTAGCATTGTACCGAACACGTCTGATAAAACGTCTTTGTGTCAGTCATCACCACTCTGTATGCATCTTTTTCATACCCCACAAAATACACCATGCACACCACGCTTCCCGAGCTTGCTGCTCAACCAGTCAGTTGTTCCATATCCCATTATAACTGTAGCTTCTTGTCCTACATACAGATTTCTCAGGAGACAGATGAGGTGATCAGGCACTCCCATTTCTTTAAGAATGGAGAGCTATATTTGAAAACAAACAAACAAAGGTGCCTTAGGCACATCAATGAACACAATAATAACAGGGCAATAGCATTATGACAGAACCAGTGTCTCAGTGATCTCCCCCCCCCCCCGGAAAGTCTTCTTTGGAAGAGTTCGTAAAATATTATACAGATATTTTGGTTTGGTTTTGCTTTTTTGTTGTTGTTCAAAGTGGAATCAGAGGAGACAGACATGGAGCCCATCAACAACAGAAAACCATAAACAGCTCCCTTCTTGCCATAGGCCAAGACATGTAGGAGGGGAGGGGGGAGGGGTTTGAAAGCTTGGCTCACAAGTTTCAAGTGAATAGTTAGTTTATGGTGTTCAAGTATGGCATGCTCCACAGCCTACCTCTCTTCACCTCAAACAGCCCTTGAAAAAATATTTGAACCATTCCTTCCTTCCTTTCCACCAGCACTCCGCTCTCCTCTTGCACCATTCCCCAGCCATTCAAGGCCCACCTACCTCTTGCTCCTTCCCCACTCATACCGTCAAAACCAGTGCCGCCAAAAAACTCCCTCCTCAGTAGCTGCCGTTCAGTTCAAAAAATATTTCCCTGCGCAGGAGCAAATCGTGATTGGGGTGGGGTGGGGACGGGGCCGTTGGAAGAAGGAAGGAAGGAAGGAAGGGGCTGCGCTCGGGATAAGAGAAAAGGCTTGGGTTCCCCTTTGGCTGTGTCACTTCCCACCGTTGGCAGGAGCGGCGCTGGTCTCGGGATGAGCATGTGTGAACTGCTCGCGCCCCCCTCCTTTCAGGCGCAAAACGTAGAGGGAGGGGGGATGTTCTCACCCGAAGTGTAAGCGGGGAACGGAACTGAAGAGCCTCGCATGCTCACAAATGAAAGGGAAGGGTGGGGAGGAAGAGTGGGCTTTTGGTTTCACCATTGGCTGTTAGTGGGTCAGAGGGGGAGGGGCTCATTTTACAGTCTCTCCGTCAGGCGGAAGGAAACTTTGTTTTTTTCTGTCATTGTACAGTATTCGCTGTCATTTTTTTCTGTCGTTATTTCACAAATAAATCAAGCAGTTTGCACCATTCTAAAATCCAGAAGAAGAATCCCATGTGTCAATAAGGCCCTCGCCTAGTTCCACAGAGCATTCCCCACACAGTAGAGTTGCGGCTTCCTTCTGAGTAAACATATTGAAATAAAAAAAATAAAGGTTATATATATATATATATATATATATATATATATATATATATATATATATGTAGGTTTTGGTGTCTTCGGGTATCTTCCCGTGTAAGAGTTGGGGTGTCTAGGCGACGTTTCGACGAGGTCTCACTCGTCATCTTCAGGCTGGTGCTTTCGGCTTCTTGTTACTAGAACAGAGCAGGATCTCAGTGTTTGAGTTCCTATAAATACTGTTGAGGGGGTGTGGTGTATAGCCTCCAACGTTCTGGGCAGAGAGGAAGTTCCCAGGTTATTGTGCCTTTTCTTCTTTTGTTCATTAATTACTTGAGGGATATCTTGAGTGATTTCTTGAGTGATATTCTGAGTACCACTTAGGAGGGTCATTAGGTGTGGATTAGTTGCTAAAGCTTTCGTGTCTTGACCTCTTGAGCTAGTGAAGAGTTTTTCTGAGAAGATGGCTGTACTGCACTTAGTTGTGCTCTGGCTTGGCTTCGTGTATAGGGGCGAGCTGTGGTTTTGTGCCCTGTGCCAGCCAGATCTGTGTAGGGATTGCAGGGGGGTGCAGCATCCGGAGGTGCCACTATGGTTTGGCTACTGGATGGTGTCTGTAATTTATCTGTGGAGAGGGTCTGGGTTTGGGTCTGGTGTGGTTGATTGGAGATGGCGTTCTGTGTGCCTCTGGTTCTGGTGTCGGTTTTTGTGGGGAGGGCTAATTTCCAGATGTCTGGCAGGCGGGACGTGTCGTCACGCTTGTTCATGTTGTGAGGGTGTTTCTCTATCTCAATGGCTTCCATGATTATTCTCTTGTGGTGATGTTCCATGTTAAAGAGCAATTTGGAATCTGCAAAATTAATTTCGTGTCCTGTTTCTTTCATGTGTTGGTAAAGAGAGGAAGTTTTTTCTTCTTTTTTGACGGCATTCTTGTGTTCTGCGATACGTGCATTTATTCGTCTGTTTGTTTGTCCAATGTACGTGGCTGGGCAGACTTTGCAGGGTATTTCATAGACCCCTTGGTTTTCTAACTGGATTTTATCTTTTGGGTTTCTGAGGATATTGGCTATTTTTTGGTTGGTGCAAAAGGCTGTTTTGATATTGTGTTTATGGAGGATTTTGCTAATTTTATCTGTAGTGCCCTTGATATAAGGAAGGAGGGCCATGCCATTGTTTTCTTCTGTGTCTTGGTTTTTGGGGGGTGTTTCTTTTTGGATTAGCTTCGTAACCCTGTTTTGCTGGTATCCGTTGGCGATTAACACATTTGAGAGATTCTGTAACTCAGTTGTCAAGTGGTCTTTGTCAGCCAGGCGTTTGGTTCTGGAGATGAGAGTCTTGGCTACGGAGTTTATTTGTGCAGGGTGGTGGTGTGATTGTGCATGTAAGTAGCGGTTGGTGTGTGTTTTTTTCCGGTAGATAGTGTGTCCTAGGGAGCCATCAGGTTTTTTGTAGATTAGGACGTCAAGGAAGGGAAGTTGGTTGTTGGCTTCTATTTCCATAGTGAATTGTGTTTTGGGGTGTAGGCTGTTGAGATGTGTGAGGAAGCTATCTAGTTTTTCCTTCCCGTGTGGCCAAATTACAAAGGTGTCGTCAACATATCTGAGCCAAAGTTTGGGTTTGTGTTCTGACTTGTCTAAAGCATTGGTTTCAAAGTGTTCCATGTACAGATTTGCGATGACCGGTGAGAGGGGTGATCCCATAGGTGCTCCTTCTATCTGTTTGTATCTTTGTCCATTGTGGATGAAGTACGTGTTGGTTAGGCAGTGGTTGGTCAGGTCTAGGATGTATTCGGGGGGATTGTATTTGTTTTGAATGGCTGTCAAGGCTTCATTAATGGGCACTTGTGTGAAGAGAGATACAACATCGAAGCTCACAAGTAGGTCATCGGGATGTAGGTTTTGCTTCTTTATTGTTTCTATGAACTGGAAGGAGTTTGTAACGTGTGAAGCGATAGATTCTGCATAGGGCTGAAGTTGCTTAGCGAGAAATTTAGCGAGATTTTGTAGAGGTGAGCCTATGGAGCTGACTATTGGTCTGAGTGGTGTTCCTTCTTTGTGTATCTTGGGGAGACCGTAGAGTTTGGGGCATCTGGATGATTTTTCTCTGGGGATGATTCTTAGCTGGATTTCTTCACTGATAGGAGAGGCTTTTATTTTGGATTTGGTGGTTTTTTCCAGATAGGTGGTGGGATCTGTTTTTATAGGTTGGTAGGTAGGGTCTTGGAGTAGATTTGATAGTTTTGCTTGGTAGTCCGATGTGTTCATCACAACAGTGGCATTACCTTTGTCTGCTGGGAGAATGATTATGTTGTTGTCTTTCCTCAGGTTGGTGAGTGCTTTCTGTTCTTCTTTGTGTAAATTGCTTCTGGGTGGTTTGCTGGAGCAGAGGATGTTGGTGACTTCGAGTCTGATTTTATTGGCTTCATCTGGGTTGATTTTGGTTAGGCTAGCTTCGACTCCGCATATGATGTTTTCCGTGGGGATGCGTCTCGGGGCGACTGCAAAGTTGAAACCTTTGGAGAGTACTTTGGTTTCAGTTGAGGTGAGGATCCTGTCTGATATGTTATGTACTGTTTGTTTCATGGGTTGTTGTGGAGGGTGGCTGGGCTTCTGGCGTTTCTCTAGTTTGTGGAGTTTGTTGGTGTGTGTGTCTGTCTTATGTGAGGACTCTGTTTCAGCTCTCCAAACGGCTAGTTGTTTGCATTTGTCCCAGAGTGCAGGGTGGATTTTGTTACAGAGTTTGAGGTGAAGAGTGAGCAGATCTTTGTTGGTTTGGTTTAGTAGGTATCTTTTCCTATGTAGTTCGTTTCTGATTAGGGATAGTTCAGTTCGTTTCAGGATCCTTTTGGTAGCTGGGGTTTTAGAGTGGAATTTAAGTTGGAAGCATGTGGGAATTAAGTTGTTGTCTCGGCAGTTGCGTAGGAATAAGAGATCACATAAGATGGTGGCTCTTCGGATTTCTAGTTTCTCGTAGGTTCTTGTCAGCTGGAAGGTTTCCTCCCCGTAGAGGTGAGATATTTGCTTAACAAAATCCACCCTGCACTCTGGGACAAATGCAAACAACTAGCCGTTTGGAGAGCTGAAACAGAGTCCTCACATAAGACAGACACACACACCAACAAACTCCACAAACTAGAGAAACGCCAGAAGCCCAGCCACCCTCCACAACAACCCATGAAACAAACAGTACATAACATATCAGACAGGATCCTCACCTCAACTGAAACCAAAGTACTCTCCAAAGGTTTCAACTTTGCAGTCGCCCCAAGACGCATCCCCACGGAAAACATCATATGCGGAGTCGAAGCTAGCCTAACCAAAATCAACCCAGATGAAGCCAATAAAATCAGACTCGAAGTCACCAACATCCTCTGCTCCAGCAAACCACCCAGAAGCAATTTACACAAAGAAGAACAGAAAGCACTCACCAACCTGAGGAAAGACAACAACATAATCATTCTCCCAGCAGACAAAGGTAATGCCACTGTTGTGATGAACACATCGGACTACCAAGCAAAACTATCAAATCTACTCCAAGACCCTACCTACCAACCTATAAAAACAGATCCCACCACCTATCTGGAAAAAACCACCAAATCCAAAATAAAAGCCTCTCCTATCAGTGAAGAAATCCAGCTAAGAATCATCCCCAGAGAAAAATCATCCAGATGCCCCAAACTCTACGGTCTCCCCAAGATACACAAAGAAGGAACACCACTCAGACCAATAGTCAGCTCCATAGGCTCACCTCTACAAAATCTCGCTAAATTTCTCGCTAAGCAACTTCAGCCCTATGCAGAATCTATCGCTTCACACGTTACAAACTCCTTCCAGTTCATAGAAACAATAAAGAAGCAAAACCTACATCCCGATGACCTACTTGTGAGCTTCGATGTTGTATCTCTCTTCACACAAGTGCCCATTAATGAAGCCTTGACAGCCATTCAAAACAAATACAATCCCCCCGAATACATCCTAGACCTGACCAACCACTGCCTAACCAACACGTACTTCATCCACAATGGACAAAGATACAAACAGATAGAAGGAGCACCTATGGGATCACCCCTCTCACCGGTCATCGCAAATCTGTACATGGAACACTTTGAAACCAATGCTTTAGACAAGTCAGAACACAAACCCAAACTTTGGCTCAGATATGTTGACGACACCTTTGTAATTTGGCCACACGGGAAGGAAAAACTAGATAGCTTCCTCACACATCTCAACAGCCTACACCCCAAAACACAATTCACTATGGAAATAGAAGCCAACAACCAACTTCCCTTCCTTGACGTCCTAATCTACAAAAAACCTGATGGCTCCCTAGGACACACTATCTACCGGAAAAAAACACACACCAACCGCTACTTACATGCACAATCACACCACCACCCTGCACAAATAAACTCCGTAGCCAAGACTCTCATCTCCAGAACCAAACGCCTGGCTGACAAAGACCACTTGACAACTGAGTTACAGAATCTCTCAAATGTGTTAATCGCCAACGGATACCAGCAAAACAGGGTTACGAAGCTAATCCAAAAAGAAACACCCCCCAAAAACCAAGACACAGAAGAAAACAATGGCATGGCCCTCCTTCCTTATATCAAGGGCACTACAGATAAAATTAGCAAAATCCTCCATAAACACAATATCAAAACAGCCTTTTGCACCAACCAAAAAATAGCCAATATCCTCAGAAACCCAAAAGATAAAATCCAGTTAGAAAACCAAGGGGTCTATGAAATACCCTGCAAAGTCTGCCCAGCCACGTACATTGGACAAACAAACAGACGAATAAATGCACGTATCGCAGAACACAAGAATGCCGTCAAAAAAGAAGAAAAAACTTCCTCTCTTTACCAACACATGAAAGAAACAGGACACGAAATTAATTTTGCAGATTCCAAATTGCTCTTTAACATGGAACATCACCACAAGAGAATAATCATGGAAGCCATCGAGATAGAGAAACACCCTCACAACATGAACAAGCGTGACGACACGTCCCGCCTGCCAGACATCTGGAAATTAGCCCTCCCCACAAAAACCGACACCAGAACCAGAGGCACACAGAACGCCATCTCCAATCAACCACACCAGACCCAAACCCAGACCCTCTCCACAGATAAATTACAGACACCATCCAGTAGCCAAACCATAGTGGCACCTCCGGATGCTGCACCCCCCTGCAATCCCTACACAGATCTGGCTGGCACAGGGCACAAAACCACAGCTTGCCCCTATACACGAAGCCAAGCCAGAGCACAACTAAGTGCAGTACAGCCATCTTCTCAGAAAAACTCTTCACTAGCTCAAGAGGTCAAGACACGAAAGCTTTAGCAACTAATCCACACCTAATGACCCTCCTAAGTGGTACTCAGAATATCACTCAAGAAATCACTCAAGATATCCCTCAAGTAATTAATGAACAAAAGAAGAAAAGGCACAATAACCTGGGAACTTCCTCTCTGCCCAGAACGTTGGAGGCTATACACCACACCCCCTCAACAGTATTTATAGGAACTCAAACACTGAGATCCTGCTCTGTTCTAGTAACAAGAAGCCGAAAGCACCAGCCTGAAGATGACGAGTGAGACCTCGTCGAAACGTCGCCTAGACACCCCAACTCTTACACGGGAAGATACCCGAAGACACCAAAACCTACATTCCTGTACCCGTGAAAATCTACGAAAGCAAATATATATATATATATATATATATGGTCATAACTGCATATATAAACCACATGTCTGAAACCCCACAGAAAAAGTCCTGAAACCATTTTGTCCCTCCCACGTTGACCTCAAATATTTCTCTGCAAGGTCGAAGGAAAAGGGAAAAGCCTCCCCATTGTCTTTTCGTTCACAAATCCTGTCTTAAGGGTATGTCTGTGTATGAATAGGGTGAGCCTGTTACCTGGCTCAGGAACTAAGTATTTGTCCAGACGGCAGGAGCACTGGGTCATGGAGCAAGGGATGGGCTGACACTCCTGCGATGCCACCCCATAGCTGGATGCATCTGTTTGGGAAAATATAAAGATTTGAAAAACAAACATACATGCTCTGAACCGACGAAGCTGGGGAAAAAACCTGCAGAATGTACAGTCTCTGGTGTAAAAGATTGAACTTCAAAGAGATCCTCATCATCATGTTTGGAATCTGGAGGGGCTTGGTATGTTTTTTCTTCTTCTTCTAACATTAACAATTCACATTGCATGCCAAGCCTCATTAAGAACCTAAATTGCTCTTCAAAAAGTGAGTACAGATGGACTTTTATACATAATTGGGACTTATTCGCAGCCGCTTTTCTTTTAAGATTTGAAATGCCCATTAAAGATGAAAACAAAGAACAAAATGGCGCCTACCCACTACAGACTTATGGAATATCTGAAATACCTCCCTGATTAAGAGAAACAGGAGCTAACCGATGGTTGGTTATAAAGATTAGAGACAATATTAAATATGCAACTGTTTGCAAAAAGAATTTTTCCCCCATCATGAGCGAGAGAAAATGCTAAATGGATGTCTGACAGCCCCCCTCCAGGGCCCGGAGGAAGGACTTGGTGGATTCCAAAGGCTAATTGAAACAAAAGAAGTGCCATGGTCAGATCACTTCCTGGTGCAACTGAACTTCTCCGCGACCCTTCCCCTCTGCAGGGAGGTGGGACCAATTCGGTGTTGGTTTCTGCTTTCCTTCACTGTGCAGCGAAAGGGCTTGTCACGAGACAGGTGTTTACATTCCACAGTCTGTACTGTTGGAGTTTCTCACGGGAAAGGGAGGCTGGATGTGACGTACACTGGTTTCCTGTTTTTCACTGTGTGATTCTCTCCGAGCTGTTAAGGAGAGAGGATGCATTTTTCTGCTCCAGCAGAGGCAAGATGTCTTTCTGTAATATACCAGCTTTGAACTGTAAATAAAGCAATATAGAGTATGCAGCACGTACTCCTCATCCTTCCGCTGGGCACGAGACTCTGCTTTAAATCAACACGTGGTTATGGGCTCCAGAAGTCGAATCGGAGTGCCGGCAAAGGATCGGAATGCAGAGGGACAGATCGGAACGGAATCTGCTCTGCGCGTAAAAGTGATTGATGAGGTATGTGCTACTGCTCCAGGCAGCCTGCCAGCTTCTAGTTAATGGCTTTATGGCTTTATGGCTGGTCTTTGAACTTTTAAAGCCGTTTTGCCGGGAAAAGGCAAAAGGCTCCCAGGCACAAGTCACTATGCTGGGGGAATCGAAAGTAACTTTTAAGTGCGCTTTTGGAATGAAGCAGCTGCAGCAGTGACGCAGCAAGATTTAAAGCAGCATATATGACGCTGAAGGCTAATGCCAGAGTCATGATGGCCCTTCAGGATGCTTGTGGGATTCCTAAGCTCAACAAGAAAAACTATGCCGACTGGATTCTGTATGCAGAGGCAATTCTGCGGAAAGAGGGTTTGTTTGAGGTGATTACAGACACCCCCCCAGTTCCAGTTACAGATGCATGGGAAGCTAAAGATTCCAAAGCAAGGGGAACTCTTACATTGATAGTATCCCCAGAAGAGCTCTGTCTATTGCGTGATAAGACCTCAGCCAGAGAAATTTGGGACGCTTTGAGAGAGGCTCACTTAAGGACAGAAGCTGGATCCACTATGTTTTACTTTAACAAGCTGCATAATATGGCTCTTGCTGAAGGTGGAGATGTGCGTTTACATCTGATGGAGATGCAAAATCTGAGACATGAGCTGCAACAGAGAGGACTCAACTTTCCAGAGGCTGTGTATTCTTTCATGATACTACAATCTTTGGGTTCAGGTTGGGAGTCTGTTGCAACCCAGATTGCTGTGCAGCCAACCGCTCAGCTGACAGTGGACTTTGTTACTGCCGTGATATTAAATGAAGCAGATCGCCGGGGTGCTAGCTGCATGGGCAAGGGGGAGTCTTCACAGACGTCATCCCATAGTGCAGTGGAACCACCAGATGGCGCCAGAGCTTTGAAGGCAGTGAAATGCTACTCGTGTGGACGTCTAGGCCATATGAAGAGGGAATGCAGATATCCCAGGGCCAAGACAGAGCAGCGCAGCGAAAGCTCATCGCGCGGAAAAGGCCGAGGCAAAGGCAAAGGTCCGGTGTCTAGGACAACGCAGCACAAGGCTATGGTTTCACGCTTCACTCCAAAGGTTGCAGAGGTCCAGAAGACGTCTAGATCTTTCTTCGTTGTTGATTCAGCGGCAACCCACCACATGTGCAACGATAAGAGACTGTTTGTGTCTTTTACACCGCAGGAAGGTGCGATTCACCAGGCGGATGACCACACTATTCCAAGTAAAGGCTACGGAACTGTTGTTCTTCACAGTTTGGACTTATCGATACAGAATGTGCTTTACGTGCCAGACGCCAAACATAATCTGCTCAGCGTTGGACAGCTGAATGAGCGGAACATTGACGTGTCCTTCAAGAACAAGAAGTGCATCATCACAAAGAAAAATGATTATGTATTGCATGCAGAATATGTTGATCGTTTGTTTGTTTTGTATTATGATGATGTTGAAAAGGATGACACTTGTTGCATTGCAGGTTCTAACAAAAGTTTGCATGCAGAATGTATTCATGATTTTCACCGAAAATTTGGTCATTTGCATTTTGAGGCAGTATCTAAAATGCCTGCCTTGGTTGAAGGTATGACTATTACACCCTGCAGGTACCACATGAAGTGCAAAGCATGCGCAGCAAACAAGGTGAAAATGGCTGCGAAAGGTAAGGTGTCTAGTAGGCAAGCTACGGAACCATACCAGGTTGTTCATGCAGATTTGGTTGGACCACTAGCGCCCTCTTTGGGTGGCAATAGGTACTTCATGGTTCTCATTGATGCATTTTCTAGGTATATTTTTGTGTACAATCTCAAGCAGAAATCAGAGGCTTTTCCTAGGTTCAAGGAATTCAGTGCTTGGTTGGAAAATGTGCATGGTAAGAAGATAAAGACTCTTTTCAGTGATCGCGGGGGAGAATTCACTTCTCAGCAGTTTGAAGCTTTTCTGACTGAGAAAGGAATTCAACACGATTTGTCTAGTCCTCGCTCGCCATGGCAGAATGGACTTGCGGAACGGGCAAATCAGACATTGCTTCAAGGGTTAAAAACCTTGCTGCATGATGCCAATCTTCCAGAGAGTTATTGGGCCGAAGCTCTCTCGTGTTTTGTTTACAGTTACAATCGCAGGTTATCTTCAGCGATTGGTTGTACCCCCTATGAGAAGATGTTTGGCAAGAAGCCATACATCAAACACATGAAAATTTTTGGTTCTGACATGTGGGTTCACTCACCACAAAACTCCAAGTTAGACAAGCGTGGATTGCATGGTATCTTTCTAGGTTATCAGAAAGGGTCTTACAGAATAATGATGACTGGCTCTAAAACAATTAAGCTCACGAGAAGTGTTGAGTACAATGCAAAGTGGGGGGAGAATGTGGGAATTTTCCAATGTTATCCTGATGACGGTGATGAGACTGAGGATAGTCAAAAGCAACCACAACAACCCACTGATGAAGGTTCTGAGTCTGAATCTGAAACTGAATCGGGTGATTCAGAGGATTTCAAGAGTGCGAAAGCCTCTATGCGACCCTCTGAAAGCTCTGATCAAGAATTGGAGGAACCATTGTTCACAATAGGTCGTTTTTCTCCTAAGAAGGAAGAGGAGAGTGTTGAAGACCTAAGGCTAATTCGTAGGTCACAGAGAGCCACAAAAGGCAGACCTCCAAAGAGATTTGCTGATGAGTTTGCTACGATAGCAGTAACAGCTGTTAAAAGCTCCAAGAAGGTATTTGAACCTTCAAGTTTCCAAGAAATCCAGGGTTTGGATTCAAAGGAAGCTGAGCCATGGTTAAATGCCATGAAGGCTGAGCTTGATTCCTTAGAAAGGAACAAAACATGGGAGCTAGTTCCAGTAGTTCCAGGAATGAAACTGCTTGGAAGCAAATGGGTCTTCAAAGCGAAGACAGATCAAAATGGCAAGATAGTCAGACACAAAGCCAGATTGGTAGCCAGAGGTTTTGCACAGGTACCAGGTGAAGACTATCACGAGACCTACTCACCCACAGTGAGATATGAGAGCATTAGGCTTATGCTCAAGCTAGCTGCAGAGGAAAATCTACACATTAGTCACCATGATATTAATACAGCTTTTCTGTACGGATCTCTGGATGAATCACTTTATATGCTTCCACCTGATGGCGTACAGGTAAAACAGGGATTTGTTTGTGCTCTGAAGAAATCCCTTTATGGTCTCAAACAAAGTGCACGGTGTTGGCACACAAAACTCACTGAAGTATTGTTTTCTCTAGGTTTTCAGCAAGGGAAAGCTGATCCATGTGTATTTGTCAAAGAGGAGGGGCAAAAGAAACTGTACTGTTTGTTTTATGTTGATGATTTATTATTCTTTTGGAAAGATGTCGCAATGTACAATAACGCCCTAGCTCAACTGAAAAAGCACTTTGACATGAAAGATCTTGGTGAGGTAAACAACTACCTATCTCTGGAAATAGAGAGAGATCAAGATGGTAACATTCTAGTACACCAGTCACGGAAAATTGCTGATGTGTTAAGCAAACTAAACCTGATGGATGCTAACCCTGTAGACACACCGATGACAACAGGTCATCAGGTAGATGACACTGAAGAAGCATTTTCTGACACTACACTGTACAGAAGTGTGCTAGGCAAGCTAAACTTCATTGCCAGATGTTCAAGACCAGACATTGCTATTAGCTGTAATTTGCTAAGCAGACAAGTCAACAATCCTAGTGTCAAGGATTGGAAAGCTCTGAAACGCATATTTAAAAGGCACTATGCATTACAGACTGAGACTTAACAATCAGAAGTCTGGTGGTCTTGAAATATTTGCAGATGCAAGTTTTGGAAGTGACACTACAGACAGGAAAAGTACGTCTGGAGTTTGCTACATGTACAATCAGGGTCTGTTTGATTGGTCATGCAAGAAGCAAACAACAATTAGCTTAAGTACTTGTGAAGCTGAACTGAATGCACTGTCTTATTCACTTAAGGATTGTGAATGGTTAGTACAATTGTGCAAAGATATGAAAATTCCTGTCAAATGTCCAATCCAGGTTTACCAGGACAACAAAGCATGTTTGGCTTTGCTGAAGTCTGAAGGTTGTAAGCAAAGCACAAAGCACTTGCAATTAAAGTTGCAGCATGCTAGGGAATGTATTCAGAAGGGACTCGTAACGGTGTCCTATATGCCAAGTAATGAAATTCCTGCTGATGTATTGTCTAAGATTGTATCAAGGGATCAACACTGTACCTATGTGCAGAAGTTGGGTTTGTACTGATATTGTACGAACACGCTGCCCAGTGATGTTCACAGAAAGGGGGAGGATGTTGGTTTCTGCTTTCCTTCACTGTGCAGCGAAAGGGCTTGTCACGAGACAGGTGTTTACATTCCACAGTCTGTACTGTTGGAGTTTCTCACGGGAAAGGGAGGCTGGATGTGACGTACACTGGTTTCCTGTTTTTCACTGTGTGATTCTCTCCGAGCTGTTGAGGAGAGAGGATGCATTTTTCTGCTCCGGCAGAGGCAAGATGTCTTTCTGTAATATACCAGCTTTGAACTGTAAATAAAGCAATATAGAGTATGCAGCACGTACTCCTCATCCTTCCGCTGGGCATGAGACTCTGCTTTAAATCAACATTCGGATGGTCTGCCCCCCCCCCCACTTAATGGATCCAAATGTTTTCCAGAGAGTGGTAGGGGATGCTTTATCCCATGTTGATGGCCTTTCAGCTGATTCCCTGGTGGCCCGCTGGAATGCGGAGTTAACCAGGGCTATCGACTGTCTGGCTCCGAAGCGCCCTCTCCGATTGCATGGAGCCCGGACAGCCCCGTGGTTTTCTTAGGAGCTGAGGGCGATGAAACAATCGCTGAGACGGCTAGAGCATTGGTGGCAGAAAACTCATTCCGAA
This sequence comes from Podarcis bocagei, assembly GCF_964188305.1. Lineage (NCBI taxonomy): Eukaryota > Metazoa > Chordata > Lepidosauria > Squamata > Lacertidae > Podarcis > Podarcis bocagei. The sequence goes on along the minus strand of NC_138131.1, from coordinate 3,440,796 downwards.
TCTGACCGGACACAGGTTAGAGCTCAACGTCGAGCCTACCAAGTGGTGATAGCGATAGCGAAGAAGACTTTCTTCACCGCCTCTATTGCATCTGCAGAAAATAGTAGCAGGAGACTCTTTCATTTTTTTAAAAATAAATATTTATTGAATTTTCACAAATTATAAAAACACACACTATACACAATACAAACATACACACACAAAAACAAACAAACATGTATAATTTCAAATCCTTTTTTTTCCTTAAACCTTGCTTCACTGACTTCCCCATACCTCCCCTTTCTGCATTCCAATTTCCAAATTTGTTTCAGCAAATCCTCCCCCTTAATTTTATCCAATTGTTTCCTTTCCTTTTCTTTTACTTAATCTTTCTCAGCTGTAATCCCTTACTTTCTATAACCACAACATTTCAACACTCATTAATTTTATTTTTTTTATTTTTTTATTATATTTTTATTGCTTTTTTCCAGTTATCATATTACACAACAAAAAAGAAAAAAGAAGAAAAGAAAAACAAAAGAAATCCAACTTTCGATTACATTTTTCCATAGCTTATTGGACTTCCCCACGTCTCCCTCACCTTGCTTTCTTAACAATAAAATGTCAGCAAATTAATGGCTTGTTTCGTGTGTTATTTATAATTTCAAATAATTCTCTTTTAGGTTCAAAATACTTATTATCAATTTACTTTTACTTTAAACTAAACACAATATTATTTTAAACTTTAATCCTTTCCTGATCATATCTTAATTTCCCAATATACAAAATCTTATTGCTGGAGCTTAGTTTTCCAGTTCATGCAAATTATTGGCATTCATATAACTTATAATGTTTTTGTAGATAGTCTTTGAATTTTTTCCAGTTCTCCTCCGTTGTTTCTTCTCCCAAATCCCGGATTCTGCCAGTCATTTCGTCCAGTTCCATATAGTCCATCAGTTGCATATGCCACTCTTCCAGTGTGGGCAAATCTTGTGTCTTCCAGTACTTTGCGATAAGTATCCTTGCTGCCGTTGTTGCATACAAAAAAAATACTCTATCCTTCTTTAACACTTTCTGGTCCACAATGCCCAAAAGGAAGGCCTCTGGTTTCTTAGGAAAGGTATACTTAAATACCTTTTTTAACTCATTGTAAATCATTTCCCAGAAAGCCTTTACTCTTGGGCAGGTCAACCAGAGGTGAAAGAATGTCCCATCCGCCTCTTTACATTTCCAACATTTGTTGTCAGACAAATGGTATATTTTAGCAAGCTTGACTGGGGTCATGTACCACCTATATATCATTTTCAGAATGTTTTCTTTCAGGGCACTACATGCCGTGAATTTCATACCGGTGGTCCATAACCTTTCCCACTCTTCAAACATGATGTTGTGCCCAATGTCTTGAGCCCATTTTATCATGGCGGATTTAACTATCTCATCCTGAGTGTTCCATTTAAGCAGCAAGTTATACATTCTCGAAAGTACCTTTGTCTTTGGTTCTAACAATTCTGTCTCTAATTTCGATTTTTCCACCTGGAATCCTATTTTTTTGTCCAATTTAAAAATCTCTTGAATTTGAGCATAATGAAACCAGTCTTGCACCCTATGCTTTACTTTTTCAAAGCTCTGTAACCTCCAATTATCGCCTATTTTTTCTAGCATTTCCCCATATTTCAACCAACCGGTCTCCATATTGGGTCTTTTTCGGGCCTTGGCCTCCACTGGTGATAGCCACCTCGGGGTTTTACTTTCTAGTAAGTCTTTGTATTTTATCCAGACCATAAAAATTGCTTTTCTGACAATATGGTTTTTGAATACTTTGTGAATCTTAACCTTGTCGTATCACAAATATGCATGCCACCCAAAAGCATTGTCAAACCCTTCAAGATCTAGGACATCGGTGTTTTCCAATAACAACCAATCTTTCATCCAGCAGAAGGCTGCAGCTTCATAGTATAACCTTAAGTCTGGCAGGGCAAACCCCCCCTCTTTCTTTTGCATCAGTTAGTATTTTAAATTTTATTCGGGGCTTTTTGCCCTGCCAGACAAACTTCGAGATATCCTTCTGCCATTTACCGAAACATTCAGCTCTATCCACAATCTGAAGGGTTTGAAACAAAAACAACATCTTTGGCAAAACATTCATTTTTACTGCTGCAATTCTGCCCAACAAGGAAAGTTTCAATCTTGACCAAATTTCTAAGTCTTTTTTAACTTCTAACCAACATTTTTCATAATTGTCCTTAAACAAATTCAAATTTCTAGAAGACAAATTAATCCCTAGGTATTTCACTTTTTTGACCACAGTTAATTCTGTTTCCTTCTGAAACTCATCTATTTCTGAAGGTGTCAAGTTTTTAGCCAGAACCTTAGTTTTTTGCTTATTCAGCTTGAATCCCGCCACCCGACCAAACTCTTGGATCAATTCTAAAACTCTTTTTGTACTAGAATCTGGCTCCTGTAATGTTAAAACCAAGTCGTCTGCAAAAGCTTTCAGTTTGTATTGTTTCTCTCCGACATGTATTCCTTTTATCAACCGGTCCACCCTTATCATGTTCAAAAGCACCTCCAGGACTGAAATAAATAAAAGAGGGGACAAGGGACACCCCTGTCGTGTTCCTTTTTCAATTTTAAATTCCTCTGTCACCACATTGTTCACTATCAACTTAGCTTTTTGTTCTGAATAGATTGCTTCTATACCATTTTCAAACCCCCGCCCCACTCCCATCCCTTCCAGGTTTTTTTTCATAAACTTCCAGGAAATGTTGTCAAAGGCTTTCTCCGCGTCAATAAAAATTAACACTGCTCTTGTATTGATATTTGTTTGCAAAAGTTCCAAAATGTCAATAATGTTCCTAGTGTTATCAAACAAATGTCTGCCTGGGAGAAAGCCTGCCTGGTCCTTGTGAATTACTTCATTTAGCACTCTTTTAAGCCTACTTGCCAAAATGTCTGCAAAGATTTTATAATCCACATTTAGGAGTGAGATGGGACGGTAGTTCTTTAGTTGAGTCTTTTCAGTTTCCAATTTAGGAATCAATGTGATGAAAGATTCTTTCCACGTTTCCGGTGTCTTCTTCCCCTCCATCATCTGGTTACAAACCTCCATTAGTGGTTGTGTCAGATAGTCTTTTAAGGTCTTATAATACTTGGAGGTAAGTCCATCTGGGCCTGGAGATTTGCCGAGTTGCATATTCTGGATGGCACTCTCAATTTCCTGTTGTGTTATTCGATAATTTAAGATTGTTCTCTTTTCTTGAGATAGTTTTGGTAATCCATTAGATTTTAGAAATTGGTCTATCTCCGTCAGCTCCTGAGGCCCTTGCGTGAAGAGTTTTTTGAAATATTTCTGGAAACACTTTCTTATTTCTTCCGGTTTCTGTATATTTTTCCCTTCCACCTCCAAGTTGGTAACATAGTTCAATTTTTGCCTCCTTTTCAACTGCCATGCTAGCAGTTTTCCACATTTATTCGCCGATTCAAAAGATCTTTGTTTCAATTGTTTGATTTTCCATTCCACTTCTTGGTTTATTAATTTCGCATATTGTGCTTGATGAAACTTGATTTCTCTCAGAATCTCTTTAGATTTTGGTTTTAATCTCAATTTTTTCTCTCCATCTCTTATCTTCTCTAATATCTTATCTTTTTTTCCGTTCCAAAGTTTTTTCTTAATCGTATTCTGTTGTATCAGAAACCCTCTCATTACTGCTTTACTTGCGTCCCAGATTATTCTCTTTTCCACCGAGGTGTTCAAATTTATTTCAAAGTAGTCTTTTAAAGTTTTTTGGGCCTTTTTCACAATCTCTTGATCTCTTAACAGAGTATCATTCATTTTCCATCTAAAGGAACCGGCTGGAGTAAGTCTCAATTCCACTTTCAAAGCATTGTGGTCGGAGCAAGTTTTTGGGCAGATTTCCACTTTAAAGGTCTTAGGTGCCAGTCCTCTAGATGTCCAAATTTGGTCTATTCTTGTCCATGACAAATGAGCCTCAGAAAAGAATGTTCCTTCTTTACCTAGGGGGTTCTTTGTCCTCCAGATATCAATCAAATCCATATTGTCAGTCAATTCAAAAAATGTCTTAGGTAGTCTGCCATCTTTGGTTAGATTTTGGTTTTGCGACTTATCCATATAAGTAGAGACCACCCCATTCATATCTCCCATCAAAAAGATGTTAGAATAGTCCAAATAATCCAGTAGTATCTCATGCAGCTTCTTGTAAAATTCTGACTTCCCTTCATTTGGTGCATAAATTCCTACTATCAAAAACTTTTCTCCTTGTGTTTGTATCTCAATTGCCAAAATTCTTCCATGCTCATCTTTGAATAGAAATTTCGGTGACAGGTTCTCCTTTGCATAAATCACAATGCCTCTTTTCTTAACTTTGTCTGATGAAATAAATTCTTGGCCTAGTCTTTTGTTGATTAATACTTTCCTATGGAGCCTAGTCACATGGGTTTCCTGCAAACAGATAATGTCCAGTTTTTCTTTTTTCAATATGTGAAAAATCCTCCTTCTTTTTTCCGGAGAATTCCCGCCATTTATATTCCAACTTAGAAGTTGCAGAGACATCCTGGATCAATTTAAGAGTCCTCTTGGGGTGTGTCTTCTTCGTCCAAACCTGATGGTAGAGCAGGTGCTGGTTCTGGTAGAGGTACTGGCCCGGCTCCTGCTACTCCCTTCCGAAGGTCCTCTCCGTAGTCGTTCAGAAATTTTAATTGGTCCTCTGCTGTTCTGATTTTTACCTTTTTCCCTTTGATAGTGAAAGATAGTCCCTGAGGGAATTCCCACCTGTAAGGGATTGCGTTGTTTCTCAGTAGTCCTGTTAAATCCTTATATGTAGCTCTTAAGTCCAGTAGTTGTTTCGGGATATCTCTGTAGATTTCTGCTTTTTTACCCTGAATCACCAGTGCTTTTTAAAAATGTAGGCCAAGTATTTTGTCACTTTCTTGCCTAGATCTCAAAATGATCAGGCAATCTCTAGCTCTGTCCTTCCTCACCACTTTTCCCAGTCTAAAAGCGGTGACAATTTTAAAGTCCTTATCTTCTTCTATAGCCCAGAACTTTGATAATTCCGATGTCAAAAAACCAATCAAATTGTCTTGTTCAAGTTCTGGAATTGAGCGTAAAGGTAAAGGTAAAGGTACCCCTGCCCGAACGGGCCAGTCTTGACAGACTCTGAGGTTTGTGCGCCCATCTCACTCTATCGGCCGTGGGCCAGCGCTGTCCGGAGACACTTCCGGGTCACGTGGCCAGCGTGACAAAGCTGCATCTGGCGAGCCAGCGCAGCACACGGAACGCCGTTTACCTTCCCGCTGGTAAGCGGTACCTATTTATCTACTTGCACCCGGGGGTGCTTTCGAACTGCTAGGTTGGCAGGCGCTGGGACCGAGCAGCGGGAGCGCACCCCGCCGCGGGGATTCGAACCGCCGACCTTTCGATCGGCAAGCCCTAGGCGCTGAGGCTTTTACCCACAGCGCCACCCGCGTCCCACATTGAGCGTAGCCTAAGATTATTTTCCCGATTTTTCAGTTCCACCATAGACAGATAGGCCTGCTGTTCACTGATTTGCCTGCAAAGTGGCCTTACTTCCCTTTTTACTTCCTCTACTTTCTTATTGGCCTCCTCGGCTCTCTGATTCGCTTGTTCAGCCAGTTTCCGATTTTCTAAGGTTGTTGTTTGGAGGTTCCCAATCCCTTGTGTATTTTGAGAAACTTGGTCAGTCAGCCTATTGATAGTAGTTGTAACTTGGTCAAACTTTGTGTTTAAAGCAGCAAGCTGCTCCAAAATTTTCTGAGAGACTGGGTCCACCCCTCCTGAAGCCATATCTTTTGAAGCTGGCTCTTGGGCTGGTTGAGCACCTTGTCCTTCTTTCAGTGTTAAAACACTCATTAATTTTACAATATTTCTTAAGATAAATTTTAAATTTCTTCCAATCTTCTTCCGCTGTCTCTTTCCCCTGGTCTCAGATTCTGCCAGTCATTTCAGCCAGTCCCATGTAGTCTATCACCTTCATCTGCCATTCTTCCAGAGTGGGTAGATCTTGTGTCTTCCAATACTTTGCGATGAGTATTCTTGCTGCTGTTGTGGCATACATAAAGAAAGTTCTATCTTTCTTTGACACCAATTGGCCGACAATGCCCAAGAGGAAGGCCTCTGGTTTCTTAGGAAAAGTACATTTAAGTACCTTTTTCATTTCATTATATATCATTTCCCAGAAAGCCTTAATCTTCGGGCACGTCCACCAAAGGTGAAAAAAAGTACCTTCAGTTTCTTTACATTTCCAACATTTGTTATCAGGCAAGTGGTAAATTTTTGCAAGCTTGACTGGGGTCATGTACCACCTGTAAATCATTTTCATAATATTCTCTCTTAAGGCATTACATGCCGTAAATTTTATGCCGGTGGTCCACAACTGTTCACAGTCAGCAAACATAATGTTATGACCAATGTCTTGTGCCCACTTTATCATAGCTGATTTCACTGTTTCATCTTGTGTATTCCATTTCAGCAACAAGTTGTACATTCTTGACAAATTCTTAGTATTGGGTTCTAACAGTTCTGTTTCTAATTTTGATTTCTCCACCTGGAAGCCAATTTTCCTGTCCTGTTTGTAAACCTCCATTATTTGGTAATAATGGAGCCAATCTCGTACTTTAACCTTCAATTTCTCATAACTCTGTAATTTCAGTTTATCTCCCTCCTGTTCCAAAATTTCCCAATATTTTGGCCATTTGGCCTCCATATTGAGCTTTTTCACAGCTTTTGCCTCCATTGGCGACAACCACCTTGGGGTAGCAGGAGACTCTTTCAGGTGGTCCACAGTTTAACGGAACCACCTTTACCACCGGGGCTTTGTAAAGACCCCAAGATCTCCTACAACGATTTTGCAAAGTTTTTTGCAGATAAAATCACTCATATTCGGAAGGAGCTAGACACCACCGTGGGAGCAGGGCTTCGGCGGGAGAGTGCTAGAGCCCTGTCTGGTCAAGTTGCATGGAATCAATTTCAATCCGTTACCCCCTAGGATGTGGACAGGCTGCTTGGACGCGTGAAACCAACCACCTGTCTCCTTGATCCTTGCCCATCCTGGCTAATATTTTTAGTGTATTTTGGTTTCTGTGGAAGCCGCCCAGAGTGGCTGGGGAAACCCAGCCAGATGGGCGGGGTACAAATAATAAATTATTATTATAATAATTGATTGTCATGTCTGATATATGGCTACATAAGTAGTTTGCTTAAGAATAAATCAACAAGGAGTCTTTGAAGGAGGTTTTTATAATAATAATAATAATAATAGCCACTCTGGGCGGCTTCCAACAAAACACTAAAATACAATAACCTATTAAACATTAAAAGCTTCCCTAAACAGGGCTGCCTTTATATGTCTTCTAAAAGTTTGGTAGTTATTTTTCTCTTTGACATCTGGTGGGAGGGCATTCCACAGGGCGGGCGCCACTACCGAGAAGGCCCTTTGCCTGGTTCCCTGTAACTTGGCTTCTCTCGCAGTGAGGGAACCGTCAGAAGGCCCTCGGCACTGGACCTCAGTGTCCGGGCAGAACGATGGAGGTGGAGACGCTCCTTCAGGTATACTGGACCGAGGCCGTTTAGGGCTTTAAAGGTCAGCACCAACACTTTGAATTGTGCTCGGAAACGTACTGGGAGCCAGTGTAGGTCTTTCAAGACCGGTGTTATATGGTCTTTCAAGACCGGTGTTATATGGTGGCCGCTCCCAGTCACCAGTCTAGCTGCCGCATTCTGGATTAGTTGTAGTTTCTGGGTCACCTTCAAAGGCAGCCCCATGTAGAGCGCATTGCAGTAGTCCAAGCGGGAAATAACTAGAGCATGCATCACTCTGGTGAGACAGTCTGCGGGCAGGTAGGGTCTCAGCCTGCGTACCAGGTGGAGTTGGTAGACAGCTGCCCTGGATACAGAATTGACCTGCGCCTCCATGGACAGCTGTGAGTCCAAAATGACCCCCAGGCTGCGCACCTGGTCCTTCAGGGGCACAGTTACCCCATTCAGGACCAGGGAGTACTCCACACCCGCCCGCCCCTTGTCTTTCAAGACTGGTGTTATATGGTCTTGGTGTTTCCGGGTCAGCTTCAAAGGTAGCCCCACGTAGAGCACATTGCAGTAGTCCAAGCGAGAGATAACCAGAGCATGCACCACTCTGGCGAGACAGGACCAGGGAGTCTTCCACACCCACCCGCCCCTTGTCCCACAAAAACAGTACTTCTGTCTTGTCAGGATTCAATCTCAATCTGTTAGCCGCCATCCATCCTCCGACTGCCTCCAGACACTCACACAGGACCTTCCCAGCCTTCACTGGTTCCGATTTGAAAGAGAGGTAGAGCTAGGTATCATCCGCATACTGATGAACACCCAGCCCAACCCCCCTGATGATCTCTCCCAGCGGCTGCATGTAGATGTTGAAAAGCATGGGGGAGAGGACAGAACCCTGAGGCACCCCACAAGTGAGAGCCCAGGGGTCTGAACACTCACCCACCACCACCACTTTCTGAACACGGCCCAGGAGGAAGGAGCAGAACCACTGTATAACAGTGCCTGCAGCTCCCAGACCCTCTAGACGGTCCAGAAGGATGTTATAGTTGATCGTGTCAAAGGCCGCTGAGAGATCCAGCAGAACTAGGAAACAGCTCTCACCTTTGTCCCTAGCCTGCTGGAGATCATCGACCAGTGCAACCAAGGCAGTTTCAGTCCCATGATGAGGCCTGATTCAAATGGTCCTCTTCTTCCAGGCATGCCTGGAGTTGTTCAGCAACCACTCGCTCAATCACCTTGCCCAAGAATTGAAGATTTGAGACTGGGCGATAGTTGGCCATATTGGCAGCATCTAAAGATGGTTTATTAAGAAGCGGTTTAATAACCGCCTCTTTCAGCGGGTCTGGAAAGGCTCCCTCACAAGGAGAAGCATTCACCACCCCGCGAAGCCCATCGCCCAGCCCTTCCCGGCTAGCTTTTATAAGCCAGGATGGGCAAGGATCAAGGAGACAGGTGGTTGGTTTCACTCATCCAAGCAGCCTGTGCACATCCTCAGAAGTAACAGATTGGAATTGATCCCATGCAACTTGACTAGACAGGACTCTAGCACTCTCCCACCCCGGCCCTGCTCCCACGGTGGAGTCTACCTCTTCCCGAATCTGAGCGACTTTATCTGCAAAAAACTTTGCAAAATCATTGCAGGAGATCATGTGGCCCGTACTGGGCCCTGATGTAGCAGGTGGTTCCGCTAAATTGCGAACCACCTGAAAAAGTCTCCTGCTGCAATTGGAATTTTTTATTTTAGTTTTTTATTTTTATTGGATTTGATTTGATATGTTAATTAGATGTTCTTATTGGAAAATTAATAAACGCTTTTTGAATATGCTGCCAAGGATGTTATTTTTGTTCCAAACATTGCAAATTTTGGATAAGATGGATTGTTTCAAGAAGTGGCAGAAGGATATTTCTAGATTTGTTTGGCAGGGCAAGAAGCCTCGAATAAAATTTAAGATATTAACAGATGCCAAAGAAAGAGGTGGATTTGCCCTGCCAGACCTTAAACTTTATTATGAATCAGCTGCTTTTTGTTGGCTGAGAGAATGGCTGCTTCTTGAAAATACTGAAGTGTTGGATTTAGAAGGTTTTAACAATGTATTTGGTTGGCATGCATATTTGTGGTATGATAAGGTAAAAGCACATAAAGCATTTAAAAATCATATTGTTAGAAAAGCATTGTTTAATGTTTGGATAAGATATAAGGATTTGTTAGGGGGGAAAACCCCAAGATGGTTGTCACCAATGGAAGCGAAGGCACAGAAAAAACTCAATATGGAGGCCAAATGGCCGAAATATTGGGAAATTCTGGAACAAGATGGAGAGAGAATAAAATTGCAGAGCTTTGATAAATTGAAAAACAAAGTGCGAGATTGGCTCCATTACTATCAAATAATGGAGGCATACAAATTGGACAAAAAAGTTGGTTTCCAGGTGGAAAAATCAAAATTGGAAACAGAATTGTTAGATCCAAAAACTAAGAATTTGTCAAGAATGTATAACTTGCTGTTGAAATGGAACACTCAGGATGAAACGGTGAAATCAGCTATGATTAAATGGGCACAAGATGTTGGACATAACATAATGATGGCTGACTGGGAACGGTTATGGACCACAGGTATGAAATTTACGGCATGTAATGCCTGAAGAGAAAATTTAATGAAAATGATTTATAGGTGGTACATGACACCAGTTAAGCTTCAAAAAATCTACCATTTCCCCGATAATAAATGTTGGAAATGTAATGAGACTGAAGGTACATTCTTTCACCTTTGGTGGACGTGCCCAAGGATTAAGGCATTCTGGGAGATGATTTATAATGACATGAAAAAGGTATTTAAATATACCTTCCTTAAGAAACCAGAGGCCTTTCTCCTGGGCATGGTCGGCCAATTGGTGTTAAAGAAGGATAGAACTTTTTTTATGTATGCAACAACAGCAGCAAGAATACTCATCGCGAAATATTGGAAGACGCAAGATTTACCCACCAGGGAAGAATGGCAGATGAAGTTGATGGACTACATGGAATTGGCGGAAATGACTGGCAGAATCCGAGACCAGGGAGAAGAGTCGGTGGAAGAAGACTGGGAAAAGTTTAAAGACTATTTACAGAAATACTGTAAAATTAATGAATGTTAGAAAAATGTTGGAATGAAGTTATATGGCTTTAGTAGAAATGTTATAAGGAATTAAGTATAAATAGATTATTAGAGCATTAAAGGGAAAAATAAGATTAGAATGTGTTAAGACAATTATAGGATAGAAAACAGAGGAAGATGGAAAGGAATTGCTGAAACAATTAATAGAAGTGGAATACAAAAAGGGAGGTGTGAGGAGGTCGTGGAAATTAGTGAAAGAAAGATAAGATATTGAAATTGGACTGTGTTTTAAATGGTTTTTGTTTTGTTTTGTTTTGTTTTGTTAGTTGTATGTTAGTGTTTTGCAGTGTTGGTTTTTTTGTATTGTATGGTATTGTTGTATGTTTTTTTCTTTTTTGGTTTTTTGTGGTGTTGTGTTCAATTTGTTGGAAAACTAATAAATATTACTATAAAAAACAAAAAAAGGAAAATTAATAAACGCTTTTTTTAAAAAAGGGAACTAAGTATTTGTCATTACAAAAGACTGGCCAGGCTCCCCAGGGTATCCAATCAAGTGAGCATTAACAGGGAACCTGCCAGACAGGAGGTAAACAACACACTCAGATTTCTGTTGTAGACCGCCCTTTCTGTGATGTAGGTACGATGTATCTGGGGGGTGGTCTTGGACCTGAATGAACTGCAAGCCTGTCCTACAGTCCTCCCAAAACTCTCTTTTGTGGCTACACTCTGAAGGAGGTAATTGGTAGTAGAAGTTGAGCTGTCTGCAAAAGTGACTGAATCAGTGAGAAGGCTGATCTGTAATGAAATGCTGACTTTCAGGCATCTCTTGAAGACCTTTTTTATGCCAACAGCTCTGTGCTGCCATTTAAACATTTCTTGAGCACCCAGACATTTTAATTATTTTGACTGATTTTAATGTCCACCGTCCACCCGCTTTTGTACATTGCTGTATTTTATGACATGCCCTAGCTTCTGAGAAGCCTTTCACTCAAACCAGTTAGACATGACATGAATTAGTAGTTTTATCCTTGCAGCTGCCCCAGTTCTTCTCATTCTGCACAACTAGGGGGATTATTTGATGAAATTCCCCTTAACTACTTGGTTTCTGTTCTCCATGCTGCTTTAATGTGTTTCTTTTCATTATCTCCACACTCCACACTCCCATACCCCACCCCTCAACAGCTCACACAGGAAAACAGTAAATTACACTTCTCTCTCCACCCGGCATGTATGGAACAGACCCTGACGAATCAAATGACAAGGCATAATTAATCCCCCAGCTGAACTGAACAGGGAGCAGCAGCTGGGGTAGAACATGCAAACAAGAAATTATTACTTCAAGGTACAGAAGCCCCAGAACACCCCAGCCACATGGAGTTAAGAATAGCAATTCCAGATTAAAGGGCTTGCATCTGAGACATTTGTTCCTTCCTTTTTTCCAAGACAGGTGATGTTCCTACGAATACATTGGAAATTTTGAAAGGACCGTGGGCATTTTTCCTCTGCAGCTGAAGATTCAGAGCTATCTGAAGAGGGGGAAATACCAGGTCTTGCTCAGCTGGAGATGCCTTATTTCCTTTGAAGATATAATCTGATGAGAATTTTAGGCTGCCGGGGGTGGGGCAAAATCTGAGGATGGGGAAAATGATATCACTGACAGTCACATGGGAGGCTGCTGAAAATGCACATGGAGAAACAATGGGTCCTTGAACTGAGGGGACTGTTTGACCTGCAGGAGGAAGCCAGTTGTTGAAAGGGAACATGGATCTGAGAAGGAGCTTAGAGGGAGATTTCAAAATCCATCTGGAGCCATCAATGGCAGTTCGTTACTAGTTCGGAGTTGGGGACTCTTTTTCAGTCTTAAGGGCCATATTCTCCTCTGGGAAGCCTTCCGGGGCCATGTGCCAGTGGTGGGAAGGGCCACAGGTGAAAGTGGGTGGAGTGATGAATGTAAACTTTGGTTTCCTAACGGAGGCTGGTGTCAGGGGTTCAGGGACAGAGGCACAGGTGAGGGGGGAGACGGAGAGCGATGGGGAAGAATCCCAGGACAGTGAGGAAGAGGATGACAATGACTTGAGGTCTTCCATGAGTCTCTCAAGACCCCACCCAGGCAACAGGGGGAGAGGAGGACGTGAACGTGTTGGGAGAGGACCATGGGTTCGAGCACACATACACTGAACTGGAAGCAGAGGAGATCGACGTCGACGACCTGTGTCCGGCAGCGACCTCCGCAACGACGGAGCTCCCAGAACCTGCGCCCGAACAGCGGGAGGGGGGAAGGGGGGCTTTGAGGGGGGGATGGATGTCAGGGGTTCAGGGACAGAGGCACAGGTGAGGGGTAGACGGAGAGCGATGGGGAAGAATCCCAGGACAGTGAGGAAGAGGATGACAATGACTTGAGGTCTTCCATGAGTCTCTCAAGTGAATCGGAGGATTCCCAGAAGGGGGCGCCCCTGGTCAAGCCAAGGGGGGTCACAGGGGGGACTTACCAGGAGCAGGGAAGCAGCAGGGAAACCCCGAGTGGGAGTGGGAGATCGGGGTCGGCTTCCCAGGAGGAACGGAGTGAGAAGGGTGGAGTTCCCAGTGTGACACACGGAGCAGAGCAGGAAGGAGACAGGGGAAGGAGATCGGGGCAGGATGTCCTGCCGGAAGGGGTGGAGAGTAGTACAGGGAGTAGTGTAACTGTCAAAAGGAAGGTCAGGGGTAGCGAACGCGCGCCAAGTTCAAATGTGGAGGCGCGCGGAAATGCAGAGAGCCCGGAGGAGGAGCCTGGCCCCAAAGCACGAAGGAGGGGGGAGCAGGCATCTGAGGGATCCGCGTCAGGGGAAAGCAGGAGGGAAGGAACCCAGGGGGGCAGAAAGACCCTGCGGAAAAGAAAGGACAGGAAGAGGTGGTCTAGCACAAGCCTCTTAAACTGGTGTAGAGGCGGGACCGATTCAGAGGGGACTTCAAACGTCTAGGCTAAGAGACGCGGGGCTGCACGCCTCGGTTGTGGAACCAATAATGAACTGCAATAAACATCCTTGTATATAAGAAGAGCTTGGCGTTGGTCTTTTGTGAGCTCAGACCTGAGGCAGCCCCTGACAGCTGGTTTCTACACACATTCAACTCTTCACTCTCTGTCCTTCACGACTCAAGGGTGCAAGGGGAGGGGTAGTATCTATCAATTGATGAAGATGATCATCCAAATGTCATAGACCAAATGGAGCAAACAGCACGCAGACCTAGTGGTGGGAGGAAAAGAAACCTTAAATAAGAGACACGGGGGAATGATTAATGGACTTCAATGTCTGTCCCGGCAGACTGGAGGAGGGCAAATGTTGTCCCTATTTTCAAAAAGGGGAAAAGAGAGGACCCAAATAATTACCGCCCAGTCAGTCTGACATCAATACCAGGGAAGATTCTGGAGTAGATCATTAAGCAAACAGTCTGTGAGCACCTAGAAAGGAATGCTGTGATCACCAATAGTCAGCATGGATTTCTGAAAAATAAGGCATGTCAGACTAACCTGATCTCGTTTTTTGACAGAATTACAAGCCTGGTAGATGAAGGGAACGCAGTGGATATAGCCTACCTTGATTTCAGCAAGGCATTTGACAAGGTGCCCCATGATATTCTTGTAAAGAAGCTGGTAAAATGCGGTCTTGACTATGCTACCACTCAGTGGATTTGTAACTGGCTGACTGACCGAACCCAAAGGGTGCTCCTCAATGGTTCCTCTTCATCCTGGAGAAGAGTGACTAGTGGGGTGCCACAGGGTTCTGTCTTGGGCCCGGTCTTATTCAACATCTTTATCAACGACTTGGATGATGGACTCAAGGGCATCCTGATCAAATTTGCAGATGACACCAAACTGGGAGGGGTGGCTAACGCCCCAGAGGACAGGATCACACTTCAAAACGACCTTGACAGATTAGAGAACTGGGGAAAAACAAACAAGATGAATTTTAACAGGGAGAAATATAAAGTATTGCACTTGGGCAAAAAAAATGAGAGGCACAAATACAAGATGGGTGACACCTGGTGTCAGGGGCTCAGGGACAGAGGCACAGGGGAGAGAGGAGATGGAGAGCGAAGGGGAAGGATCTGAGGGCAGCATAGGGGAGTATGACAGTGACCCGAGAGATTCCATGAGCTTCTCCAGCGAATCAGAAGATTCCCAGAAGGAGGCGCTGATGGTCAGGGCGAGGGGGGTCCCAGGGGGGACGCACCAGAAACAGGGGGCCAGCGGGGACTCCCAAAGCAGCAGCTGGAAATCAGGACCTGCTTCCCCACCAGAGCAGAGTGGTGGGGAAGAGTCCCAGGTGTCAGGTCCAGCTAGCCCCCCCGAAGGGGGAAGCAGTGACAGGAGCAGTGAAACGGTCAGGAGGAAGGTTACTGGCTGGGCGCGCGAGCCAAGTTCAAATGTACAGGCGCGCGAGACAGGAGGCAGCCCGGATCGGGAACCAGGTCCTAAAGCCCACCGGAGGCAGGGGGAAGAATCAGGAGATTCAGCGTCAGAAGAGTCTAGGAAGGGGGAAACCCCAGCTGACAGGCGGACCCAGCGGAGGAAAGAGCAAAGGAAGAGGTGGAGCAAGGCTAGGGTCTTAAACTGGTGTATGGGGGGCGGAGACTCAGACGGAGCTTCGGCGGTCTAGAGTCTCAGACGTATAGCTGCACGCTGCTAATGTGAAAGACAAACCGAACTTCAATAAAGACTTTTGTATATAACCACGGATTGGCGTTGGTCCTTCGTGAGCTGGGACCTAGGGCAGCTCTGACAGTAAGCTCCGTCTCTCAAAAAAAATAATTTGCGAGCTCACGAAGATAGGCAACGATGACTACGGAGGAGAAGGTGGCAGCACTGCAAGAAGCAGTCACGAGGCTTTACGCAGAAGTAGAAACCTCCAGAAAGAGAGAAGAGGAAGCAGAAGCGCGCTGTCTAGATCTGCAAGCCAGGTGGGAACGTTGGGGCAAATAGGGGCTGCCGGGACCCAAGCCGGAGGGAGTTGGCCTCGGGAAACAGAGGGGGGGCAGCATCGTAGCCCATTTCAACGGGAACCTGGAGCAGTATCCTAACTTCAGAGCAGACATAGTTTTCGCGCTCAAATTGCTTCAGAAAGACTTTAGAGATGAGGAGGAGAAAGTGGGCTTCATAATAACCCATCTGCATGGGGAAGCTAAATCGTGGCTGCGCAATTTATGGCGCGACGATGATCCCGCCCTCCATGATTCAAAAGCATTTCTAGCGGCTATGGACTCTTGTTTTCAATCAACGGTTGATGTGGATGTGGCCAGGAGGGAAATGCACGGGCTGCAGCAAGGCAAAGCCTTGGTGAGACAATATCACTCCCGCTTTTTTGCGCTAGTTAATGTGCTGGGCTGGGAGAAGGACTCAGCTGCCGTGAGGGATCTGTTCTGGGAGGGGCTAAATGGAGCCGTGAAAGATGAGCTGGCACGGGGGGACAGACCCAACAGTACCACAGAAGTCGTCCAGAGAGCGCTGACGGTGGGGGTGCGCCTGGAGGAACGCCCGTGGAGCAGGGATGACGGACGGATGGCACGCACGCCAGCCAGAACAACTCCCTCCCTGCCCAGGGAGACAGGACGCGCGCAATCCACGCCTCCACTGGGGGGGGGAGAAGAGCCAATGGAGATAGGTGGTGCTAAGGCTCAGACAGCAACCAGAGCCCAACCGCCAGGAGCAGTCAAGACGAAGGCTCCTAGAGGGAACAGGAAGTGCTATATCTGCGACAATGCACAGCACATGGCCAAAGAGTGTCCCCAGAGGATCCAGAAGCACACTGCAGCCTCAGCAACAGTAAGAGGAGCAGTTCAGCAGGGGGAACAGCTGCAGGGAAACGACAAAGCCTGGCTGGAGGCAGAGGCACTGGGGCCCAGCCAGGCGAGTCAGTGAAGCAGTCCCCAGAGATTTTGCAGCCCACGGACCCCCTCCCACCCAAACCAGTGGTGCAACTCACCGCATCACTCCAGCTGCCAAATGGCTTCACCCTGGAAGTACCTATTACCATTGACTCTGGTAGTAATGCAGACTTTGTGGGGGTGGAGTTCATCAGGCAACATCGCATAGCGCTCCTACCAGCCACGATGCCCCTGAACGTCGTCACGGTCGATGGCAGAGAGCTTCTGGGAGGGCAAGTGCTGCAGCAAACACCACCTATGGTGATGCAAATTGGAAATCACCGCAAAGTCATCAGCTTTAACGTCGCCCACCTGTCGGACACGCCCATAGTGTTGGGCATGAGTTGGCTGGATAGGCACAGCCCGGCATTAGCGTGGTACCAGCGGCAATTGACCTTCTGCTCCTCCTACTGCGCAGAACACTGCATCCGGACCAGCCAGGAAGAGGAGGGACAGGAAGAGGAACAGCAGCTGCACCTAGGCATGGTGCAGGCGGTGCCCAACAAGTACAAGGCGTTTTTGGAGGTCTTCTGCGAGAAGGAAGCGGACAAGCTGCCTCCCCACCGGCCCTACGATTGCACGATTGACCTCCTACCGGGGGCGACGCTGCCGACTGGAAAACTGTATTCCATGTCTGAGGACGAACTGCAGGAACTCAGGGAGTTCATAGATCACAACCTGAAATGGGGATTCATCCAAGAATCCAAAGCAGTGGGGGGCAGTCCCGTGTTTTTCGTGAAGAAGAAAGACACGCCCCAACGCAGATTGGTTGTTGATTACCGGATCATGAATTCCAGGACTAAGCCCGCAGCATTCCCCATGCCCAAGATTGATGACCTGCTCGCGACGGTGAGGAAGGGACGGATCTTCACCAAGTTGGATCTCCAAGGGGCATACAACCTTATACGCATGCGGGAGGGCGATGAGTGGAAGACGGCCATGTTTACGCCTCTAGGCACTTATGAATATAGAGTTATGCCGTTTGGTCTGCAAAATGGCTCCCATTGTTTCCAAGCCTTCATGCACCACGTGTTAGCGGGCCTCCTCTACAAGAAGTGCGTATGCTTCCTAGACGACATCCTTTTTTAAAAAAAATATTTTTATTACTTTTTTCCAGATACAGATATAAAGTCAGATATACCATGAAATAACAGAAAAAGAAAAAAGAAAAGAAGAATTGAAGAAATCCAACTTTCCAATACATTTTTTCATAACCAACCGGACTTCCCCACGTCTCCCTCACCCTGCTTTCTTTACAATAAAAATATCAGCAAATTAATACCTTGTTTCATATGTTATTAGTACTTTCAAATAATTCTCTTTTGGGTTCAAAATACTTATTATCAATTTGCTTTTGCCCTAAAATAAATACAATGTTATTTTAAACTTTAATCCTTTCATAGTTATATCTTAATTTCCAATATACCAAATCTTATTGCTGGAGCTAGATTTTCCAATTCATGCAAATTCTTAACATTCATATAACTTTAATGTTTTTGTAAGTAATCCTTAAATTTTTTCCAGTCCTCCTCCATTGTCTCTTCTCCCAAATCTCGGATTCTGCCAGTCATTTCGGCCAATTCCATATAATCCATCAATTGCGTATGCCATTCTTCCAGTGTGGGCAAATCTTGTGTCTTCCAGTGCTTTGCGATAAGTATTCTTGCTGTTGTTGTTGCATACATAAAAAACGTTTTATCCTTCTTTAACACTTTCTGGCCGACAATGCCCAGAAGGAAGGCCTCTGGTTTCTTGGGAAAGGTATACCGTATTTTTCACATCATAGGACGGACTTTTTCCCTCCTAAAAAGCAAGGGAAAATGTGTGTGCGTCCTATGGAGCGAATGCAGGGGGGGAGGCAGGCGGGAAAAGCCCCCAAGAGCCGCACACAAGCTCCGTGCGCTCTTGCGGGCTTTCCCACAGGAGGGAGAAGGGACTGACTGGCCGCATCAGTCCCTTCTCCCACCTCCCAGAAAAGCCAGGAGAAGCCGCGCAGCCCCTTTAAAGAGCTCACGGCTTCTGCGGGCTTTTGCGAGAGGTGAGGGAATCCCCCCACCTCCCAGGAAAGCCAGGAGAAGCCGTGCAGCCCTTTTAAAGTGCGCGCGGCTTCTGACGGTTTTGCGGGAGGTGGGGGAATTCCCCCACCTCCCAGAAAAGCCAGGAAAGCCCTGCGCAGCGTCTCCCGGCAAGGAGAGGCTGCGCGGGGCTAAAGGGGAAGGCAAAACAGCGAGCAGGATCCATCCAGCTCGCTGCCTTGCCTTCTTCCATAGCTGCGCACAACCCCTCCGCAAGGAGACGCTGTGCGGGGCTAAAGGGGAAGGCAAAACAGCGAGCGGGATCCATCCTGCTCGCTGCCTTGCCTTCTTCCATAGCTGCGCGCAACTCCTCCGCAAGGAGACGCTGCGCGGGGCTAAAAGGGAAGGCAAAACAGCGAATGGGATCCATCCCGCTTGCTGCCTTGCCTTCTTCCATAGCTGCGCGCAACCCCTCTGCAAGGAGAAGCTGCGCGGGGCTAAAGGGGAAGGCAAAACAGCGAGCTGGATCCATCCCGCTCGCTGCCTTGCCTTCTTCCATAGCTGCGCGCAACCCCTCCGCAAGGAGACGCTGCGCGGGGCTAAAGGGGAAGGCAAAACAGCGAGCGGGATCCATCCCGCTCGCTGCCTTGCCTTCTTCCATAGCTGCGCGCAACCCCTCCGCAAGGAGACGCTGCGCGGGGCTAAAGGGGAAGGCAAAACAGCGAGCAGGATGGATCCCGCTCGCTGCCTTGCCTTCTTCCATAGCTGCGCGCAACCTCTCCGCAAGGAGACGCTGCACGGGGCTATGGCTTCTTTAGCCCTGCGCAGCGTCTCCCGGCAAGGAGAGGCTGCATGGGGCTAAAGGGGAAGCCAAAACTTGGCTTGCTCCATAGCTGCGCGCAACCCCTCCGGCAGGAAGAGGTTGTGCGCACCCTGTACGCTGCTCTTTGGGGCTGGGGGGGGAAAGATTTTTTTCTTGATTTCCCCCCCTAAAAACTGGGTGCGCCCTATGGTCCGGTGCGCCCTATGGTGCGAAAAATACGGTACTTAAATACCTTTTTTAATTCATTGTAGATCATTTCCCAGAAGGCCTTCACTTTTGGACAGGTCCACCAGAGGTGAAAGAATGTCCCTTCAGCCTCCTTACATTTCCAACATTTATTATCAGACAAATGATATATTTTAGCAAGCTTGACTGGGGTCATGTACCACCTGTATATCATTTTCATAATATTTTCTTTCAAGGCATTACATGCCGTGAATTTCATACCAGTGGTCCATAACCTTTCCCAGTCTTCAAACATAATGTTGTACCCAATGTCTTGAGCCCATTTTATCATGGCTGATTTGACTGTCTCATCCTGAGTGTTCCATTTAAGCAGCAAGTTATACATTCTCGAAAGTACCTTAGTCTTTGGTTCTAACAGTTCTGTCTCTAGTTTCGATTTTTCCTCCTGGCCTAGACGACATCCTGATCTTCTCGGAATCGCGGGAGGCTCACGAGGGAGACGTCAAGGAGGTCCTGCAGAGACTGCGGGAGCACAGACTTTATGCCAAACTGGAGAAGTGCCAGCTCGATGTGACGGAGGTGGATTTCCTGGGCTACAAGCTGTCCAACAAGGGACTCGCCATGGACAGCGCCAAGGTATGATCGGTGTTGGACTGGAAGAGCCCGCGCAATCGAAAGGAGGTCCAGAAGTTCGTCGGCTTCGCCAACTTTTACCGCAAGTTCATCAAGGGGTTCGCGAAGGAGACGGCGGCCATCACGGACACCCTCAGCTCCAAGAAGAAGAAGTTCACCTGGATGGACCAGGCGGAACAGTCCTTTCGGAGACTCAAGCGTCTCTTCGCGTCCGAAGAACAGCTGCTACACGTGAACCCCGGCAAACCAATGAGGGTTGAGACTGACGCATCAGACAGAGCGGTGGGGGCGGTCCTGTTGCAGCAAGATCCGCAAGGGAACTGGAGGCCCTGCGCATTCTACTCCAGGAAACTCAGCAAGTCGGAACAGAACTACACCATCTAGGACAGGGAGTTGCTGGCCATTCATGCAGCATTCAAGGCGTGGCTGCACTTCCTCATCGGAGCCAGACACACTGTGCAGGTCCGCACGGACCATAAGAACCTGGAGTACTGGCACACGGCGTGGTTCCTGAACCAGAGACACATCCGCTGGGCGGAGTTCTTCGCGGATTTCGACTTCAGGATAGAATACATCCCAGGAGACAACATCGTCATGGCGGATGCACTATCCATGAAACCGCAGTATCTCGAGGAAGCGGCACCGGTGGCGGCCAAACACATTTTCGCACCGACGGCGTGGGCATGCGCTTCAGCCACAGTGGACCTGGACGCAGTGCATCGCACGCTGCAGACGGATGCCTTTGCACAATCCAAGATGGAGGAGGTGAGAAGAGGCACAGCGAAGGACGACGAGTTCCAGATACGCGACGGACTGCTCACCCGCAAAGGAGCTCTCTACGTGCCTGGGGACGACCTCCGAGCGAGGGTCCTGCAGCAGTTACACGACGCGCCCACTGCTGGGCACTTCGGCAAGGACAAGACGACGGAATTAGTGGTCAGGGACTTTTGGTGGCCCCAGATGAGGGCAGAAGTCGCGGATTACGTCTCTAGGTGTGACACATGCCAAAGGGCCAAGCCAGTGCACAAAAAGCCGGCGGGACTGCTGGAACCGCTACCGACGCCGCTCGAACCGTGGGAGAGGGTGGCCCTGGACTTTGTCACAGATCTGCCCAGCTCGCGAGGCAAAACAGCGGTACTCGTGGTCGTAGACCTGTTCACCAAGATGGCGCACTTCATTCCCTGCGCGAAGGTGGCCACAGCGGAACAGACCGCCAAGCTGTTCATAGACCACATGTTCAAAGTTCACGGCTTGCCACGGTCCATCCTGTCCGACCGGGGGCGCCAATTCGTCTCGAGCTTCTGGCAGAAGCTGCTGGGCATCCTGAACGTCAAGATCAACTTAGCGTCGGCACGACACCCGCAGACCAATGGACAAGCGGAGAGGGTCAATGCCATCATGCAGCAGTACCTGAGATGCTACGCGAATCAACAGCCCTCGACCTGGGTGGACTACCTTCCGTTGGCCGAGTTCGCCTACAACAACACGAAGCACGGGTCTACAGGGGTGACACCGTTCTTCGCCAACAATGGGCGGCATCCCAGAACCTTCCCGGGGTTCGAGACGAAGGGGGAGGGGGAGCCACGGGGAGCAGAGCACTTGGCAGCAGAGTTACAGGAGGTCCACGAGCAACTCCGCAGGACCTTGGAACTAGCAAAACACGCCTACAAAGTGCAGGCAGACAGGCACAGGAGAGTCGGGGAAGACATCCAGGTGGGGGACTGGGTCTGGTTAGCGGCCCAGGCAGTGCCGGCCAGAACGTTAGCTAAGAAGAAGCTCAAACACAAGCAGCTAGGGCCTTACCAAGTCGAGGCGCAGATCAACCCAGTGGCCTTCCGGTTAACACTCCCGGAGGGTTCCAGAATGCACCCAGTATTTCATAGGTCAGTCCTCACACCCTACAAGGAACCCCACAGGTTTCAGGCGCCAGGGACCGCACCTCACCCACTCAGGAAGTCGCAAACGGGGGAGGGGTCAACGAGGGCGGCGCCACTCAACGAGGTCACGGAGATTTTGGACTCGAGATGGGGGGAAGAGGGAGTTGAATATCTCCTCGCCAGGGAAGGCACCCCGGTGTGGGAAAATGATTGCTTGTACATAAGAGCATGAGCAGAGTTCTTATTATTGCAGAGTGATTTTGCAGCACGAGATATTGTTAAGAGCATGATGAGCGCGTGAACACCTCATGCTAGACTAATGATTGGCTCACGTAGCATAACACTCTCTTTGTCTGTGGGCAAGGGCAAGGTTGCATTCCTTTGATTTGTTACTTTTGGGTACGGGGCAGAACAAACGCTGTGCTGGAGGAGAAAGGATGAATTATTTTCACTGCGCACAATAAACATTGCACGGCAAAAGCCAAAGCTTTTTCTTCAAGTCATCTTGGTGTGAGACTGATTTTCTTACTGATGTCGAGCTGGTTCTCGACATTTGGTGCCCCGTGTGACTACCTTTGGACTCCACGTTGTTTCTCATCGTTCAGCGCTCACCACGCGTCTTTCATCCGCTATGGATCCCGGTGAGTGCTCCCTTGGTACCCCGCGTGAGTGATTCTGGACTACGTTACGGACTTATCAGCACTTATCTCGCCCGGCAAGGGCTTCAGGCTGCCATTCATCCTTCTAAGGATCCCTGGTAAGTGCTCCCTGCTCTTTTTGCAACTCTTGCAATCATGGGGACGTCTCTATCTGCACCACAGAAAAAGTTTTTTGAAGACCTTAAATTTCTTTTGGCCAGCAACAGCTTCATTGTCTCAGATGCTGATATCGTGTCTCTTATAGAAGCATTGGATATTCACTGTCCCTGGTTTCCTCAGAATGGGAATTATCATTTAAAAGACTGGGGAAAAATAGGACAATTTTTCCAAAACCATCCTCAGATTGATGTCAACGTTTTGCATGCCTGCTGTATGGTTTATAAGGCTATCTCAAGCTTAACTCCTACAAATCTCCTCCTGGCCGCTGCTTCAGCTCCTTTGCCCCCCCTCCCAGTCCTCATGCTGCCTTCAGAAGCACCGTCTTATCAGCCTCCTAAACAGGCAGACATTTTTTCTCCTTCGGCTCCTGTCGTCCCTCCCCTGCATTCTTCGCATTCAGCAC
The DNA here is from genome assembly GCF_964188305.1 of Podarcis bocagei. Taxonomy (NCBI): domain Eukaryota; kingdom Metazoa; phylum Chordata; class Lepidosauria; order Squamata; family Lacertidae; genus Podarcis; species Podarcis bocagei. Next base: position 3,417,505 of record NC_138131.1, on the reverse strand, counting down.
CCCCCATTTCCACTCCTCTCCAAGAAGAGGCTCTTTGTACTGCTGCTCCATTGCTGCCTTTTGATTCTGATACTCCAAATCTCTTTCCTGTGATTGCTCCTGCACTCCCAGCCCCCGTCATGCTGACCCAAACCGATGTCCTCGATGGGCTGACGGGAGGAGGCAATTTTCTTCCTATTGCCCAACAGTTGGCCCTTGATCCTATGTATTGGGCAGCCACCACCGCTGCCGCTCAAGAGGCTCTGGCCTCTGTCCCTGATGACAGGAATGAGCACGGTGGCCTATTGGGAAGCGTCAGACAGGGCCCTGCAGAGCCCTATGGACAATTTGTTGATCGCTTGTATAATACCTTCAAGCGGCAAGTTCAGGACCTGGCAGCACAAGACCTGACTGTACGCCAGCTTGCGTTCACTAATGTAAATGAGAACCATAAGCAAGCACTGTGCCCTTTGATGACAACATCAAATATAGCCATTGCTGATATCCTTACAGCCTGCCAGTCAGTGGGCACTGAGATGCACAAAGCTCATCTTTTAGCCACGGCCTTGTCCTCCGCCGTGTCCCAAAATCCTGCAAAGGATAAAACCTGTTGGATTGACAGTGGCTAAGAAAAAAATCCAGCGGACTTTACCCATTGCGTACCTGGGACACAAGCTGACAGCATCTGCTGCCATTCCAGTTACGCCTCAACTACAGTTTCCTGGTTATCTTAGATTGGTGGATTTACAACAAATTTTTGGACAGCTGAATTGGATAAAGAGTTATTTGGACCTGCCCACCTCCACTTTGTCTCCACTATTTTCTGCCCTTAAAGGACATAAGGATCCAGCAGACAAGATCACAGTCACCTCTGCAATGGAAGAGGCTCTAACCACTGTGAACAACCATCTCCGCAGATGTATGGTGGACAGGATTCCTTCTCTTTCCATGCCACAATTATCACTTGCAGTATTTGCCCTTCTCCCAGGAAGAATTTAAGCATCTGATGATGACAGCCGTTTCTACTCAAATAGCTTTTGCTGATTTCTTGAGAAATATCATTCACAATCCTCCTAGAGACCCTCGTTTGTCTTTCCTTACAGGGCTACGTTATGTCTTGCGAACTGCTTTGTCCCCCCTACCCTTACCCTCTGCCCTTACTGTGTTCACTGATGGTACCAAATCCAGAGGGGTGGTGGTGTGGGAAGAGGAGGGGGAATGGAAAAGTTTGTATACTACTGAGCAGTCCTCAGCACAACGTGCTGAATTGGCAGCTGTAATTTTGGCATTTCAACAGTTTGCTACTATCCCTTTCAATCTCATTGTGGATTCAAAGTATGTATATAATCTTTTGAATGTCTTACCATTGTCTTATATCACTCCTGCTATTGATCAAAATTTGTTTACATTGTTTTCCACTTTGCAGAACTTGGTACAAGCTAGAACTTGTCAGTTTTATGTAGCCCATCTCAGATCTCACACTGGCCACCCTGGGTATTTGGCAGAAGCCAATGCCCAGGCAGACCATGCTTTGAAGAATGGTATTTTTTCATTGTTTTCAGACCCATTTGAAAGTCATTCTGTATTTCATCAAAATGCTAAAGTTCTGGCGAAATTTTTTTCGTTGCCCATTTCTCAAGCTCGAGACATTGGGTCACAGTATGCGCTAAATCTCCCACAGTCATTCCTTTTGATGCAGTCAACCCTAGAGGCCTGCATCCCCTGGCAATTTGGCAAATGGATGTCACCCACACGCCTTCTTTGGCTCCATTTTCTAAGGTACATCTCACTGTGGACACTGCCTCTGTGTCACCACGTTTCATTGGGCTTGGATTTTTGACTCAGCAGTACAAGGAGCAATACATCAGACTTATTTACAGCAAATGGGCTCCTGTATCTGCAGAAATGGTTGTGTGACTTCTTCTGGATTATGGTTTTTACATGCCAATAATCGAGCCACGAAATACCATGCAGGTTGCTCGGAAACAGCCATTGGACTAATTTACCATTCTCATCCTTATTGGCATCACTTGGATTTTACCCCCCATATTTTTTTTTCTCCTCCCTCAGGAGTCCTGCCTTATGATGTGTTCCCCTGAGCATGTACAGAGGGCTGTCTTGGAACTATTGTGGACTCTTGGCAAGGGAGGGGGTGAGGTTTCAGTGTGTTCCAGTTGTTTCATTTTTGTGCTTTGGCATGGTTCCCGGACAGAAAGCAAGTTGCAATATGGTTCTTTAACAAGGCCTGCAAAGACAATGGGCTCTGTTCTCGACCTTGTTGCAATCTTTTAGTTACAGCAAGCGAAATATGCTTGGCTACTGCCTTTTAGCTGCTGAGAAAAATGATTTTAAAAAGCTTCTCGAAGCTTTCAGCCTTTTTTGGTGGTGGTATTCTAGCATTCCAGTAAATGCTTCATATAAGATTAGCAATAATATGAAGGATAATCGTATAAGTTCACCCCCTGTTTTTTTTTATCGCTTGTAAAAATAGTGCCTTATTGTTTTCGTTTTAATCATAATAGCAAAAAAATTTTAGGTCATTATCCATATTGTAATTGGACCTATGAGTATGTTAATGGATCTTCTTATTTTTTTAATTACCACTATGAGTGATAGGCCAAAAGTCTCAGTTAATAATGTCACAACTTACACGACTTATGACCAACAGGCTGCGTGTAGAGATTTTTATGTTTGGTTCAACTGGATGAGAAAGAGCAGTAAATCTACATGTTTGCTTCAATCTGATTTATGGTTATTCTGTGGCAAATTGGACCGAAGCTTTGTTTTTAATTCTATCATCTTTGTTTTAAAAATAATTAACAAAAAAAAAAAAAACCACAAAAAAGTCAGAAATGAGAGAAGTTGCTTTATAAACTTTTTATGCTTTAAATGTAATCTTTGCCTCTAAAGATGGAATTTATGCCTTAATTCATTCTCATTGTTGTATGTATATAACTGATCAATCGACCAATATTTCCGCTATTATTGATTATATGGAACAAATGATAACCCATAATCCTTTAAATCCACCTGAAGGTTTTGATCCATGGGATTGGTTATTTTCTTGGCTACCTAATGGATTATGGTTAAGAAATTTTTTATTGATTGTAATTGCATGTATTGTTGGTTTTATTATGGTGTTTTGTATTCAATGCTTGCTTTTTTTTTTTGATTTCCCAATATATTGCATGGTGGTTTCGACCAAGGCCCACCATAGGGGTTACAAGGGGAATTTATGTTGCAAAATATAAATGCTTAGGTAATGGGATTGCGATTCTGACTAATGGTCCCTCTTATAATATAAACAAGAAAAGAGGGCATGTGGGAAAATGATTGCTTGTACATAAGAGCATGAGTAGAGTTCTTATTATTGCAGAGTGATTTTGCAGCACGAGATATTGTTAAGAGCATGATGAGCGCGTGAACACCTCATGCTAGACTAATGATTGGCTCACGTAGCATAACACTCTCTTTGTCTGTGGGCAAGGGCAAGGTTGCATTCCTTTGATTTGTTACTTTTGGGTACGGGGCAGAACAAACGCTGTGCTGGAGGAGAAAGGATGAATTATTTTCACTGCGCACAATAAACATTGCACGGCAAAAGCCAAAGCTTTTTCTTCAAGTCATCTTGGTGTGAGACTGATTTTCTTACTGATGTCGAGCTGGTTCTCGACACCCCGGCCAGCGCCAACAGGTGGGTGCCGGACTATGCCTTGGAGGAGCACTACCTCAAAGACGAGTTCCATGCACTCTTCCCGCACAGACCTATGCCGGCAGATTATTTCGACGACTGGCTTTTCACACCCACACTTTCAACCAGCACGTTCCAGGGGTTCTCATCCGCTGAGGAAACGGCGCCAGACACAAGCTCCCCGGAGGGATCACTCTCGGGGTCTGCCACGGATCGCTCTTACTGGTGGGACACTCAACCGGAGGTGGGGTGGAGCAGGGAATTGATAAGGGGGCCCTGGCACGCAGCATCACCCGAGGTAATAGGGGGAGAGACGGACATGGACGTGTTAGGGGAGGACCTTGGGTTCGAACACGAATGCAGGGAGATGGAAGCAGAGGAGATTGACGTCGACGAGCCCATTACGGATGGGCTGGATCCTACTGGGCGGTTGCACGCCAGGGGGAAGGAGCTGTATCCAACACTCACCCCCTCAGCACTGGAGCACCCGAAACCCGCACCCGAAGAGAGGGAGGGGGAAGGGGGGGCTTCGAGGAGGGATGGATGTCAGGGGCTCAGGGACAGAGGCACAGGGGAGAGAGGAGATGGAGAGTGAAGGGGAAGGATCTGAGGGCAGCATAGGGGAGTATGACAGTGACCCGAGAGATTCCATGAGCTTCTCCAGCGAATCAGAAGATTCCCAGAAGGAGGCGCCGATGGTCAGGGTGAGGGGGGTCCCAGGGGGGACGCACCAGAAACAGGGGGCCAGCGGGGACTCCCAAAGCAGCAGCTGGAAATCAGGACCTGCTTCCCCACCAGAGCAGAGTGGGGGGGAAGAGTCCCAGGTGTCAGGTCCAGCTAGCCCCCCCCGAAGGGGGAAGCAGTGACAGGAGCAGTGAAACGGTCAGGAGGAAGGTTACTGGCTGGGCGCGCGAGCCAAGTTCAAATGTACAGGCGCGCGAGACAGCAGGCAGCCCGGATCGGGAACCAGGTCCTAAAGCCCGCCGGAGACAGGGGGAAGAATCAGGGGATTCAGCGTCAGAAGAGTCTAGAAAGGGCGAAACCCCAGCTGACAGGCGGACCCAGCGGAGGAAAGAGCAAAGGAAGAGGTGGAGCAAGGCTAGGGTCTTAAACTGGTGTATGGGGGGCGGAGACTCAGACGGAGCTTCGGCGGTCTAGAGTCTCAGACGTAGAGCTGCACGCTGCTAATGTGAAAGACAAACTGAACTTCAATAAAGACTTTTGTATATAACCACAGATTGGCGTTGGTCCTTCATGAGCTGGGACCTAGGGCAGCTCTGACACCTGGCTTGAGAGCAGTACATGTGAAAAGGATCTAGGAGTCTTGGTCGACCACAAACTTGACATGAGCCAACAGTGTGACGCGGCAGCTAAAAAAGCCAATGCAATTCTGGGCTGCATCAATAGGAGTATAGCATCTAGATCAAGGGAAGTAATAGTGCCACTGTATTCTGCTCTGGTCAGACCTCACCTGGAGTACTGTGTCCAGTTCTGGGCACCACAGTTCAAGAAGGACACTGACAAAGTGGAACGTGTCCAGAGGAGGGCAACCAAAATGGTGAAAGGCCTGGAAACGATGCCTTATGAGGAACGGCTAAGGGAGCTGGCCATGTTTAGCCTGGAGAAGAGGAGGTTAAGGGGTGATATGATAGCCATGTTCAAATATATAAAAGGATGTCACATAGAGGAGGGAGAAAGGTTGTTTTCTGCTGCTCCAGAGAAGCAGACACGGAGCAATGGATCCAAACTACAAGAAAGAAGATTCCACCTAAACATTAGGAAGAACTTCCTGACAGTAAGAGCTGTTCGACAGTGGAATTTGCTGCCAAGGAGTGTGGTGGAGTCTCCTACTTTGGAGGCCTTTAAGCAGAGGCTTGACAACCATATGTCAGGAGTGCTCTGATGGTGTTTCCTGTTTGGCAGGAGGTTGGGTTCGGTCAGTCAGCCAGTTACAAATCCACTGAGTGGTAGCATAGTCAAGACCGCATTTTACCAGCTTCTTTACAAGAATATCATGGGGCACCTTGTCGAATGCCTTGCTGAAATCAAGGTAGGCTATATCCACTGTGTTCCCTTCATCTACAAGGCTTGTAATTCTATCAAAAAACGAGATCAGGTTAGTCTGACATGACTTATTTTTCAGAAATCTATGCTGACTATTGGTGATCACAGCATTCCTTTCTAGGTGCTCACAGACTGTTTGCTTAATAATCTGCTCCAGAATCTTCCCTGGTATTGATGTCAGACTGACTGGGCGATAATTATTTGGGCCCTCTCTTTCCCCCTTTTTGAAAATAGGGACAACATTTGCCCTCCTCCAGTCTGCCAGGACTTCGCCTGTTCTCCAGGAATTCTCAAAGATGACTGCCAGTGGTTCTGAGATCACATCTGCCAGTTCTTTTAATACTCTTGGATGCAGTTCATCTGGCCCTGGAGACTTGAATACATCTAAACTAGCCAAGTATTCTTGTACTATCTCCTTAGTTATTCTGGGCTGTGTTTCCTTTGCTGAATCATTTGCTTCAAATTCTTCAGGTCGGGCATTGTTTTCTTTATCGGAGAAGACTGAGGCAAAGAAGGCATTGAGGAGTTCAGCCCTTTCTGTGTCCCCTGTTTGCATTTCACCATCTTCTCCTCTGAGTGACCCCACTGTTTCTTTGTTCTTCCTTTTGCTACGAACATACCCATAAAAGCCTTTTTTGTTGCTTTTAACCTCTCTAGCAAGCCTGAGTTCATTCTGTGCTTTAGCTTTTCTGACTTTGTATCTACACGTGCTGGCTATTTGTTTGAATTCCTCTTTGGTGGTTCCTCCCTTTTCCATTTTTTGTACACATCCTTTTTTAATCTTAACTCAGTTAAAAGTTCTTTAGATAGCCACCCTGGCTTCTTTAAGCACCTTCCATGTTTCCGTCTCATTGGTATTGCCTGAAGTTGTGCTTTTACTATCTCCCTCTTAACAAACTCCCAGCCATCATGAACTCCCTTTCCTTTTAGTTTTACTGTCCCACTTTCTGTACAATGAAGTTGTCTGCAAGGCCAGTGAGGAATCTGTTTGACCTTATGCTCTTGGCTGAGTTTGACATCCAACAAATATCTGGATAATTGAAGTCCCCCATTACTACTATCTCCCTTCCTTTTGCATGCTTGGCCATCTGTTCCAGGAAGGTACAGTGGTGCCTCGCAAGACGAAAAACTCGCTAGACGAAAGGGTTTTGCATTTTTTGAGCTGCTTCGCAAGACGAATTTCCCTATGGGCTTGCTTCGCAAGACGAAAACGTTTTGCAAGTTTGTTTCCTTTTTCTTTAAACCGTTAATACGCAGGGTGCATTGCTTGAAGAGGTGCAGTTGCGACTTGACTTCGAGGAGCAACTCATAGCACGCGGTGTGGTAGCCTTTTTTGAGGTTTTTGAAGACTTTGGTGATTTTTGAAGCTTTTCCAAAACTTCTTTTGCAGCCATTTGGTAAGTTAAACTTTTAAAACTTTTTTTGGGGGGGTTTGATTTTGGATTGGGGTGTTTGGAATTCAAGGACTTGGTGTTGGGGAGGGGTTTGCAAGAATCTGGAAGCTTGTGTGTGTTTTTTCCTGCCTTTTTATGATTTTCTGTGACCATTGGGCCACTCTGCTGTTTTTTTAAAAAAAAAATCTGGGTTTGAATTTCTGTGTGGTGGGTGGCTGGGTGCTTTTGAATTTTTTGGATGTGAAGCACTGATTATTTTGGGGGGGTTGCGAAGGTAGGAGCTGTGCTGCCATGGGACCCAAGAAGACTGCTGCTGCAGAGGCCGGCGAGGGGAAGAAGGCGAAGGTTACGCTGGAAATGAAGAAGGAGATCATCCGGAAGCACGACGGTGGAATGCGTGTGACAGACCTCGCCAGGGAGTACGGGAGGAATCCATTGACCATTGGGACCATCCTGAAGATGAGGGAGAAGATCCTTGCGACTGATGCAGCCAAGGGAGTCACCAGGATCGTGAAGAACCGCCCAGCTGTTCTGGAGGAGGTGGAGAAGTTGCTGCTCATCTGGTTAGAAGAGAAGCAGCGTGCAGGGGACACAGTGACTGAGGCCGTCATTTGTGAGAAGGCCAAGGCCTTGCACGCAGACCTCGTCCGGGAACAGCCAGGAACCTCAGGCGAGCCAGAAGTCTTCAAGGCAAGCAGAGGCTGGTTTGACCGGTTCAAGACAAGATCTGGAATCCACAGTGTGGTCAGGCATGGAGAGGCTGCCAGTTCTGATGTTCCTGTGGCTGAAGACTTTGCAGCGGAGTTCCTGGAGGTTGTGACGACGGAGGGCTACGTTCCACAGCAGGTCTCCAAAGAACTGAGGGACATTTGCCAGAAGTGGAAAGATGTGCAGGCTTTTGCACAGCGGCACCACCCTGACAAGGACCTGACACGTGACCTTGTGAACACTTTTGATATGAGGGTCATGTCGTCTTTCAGGGAGGTGCTGAAAAAGCGGATGAAGCAGCAGACCATGGACAGGTTCTTCAGCAAGAAGCAAAGAGTGGAAGAGGAACCTTCTTCGAGTTGTCCCCCAGAGTCTTAGAAAATGTACTGTACACTTTGTTGATTTTTAAATGTTTTTCTGTCATGTTTAGAAACTTAATTTATTGTTCCTTCAATTTTTGAAATGCTCTTTACAGTATGTGTGACTTTAAAGAGCACTTAATAAACTCTTGTTGTACCAAATTTGGCTTTGTTTGGACTTTTTTTGACCATAGGAACGCATTAATTGAATTTCAATGCATTCCTATGGGATTTCGTGCTTCGCAAGACGAAAAATTCGCTAGACGAAAAAACTCGCAGAACAAATTAATTTCGTCTTGCGAGGCACCACTGTATCATCTATGTCCTCCGTTTGGCTTGGGGGTGTATAGTAAACTCCCACAATGAGGTCTCTGTTATTCTTCTCTCCCTTAATTTTGACCCAAATGCTCTCACTTTGGCTTTGAGGTTCTAAATCTTGGATCTCTTCACAAGTATACACATCCCTGACATATAATGCCACTCCTCCTCCTTTCTTGTCTGGTCTGTTTCTCTGAAATAGATTGTATCCCTCCATTATTACATTCCAATCGTGGGACTTATCCCACCAGGTTTCAGTGATGCCTATTATGTCATATTTAGTTTGCTGTACCAAGAGCTCAAGCTCATCTTGTTTATTTCCCATGCTTTGCGCATTAGTGTACAGACATTGAAGTCCATTAATCATTCCCCCGTGTCTCTTATTTAAGGATTTTTTCCTCCCACCACTAGGTCTGCGTGCTGTTTGCTCCATTTGGTCTATGACATTTGGATGATCATCTTCATCAATTGATAGACTCCTACCTTCAGGAGCACTGTCTCCCTCCCCCACATTAGTCAGTTTAAAGCCCTCCTGATGTGGTTTCTGAGATTTTTGGCAAAAACATTCCTCCCAACCGTTGTGAGGTGCAGCCCATCGCTTGCCAGAAGTCCATCTTCAAGAAACTGCAGTCCGTGATCTAAGAATCCAAACCGTTCCTGTTTACACCATTTGCGAAGCCAGCTGTTCACTTCCACTATTTTTCCCTCTCTTCCTGGGCCACATCGTTCAACTGGGAGGAGAGATGAGATGACAATTTGTGCATTTAGTTGCTTCAATTTCCTGCCGAGAGCCTCGTAGTCTCTTTTGATCTTCTGGAGGCTATTGCTTGCAGTGTCATTGGTTCCCACATGAACCAAGAGGAAGGGGTATTTGTCAGTGGGTTTTATGATTCCTTGCAGTCGTTCAGTTACATCTTGGATCTTAGCCCTGGGGAGACAGCACATATGTCTGGGGAAACCCGGACATGTCCTCTTTTTGAGGACCAACATGCCTATCTGGGTGATTTTTGACATTTTAAAGGAAATGTCCAGGTTTTTTTGGGGGGGGGGAGTTGTTGGGGGCTTGGGCTCACATTTTCACATTTTCATCTATTTTAACTCCCATTGAAATATTTTTTTCTTCTGTTGCTTTTGCCTTTTCATTTACATTATTTTTTAAATCTTGGATATCTTTCTTCAAACTTAAAATTAATTCTCTCATATCTAGCAGTTGATCCATGTCAATAACAGAAGTTCTCCTGATTTGTGAGGCTGAAACTGCCGCAGAACCTGACACAGTTGTTTTTTTACCAGACATCACTATGAAATTCAATTAGTTCACAAGGTAATTTGTTCCTTTTCTTTCTATCTTACAGACTGGATATCAATTAAATTCAATCTTTCTTAATACAATCACAACAATATTTCCAATCTGATAATTAATGGATGTCAATTAAATTCAATCTTTCTTAATACAATCACGACAATTTTATCAATCTGATAATAATCTCCGGCCTATGTATTCACTAATTCTTTATATTCACCAGTTTCACTAAATATATTTAAAATTGATTATGAACCATTATCTAATTAGTTACAGCTTATCATCAATACAGCAATATCAGAAATTCATCAGATCAAATAAATATAATAAACGATTGCAATCCTTGCGTTCACTTGCTCATTCAGGGTGATAGATCATATATATAAATCTTTAAACAGGTTAGCGGCTCAATTAATCAGCACCTTGCAACAAAACTAATGACATCCGATGCTAATATCAGCTGCAATAGCTACCGATAGATAGCGAAAGAAAAAACAAACCAAAAACAAAAACAAAAAGCAACAAAAAAAACCCAACAACAACACAAGACAAAACCACACAATTCGAAAACCACACAAAAACACAACAAGAAAAACAAAAAAAAGGAAACAAAAAAAGCAAAAAAAAATACCCAAACAGAAAATTACAAAAGAAAAAAAAACCAAGAAAAGATGGGAGGGTAAAAGAAAAATTAAGCAAGAGAATGTAATAATAAAAATGCTATTTATAATTTGTAAAGGAATAAAGAGGGGGAAGAAAATACGAAAAGTATATATAAATAATAGGAGAACAGCTGGGGAGTATTTTCAATTAATAATGTACAGTGCAATAATATTATGTACTTTTTTATTGTTAAAATAGTTCATCATTAATACACATATATTACAGATATACAAGCATACAAACATACATTTCATACAATCCTTAAAAGTGTTCAAACATACTTATACTCAGTCCCACAAATAATTCCTTTTCCCATCACCATCGACCACCCCTCACCCCATCTTTGTGTTAGACTTCCAATCTACTCAATTGCAATTTCTTTCCACTTCTATTACTTTCTTTCACACACCTTTAGCCTAATTTCATACTTCTTTTTCTATTACACATTGTTATCCATCTTATTCAGTATTTCAGTGTTTGAAACAGAGCTTGTTTATTCTAATAGGATTTCTAATTTTTCGATATGGTTTTTCAAGTATCTTTTAAACACCTTCCAGTCCCTATCTATCTTCTCTTTTGAGATCCTTGCAGTTTCTCCCATTGCTTTGGATATATTGTAGTACTCCAATAATTTGGCAATCCACTCTATTTTTGTCGGTACAATACCACATTTCCAGTTTTTCGCAATCAATAGCCTTGCGGCTACTGTTGCATATAAATATAAGGTCTTATCTTCTTCCTTTAGGCTTCCTGGTACTATTCCCAATAGAAAACCTTCTGGTGTTTTCCTATATGAATATCTAAACATTTTTTTCATTTCGTTATAAATTATTTCCCAAAATTGTTTGATGTTTAAACAATTCCACCATATATGTATCATAGTACCTTTTCCAGTGTTGCATCACCAGCAGACATCGCTACAATTTTTATTCATTTTTGTTATTCTTTCAGGTGTTAAATACCATCTATGTTGTATTTTGAGGTAATTTTCTTTCAGTATATAACACATAGTGAATTTCATATCTTCTTTCCACAGTTTTCCCCATTTTTCAAACATAATATTTTTCCCAATATGTTGCGCCTATTTGATCATTGATGCTTTAACCAATTCATCCTTTGTTTCCCATTCTAAGATCAGATTATACAATTTAGATAATTTTTTTTTATTTTTCTTGTATTAAATATTTATCAACTTTTGATATTTCTTTTTCAAATCCTAACTTTTTGTCTTTCGCTAATCTATACTTAATTTGAATATATTGGAACCAATCACTAATATGAGCTTTAATTTCTGTATAATCCTTTAATTCCAATTCTCCGTTTTATTCCTTTAGTACAGTTTTATAGGTAACCCAATTTTCTTTCATATTTAATTTTTTCACTGCGACAATTTCTGCTGGCGATGCCCACCAGGGAGTTTTCGGTTCTAGGAGTCTTTTATATTTCTCCCATATTTTGTATATAGATTTTCTGATTATATGCCCTAGGAAGCCTTTATGTACTCTCACTTTTCCATCTATTAGATAGGCATGCCATCCGAATCTCGTCTCTACTCCCTCTAAATCCAATACATCCGAGTCATCTAATTTGATCCATTCCTTTAGCCAGGTCAGACCCACCGCATCGTGATATAACTCCATATCTGGGAGACCAAATCCTCCTCTCTCCTTCTTATCTATCATTATTTTGTGTTTTATTCTTGGCTTTTTCCCTGACCATATGAATTTAGCCAAATCTCCTTTCCAGTTATTAAAACATTTATCTCCTCCTAGTATTGGGATACTTTGAAATAAAAACATCATCCTTGGTAATATGTTCATCTTTATTACCGATATTTTCCCTAGTAAGGAAAGATTTAATTTTCCCCATACTTGCAAGTCATTTTTTATTTCATTCCATGTTTTCCCATAGTTCTCATTACTTAAGTCTATAGTATTTGTTGTTAAATTTATTCCAAGATACCTTATTTTCTTTTTAATTTCCAATCCTGTAATTTCTTGTAATTTCACTTTATCTTTTTCTTCCATATTTTTCACTAGTATTTTGGTTTTCCCATAGTTTAATTTGAATCCTGCTAATCTGCCATATTCGTTTATGCATTCCAATATTCTAGGTGTACATTGTAGGGGATTTTCTGTTGTGATCATAACATCATCTACAAAGGCTCTTAACTCGTATCTTTTTTCATCAACTGCTGTTCCTCTTATTTGGTTGTCCTGCCTTATTTTCTTTAATAGAACCTCTAATACTATCATAAATAACATTGGGGATCGGGGGCATCCTTGTCTTGTACCTTTAAAGGTGTTGATTTCTTCTCCAAACTCTCCATTAATAATAATTTTTGCTTTCTGTTGGTCATATATTGCATTTATACCTTTTTGGAATTTTTCACCTAGACACAATTCTTTTAATAGTTTTTTCATAAATTCCCATGAGATTTTATCGAAAGCCTTCTCCGCATCGATTGAAATCAGGGCTGCTTGTTTATCTCTTCTTACTTGTAGATATTCCATTATGTCTATTATATTTCTAATATTATCCTTTATTTGTCTACCTTCCACAAATCCAGCCTGATTTTTATGTACTATTTTTCCTATAATTTTTTTTAACCTGTTAGCCAATAATCCTGCATAAATTTTGTAATCCGAATTTAACAATGAAATGGGTCTATAATTTGAGACAGATTCCAAATCCGTACCTTGTTTTGACAGAAGCGTTATATACGCTTGAGTCCAAGAGTCTGGAATATTCCCCTTCTCTACTGCTTCCTCTATTACTTCTTTTAGTGGGTCGATTAATTCATTTAACATTTCTTTGTAGTATTCTGCTGGTATGCCGTCTGGACCTGGGGATTTCCCTATTTTTAATTTTTGAATTGATTCCTTAATTTTTACGGTTGATATTGGTTCATTTAATAATTTATGGTCTTCTGCTATCTCTATTAATTTTTTTTTCTTTATATATTCCTCTATTTCTTCTCTTGGCACTTCATCTTTTTGATACAATTTTTTTAAGTATTTTTAAAATTCTTTTTAAATTTCTGTCATATCCCTTATTGTCCTCTCCTCTACTTTTATTTTATTTATTAATTTTTCATTTCTTTGTTTCTTTAATTGCCAGGCAAGGATCTTGCCTGGTTTATTTGCCCATTCAACATTTTTATATTTCCAAAATTTGATTTGTTGTTCTACCTCCTGTTCTATAATATTATTATATTCTACTCTCAGTAATTTATTTTCTTGATTTAATCTCTCTTTGTTTTTGCTTCCATAGGCCAATTTTTCCTTCCTTTTAATTTCTTCTAAAAGCTCCCTTTTCTTTTTTTTCTTTATTCTATGCTATTGAGTTTTGTTGTATGAAATATCCCTTAACAACTGCCTTCCCAGCATATAATAATAATAATAATAATAATAATAATAATAATAATAATAATAATAAAAAAATCTGGCTGGGCCTCCCCAGCCACTCTGGGCAGCTTCCATTGAAACCAAAAATACACTAAAATATCACACGTTAAAAACTTCCCTGAACAGGGCTGCCTTAAGATGTCTTCTGAATGTCAGGTAGTTGTTTATCGCTTTGACATCTCGTGGGAGGGCGTTCCACAGGGCGGACGCCACTACCGAGAAGGCCCTCTGCCTGGTTCCCTGTAGCTTTGCTTCTCACAATGAGGGAACTGCCAGAAGGCCCTCGGCGCTGGACCTCAGCATCCGGGCAGAACGATGGGGGTGGAGACGCTCCTTCAGGTATACATGACCGAGGCCGTTTAGGGCTTTAAAGGTCAGCACCAACACTTTGAATTGTGCTCGGAAACGTACTGGGAGCCAATGTAGGTCTTTCAAGACCGGTGTTATATGGTCTCGGCGGCTGCCCCCAGTAACCAGTCTAGCTGCCGCATTCTGGATTAGTTGTAGTTTCCGAGTCACCGTCAAAGGTAGCCCCACGTAGAGCGCATTGTAGTAGTCCAAGCAGGAGATAACCAGAGCATGCACCACTCTGGCGAGACAGTCCGCAGGCAGATAGGGTCTCAGCCTACGTACCAGATGGAGCTGGTAAACAACTGCCCTGGACACAGATTTGGCCTGTGCCTCCATGGACAGCTGTGAGTCCAAAATGACTCCCAGGCTGCGCACCTGGTCCTTCAGGGGCACAGTTACCCCATTCAGGACCAGAGAATCCTCCACACCTGCCCGCCTCCTGTCCCCCCAAAACAGTACTTCTGTCTTGTCAGGATTCAACCTCAATCTGTTAGCCGCCATCCATCCTCCAACCGCCTCCAGACACTCACACAGGACCTTCACCGCCTTCACTGGTTCTGATTTAAAAGAGAGGTAGAGCTGGGTATCAGCCGCATACTGATGAACACCCAGCCCAAACCCCCTGATGATCTCTCCCAGCGGCTGCATGTAGATGTTGAAAAGCATGGGGGAGAGGACAGAACCCTGAGGCACCCCACAAGTGAGAGCCCAGGGGTCTGAACACTCATCCCCCACCACCACTTTCTGAACACGACCCAGGAGGAAGGAGCGGAACCACTGTATGACAGTGCCCCCAGCTCCCAGCCCCTCAAGACGGTCCAGAAGGATGTTATGGTTGATGGTATCAAACGCCACTGAGAGATCCAGCAGAACTAGGAAACAGCTCTCACCTTTGTCCCTAGCCCGCCGGAGATCATCAACCAGTGCGATCAAGGCAGTTTCAGTCCCATGATGAGGCCTGAATCCCGACTGGAAGGGATCCAAATGGTCCGCTTCTTCCAGGTGTGCCTGGAGTTGTTCAGCAACCATTCGCTCAATCACCTTGCCCAAGAATGGAAGATTTGAGACTGGGCGATAGTTGGCCATCGTGGCCGCATCTAAAGATGGTTTTTTAAGAAGCAGTTTAATAACCGCCTCTTTCAGCGAGTCTGGGAAGGCTCCCTCAGGGAGGGAAGCATTCACCACCCCACGAAGCCCATCACCCAGTACTTCCCGGCTAGGTTTTATAAGCCAGGATGGGCAAGGATCCAGGAGACAGGTGGTTGGCTTCACTCGTCCAAGCAGCCTGTCCACATCCTCGGAGGTAACAGATTGGAATTGATCCCAAGCAACTTGACTAGACAGGACTCTAGCACTCTCCCACCCTGGCCCTGCTCCCACGATGGAGTCTACTTCTTCCCGAATCTGAGCGATTTTATCTGCAAAAAATCATTGCTGGAGAACATGTGGCCCGTACTGGGCCCCGATGTTGCAGGTGGTTCCGCTAAATTGTGAACCACCTGAAAAAGTCTCCTGCTGCTGTTTTCTGCAGATGCAATAGAGGCGGTGAAGAAATTCTTCTTCGCCGTTGCTATCGCCACTTGGTAGGCTCGATGTTGAGCTCTAACCTGTGTCCGGTCAGATTTGGAATGAGTTATCCGCCATCGGCGCTCTAGCCGTCTCAACGATTGTTTCATTGCCCTCAGATCCGTGGAAAACCACGGGGCTGTCCGGGCTCCATGCAATCGGAGAGGCCGCTTCGGAGCCAAACAGTTAATAGCCCTGGTTAACTCCACATTCCAGCGGGCCACCAGATAATCAGCTGAAAGGCCATCAACATGGGATAAAGCATCCCCTACCACTCTCTGGAAACCATTTGGATCCATTAAGTGGTGGGGGCGGACCATCCAAATTGGTTCCACCTCCCTGCAGAGGGGATGGGTCGCAGAGAAGTCCAGTTGCACCAGGAAGTGATCTGACCATGGCACTTCTTTCGTTTCACTTTTACTTAGTGTCAGATCACCAACATCCATAGAGGTAAACACCAGATCCAAGGCATGTCCGCGGCTATGGGTTGGGCCAGACCTATTCAGGGACAGCCCCATGGAGGCCATGCTTTCCACGAAGTCCCGAGCGGACCCTTGTAAATTCGTGTCGGCATGGATGTTAAAATCCCCTAGGACGACCAAACTAGGTGTCTCCAGGAGAACATCCGCCACGACCTGAAGCAGCTCGGGCAGGGAATCCTTGGTGCAGCGGGGAGGTTGGTACACCAAAAGGAATCCTGTACTGCCCCTATTGCCCAACTTCCAGAACATGCACTCAGAGAACTGGGTCTTCCCAATAGGACGCCTGGTGCAAACTAATGACTTCCTAAAAATCACTGCAACCCCCCCTCCCCGCCCACAAGGCCTGGGTTGCTGTGCGTAAGAGAAACCTGGTGGACAAGCAGCGGCAAGGACAGGCACATCTGCTTCATCCAACCAAGTCTCTGTTACACATGCCAGGTCAAATCCTCCATCCATGATCAAGTCATGGATGGCAGTGGTCTTATGAATCATTGACCTGGCATTGCACAGCAGCACCTTCAGGTCATGTGGGTATCCCTTGCTGATTCTAGTATCCATCCGGTCAGGACCAGACCCGGAGGCAGGAATAGTCCTCAGACAATGACTAAACCTGCCCCCTCTGTAATGACATGGTCTAATCTTAGCGTAACTCCTCCTCCTACCCATGATCACTGAGATCGGTTGTCCCAGTGCATCCCCCCCTGTGGAACATGCCCCAGCCATTTTGTGGGCTGGGGCCCACTCCCCGGCAGCCCTGACCCCTCCCCTTAAGAACAAAATAACACCTTAAACAAATAAACAAACAAACAAAACCAATAAAACAATACAAACAAAAAACTGTAAAAATTACAAAAGCAACAAAATCAAAACAATTCCCCAAACCCAACCAAACATCCACCCCACCCCCACATACAAAAAATTCAAAAGAAATTTTGAAAAAACATTTTAAAAACACTCTGTGCCCCTCCAGCAGTAACAGCAACTGCCCTAGTGAGGCCCTGGGCCAGGTGGTAAGTGGCAAGAGCAGGGCCCTCAGGCACTCACACAGGGGAGTCTTCCCACAGTGTTTTAATATCTGTCCCTTTCCTCCAATTGTTTTCAAAATATTCCTTCATCAACTTTCTGGCTCCTTGTATTACTTTTTCATTTTTTAATAAGAAAACGTTCATTCTCCACCTTTCCCCCCCCCCCTTTCTCCTCTTTTCCTTTAAGAGTTAATGATACTGGATTGTGATCTGTAAGTGTTTTTGGTAATATTTCGGCATTCTCTGCTTCAATTGTCATATCCTTAATAATCCATATACTGTTGATTCAACTATACAGATTTTTTTGTTCTGAGAAATATGTGAACTCCTTTTCGACAGGATATTTTTATCTCCATATATCCACTAAATCAAAGATCTTTACCATTTCCATAAAGCTTTTTGGCAACTTCCCTTCATTCCCCCCCCCCTCTTCTTCTGCTATCTATCCAATTCTGGTTCCATTACTCCATTTAAATCCCCTAACACAATAATTCTCATCTCTATATATTCCATTAATAATGATCTTACTTTAACATAGAATTCTGATTTTCTTTTATTTGATCCATAGATTCCTGCTACCACAATTGGTTCCCCCTCTAGTGATATTTTGACTATTACAACCACCCCCTCTTTATCTTCATATAACAATTCTGGTTCATATTTGCTTTTAACATACATTACAACCCCCTCTTTTTTCTTACATCAGATGCGATGAATTCTTCCCCTAACTTTGGTTTTACCAATAGTCTTTTATGCTTAGTATTAATGTGGGTTTCTTGTAAACAAGCAAGGTCCCACTTCTGCCTCTCTAAGATACGTTCTATTTTCTGCCTCTTCCTCCTATTATTTAAACCATTTACGTTCCAAGATAACAATTTAAATTTCATTCTATATTAGTTAAAAAATTATAAAGTTAGTGGAAAGAGTTTAAATTATCTGCGGTGGTAAAGGAGAAGGGTTTTGTAATAGTTATTGGTCTGATTCTTTACTACTGGCGTAGTTCTTTATCCTTCCACCCTTTGCTGAGCTCTTTCTTCTTTTCCCGCCTCATCCGATAGCTCTCCCTTTCTTCCTTCCTCATTTCTTACTTCGCTTTTCCCGCCTCCTAATTCTCCTCGATACTTCCTCCAAAACATATCTGCTTCCTCAAATGTCTCAAATCATCTTCTTTTTCCTTTGAAGTTGAAGGAAATCCCCACTGGGTATTCCCATCTGAAGGATATTGATTTGACCTTTAGTGCTTTTGTTAGAAATTGGAATTGCTGTTTCTTTTTTAACAGCCTAGGTGGGACTTCTCGTAAAATTATTATTTCCTTTCCATCTATGGTTAATTTGTTTTTACTCTTTACTTGGAGGATCTTATCTTTCATCCAATTTGATGTGAATACAGTGATGCAGTTTGCCGGCCATTTGTTCATTTTTGCTTTTCTTGAGTTCACTCTGAAGATTTTCTCTGTCTGGTCTGTTAAGTCTTTTTCCTGTAAATGTAGCCACTTTGCTAAAGTTTCAGTCATCTTCTTCCAAATATCCTCCTTCTCCTCTTCTGGAACATTTCTGAATCTCAAGGTCTTCTCTTTAATCTGCATCTGTATCATTGCTAACGCATCCCCAGTAGCTTCCTGGATTGCGTTTTGTTCCTCCATCTCCTTTTTCAATTTGTCCATTTCTTTTCTTTGTTCCCTTAGTTCTTTGCTAATTTTCTTCACCATCTCATGCATTTGTTGATTCTTATTCTTTTTTTTATATATGATATTATTAAAATTTCAGGGGGTAAAATTACATAGTTAAAAGTAAAAAAGACAAGGAAAAATATAGAAAAAAGAGAAAAACCATACAAAATACAAAGTATAGAAAAATATATATAGAAAAAACACTTTAAAACAAATTGATCCTTCCGTATCTTACATTTCATTTCCTTGCTTTCCTGACCTCCTCTCACCTCCCTTTTTTGTATTCCAGTTCAATTGGTTAATTCAGCAATTCCTTTCCCTCTTTGTTTTTGTCTTAGTCCTTTAACTTAATATATTATAGCTTTAGATTCTCACCTATTAACCATCCATTTCTGCATACACCTTTATGACATTGCTGCTAAAACCACTTAACTTCATTCAGACATCATTCTAACATTCATTAATTTTACAATATTTCTGTAAGTAGTCTTTACATTTCTTCCAATCTTCTTCCACGACTCTTCTCCCTGGTCTCGGATTCTGCCAGTCATTTCCGCCAATTCCATGTAGTCCATCACCGTCATCTGCCATTCTTCCAGAGTGGGTAGATCTTGTGTCTTCCAATACCTTGCAATAAGTATTCTTGCTGCTGTTGTAGCATACATAAAGAAAGTTCTGTCCTTCTTTGGCACCATTTGGCTGACCATGCCCAGGAGAAAGGCCTCTGGTTACTTCAGAAAGGTATATTTAAATACCCTTTTCATTTCATTATAAATCATCTCCCAGAAAGCCTTAATCCTTGGGCACGTCCACCAAAGGTGAAAGAATGTACCTTCAGTTTCTTTACATTTCCAACATTTATTGTCGGGCAAATGATAGATTTTTGCAAGCTTGACTGGTGTCATGTACCACCTGTATATCATTTTCATAATATTCTCTCTTAAGGCATTACATGTCGTGAACTTCATACCTGTGGTCCATAACTGTTCCCAGTCAGCCATCATTATGTTATGTCCAACATCTTGTGCCCATTTAATCATAGCGGATTTCACCGTTTCATCCTGAGTATTCCATTTCAACAGCAAGTTATACATCCTTGACAAAGTCTTAGTTTTGGGTTCTAACAGTTCTGTTTCTAATTTTGATTTTTCCACCTGGAAGCCAATTTTCTTGTCCAGATTGTATGCCTCCATTATCTGATAATAATGAAGCCAGTCTCGCACTTTGTTTTTTAATAATAATAATAATAATAAATTTTATTTATATCCCGCCCTCCCCAGCCAAAGCCGGGCTCAGGGCGGCTAACAACAATCAAATAATCAGTCAAATAATCACACAATCTAAAAATATTTCATTATAAAATTAATTAAATCAAATTGATGGCAACCAATTATGCAGAATTATGTGCAGGTTGCCAGAGGAGGGAGTCAGGCTGCGCCCTGACCAAAGGCCTGGCAGAACAACTCTGTCTTGCAGGCCCTGTGGAAAGATGTCAGGTCCCGCAGGGCCCTAGTCTCTTTTGACAGAGCATTCCACCAGTTTGGAGCTGCAGCCGAGAAGGCCCTGGCTCTAGTTGAGGCCAGCCTAACCTCTCTGAGGCCTGGGACCTTGAGGATGTTATTATTTGCAGACCGTAGGTTTCTCTGTGGGGCATACCAGGAGAGGCGGTCCCGTAGGTACGAGGGTCCTAGGCCGTATAGGGCTTTAAAGGTTAAAACCAGCACCTTAAACCTGATCCTGTACTCCACCGGGAGCCAGTGCAGCTGGTATAATACCGGATGAATGTGCTCTCGCAGCGAAGACCCCATAAGGAGTCTCGCCGCGGCATTCTGCACCCGCTGGAGTTTCTGGGTCAGTCTCAAGGGCAGCCCCACGTAGAGCGAGTTACAATAATCCAGTCTGGAGGTGACCGTCGCATGGATCACAGTGGCTAGGTCAGGACGAGAGAGATAAGGGGCCAACTGCTTAGCTTGGCGGAGATGAAAAAATGCCGCCTTTGTTATAGCTGTAATCTGCGACTCCATAGAGAGGGAGGTATCGAAGATTACACCCAAACTCTTAACGGACGGTGCTGGCACTAATTGCACCCCCGCAAGAGATGGGAGTTGCCCCCCTGATCCCATATCTTCCCGCCCCAGCCAGAGGACCTCTGTCTTCGAAGGATTTAACTTCAACCGGCTCCCACGTAACCATCCAGCCACAGCTTCCAGACATCTGGTCAGTGTGTCTGGGGCCGAGTCAGGATGGCCATCCATCAACAGATAGAGTTGGGTGTCATCAGCATACTGATGGCAACCCAGCCCAAAACTCCGGACAAGCTGGGCGAGGGGGCGCATAAAGATGTTAAAAAGCATCGGGGAGAGAATTGCACCCTGAGGCACTCCACACACCAAGGAGTGGCGTGATGACAATTCCCCCCCAAGCGCCACCCTCTGTCCCCGACCAGAGAGAAACGAGCGCAGCCATTGAAGGACTGTGCCCTGGATCCCCACGTCGGCAAGGCGGTGGTCCAGGAGTTCGTGATCGACCATGTCAAAGGCTGCTGACAGATCTAAAAGAATCAGCAGCCCTGACCCGCCTCGATCCAGCTGCCTGCGGAGATCATCTGTTAGGGCGACCAGAGCCGTCTCGGTCCCATGACCAGCGCGGAAGCCGGACTGGAATGGGTCCAGAGCAGATGTTTCATCCAGAAACCTACCAAGCTGTTCAGCAACCGCTCTCTCAATCACCTTACCCAGGAATGAAAGATTCGAGACCGGGCGGTAATTGGATAGATCTGAGGGATCTAATGATGTTTTCTTTAAGAGCGGACGCACCACCGCCTCCTTCAGTTCCCCTGGGAATATCCCGGTGCCAAGGGACAAATTGATGATATCCCCCAGGGGGCCCCGCACCTCGTCTGGACACGCTCTAATCAGCCATGACGGGCACGGGTCAAGAGGACAGGTGCTGGGCTTTCCAGCTTGGAGGAATCTGTCCACATCGGCTGGAGATATCCGGTCAAAGTGGTCCAATACTGGACCCGAGGACAGTCGAGGGGCCTGCAGTTCCTTTATTGTATCCAAATTGGCAGGGAGGTCATGGCGGAGCAACAGGACCTTCTCCGCAAAAAAGCTCGCAAATGCCTCACAGCTGTGTGTCAGATTGTTATTTAAATTTGGCTGTCCTTCAAGGGACGTTAAAGACCGAATTATACTAAATAATTGCGCCGGGCGAGAGCTAGCGGATGCAATGGAGGCCGAGAAGTAAGACTTCTTAGCAGCCTTCACTGCCATCTCATAGGTTTTCATAAAAACCCTATAAGATGTTCTTGAGGCTCCGTCACGGGCACCCCGCCATACTCGCTCTAGCCGTCTGAGGTCCCGCTTCATTTTCCGAAGCTCCTCGGTAAACCAGGGAGCCCGGTTTCTGTGGGGTCGCAGAGGGCGCTTAGGTGCGATCTCATCGATGGCTGCCAGGAGCTGGGTATTCCAGCCCTCAACAAGCTCAGTCAATGAGTCGCCAGGGGGAGCAAGGTCCCGCAAGGCTTGACGGAATCTATCCGGGTCCATCAGCCTCCGCGGGCGAGCCCAAATCGGCTCGCCACCTAAGCAGGGTGGGGGTAGAAAGTCAATCCTGGCTTTCAGAGCGTAGTGATCAGACCATGGCACCTTCATCGAAGGAGACATGATCACATCTATACCGGCGCCAAAGATCAAATCCAGCGTGTGGCCTGCTTGATGTGTGGGGCCCGAAACAAACTGGGAGAGCCCTAGTGTCGCCATGGAAGACACCAGGTCCAGAGCCTGTGAGGAGGGAGTGGCATCAGCGTGGAAGTTGAAGTCTCCCAATACCAATAGGTTAGGGAACTCCAAGGCCCAGCCGGCCACCGCCTCCAGCAGGCCTGACAGGGTGGCTGCTGGTGCGCTAGGTGGCCGGTACACCAGCCAGACAGCCAAGCTCTCCTCGGAGCCCCACACTAGGCCAACACATTCAATGCCGGGGATCGATGGCGATGGTAGAGCCCTGAAAGAACAATCTTCCCGGATTAATACTGCCACCCCTCCCCCCGGCCCACAGTCCGTGACTGGTGGAGGACGGAGAAACCCGGGGGCGCCATCTCTCGTAAGGTAACAGTTACCCCTTCGCGCACCCAGGTCTCCGTCACACAAGCCAGGTCAACTCCCTGCGAGATAAAGAAATCTCGCAGGGTAGCAGTTTTGTTGCCTATAGACCTGGCATTGCACAACACCAGTGAAGGAGGTGAGTAATCCTTGCTCACCCTACCCTCGTCTCTCGGGATGGGGCGCAGATTGGAAGGGGTACGAGCATATCCATATCTCGATCCCCTTCGCCTATAACATCTGCCCCCACCGCCATACCTCCCTCGCCCCTCCACGGTCGCAATCCCAAGCCTCATACTAACCTCCATTTACAAATAGAAAACAAAACAACCAAAACAATTATGCCCAAACAAAAACAATCCCCGCCCCACTCAGTGTCCAACCCCAAAAACAAAACAAAATGGAACAAACAAAAATACATAAATAAAAACCACCATTCACGGTGGTACAACAAAGTGAACAATAAAAGCACCTTTAAAACACCTTAAAATATATATATCAGTCTATCTCCCTCTTGTTCCAAAATTTCCCAATATTTTGGCCATTTGACCTCCATATTGAGCTTTTTCTGAGCCTTCGCTTCCATTGGGGTTTTATTTTCCAGTAGGTCCTTATATCTTGTCCAGACATTGAACAATGCTTTCCTGACAATATGGTTTTTAAATGCTTTATGTGCTTTGACCTTATCATACCACAAGTATGCATGTCATCCAAATACATTATTAAAATCTTCTAAATCCAAAATGTCTGCGTTTTCAAG
The DNA here is from genome assembly GCF_964188305.1 of Podarcis bocagei. Lineage (NCBI taxonomy): Eukaryota > Metazoa > Chordata > Lepidosauria > Squamata > Lacertidae > Podarcis > Podarcis bocagei. The sequence continues at coordinate 3,393,662 of NC_138131.1, read as the reverse complement.
AAGCAGCCATTCTTTCAGCCAGCAAAAAGCTGCTGATTCATAATAAAGTTTAAGGTCTGGCAGGGCAAATCCACCTCTTTCCTTTGCATCTGTCAGGGAACTGACATCAGAACGAGAGGCGAAGGGAAGGCTCCCAGATTCTGCAGGCGAAGGACCCAGCACCAGGGGGAGAAGCAGCTCGGTAGAGGAGGAAGGAAATCAGCGCAACACCAGGGATAAAGGGGGGCAAATGGGGGAAGCGGAGGGAGAGCTCCGGGATTCTTCTCTGGACATCAGTGAGGAGAGCACAGGTCCTCCACTACCCACGCCCTCCCTGCGCAGAAGACTCCCGCGCAGTGAGAGGAGGAGGCGACTGGGAGTCAGACAGCTTCTATGCTGGAAAAGGTTTAAGAAACGCCCACAGACAGATTCTGCTAGCGACTGAGGCAGCCACACGGAGATGGGCTGTGCAGTCAGAACGGTTTAACCAAGGCAATTAAGCCTAGAAAGGCGGCAGTTTATGCACGAGTAACTCATACACATTACAGCATCTGTTAATATTTTAAATTTTATTCTAGGCTTCTTGCCCTGCCAGATAAATCTAGAGATATCTCTCTGCCACTTCTTGAAACAGTCCATTTTGTCCAAAATTTGCAATGTTTGAAACAGAAACAACATTCTAGGCAATACATTCATTTTTATAGCAGCAATACGGCCTAGCAGTGAAAGCTTCAAATTTGACCAGATTTCTAAGTCTTTTTTCACTTCAGTCCAACATTTTTCATAATTGTCTTTAAATAGATTCCCATTTTTAGCTGTCATGTTAATCCCCAGGTATTTCACTTTCTTAACCACTGTTAAACCTGTCTCATTCTGAAACCTCTCTCTCTCCATTGCAGTTAAATTTTTCTCTAAAACCTTTGTTTTTAACTTATTCAGTTTAAATCCTGCAACCTGACCAAATTCTTGAATCAGTTCCAAAACCCTTTTAGTACTAGATTCTGGCTCCTGTAACGTCAATACTAAGTCATCTGCAAATGCTCTCAACTTGTACTGTTTAGCTCCGACTTGTATACCTTTAACCAACTGGTCCCTTCTAATCATATTCAGCAGAACCTCCAGGACCGATATAAAAAGCAATGGGGAGATTGGGCAACCTTGTCGTGTCCCTTTTTCTATCTTAATTTCTTCCGTCACCACATTATTTACAATTAATTTAGCCTTTTGTTCTGAAAAAATTGCACTTATACCGTTTTTAAAACCTTGGCCTACCCCCATCCCCTGCAGGTTCTTCTTCATGAAACTCCAAGAAATGTTGTCGAAACCTTTCTCCGCGTCCACAAATATCAAAACTGCCTTAGTATTTATGTTCACTTGTAATTTTTCTAAAATATTGATTATGTTTCTCACATTATCAGATAGATGTCTACCCGGGAGAAAGCCTGCTTGGTCTTTATGTATCTCTTCCACTAGCACTCTTTTTAGCCTTTTAGCCAAAATGTCTGCAAAGATTTTGTAATCCACATTGAGCAGTGATATGGGGCGGTAGTTCTTAAGCTGGGTCTTTTCAGTCTCTGTTTTCGGTACAAGTGTAATATACACTTCTTTCCACGACTCTGGTGCCCTTTTCCCACCCATTATTTCGTTACAGACTTCTTTTAAAGGTTGTACTAGCCATTCTTTTAAAGATCTGTAGTATCTAGAAGTCAGTCCATCCGGTCCTGGAGATTTACCTAGTTGCATATTCTGAATGGCACCTTCTACCTCCTGTTCAGTTATTTTATAGTTCAACATTAATTTATTTTCTTGAGAATTTTTTTGTAATCCATTTGTTTTCAAAAATCGGTCTACGTCAATTTCTTTCTGTGGCCCTTGTGTATATAGTTGTTTAAAGTACCTCTGGAAACAGTTTCTAATCTCAGCTGGGTTCTGTATATTCCTTCCTTCCACTTCTAAATTTGTAACAGTATTTACTTTTTGTCTTTTTTTCATTTGCCAAGCCAATAATTTCCCACATTTATTAGCTGACTCAAATGTCTTTTGTCTCATTTGTTTAATTTTCCATTCTATCTCCTGATTCATCATTTTCATATATTGAACTTGATATAACTTTATTTCTCTCAATATCTCTTGCGACTTTGGTTTTGCTCTCAATTTCTTTTCACTTTCCTTTATTTTCTCCAATATTTTATCCTTCTTTTCATTTTAGATTCTCTTCTTTAACGCATTCTGTTGTATCAAGAACCCTCTCATAACAGCTTTGCTTGCGTCCCAGATTACTCTTTTTTCAACATTGGTGTTCATATTTATCTCAAAATAGTCTCTCAAGGTTTTTGGGGCCTTCTTAGTCACTTCTTCATCTCTAAATAAGGTGTCATTCATCCTCCATCTGAGGGAACCGGTTGGTGTTAGTTTCATTTCCATCTTAACAGCATTATGGTCAGAGCAGGTTTTTGGGCAGATTTCCACTTTTCTTATCTTTGGTGCCATTCCTCTAGTTACCCATTGTCAGGAAACTGACATCAGAGCAACAGGCGAAGGAAAGGCTCTCTGATTCTGCAGGGGAAGGAACAAGCACTAGGGGGAGACGCAGCTTGATGGAGGGGGAAGGAAATCAGCGTAACACTAAGGAGCCAGGAGAGCAAATGGGAGAAGAGGTGGAAGGGCTCCGGGATTCTTCCTTGGAAGTCAGTGAGGAGAGCCCTGGTCCTCCACTACCCACGCCCTCCTTGCGCAGGAGACTCCCGCGCAATGAGAGGCGGAGACGATTGGGAGTCAAACAACTCTTATGCTGGCAACGGTTTAAGAAACGCCCCCAGACAGACTCTGTGAGCGACTGAGGCAGCCACGCTGAGATGGGCTGTGCAGTCAGGATGATTTAACCCAGGCAGCCAAGCTCCAAAAGGGGACAGTTTACGCACGAGTAACTCCAAACCACTACACCCATATTTGGTCAATTCTTGTCCATGTCAGTTTGGCTTCAGAGAAGAAGGTTCCCTCTCTAGCCAAGGGATTCTTTATTCTCCAAATATCGACTAAGTCCAAGTTGTCTGTCATCTCAAAAAAGGTTTTCGGTAGTCTACCATCCTTAGTGACTACCTGTTTTTGTGCCTTGTCCATATGTGTAGATACCACTCCGTTCATATCTCCCATCAAAATCACATTATAGTCCAAATAGTCCATCAAGGTCTCATGCAGCTTTTTAAAGAATTCAGATTTCCCCTCATTTGGTGCATAAACTCCTACTATTAAAAATTTCTCTCCTTGTATTTGAATTTCAATTGCCACAAATCTTCCTTGGTCATCTTTAAAGATAAATTTCGGTAATAGTCTCTCCTTTGCATAAATCACTACTCCTCTTCTTTTAACTTTATCCGAAGAGATAAATTCCTGGCCCAGTCTTTTATTAATCAATACTTTCCTGTGTAGCCTTGTTACATGTGTTTCCTGTAAACAAATCAAGTCCAATTGTTCCTTTTTTAGTAAATGAAACACAGATTTCCTTTTCTGAGGGGAGTTCAGACCATTACAATTCCAGCTTAGTAGTTGCAGAGCCATGATGTAGTTACTTTACTTCTCCTCCAACTGCACCAAGTGCTTGTTCCTGTTCTGTAGGTGGTATCACCTTCTCCAGGCGGTCTCTTAATTCAAAAGGTAGTTTTGGTATGTCTAAAGTTCCTCTTTCTAGTATTCCTGGCTCTTCTCCAGCTTCTTTCTGCAGATCTTCACCGTGTTCTCTCAAAAATCTTACTTTGTCGTCCTCTGATCTTATTTTTATCTTTCTTCCTTTGAAGCTAAAAGAAAGGCCTTGGGGGACTTCCCACCTAAAGATGATTTTGTTGTTTCTCAGCGGGGCAACCAAATCTCTGTAATTGGACCTAAGTTCCAAAAGATATTTCGGAATGTCCTTGAATATCTCCACTTTTGACTGGTGTATTTCCAAAGTCTTCTGGAAGTGCAGACTCAAGATTTTGTCTCTCTCCTCTTTTGTTCGGAGGGTGATCAAACAGTCTCTCACCCTGTTCTTCTTCCCTCCTCTTCCAAGCCTAAAAGCACTCACTATCTTGAAGTTATCCTTCTCCAAATCTGGGTTCCAAAAGTCTGCAAATTCCTGCGTAAGAAAATCAATCAAGTTGTCTTTCTCAAGTTCAGGTACAGCCCTGATCCTTAAATTTGTTTGCTTCTCCTTCAATTCAGTCATAGACAGTATTGACCTATGGTCTTCAAGTTGCTTGTGTATCGGTGGTAACTTCTCTTCTACAGCAACTGCTATTTCCTTTGCTTCTTCAGCTGTCTTTCAGGTCAAAGTAGATTCCTGTAGCAATTTCTCAATAGTTTCTGTATTAGTATTTACCTTCTGTCCCAAATTGTTAATGCTTGTAGTATTTTGATCAATTTTATTTGATGCTTCAGCTACTTGTTTACTTAATTTTTCCAAAGATTCATTAATTTTGCCTAGTGCCTGAGCCAAAACATCTTCGGATGCCATTCCTTTGGGTTTAGATTGTACCAATGCAGCTCCTGTTGGTAAACCAGGAGGGCCAGATGTTGATGCTCTTCGCTGCAGCCCAACGTCTGTGCGAAACACTCTACCAGACCTCGTTGTTTTTTTCTGAAGCCAATCTATTTTCTCTTTTCCATTTGCCATAACAGTCTAGATAATACTCAAGGTCAGTCCCACGATCAGAGTTTGTTATGAAGTGGAAAATTCCCCTGGCCCAGTTGTTATTGTAACAATCTCAAACTTCCTCTAGGGGGACACAGTAACAGGCAACAGTTGTTACCTTAAAATAAATATCCTTTTTCTTTTAATCCCCCAGCTCACAAAATAGACGACAGTTTTAATTTCAGTTATTTTCCAGTTACTTTGAAGCTAGGGGAAGCCAGACAGAGATATTGTATCTCACTTGTATCAGACTTGCGGAGTTAGCTGTCAAAAAGTACTTTCACCAACAGCGCATTTCACAGTACGGCATTCTATTTTTCATTGGCAGTCCGTTCCCAGGTTTAAGCGGTGGATTCTTAGCTCCCTTTTCTCTCTTTTTACAGGAAAATACAGTTCAAACCTTTCCCCCCTCCTCTCCTGCAGTCAAGGGGGGAAATCACTTGTTTTAGATGATAGAATTATAGTCTTTTTCAAGCATCTTTCAAGGTTTTAGCTTACAAGTTCATTGCTTTCCTCTATTTACAAAGAACGGAAGGCAGACTTCCTGTTTATGCCTCTCCGCTTCGGTATCCAATTACTTCTCCCCCCCCCTTTATTTCCCAAATTAACCTACTCACGGATCGTTGTTTTGTAGCCAAATTGTCACAGGAAAAAGGTAGCGCTATCCGGTAACGGCTGTGCAGCTTCGCTCCATGGAAGAAGCAGTTGACTCACAGCACCGCGCCGCTTCCCCGCTTCACTCCGGAACCTGTAGTAGGGCTCCTTTGCAAGTTGGGGGGCGCAAAAGGTGCCCGCTGAGTCCCACGGTCACAGGCTTCACCCGCCTGTGATTTTTGAAGGGTCCCCGCTTCGCCGTAGCGGTGGAGACCCGATTCCCGCAGAGCCGGTCCCCTCCGAATCAGAGGGAATCCGCCATTACCGATGGCGCCACCCGGGAAGGTGTTGTTGATTCTTATTCTTAATTTCTTGTACTTTCCTATCTGTCTCCTTCATTCCTTCTAAGACTTCTGTTAATTTTCCCTTTATTTCTTCATTTTCTTTTTCATTTTTTTCATTGTTGTCAGGGGTTCAGGAGCAGAGACGCAGAGAAGGGAGGAGACAGAGAGCGAGGGGGAGGAATACGAAGGAAAGATGAGTGGGGATGACGAACCGAGATCACCGAGCCTGTCCAGTGAGTCCGAGGATTCCCAGAAGGGAGCGCCAGCGGACAGAGCAAGGGGGGAAAGCAGGGGGACACCCCAGGAAGAAGGGTCCAGAGAGGGATCAGAGAGCAGCAGTTGGAGATCGGGACCCACGTACCCAGCCGGGAGCAGCGGGGAGAAAGGGGACCAGATATCGGGTTCCGGAGGCTGTCAGAAGGAGGGAGGGCATGAGTCAGGAGTAGTCACGCCCACCTCGGGGAGCGACGAAACGATCAAGAGGAAGGTAGAGAGTTGGGCGCGCGCGCCAAGTTCAAATGTAGCGGAAGCTGGCGCAGTAAGCAGCCCAGAGAGTGAGCCAGGTCCCAAAGCCCGCCGCAAGGAGGCGGAAGGGTCAGGGGGGTCCGCGTCAGAAGAGAGTAGGAAAGAAGAGACCCCGGGGGGCAGAAGGACCCAGAGACGGAAGGAAAGGCGCAGGAGGTGGAGCAAGGCTAGGGTATTAAGCTGGTGTGCTAGAGGCGGAGACTCAGACGGGTCTTCGCCGGTCTGACCTAGAAGAAGTAGGGCTGCACATTGCAGTTTGGAAATGGAACCTGTAATCCAATAAAGCCTCTTTTAACCTGAATGCTGGCTAACGTGGTCCTATGTGAGCTGGGACTGAGTGGCAGCCCTGACAGTAAGACCCGTCTCTGTTAGCTTCGGACACCTGATACCTCGCAGCGGAGGCAGAAGCAGCGAGAGGAGGAAATTGGTGTTTGGGAGCAAGCTCACAACGGTTGGCAGAGATGACGGAAGCAGAGAAAATTTCAGCGCTGCAACAGGCAGTGACCCAATTGAACGCGGAGGTACAGGCATCCAAGAAAAGGGAGGAGGATGCGGCAGCCGCCTACAGAGATCTCCACGCCAGGTTTGAAGCATTGGTTAAGCACGGGCAGCCAGGACCCAGACCGGAGGGGGTTGGGTTGGCACGGAGAGCAGGAGGGCTTGTGGCTCACTTCGATGGGAATTTACAACAGTACCCCAATTTTCGAGCAGACGTAATGTGCGCACTGCAACTGCTGGCAAAAGACTTTAGAGGTGAGGAAGAGAAAGTGGGGTTTATACTATCCCATTTGCATGGGGATGCTAAAGCGTGGCTACGCAATTTGTGGAGGGATAAAGATCCGGCGCTTCAGAGTGCAGATGCCTTTATCAAAGCGATGGATGCGTGCTTTTTATCTACCATTGACGTGGATCTTGCCCGACGGGAGATTCATGGACTGAAACAAGGGAGGGCGAGCGTACGGCAGTACCACGCCCGCTTTTTTGCGCTGGTCAGTGCCTTGGAATGGGACCGGGATTCGCCCCCAGTCAGAGACCTATTCTGGGAAGGTCTGAGCAGTGCTGTTAAAGACGAAATTGCGAGGGGGGAGAGGCCCCGGAGCACGCAGGAGGTGGTCCAAAGGGCGCTGACTGTGGGGGTGAGGCTGGAAGAACGTCCATGGTGCAGAGACGAAGGACGTGGAGGGCGCGAAGCAGCGAGAAGTTTCTCTTTCGTTCCCAGGGAAGCTGCGCGTGCGCAATCCACACCTCCGCCAGGAGGGGGAGTGGAACCTATGGAGGTGGGAGGCGCCAGGGCTCAGTCAGCTACCAGAGCCCCTGCACCGGCGGCAGTCAAGACTAAACCTCCTAGAGGGACCCGGAAGTGTTATATATGTGACAGCTCTCAACACTTGGCGAAAGAGTGTCCCCAGAGGAGCTCCAAGCACACTGCAGCCTCCGCAACGGTGAAAGCGGCCACGCAACACAGCGAACCCCAGCAGGGAAACGACGATGTCTGGCTGGAGACAGAGGCACTGGGGCCCAGCCAGACGCATCACTGAAGCAGTCCCCAGCGATCTTGCAACCCACGGACCCCCTCCCACCCAAACCAGTAGTGCAGCTCACAGCATCTCTCCAGCTACCCGATGGCGTCACTATCGAAGTGCCGCTTTCTGTGGATTCTGGAAGCAACGCAGACTTTATCGCGCAGGATTTTGTGGAGCAGCACGCTATACAGCTATTACCGGCCACTCTGCCCCTGCAAGTCGTCACAGTGGATGGCAGAGAGTTGCTGGGGGGGGCAGGTGGTGAAGCAGACGCCGCCAATGGTGATGCGCCTTGGTAACCACAGGGAAGTCATCAGTTTTAATGTCACCCGACTGTCGGACACACCCATTGTGTTGGGCATGAGTTGGCTGGACAGGCACAGTCCGACACTGGCTTGGTACCAGCGACAGCTGATCTTCGGCTCCTCTTACTGCGCAGAACACTGCATCCTGCCCAGACAGGAGGGAGAGGAGGAGGAATCACAGCTGCAGTTGGGAACGTTGCAAGCAGTCCCCCACAAATACGCAGACTTTCTGGAGGTCTTCTGCGAGAAGGAGGCAGACAAGCTACCACCGCACAGGCAATATGACTGCAAGATTGATCTCCTACCAGGGGCGACGCTACCGAAAGGGAAGCTGTATTCCATGTCTGAGGATGAACTACAGGAACTCAAACAGTTCATAGATCACAATTTGGAGCGCGGTTTCATCCGGGAGTCCAGGGCAGTAGGGGGCAGTCCTGTTTTCTTCGTGAAGAAGAAGGACACGCCCCAAAAAAGACTGGTGGTGGATTTTCGCCTCTTGAACAAGATGACCAAGCCCTCTGATTTCCCCATGCCCAGGATTGACGACCTACTGGCGACGGTGCGCAAGGGACGCGTGTTCACCAAGTTGGACCTGCGAGGGGCGTACAATCTCATCCGCATGAGGGAGGGCGATGAGTGGAAGACAGCCATGTTCACGCCTCTGGGCACCTACGAATACAGAGTGATGCCGTTTGGATTGCAAAACGGTTCTCACTGTTTTCAAGCTTTCATGCATCATGTGTTGGCGGGACTACTCTACAAGAAGTGCGTCTGCTTTCTGGATGACATCCTGATATTCTCCGAATCGCAGCAAGCGCATGACCAAGACGTTCGGGAGGTGCTGGAGAGGTTGCAGCAGCATAGACTGTACGCCAAACTGGAGAAGTGCCAGTTCGACACGAAGGAGGTGGATTTCTTGGGTTACAAGTTGTCGGACAAGGGGCTAGCCATGGACAGCGCCAAGGTTCGCGCGGTGTTGGATTGGAAGAGCCCGCGCAACCGGAAGGAGGTCCAGCGGTTTGTCGGCTTCGCCAACTTCTATCGCAAGTTTATCAAGGGGTTCGGACACGCTAAGCTCCAAGAAAAAGAAATTCATCTGGACGGAGCAGGCGGAGCAGTCCTTTCAGGCACTCAAGCGTCTCTTCTTTTTTTTTTTATTTTTTTTTTATAAAATTTTTTATTGCGTTTCTTTCCATAGGTTAACAGATTTGTTTACACAGCAACATGCAAGAAACATTTTTTTTTTTTTACATATGCAAAAAAGTAAAGAGAAAGAAGAAAAAGTTAAGATACTTTCATAACGTCCTTCGACGGCTCATTTTTGGACCTCCTCGCATCCTCTCAGCATTGCATTCATTATTCTAACTAGTTCAGCAATTTGTTATCTTATTTCCCATCTTATTATACCTTTAGATTTATTATGTTACCAATTTCGAAAATTTGTAATTTAGTTTTAACACTCTTAATAAACATAATATTTTGTTTCTAATTTGTCTCGTTTTTTCCATCAATACTTACTTTATCATTTACTTAAAATAAATTGCAGAAGCATAACGTTTCTTAATCGTGCGCAATCTTAACATTCAAACAACTTATAATGTTTTTGCAAATAGTCCTTAAATTTTTTCCAGTCCTCCTCCATTGTTTCTTCGCTCAGATCTCGAATTCTGCCAGTCATTTCTGCCAACTCCATGTAATCCATCAGCTGCGTCTGCCAGTCCTCCAGTGTGGGTAAATCTGGTGTCTTCCAGAACTTTGCGATAAGAATCCTAGCTGCTGTGGTTGCATACATAAACAAGGTTCTGTCCTTCTTTGGCACCTTCCGGTCCACCATGCCCAGAAGAAAGGCCTCTGGTTTCTTAGAAAAGGTATATCTAAATACCTTTTTCAACTCATTATGTATCATTTCCCAAAAGGCCTTTACTTTCGGGCAGGTCCACCAGAGGTGAAAGAATGTCCCTTCTGCCTCCTTGCATTTCCAACACTTATTATCAGAAAGATGATATATTTTAGCCAACTTGACTGGGGTCATGTACCACCGGTATACCATTTTCATAATGTTCTCTTTCAAGGCACTACATGCCGTGAATTTCATACCGGTGTTCCATAACCTTTCCCAGTCCTCAGACATAATGTTGTGTCCTACATCCTGTGCCCATTTTATCATAGCAGATTTAACTGTCTCATCCTGTGTTAAGCAGCAAGTCATACATCCTCGAAAGTACCTTAGTCTTTGGTTCTAGTAACTCCGTCTCCAGTTTCGATTTCTCCAACTGGAAACCCACTTTTTTATCCATTTTAAATACCTCTTGAATTTGAGCATAATGTAACCAATCTCGCACCTTGTTTTTTAGTTTGTCCTGGCTTTGGAGCTTCCAATTATCTCCAACTCTTTCAATCAATTCCCAATATTTTGGCCAGTAGGCCTCCATATTGGGCCTTTTTTTAGAGATCTTGGCTTCCACTGGTGATAACCACCTCGGGGTCTTGCTTTCTAATAAGTCCTTATACTTCATCCAGACGGCAAAAATTGATTTTCTGACAATATGGTTTTTAAACAGTTTATGAATCTTCGCCTTGTCATACCACAAGTATGCATGCCAACCATAAACATTGTCAAACCCTTCCAGATCTAGGACATCGGTGTTTTCCAACAGAAACCAATCCTTCAACCAGCAGAAGGCTGCAGCCTCATAGTACAACCTTAAATCCGGCAGGGCAAACCCCCCTCTTTCTTTTGAGTCAGTTAGTATTTTGAATTTAATTCGGGGCTTTTTGCCCTGCCAGACAAACTTAGAGATATCCTTCTGCCATTTTCCAAAACATTCCATTCTGTCCACGACCTGGAGGGTTTGAAATAAAAATAACATTTTTGGCAAAACACACATCTTTATAGCTGCGATTCGGCCTGACAAGGTAAGTTTCAATCTTGACCAAATATCCAAGTCTTTTTTGATCTCCGACCAACATTTTTCATAATTATCTTTGAATAAATTTAAGTTTTTGGTGGACAAAGATACCCCCAGGTATTTCACTTTTTTAACCACACTTAGCTCTGTCTCTTTCTGGTACCCCTCTATCTCTGTAGGCGTCAAATTTTTGGCCAAAACCTTAGTTTTTTGTTTGTTTAGCTTGAATCCCGCCACCCGACCAAACTCCAAAATAAGTTCAAGAACTCTTTTTGTGCTTGATTCTGGCTCCTGTACTGTAATGACTAGGTCATCTGCAAAAGCTTTCAGTTTGTATTGTTTCGCTCCGACCACTATACCCTGCACCAACTGGTCCTCCCTGATCATATTCAGCAATACCTCCAGAACAGAAATAAATAACAGAGGGGATAAAGGGCACCCCTGTCGTGTCCCTTTTTCAATTTGGAGTTCCTCAGATACCACATTGTTCACTATCAGTTTGGCTTTTTGTTCTGAATAGATTGCTTCTAATCCATTTTCAAACCCCCGTCCCACTCCCATCCCTTTCAAGTTTTTCTTCATAAACATCCAAGAAATGTTGTCAAATGCTTTCTCCGCATCAATAAAGATTAAAGCAGCCCTTGTGTTTCTAATTCGCAACAACTCCAATATATCAATAATGTTCCTGGTGTTGTCAGACATATGTCTACCAGGGAGAAAGCCTGCTTGGTCCTTGTGAATTACTTCATTTAGTACATTTTTAAGTCTATTTGCTAAAATGTCTGCAAATATTTTGTAATCCACATTCAGGAGTGAGATGGGACGGTAGTTCTTAAGCTGAGTCTTTTCCCTTTCTGACTTGGGAATCAATGTGATGAATGCTTCTTTCCACGTTTCCGGTGCCTTTCTCCCCTCCATGATCTGGTTACAAACCTCCAACAACGGTTGTATCAAGAAGTCCTTCAAAGTCTTATAATATTTGGAGGTAAGTCCATCCGGGCCTGGAGATTTGCCCAGCTGCATGTTCTGGATGGCACCTTCAATTTCCTGTTGAGTTATTTTGCTGTTAAGGATTGATCTTTTATCTTGGCTTATTTTAGGTAGTCCATTTATCCTCAAAAATTGATCTATTTCCAGTTCTTTCTGAGGCCCCTGTACGTAAAGCTCTTTGAAGTATCTGTGGAAGCACTTTCTTATTTCTTCTGGTTTCTGAACTATTTTTCCTTGAATCTCCAAGTTTGTAACCGTATTTAACTTTTGTCTTTTTTTCAACTGCCAAGCTAGCAATTTTCCACATTTATTTGCTGATTCAAACGATCTCTGCTTCATTTGTTTAATTTTCCACTCAATCTCTTGGTTGATCAGTTTCGAATATTGTGCTTGATGGAATTTGATCTCTCTTAGCACCTCTTTTGACTTCGGTTTGGTTCTCAACTTTTTCTCTCCTTCACTTATTTTCTCTAAAAATTTTTCCTTTTTTCCATTCCAAAATTTTTTCTTTATTGTATTCTGTTGTATCAGAAACCCTCTCATTACAGCTTTACTTGCATCCCAGATTGTTCTTTTCTCCACCGTGGTGTTCAAATTTATTTCAAAGTAGTCCTTTAGCGTTTTTTGAGCCTTCTTAACAATCTCTTGATCTCTTAACAAGGTGTCATTCATTCTCCATCTGAAGGATCCAGTTGGGAAAAGTCTCAATTCCATTTTTAAGGCATTATGGTCGGAGCAGGTTTTTGGGCAGATTTCCACTTTTCTTGTTTTCGGGGCCAGCCCTCTAGATATCCAAATTTGGTCAATTCGTGTCCATGACAAGTGGGCCTCAGAGAAGAAGGTTCCTTCTTTACCCAAGGGGTTCCTTGTCCTCCAAATGTCAATCAAGTCCATATTGTCTGTCATTTCAAAAAAGGTTTTAGGGAGTCTGCCGTCTGTTGTTAAGTTTTGATTTTGGGATTTGTCCATATTTGTAGACACCACCCCATTCATGTCTCCCATCACAATAATGTTGGAATAGTCCAAATAGTCCATCATTGTCTCATGCAGCTTCTTATAAAATTCTGATTTTCCATCATTTGGCGCATAAACTCCTAATATCAAAATCTTTTCCCCTTGTGTTTGGATTTCAATTGCGAGAATTCTTCCATGATCATCTTTGAATAGAAATTTTGGTGACAGGTTCTCCTTTGCATAAATTACAACGCCTCTTTTTTTAACTTTGTCTGATGAGATAAATTCTTGGCCAAGTCTTTTGTTGATTAATACTTTCCTATGGAGCCTGGTCACATGTGTTTCTTGAAGGCATATTACATCCAATTGTTCTTTTTTTAGGATATGAAATATCCTCCTTCTTTTTTCCGGAGAATTCCCGCCATTTATGTTCCAACTAAGTAGCTGCAGAGACATCCTGTTCTAATTAAGATGTTCTTAGGATAAGGTGTCTTCCTTTTGCTCAGGTCCCGAGGGTGCAGGCGTTAGCCCGCTTCCAGGCAGTATTGGTGCTGGTAAAACTGGAAGCCAATCCACTCCTTTTTGGAGATCTTCTCCGTGGTCGTGAAGGAACTTTTGGTTATCTTCAGGTGTTCTAATTTTAACCTTCCTTTCTTTGTAGGTGAAGGATAATCCTTGTGGGAACTCCCACCTATAGGGAATTGCGTTGTCTCAACAATTTTGCTAGTTCTGTATAGGTGGCTCTGAGGTCCAGCAACTGTCTCGGAATATCTCTATAAATTTCCACCCTTTTGTCTTGTATTTCAATTGCTTTTTTGAAGTGAAGACCTAGGATCTTGTCTCTCTCTTCCTTTGATCTTAAAATTATCAAACAGTCTCTGGATCTGTCTTTCCTTACCAATCTTCCCAGTCTATATGCCGATACAATCCTGAAATCTGTATCTTCCTTTAAACCCCAGAACTTCGAGAATTCCTGTGTCAAGTATCCAATCAAGTCTCCTTGTTCAAGTTCTGGGATGCCTCTCAATTTGATGTTATTCTCGCGATTTTTCAATTCCACCATTGACAGATAAACTTGTTGTTCACCCACCTGTTTGTGTAGGGGCTTAACTTCTCCCTTTATTTCTTCAACTTCTTTTTGTAAAGCTCCCACTTTCTGGATTGCTTCTCCAGCTAATTCCCGATTTTCCGCTGTTGCTCCTTGCAAATTCTCTATAGCTTGCGTGTGCTGGGAAACTTGATCAGTCAATTTTTGAATCGAGGAAGTCGCTTTATCTATCTTCAGAGACTGGTCGTCCACCTTCTGGTTTAAACTTGATAATTGCTCCAATATTTGTTTTAATAGTGTATCTGACCCACCTGCTGCCATATCTTCCTCAGTGGGCTTCTCAGTTATTTCCCCTTGTTCCCTTTGGGTCACCAGTACAGCTGGAACCGACGATCGGCGTCCTTGGGTCAGTGTTGTTTGTACAAATTGTGCTGGTTTTCTTTCCTTTTCTTTTTCCTTGGCCTCTTTAGATTCCTTGGCTTTAGATGCTCTTGTTCTCCCTGCACCACTCATTACACATCTGTCAGTGTTCAAGGTCAGATTGTCTATTGTTCCATGGGAGAGACAAATTCAGTTATAAACAACCAGTGAAGTGGAATTCAAAACAAAAGTCAGTTTCCAGGATTTTATAATCCGAAAGCCCTGTAGGGGGAGTGCCACCAGGTTTCAAAGACAAAGAAGGAAGTAATCCGCCATTAAAGTTCCGAATTATTTCAACTCAATAAATTCAATGATCCAACAGTCCCTTCAAAGACTCAGAATTCCCCAAAGCACCTTTTAAAGTTCAGCAAAATTTCACAGGAGGTGCTTGCAACAATATCACATCCAGTCTATTCTGCTCAAATGTATCAGTTACGCTTGCAAAGTTTTTGCAACTGTTTCCGCAGTTTGACACAGTCTCCCTCTCCGGCAGCCCGACGATCTGGCTTTTTTTAAAAATACGACCCAAAGAAAAAGGAGGTAGGAGAGAGGTCTCCTTCTTTTAATCAATGTCCCTTTCCACCTTCAATTCAGCAGGAAAAAAAGCAGGTTTAATAGCACGAAAAAGTTAAAGCTTCCCACAGTCCCGTTTCAAGCGCTTTCCGCTTTTTAAAGCTTTGCTTTGATCTTGTCAGCAATGTCGGAAGACGGACTTCCCTTTTTTCGTCTCCCGTTTTCAGCCAAATTTAACAGATTCTTTGCCAATTTTAAACCCTTTACTCACGGGTATGTTGCTTGCTGTTTGATGTTGGTTTTAGGAAGAAGGATCAGCGCTCATCTGCAACGACCGCGCGGCTTCACTTCCGCGGAAAGAGCGATGAACTCACAGCACCGCTACCCCTCCTTCACTCCGGGTCTCCTTACGGGGTCCCTTCTGTGTTTTCGGAGCAGCTTCTGGTGCCCGCCGAGTCCCACGGCCACGGGCTCACTCTACCCGTGGTTTATCTTGATGGGTCGTCGCTATGCCGCAGCGAACGACCCTTTTCCGCGGAGCCCCTCTTCAGAGCTCGAAGAGGACCGCCATTACAGTTTCGCGCCGCCCCTGGAAGTCCTCAAGCGTCTCTTCGCGTCGGAAGAGCAACTGCTGCATATCGACCCCAGCAGACCGATGCGGGTAGAGACAGACGCGTCCGATAGAGCAGTGGGAGCTGTCCTGCTGCAGAGGGACCCACAGGGGGTCTGGAGGCCGGGAGCGTTCTACTCCAGAAAGCTCAGCAAGTCGGAGCAGAACTACACCATCTGGGACAGGGAGTTGCTTGCCATTCATGCAGCTTTCAAGGCGTGGAGACACTTCCTGATCGGCGCCAAGCACACGGTGCAGGTCTGCACGGACCACAAGAATCTGGAGCACTGGCGCACGGCGAAGTTCCTGAACCAGAGGCAGATACGTTGGGCGGAGTTCTTTGCTGACTTCGATTTCCGAATAGAGTACGTCCCAGGCGACACCAACATCATGGCGGATGCACTGTCCCGAAAACCGCAATACCTCGAAGAGGCGACGCCAGCGGCAGCCATGCACATCTTCGCGCCAACAGCGTGGGCGTGCGCTTCAGCCACAGTAGACCTGGATGCGGTGCGGCGGGCGTTGCAGGACGACTCATTCGCGCAGGCGAAGATGGCCGAGGTGCACAAGGGCACGGCGAAGAGCGACGAGTTCCAGATACGAGACGGCTTGCTCTTACGTAAAGGGGCCATCTACGTGCCGGGAGATGAACTTCGCGCCAAGGTACTGCAGCAGTTGCACGACGCACCCACGGCCGGGCACTTTGGCACAGAAAAAACGGTGGAATTAGTCGCAAGGGACTTTTGGTGGCCCAGACTGAGAGGGGAAGTCGCGGACTACGTTGCGAGGTGCGACACCTGCCAGAGGGCCAAACCGGTGCACAAACCACCGGCGGGACTGCTGGAACCGCTGCAAACGCCGTTTGAACCGTGGGAGAGGGTGGCCCTGGACTTTGTCACGGATCTACCCAGCTCGAGAGGCAAGACAGCTGTACTAGTGGTGGTGGACTTGTTCACCAAGATGGCACATTTCATACCGTGTGCGAAGGTGGCCACGGCAGAACAAACAGCCAAACTGTTCATAGATCACGTGTTCAAAGTGCACGGGCTGCCGCGGTCTATACTGTCCGACCGCGGCCGCCAGTTCATCTCGAATTTCTGGCAGAAGCTGATGGGCTTCCTGAACGTCAAGATCAACCTGACATCAGCGAGACACCCGCAGACCAACGGGCAAGCGGAGAGGGTCAATGCCATCATGCAGCAGTACCTGAGATGCTATGCCAATCAACAGCCTGCGACGTGGGTGGATTACCTGCCGCTCGCCGAGTTCGCCTACAACAACACGAAGCACGTGTCCACAGGGGTGACGCCGTTCTTCGCCAACAATGGGAGGAATCCCAGAACCTTCCCGGGACTGGACAGAGTGGGGGAAGGGGAACCGCAGACGGCGGACGCTTTCGCGTCTGAGTTGCAGGAGGTCCACGATCAACTCCGACGGCAGCTGGAGCTAGCGAAGCACGCATACAAGGTGCAAGCTGACAAGCACAGGCGGGTTGGCGAAGAGATCCGAGTGGGAGACTGGGTCTGGTTGGCAGCCCACGCAGTGCCGACCAGATCGTTAGCCAAGAAGAAGTTGGGGCACAAGCAACTCCATACCAAGTCGAAGCGCAGATCAACCCAGTAGCTTTCAGGCTGGTGCTACCGGAGGGTTCCAGGATGCATCCGGTGTTCCACAGGTCGGTGCTCACTCCCTACAGGACACCTCACAGGTTCCAGGAACCAGGAACGGCACCGAGTCCGTCTCAGGAGCGGACGGAGGCGGGGAGATTGCCACAGCAGGACCCCATCAACGAAGTCACGGAGATTTTGGACTCCAGATGGGGGGAAGACGGAGTAGAATACCTCCTAGCCAGAGAGGGCACCCGGGCCAGTGCTAATAGCTGGGTGCCAGACTACGCTTTGGAGGAACCCCTGCTCAAGGACGAGTTTCATGCCCTTTTCCCACACAGACCCATGCCAGCAGGCTTCTTCGATGACTGGTTGTTCACGCCCACACTTTCCTCCAGCACGTTCCATGGCTTCGACTCGGACGGGGAGCCTGCACAGGGCACACGTTCCCCAGAGGGGTCACCGGAGGGTTCGGCGTCCGACACCTCGTATTGGTGGGACGATCGGCCAGAGGAGCAGTGGCGCCGGAGGTGGCTGGAGATGCCAGGTCAAGCGACCGACGCAGAGACTGACATGGACGTGTGCGGGGAGGATCTCGGTTTCGAGCACGGCGGCACTGAAATGGAGGCGGAGCAGCTCAACGTTGACGAACGCGAGGAGGAAGACTCGGAGGTCTTCAGTTGGCGGCCAGCGACGAGGAGCGAACTGTATCCGGCATTCACTCCTGTGATGATGGAGCACCCAGCAACCACCCTTGAAAGCGGGGAGGGGGGAAGGGGGGGCTTCGAGGGGGGGATGGATGTCAGGGGTTCAGGAGCAGAGACGCAGAGAAGGGAGGAGACAGAGAGCGAGGGGGAGGAATACGAAGGAAAGATGAGTGGGGATGACGAACCGAGATCACCGAGCCTGTCCAGTGAGTCCGAGGATTCCCAGAAGGGAGCGCCAGCGGTCAGAGCAAGGGGGGAAAGCAGGGGGACACCCCAGGAAGAAGGGTCCAGAGAGGGATCAGAGAGCAGCAGTTGGAGATCGGGACCCACGTACCCAGCCGGGAGCAGCGGGGAGAAAGGGGACCAGATATCGGGTTCCGGAGGCTGTCAGAAGGAGGGAGGGCATGAGTCAGGAGTAGTCACGCCCACCTCGGGGAGCGACGAAACGATCAAGAGGAAGGTAGAGAGTTGGGCGCGCGCGCCAAGTTCAAATGTAGCGGAAGCTGGCGCAGTAAGCAGCCCAGAGAGTGAGCCAGGTCCCAAAGCCCGCCGCAAGGAGGCGGAAGGGTCAGGGGGGTCCGCGTCAGAAGAGAGTAGGAAAGAAGAGACCCCGGGGGGCAGAAGGACCCAGAGACGGAAGGAAAGGCGCAGGAGGTGGAGCAAGGCTAGGGTATTAAGCTGGTGTGCTAGAGGCGGAGACTCAGACGGGTCTTCGCCGGTCTGACCTAGAAGAAGTAGGGCTGCACATTGCAGTTTGGAAATGGAACCTGTAATCCAATAAAGCCTCTTTTAACCTGAATGCTGGCTAACGTGGTCCTATGTGAGCTGGGACTGAGTGGCAGCCCTGACAATTGTGTTTTCTAATTTTTCTAATTTCCCATCAATTGTATTGATTTTTTCTTCCAGCTCTTTTCTCAATCCTCCCACGTCCAGTTTCAAACTAATAATAAGCTCCCTCAAATCCATTTCTTCAAGCCCTGAGTTTCTTCTTAATTGTTGCTGTTGACTTCCAGTTCCAGTCTGGTTTTTTTTTGTTTTTGTTTTTAAGATTTTTTTATTTTCAATGCAGAATCATAACAAAAATTACAAACATTGAATCCAAAATAATACTGTACAAACAAAAATCCCCGGAACATATAGAAAAAAATATAGAAAAAGCAAAGGGGGGGGGAAACAAAGGAAACAAAACTAAACTAAACAAAAATGAAAAAGCACACATCTACAGAAAAAAAACCATATCATTACGTACATAAACACAAATTGACTTCCTTCCTTTGTTCTAAGACCTCAAAAAATTTACTCTTACTGTATTGTTGTGTCTAATTAGATTACTTCCACCTTGGTACTTTTTATTATTTTTTTACACCATTTTTCTTTTTCTTTAACCCTGTAAAGCATCATTCATTACATACCAATATACTAACTCCAGAACAATGTTTTTTCATATACTCTTTAGCACAACCCCATTCTTTTAATAATTTCTGGTCCGATTGTCCCCTTATGTAAGTTGTGAGTCTTGCCAGATTTATGTATTCACATAATTTAACTTGCCAATCTCTCACTGATAGAATTTCTCTGCCTTTCCAGTTTTTAGCTATAAGCATCCTGGCAGCTGTTGTTGCATAAAGGAATACTTTCCTTTGATTTTTGGGGATCTCATTTGTAATTAAACCTAAAAGGAATGCCTCAGGTTTTTTACTGAAAGATAATTTAAACATCTTTTTGAGTTCTTCATAGATTTCATTCCAGAATTGTTTAATAGGTCGGCATTCCCACCACATGTGAAACATTGTTCCTATTTCTTTTTTACATCTCCAACAGGTATTCAATTTTAATTTGTAAATTTTTGCCAATTTTACCGGAGTTAAGTACCATTGGTACACCATTTTCATAAAATTTTCTCTTATTGTATAACATGCCGTGAATTTAACATCATATTTCCATAATTTCTCCCATTGGTCCAGCCGAATTACATATCCTATATCGCATGCCCATTTAATCATAAGTTCTTTTACTTCTTCATCCTTTAATTCCCACTCTTTTTTTTGAGTTTTGTAGTAATACTTTTTGTAATTTTGATTCTTCTTTTTCAAATCCTATTACTTTATCCTGGTTGAATATTTGTGCAATTTGGTGATATTGTAACCATGTGGTACAGTATTGGGTCACCTCATCGTATGATCTTAGTTTTAATTGGCCCTGTTCTTCCTTTAGGAGCTGCTGGTATGTTGCCATTCTTCCTAGAGTACCGTATTTTTCGCCCTATAGGACGCACTGTCCCATAAGACGCACCTAGTTTTTTTGGGGGGAAATAAAGGGAAAAAATTATTTTTCCCCCAGGCGCGAGGCTGGGGCAGCCCGAGCTTCCCCCGACCCCAGCCCGCAAACAGGCAGCTCTCTGCAAGCCGTGGGAGCCCAGCAGTGGTTCCCGCTGCTTGCGGAGAGATCCGCGAAGCCTGGACGCGCTGAGGTCAGCGCGCGCAGGCTTCGGGATGCCGGCAACTCTCCCCAAGCAGCGGGAACGTTCCCGCTGCTTGCGGAGAGATCCGCGAAGCCTGGACGCGCTGAGGTCAGCGCGCGCAGGCTTCGGGATGCCGGCAACTCTCCCCAAGCAGCGGGAACGTTCCCGCTGCTTGCGGAGAGATCCACGAAGCCTGGAGAGCGAGAGGGGTCGGTGCGCACCTACCGCTCTCGCTCTCCAGGCTTCAGCGAAAGCCTGCATTCGCCCCATAAGACGCACCCACATTTCCCCTTCATTTTTGGAGGGGGAAAGTGCGTCTTATAGGGCGAAAAATGCGATATTTATCTTTTTAGCCGATATTACTTCTAGCGGTGAGACCCACCATGGGGTTTTTGGTTCTAACAACCTTCTATGTCTCACCCAGACCTTGTATAATGCATTTCTAATTACGTGGCTTAGAAATTCTTTATGAACTGCCACTTTGTTATAAATTAGATAGGCATGCCAACCATATCTGTTGTTCCATCCCTCCAAATCCAAAATGTCACTGTTATCCAATTTGATCTAATCCTTAATCCAAGTAAAGCATGCTGCATCGTAGTATAATCTCAGGTCTGGGAGTCCAAAACCTCCCCGCTCTTTTATGTCGGTTAGTAATTTATGTTTGATCCGTGGCTTTTTGCCTTGCCATATAAACTTTGTTAGGTCCGTTTTCCATTTTTTAAAACAATCATCCTTACCTATTACGACTGCTGGTGCTGCTGCTTGCGTGAGTGTTGGGAGGACCGCTCCCTTTCTGCCAACTCCATCTGGCCTAGGGGGCGGGGCCTGCATTCATCGCCACAGCATAAGAGGCCAGAGAGAGGCCTCCGGGACACGACTGCTGGTGCTGCTGCTCGCGTGAGTGTTGGGAGGACCGCTCCCTTTTCTGCCAACTCCATCCGGCCTAGGGGGCGGGGCCTGCACTCATCGCCACAGCATAAGAGGCCTGGGAGAGGCCTCCGGGACACGACTGCTGGTGCTGCTGCTTGCGTGAGTGTTGGGAGGACCGCTCCCTTTCTGCCAACTCCATCTGGCCTAGGGGGCGGGGCCTGCACTCATCGCCACAGCATAAGAGGCCTGAGAGAGGCCTCCGGGACACGACTGCTGTTGCTGCTTCGTGAGTGCTGGGAAGACCGCTCCCTCTCCTGCCAACTCCATCCGGCCTAGGGGGCGGGGCCTGCACTACCATCACAGTTTAGAGGACAGAGCAGCTACCGGCAGCAATGGACAAAATAGTTTTAAATGTTTTAATTGCTTTTAATTTGCAGCACCTTAAATGGGGGTTGTTGTTTTTTATAATATTATATTATTTCATTATCTGCTGCAAATGTTAAAGATGTTTTTATATATTTTAAGGTGTTTTAAAGGTGCTTTTATTGTTTACTTTGTTGTACCACCGTGAATGGTGGTTTTTATTTATGTATTTTTGTTTGTTCCATTTTGTTTTGTTTTGGGGGGTGGACACTGAGTGGGGCGGGGATTGGTTTTGTTTGGGCATAATTGTTTTGGTTGTTTTGTTTTCTATTTGTAAATGGAGGTTAGTATGAGGCTTGGGATTGCGACCGTGGAGGGGCGAGGGAGGTATGGCGGTGGGGGCAGATGTTATAGGCGAAGGGGATCGAGATATGGATATGCTCGTACCCCTTCCAATCTGCGCCCCATCCCGAGAGACGAGGGTAGGGTGAGCAAGGATTACTCACCTCCTTCACTGGTGTTGTGCAATGCCAGGTCTATAGGCAACAAAACTGCTACCCTGCGAGATTTCTTTATCTCGCAGGGAGTTGACCTGGCTTGTGTGACGGAGACCTGGGTGCGCGAAGGGGTAACTGTTACCTTACGAGAGATGGCGCCCCCGGGTTTCTCCGTCCTCCACCAGTCACGGACTGTGGGCCGGGGGGGAGGGGTGGCAGTATTAATCCGGGAAGATTGTTCTTTCAGGGCTCTACCATCGCCATCGATCCCCGGCATTGAATGTGTTGGCCTAGTGTGGGGCTCCGAGGAGAGCTTGGCTGTCTGGCTGGTGTACCGGCCACCTAGCGCACCAGCAGCCACCCTGTCAGGCCTGCTGGAGGCGGTGGCCGGCTGGGCCTTGGAGTTCCCTAACCTATTGGTATTGGGAGACTTCAACTTCCACGCTGATGCCACTCCCTCCTCACAGGCTCTGGACCTGGTGTCTTCCATGGCGACACTAGGGCTCTCCCAGTTTGTTTCGGGCCCCACACATCAAGCAGGCCACACGCTGGATTTGATCTTTGGCGCCGGTATAGATGTGATCATGTCTCCTTCGATGAAGGTGCCATGGTCTGATCACTACGCTCTGAAAGCCAGGATTGACTTTCCACCCCCAACCTGCTTAGGTGGCGAGCCGATTTGGGCTCGCCCGCGGAGGCTGATGGACCCGGATAGATTCCGTCAAGCCTTGCGGGACCTTGCTCCCCCTGGCGACTCATTGACTGAGCTTGTTGAGGGCTGGAATACCCAGCTCCTGGCAGCCATCGATGAGATCGCACCTAAGCGCCCTCTGCGACCCCGCAGAAACCGGGCTCCCTGGTTTACCGAGGAGCTTCGGAAAATGAAGCGGGACCTCAGACGGCTAGAGCGAGTATGGCGGGGTGCCCGTGACGGAGCCTCAAGAACATCTTATAGGGTTTTTATGAAAACCTATGAGATGGCAGTGAAGGCTGCTAAGAAGTCTTACTTCTCGGCCTCCATTGCATCCGCTAGCTCTCGCCCGGCGCAATTATTTAGTATAATCCGGTCTTTAACGTCCCTTGAAGGACAGCCAAATTTAAATAACAATCTGACACACAGCTGTGAGGCATTTGCGAGCTTTTTTGCGGAGAAGGTCCTGTTGCTCCGCCATGACCTCCCTGCCAATTTGGATACAATAAAGGAACTGGAGGCCCCTCGACTGTCCTCGGGTCCAGTATTGGACCACTTTGACCGGATATCTCCAGCCGATGTGGACAGATTCCTCCAAGCTGGAAAGCCCACCACCTGTCCTCTTGACCCGTGCCCGTCATGGCTGATTAGAGCGTGTCCAGACGAGGTGCGGGGCCCCCTGGGGGATATCATCAATTTGTCCCTTGGCACCGGGATATTCCCAGGGGAACTGAAGGAGGCGGTGGTGCGTCCGCTCTTAAAGAAAACATCATTAGATCCCTCAGATCTATCCAATTACCGCCCGGTCTCGAATCTTCCATTCCTGGGTAAGGTGATTGAGAGAGCGGTTGCTGAACAGCTTGGTAGGTTTCTGGATGAAACATCTGCTCTGGACCCATTCCAGTCCGGCTTCCGCGCTGGTCATGGGACCGAGACGGCTCTGGTCGCCCTAACAGATGATCTCCGCAGGCAGCTGGATCGAGGCGGGTCAGGGCTGCTGATTCTTCTAGATCTGTCAGCAGCCTTTGACATGGTCGATCACGAACTCCTGGACCACCGCCTTGCCGACGTGGGGATCCAGGGCACAGTCCTTCAATGGCTGCGCTCGTTTCTCTCTGGTCGGGGACAGAGGGTGGCGCTTGGGGGGGAATTGTCATCACGCCACTCCTTGGTGTGTGGAGTGCCTCAGGGTGCAATTCTCTCCCCGATGCTTTTTAACATCTTTATGCGCCCCCTCGCCCAGCTTGTCCGGAGTTTTGGGCTGGGTTGCCATCAGTATGCTGATGACACCCAACTCTATCTGTTGATGGATGGCCATCCTGACTCGGCCCCAGACACACTGACCAGATGTCTGGAAGCTGTGGCTGGATGGTTACGTGGGAGCCGGTTGAAGTTAAATCCTTCGAAGACAGAGGTCCTCTGGCTGGGGCGGGACGATATGGGATCGAGGGGGCAACTCCCATCTCTTGCGGGGGTGCAATTAGTGCCAGCACCGGCCGTTAAGAGTTTGGGTGTAATCTTCGATACCTCCCTCTCTATGGAGTCGCAGATTACAGCTATAACAAAGGCGGCATTTTTTCATCTCCGCCAAGCTAAGCAGTTGGCCCCTTATCTCTCTCGTCCTGACCTAGCCACTGTGATCCATGCGACGGTCACCTCCAGACTGGATTATTGTAACTCGCTCTACGTGGGGCTGCCCTTGAGACTGACCCAGAAACTCCAGCGGGTGCAGAATGCCGCGGCGAGACTCCTTATGGGGTCTTCGCTGCGAGAGCACATTCATCCGGTATTATACCAGCTGCACTGGCTCCCGGTGGAGTACAGGATCAGGTTTAAGGTGCTGGTTTTAACCTTTAAAGCCCTATACGGCCTAGGACCCTCGTACCTACGGGACCGCCTCTCCTGGTATGCCCCACAGAGAAACCTACGGTCTGCAAATAATAACATCCTCAAGGTCCCAGGCCTCAGAGAGGTTAGGCTGGCCTCAACTAGAGCCAGGGCCTTCTTGGCTGCAGCTCCAAACTGGTGGAATGCTCTGTCAAAAGAGACTAGGGCCCTGCGGGACCTGACATCTTTCCGCAGGGCCTGCAAGACAGAGTTGTTCCGCCAGGCCTTTGGTCAGGGCGCAGCCTGACTCCCTCCTCTGGCAACCTGCACATAATTCTGCTTAATTGGTTGCCATCAATTTGATTTAATTAATTTTTATAATGAAATATTTTAGATTGTGTGATTATTTGACTGATTATTTGATTGTTGTTAGCCGCCCTGAGCCCGGCTTTGGCTGGGGAGGGCGGGATATAAATAAAATTTATTATTATTATTATTATTATTATGGGAATCATTTGAAAAAGGGACAGAAGTTTTGGTAAGATATTCATTTTAATGGCCGAAATTCTACCCCAGAGTGTTAATTTCAATCTTGTCCAAGTTTCCATTTCTCTTTTTGTTTCTTCCCAAATTTTTTTATAATTATCTTCAAACAAATTTATATTTTTCATTGTTATTTGTATACCTAAATATTTCACTTTTTTACAATTTGTAATCCAAATTTTTCTACCAGTTCCTTTTTCTCTTGATCTCCCATGTTTTTTACCATTAATTTCGTTTTTTCTTTATTCAAAGCAAAACCTGATACCCTTCCAAAGTTTCCCATTTTTTCTAGAGCCTTTGCTAAGCTTTCCTTTGGGTTTTCCACCATTAAAACTAAATCATCTGCAAATGCCCTTATTTTGTATATTTTCTCTCCTAGGGATATTCCATTTATTTCTTGATCCAATCTGATTTCTTGATTTAATATTTCCAAAACCAAAATGAATAATAAAGGTGAAAGTGGGAACCCTTGTCTGGTGCCCTTCTGTATTTTTTTTATATATAAATATTTTACAATAGACAAGTGTAATGGGATGATTAGCTGCTTGTGCGTAAAATCGTGCTCCCTCAGAGTTTGTGCGACTCCACAAACCTCTGTGTGTGACAGAGCTCCACAAACATGTCTGCTCTTAGTCACTCGTAGAGTCTGACAGTGGCTGTCTGCGGAAGCGTTTCCAGCAAAGAAGCTCCTTAACGGAAACGCGTCTCCTGGACTCACGGCGTGACAGTTTCCGGCGAGGTGTGGGTCTCCCTATGGGAGACTCAGATACCTCCCCACTGTGCTCGCTGGAAGCGTCTCTGAGCCCTCCCTCCTGCTCGCATTCCCTCAGAGATTCACTCCTCCCCCTGCTGGTTCCTGCCTCAGCTGTTGAGTCTCTTTCTTCCTCCCTGAGACCCTCCACCGCCTGATGCTCCGATGGCAGTTCCCTGACAACAAGCATACATAGACAAAGAAAATACAAAATCACAAAAAACAATACAATACAAAAATACAAACATTAAACACATCAAAGAAAAAAGAAAAAAGATAAAAACATATAGTAACAAAAAACAAAAATTCCCTCTTTCTTAATTTCTCATTTTCAATTAGCTTATTTTCCCGACTTTCTCACGTCTCCAAATTCCAAATTAATTCAGCAAATTCATATCCTATTAATTTATCTGTTATTAGTCCGATCTTACATTTTACTTTGTTGCTAAAGCCCCTGTGATTCTTTTCAATGTCCTTAACATTCATAAATTTTACAGTATTTCTGCAAATAAATTTTAAATTTCTTCCAATCTTCCTCCACCGTCTCCTCTCCCTGGTCTCGGATTCTGCCAGTCATTTCCGCCATCTCCATATAGTCCATTAGTTGCATCTGCCAATCTTCCAAGGTGGGTAGATCTTGTGTCTTCCAATGCTTTGCGATGAGAATTCTTGCTGCTGCTGTAGCATACATAAAAAAAGTTCTATCCTTCTTTAACACCGATTGGTCCACTATGCCCAGGAGGAAGGCCTCTGGTTTCTTCGGGAAAGCATATTTAAATACCTTTTTCAGTTCATTATATATCATTTCCCAGAAGTCCTTGATCCTTGGGCACGTCCACCAAAGGTGAAAGAATGTACCTTCAATCTCTTTACATTTCCAACATTCATTACCGGCAAATGATATATTTTTGCAAGCTTGACTGGGGTCATGTACCACCTATACATCATTTTCATTATATTTTCTCTTAAGGCATTACATGCCGTAAACTTAATCCTGGTGGTCGTGCCCTTCTGTATTTTAAAATAATCAGTCGCATCATTATTTATTATTATATTTGCTTTTTGTTGTTCATAGATTGCTTTTGTGGTTCGAGGACTCGACCCCCGCAAAGTGAAATGAAGACACAAGGACACGTGATATAAGGTTGATGGGCTAGAAAAGGCCACAACTTTATTGATTACAGCAATGAAAAGGTATTGGCTTAGGCATTGGATCGAAACAAATGGGTTTATTCACCAGTAGGTGGGGCCTGTTGATGCTAATCCAACTATAGGCTCACCCCTGCTGTCACCGAGGGTCGTGCCATGGCCTCCCGCCAAGCAGGCATCGGAACGAATACACGACCCCCAGATTCCTTTAACGGAATACCCCTAAAAATTGAAGGCATAGGCGATGGCCACACCTAGCACTTCGACACACCACAACACATTATTCCAATGCCTAACCTACCCACCAATACCACAAAAGTTGTGACGATTGCTACGAGGTAGGCGAAAAAACCAAAAAGCCTAATGCCAAATGGAAAAACTCCTACCAGGCCCCCCGGACAACCAGGGCGACCAACCTAAGGTCCATAGCAAGGCCAATGACCTAA
Organism: Podarcis bocagei; assembly: GCF_964188305.1. Taxonomy (NCBI): domain Eukaryota; kingdom Metazoa; phylum Chordata; class Lepidosauria; order Squamata; family Lacertidae; genus Podarcis; species Podarcis bocagei. Next base: position 3,366,367 of record NC_138131.1, on the reverse strand, counting down.
GCCCTAACTAAAAGGGAGTGGAGGGTGGGTGACTCGCGAGGGGACGACGACGAGGAATGAGGCCAGGGAGAAGCTGGCGCTGCAGCAAAAGGCTGCTGAACACGCCCCCTCCGCGGCACCTGGTTGGGTGGCCACCGGGGGGGCGTGAGCGCCAGCCAGGTGAGCTGGAGGCAGGGGGCCACGCCCCCTGCTGGGCGGTGCTCGGGCTCCCGCCCACAACCACTCCCCTCTCTTTCAGGGAGGAGAGTCTTTAGCCCTCTTGTAATTTGGTCTCCCATGTCCATCTGGTCTAATAATATTTTTAGAAATTTCCATGATACTTTGTCAAACGCCTTTTCCGCGTCCACAAAAACAAAGGCTACCTTCTTACTTGGTTTCATGTCTAAATACTCGATCATATCAATCACTGTTCTTATATTATCACTCATTTTCCTGCCCGGCAAGAACCCTGCCTGCTCTTTATTTATACAATCCTGCAAAACTTTCTTTAATCTTGTTGCCAATATTTGTGCATAAATCTTGTAATCATTATTTAATAATGATATTGGTCTATAATTGGTTATAAACTCTTTATTTCGTCCTTGTTTTGGGATTACTACTATGTGCACCTGTTTCCAGGTGTTGGGAATCTTCCCGTCTTCTAATATTCTATTTAAGAGTGTCTTCATAGGTGATAATAGTGGTTCCTCTAATTTTTTGTAATGTATTGCGGTAAGACCATCTGGGCCTGGGGATTTTCCCAGTTTCATCTTAATTATCGCTTGATGAAGCTCTGTCGTGGTTATTGGGGAGTTTAGCTCTTGAATCTTTTCTTTCTTAATTTTAGGTATATCCTTTCCACATAAATACTCTTTTATTTCAACCTCTGTCTCATTTCCTGCTTTATATAGCTTATTATAATATTTTGTAAAACACTTTTTAATTTCCTCAGGGTTATCTAAAGTTCTCCCTCTTCCACTATTTTATCAATCAGTTTTTCCTTTTGTCTCTTTTTCAGTTGCCAGGCTAGCATCTTTCCGGGTTTATTTGCAAATTTGAACGACCTTTGTTTCATCCATTTGATATTGTCCTCAATTTCGCTATTTAATATTGCTGAAGCCTGGGTTTGTAATATTTTTAGTTTTTGGTTTATTTATTCATTTTTTGGTTGTTTTGCTAATAATTTTTCATTTATTCCTATTTTTTTCCTTATTTGTTCTAGTTTTTGCTCTCTGTTTCTTTTCCTTATTGCACTTTGTTGTATGTAAAAGCCTCTTATAAAAGCTTTACTTGCATCCCATATTGTCCTGAAGTCTGTATCCTGTTCTTTATTTAATTCAAAAAATTCTCTCAATAGTTCTTGCGCTTTTTTCACAATCTTTTTGTCATTTAATAGTCTTTCATTAAGTCTCCATCTTTTATTAGTTTTCTTGTGTTCCTTTAATTCTAATGTGACTGGGTTGTGATCTGTAATAATTTTGGTCTGTATTTCTGCTTTTTTAATTTTAGTTGTTAAGTTATTTGATACCCATATGCTGTCACTTCTGCCGGCTGATTTTTTAACTTCCGAGAAATGTGTATACTGTCTTTCTCCTGGGTTTTTATATCTCCATGTATCAATCAAATTTAAGTTTTCTACCATCTGAAAGACTCCCTGAGTGAGTGCTTGTGGGCCCTGCTCTTGCCACTTACCATCTGGCTTGGGGCGGGGCCTGAAGCCTCATAAGGACTGTGTGCGGCTTGCTGCCTGCTGCCCAGGAAGACTCCCTGAGTGAGTGCTTGTGGGCCCTGCTCTTGCCACTTACCATCTGGCTTGGGGCGGGGCCTGGGGCCTCATAAGGACTGCGTGCGGCTTGCTGCCTGCTGCCCAGGAAGACTCCCTGAGTGAGTGCTTGTGGGCCCTGCTCTTGCCACTTACCACCTGGCCTGGGGCGGGGCCTGGGGCCTCATAAGGACTGCGTGCGGCTTGCTGCCTGCTGCCCAGGAGAACTCCCCTGAGTGAGTGCTTGTGGGCCCTGCTCTTGCCACTTACCATCTGGCCTGGGGCGGGGCCTGGGGCCTCATAAGGACTGCGTGCGGCTTGCTGCCTGCTGCCTAGGATGACTCCCCTGAGTGAGTGCTTGAGGGCCCTGCTCCTTCCTGCCACTTACCATCTGGCCCAGGGCGGGGCCTGACAGGCCTCACTAGGACAGTTGTTACTGCCGGAGAGGCACAGAGTGTTTTTAAAATGTTTTTTAAAATTTTCTCTGGATTTTTTGTATGTGGGGGGTGGGGGTGGGATTGATGTTTGGTTGGGCTTGGGGAATTTTTTTATTATTATTATTTTGATGTTTTTGTAATTCTTACATTTTTTTTGTTTGTATTGGTTTATTGGTTTTGTCTGTTTGTTTAAGGTGTTATTTTGTTTTTAGGGGGAGGGGTCAGGGCTGCCGGGGAGTGGGCCCCAGCCCACAAAATGGCTGGGGCATGTTCCACAGGGGGGGATGCACTGGGACAACCGATCTCAGTGATCACGGGTAGGAGGAGGAGTTACGCTAAGACCAGACCATGTCATTACAGAGGAGGCAGGTTTAGTCGTTGTCTGAGGACTATCCCTGCCTCCGGGTCTGGTCCTGACCGGATGGATACTAGAATCAGCAAGGGATACCCACATGACCTGAAGGTGCTGCTGTGCAATGCCAGGTCAATGATTCATAAGACCACTGCCATCCATGACTTGATCGTGGATGGAGGACTTGACCTGGCATGTGTAACAGAGACTTGGTTGGATGAAGCAGATGGGCCTGTCCTTGCCGCTGCTTGTCCACCAGGTTTCTCTTACGCACAGCAACCCAGGTCACATGGGCGGGGAGGGGGGGTTGCAGTGATTTTTAGGAAGTCATTAGTTTGCACCAGGCGTCCTATTGGGAAGACCCAGTTTTCTGAGTGCATGTTCTGGAAGTTGGGCAATAGGGGCAGTACAGGATTCCTTTTGGTGTACCGACCTCCCCGCTGCACCAAGGATTCCCTGCCCGAGCTGCTTCAGGTCGTGGCGGATGTTCTCCTGGAGACACCTAGTTTGGTTGTCCTAGGGGATTTTAACATCCATGCCGACACGACCTTACAAGGGGCCGCTCGGGACTTCGTGGAAAGCATGGCCTCCATGGGGCTGTCCCTGAATAAGTCTGGCCCAACCCACAGCCGTGGACATGCCTTGGAACTGGTGTTTACCTCTATGGATGTTGGTGATCTGACACTAAGTAAAAGCGAAATGAAAGAAGTGCCAGGGTCAGATCACTTCCTGGTGCAACTGGACTTCTCTGCGACCCATCCCCTCTGCAGGGAGGTGGGACCAATTCGGATGGTCCGCCCCCGCCACTTAATGGATCCAAATGGTTTCCAGAGAGTGGTAGGGGATGCTTTATCCCATGTTGATGGCCTTTCAGCCGATTCCCTGGTGGCCCGCTGGAATGTGGAGTTAACCAGGGCTATTGACTGTTTGGCTCCAAAGCGCCCTCTCCGATTGCATGGAGCCCGGACAGCCCCGTGGTTTTCCACGGATCTGAGGGCAATGAAACAATCGTTGAGACGGCTAGAGCGCCGGTGGCGGATAACCCATTCTGAATCTGACCGGACACGGGTTAGAGCTCAATGTCGAGCCTACCAAGTGGCGATAGCGACGGCGAAGAAGAATTTCTTCACCGCCTCTATTGCATCTGCAGAAAACAGCAGCAGGAGACTTTTTCAGGTGGTTCACAATTTAGCGGAACCACCTGCAACATCGGGGCCCAGTACGGGCCACATGTTCTCCTGCAATGATTTTGCAAAGTTTTTTGCAGATAAAATCGCTCAGATTCGGGAAGAAGTAGACTCCACCGTGGGAGCAGGGCCGGGGCGGGAGAGTGCTAGAGTTCTGTCTAGTCAAGTTGAGTGGGATCAATTCCAATCTGTTACCTCCGAGGATGTGGACAGGCTGCTTGGACGAGTGAAACCAACCACCTGTCTCCTGGATCCTTGCCCATCCTGGCTTATAAAAGCTAGCCGGGAAGGACTGGGCGATGGGCTTCGTGGGGTGGTGAATGCTTCCCTCCGTGAGGGAGCCTTCCCAGACCCGCTGAAAGAGGCGGTTATTAAACCGCTTCTTAAAAAACCATCTTTAGATGCGGCCACGATGGCCAACTATCGCCCAGTCTCAAATCTTCCATTCCTGGGCAAGGTGATTGAGCGAGCGGTTGCCGAACAACTCCAGGCACGCCTGGAAGAAGCGGACCATTTGGATCCCTTCCAGTCGGGATTCAGGCCTCATCATGGGACTGAAACTGCCTTGGTCGCACTGGTTGCTGATCTCCGGCGGGCTAGGGACAAAGGTGAGAGCTGTTTCCTAGTTCTGCTGGATCTCTCAGCGGCGTTCGATACCATCGACCATAGCATCCTTCTGGACCGTCTTGAGGGGCTGGGAGCTGGGGGCACTGTCATACAGTGGTTCCGCTCCTTCCTCCTGGGCCGTGTTCAGAAAGTGGTGGTGGGGGATGAGTGTTCAGACCCCTGGGCTCTCACTTGTGGGGTGCCTCAGGGTTCTGTCCTCTCCCCCATGCTTTTCAACATCTACATGCGGCCGCTGGGAGAGATCATCAGGAGGTTTGGGCTGGGTGTTCATCAGTATGCGGATGATACCCAGCTCTACCTCTCTTTTAAATCAGAACCAGTGAAGGCGGTGAAGGTCCTGTGTGAGTGTCTGGAGGCGGTTGGAGGATGGATGGCGGCTAACAGATTGAGGTTGAATCCTGACAAGACAGAAGTACTGTTTTTGGGGGACAGGAGGCGGGCAGGTGTGGAGGATTCCCTGGTCCTGAATGGGGTAACTGTGCCCCTGAAGGACCAGGTGCGCAGCCTGGGAGTCATTTTGGACTCACAACTGTCCATGGAGGCGCAGGTCAAATCTGTGTCCAGGGCAGCTGTTTACCAGCTCCATCTGGTACGTAGGCTGAGACCCTATCTGCCTGCGGACTGTCTCGCCAGAGTGGTGCATGCTCTGGTTATCTCCCGCTTGGACTACTGCAATGCACTCTACGTGGGGCTACCTTTGAAGGTGACTCGGAAACTACAACTAATCCAGAATGCGGCAGCTAGACTGGTGACTGGGAGCGGCCGCCGAGACCATATAACACCGGTCTTGAAAGACCTGCATTGGCTCCCAGTACGTTTCCGAGCACAATTCAAAGTGTTGGTGCTGACCTTTAAAGCCCTAAACGGCCTCGGTCCAGTATACCTGAAGGAGCGTCTCCACCCCCATCATTCTGCCCGGATGCTGAGGTCCAGCGCCGAGGGCCTTCTGGCGGTTCCCTCATTGCGAGAAGCAAAGCTACAGGGAACCAGGCAGAGGGCCTTCTCGGTAGTGGCGCCCGCCCTGTGGAACGCCCTTCCAGCAGATGTCAAAGTGATAAACAACTATCTGACATTCAGGAGACATCTTAAGGCAGCCCTGTTCAGGGAAGTTTTTAACGTGTGATATTTTATTGTATTTTTGGTTTTTATGGAAGCCGCCCAGAGTGGCTGGGGAGGCCCAGCCAGATGGGCGGGGTATAAATAATAAATTATTATTATTATTATTATAAGGTGTCTGGGAGTCTGCCTTTTTTTTATTTTCTTTCTCTCTCTGTCCTATCTAATTCTATTGATGTGACACCATTTAGGTCTCCCATCAAAATAATTTCCTCTTCTATAAATTCCAGTAAATTAGCTTCTACTTTTCTGAAAAATTCTGTTTTGTTACCATTCGGTGCATAAACTCCTACTATAATTAAATGTTCTTTACCTTTTGTTATTTTTACCCCTAGTAATCTACCCTCATCATCTTTAAAGATTTTTTTTGCATCTAGTTTAGGGTTCACATAGATCACAATTCCCCTTTTCTTTTTTACATCTGAGGATGTGATGGGATGATGAGCTGCTTGTGCGTAAAATCGTAGTCCCTCAGAGTTTGTGCAAGTCCACAAACCTCTGTCTGTGACGGAGCCCCTCAGACATGGCTGCTCTAGTCACTTGCAGATTCCGACAGTGGTTGCTTTCGGAATCGCTTCCAGCATAAAAGCTCCTTAACGGAAACACGTCTTCTGGACTCGCGGCGTGACAGTTTCCGGCGAGGAGTGGGTCTCCCTATGGGAGGTTCGGATACCTCCCCACTATTCTCGCTGGACGTGTCCCTGAGCCCTCCCTCTTGCTCGCTTTCCCTCAGAGATCCACCTCTCCCCCTGCTGGTTCCTGCTTCAGCTGCTGAGTCTCTCCCAGCCTCCGTGAGCCCTTCCACCAGAGACCCACCTCTCCCCCTGCTGGTTCCTGCTTCCGCTGCTGAGTCTCTCCCAGCCTCCGTGAGCCCTTCCACCACCTGTTCCTCCGATGGCAGTTCCCTGACATCCACCTCCCCTCCAGGGCCCCCTTCACCCCCTCCCGTTCCCTCTCCTCTGGGCGGTGAGGAGGTAAAACCCCGAAAAGAATCCTCTTCATCTTCAGACGTTTCGAACATTTCCCTCCATCGGTCGCCGTTCCGGCTCACTGAATTCTCCTCCTCCTCGGAATCTGTGAACCCCTCCAACTCCTCTTCTTCGTCGGTGGTGGCAAAGTATTCCCTCCAGAACCTCGCTACAGGCTGAGGTTTACGTGGGAACCTCTGATGAAAAGTTTCTATTAAAACCTCGTCATTGACATCCTCTGCCATGACCCAGGTGTTTTCTGACTCCGGTTCCCCTTCCCACATTACCAAATACTCCACTTGATCTCCCTTCCACCTGGAATCAAGGATCTCCGCTACATGGTAGCTGTGTTCCCTTTCCTCAATTGCTGGTCCCCGAGTGACCCTCCCTTTTCTGTCCCCTTTATACGGTGACAGCAACGACCTGTGGAAAACTGGGTGCAGCTTCATGTGGTTCGGTAACCGGAGTCTGAAAGCCACTGGGTTGACCTGTTGCGTGACTTCAAAGGGACCCAATCTTTTGGGTCTTAACTTCTTACAACCCCCTTTGAATGGTAACCCTTGGGTTGACAGCCACACCTGGTCCCCCACCCTAATGGTTTCGCCTTCCCTTCTGTTTTTGTCTGCCTGCCTCTTATATTCCTCCTTGGCCCTGTCTAAGTTAAGTTGGAGCTGGCGATGGATCGCTTCCATTTCTTCTACGAACTGTTCGGCAGCTGGAACGCTCCATCTCTCCCCTTCCCCCCCGGGAAAGCCCTGGGATGGCACCCGTAATTAGCCAAAAAGGGACTCATCCCCATGGACACGTTCTCCGCATTGTTGTAGGCAAATTCCGCCAACGCCAGCTTCTCCACCCAATCATTCTCTCTGTCATTGACATAACACCTCAAATATTGCTGGAGGATGCCATTGGCTCTTTCCGCCTGCCCGTTGGTTTCAGGATGCCGGACAGTCGAAAAATTGACCTCTACATGCAGTAAGCTCATGAGCTTCCTCCAGAACCTGGAAGTAAATTGTTTCCCTCGGTCTGAAACCACCCTCAAGGGGGCGCCATGCAACCTAAACACATTTTCTACAAACAATTTAGCTGTTTCTTCTGCCGTTACAGCATGTGAGCAGGCTACAAAGTGGGCCATTTTGGTTAACAGGTCTACCACAACCATGATGGCTGTTTTCCCTCTGGACTTTGGCAGATCAGTCATGAAATCTATTGCCACTGCTTCCCATGGTCTTTCAGGTGTGGGTAGCGGTTCTAGTAACCCTGCCGGCGCCCGCCTCTCCCCTTTGGCTCGCTGGCATTGGTCACAACCCCTCACATACTCCCGCACATCTTCCCTGACCTTGGGCCACCAAAATTCCCTGGTAACCAGCCACATGGTTTTGTGTTGCCCAAAATGCCCTGCTGTGGGGCTATCGTGCAGCTGCTTGAGTACCTTCCCCCTCAACTCTCCTTCAGGTATATATAATGCTCCGTTGTAATACAACGCCCCGTTTCTCTCCTCAAAACCTCCGGGTTTATCTCCCTCCCTCCTGAGAGCCCGGAGTTTGTCCTGAGCGTATTCATCATTCTCTGTTCCCTCTACCAGCTCTCTTTGCCCCACCAATGCCGCCCCACACACCCAGCGGTCTTCTGGAATGACATGTCTTTCTTCGGGTGCTCCCTCCCCCTCCAAATATTCAGGTTTGCGTGAGAGAGCGTCCGCCCTAATGTTCTCTGGGCCTGGCACGTAACAAATCTCAAAGTTAAATTTGGAGAACTCCTGGGCCCATCTCAACTGCCGTTGGTTGAGCACTCGCGCCGTTCTCCAATACTCTAGGTTCTTGTGGTCAGTGCACACTTGCACCTTATGTTGTGCGCCAATTAGCAGGTGCCTCCATCTCCGGAAAGCCTCATGAATGGCAAGTAGTTCTCGGTCATACACCGTGTAGTTCCTCTTGGATTTGTTCAGCTTTCGCAAAAAAAAGGCACACGGTCTCCACTCTGACTCCTCCTTCCCTGGCTGCAGAAGAAGCACCGCCCCTATGGCTCTGTCTGATGCGTCTGTTTCGACTCTCATCTTTTTTTGTAAATCCACATGCAGAAGTTGTTCTTCAGAGGCGAAGGCCCTTTTTAGTTCCTCAAATGCTCGCTCCGCCTCCTCAGTCCAAACGAATTTCTTCTTACTGCTGAGACAGTCTGTAATGGGCGCCGTCAGGTGAGCAAAGTTTCGGATGAACTTACGATAAAAGTTCCCAAACCCTAGGAACCTCTGCACATCCTTCTTTGTTTTGGGTGTTTTCCATTCCAGCACTGCCTGGACCTTTCCGGGATCCATGGCCAATCCCTTGTCTGACAGGCGGTACCCCAGGAATTCCACCTCCTTGGTATGAAACTGACACTTCTCCAGTTTCACCCACAGCCGGTTGGCTTGCAGCCTGCTCAACACTTCTCTGACGTCTCTCACATGCTGCTCCTCATTCTCAGAATACACCAACACGTCATCTAGGAAGGCCACGCAATTCTTGTAAAGCAAAGACCCCAGTACGTGGTTCATAAACGATTGGAAGCACGCCGAGCCTGCTTGTAGGCCGAAGGGCATTACTAAATATTCAAATGCCCCCAAAGGGGTGAACATGGTGGTTTTCCATTCATCCCCTTTCCTTATACGTATCAGGTTGTACGCCCCCCTTAGGTCCAGCTTTGTAAAAATCTTTCCCTTTCGCACCCTTGTCAAAATGTCGTCAATCCTGGGCATAGGGAAGGCCACTGGTTCTGACACTGCGTTTAAAGCCCTGAAGTCACACACAAGTCTCGGCTTGTCCGTGTTTTTTTTATCCACAAAAAACACTGGGCTACCTCCCACCACTCTGGATTCTCTGATGAAACCTCTCTTCAGGTTCTTGTCAATGAACTCTCTTAGCTCCTGCATCTCTCTGTCAGACATGTCGTACAACTTGCCTACAGGGAGTTGTGCCCCAGGGAGTAAATTGATTTGACAGTCAAAGGGTCTATGCGGGGGTAGTTGGTCAGCTTCCCTTTCACTGAACACGTCGCTGAGATCTGCGTATTGTCGTGGTACCTTCACTTTCTCCGTTACTTCCGTCCCTGCTAGGGTAGCTTGGGCCCCTGCTGAACCCTTTCCCTCCTTGCAGTGTTCTAAGCAATGTGCGGAACCAAAGGAAACCACTCTCTGATGCCAGCCCACCAGTGGATCATGTAACGCCAGCCAGCTCATCCCCAAAATAATAGGAGCCCCTCCCAAGGTGGCCACATTAAACGCTATCAGTTCGGTGTGCCTTGCCACCTTCATAATCATTGGGACGGTCTGCAAGCTGACTTCTCCTCCCAACAGCTCCCTGCCATCGATCGTGGTCACCTGCAGGGGGTTGCTTAAAGGGATCGTCTGTATCTGGTGTTCAGCTGCAAACTCTTTGCTCATGAAATTGCAGGAGCTGCCTGAGTCCAACAGCGCCTTTATCTTTAGAGGGTATCCGTTTTGCAGCTCTAGTGACACTTCTATCACTAGGGCAGGTTTAGGAGGTTCTGGCGTGGGCACTTTCACTGCTCTTTGGCCTGGCTGCTGTGCCCCGACGGTGGCAGCCAGGCGTTGGCTTTTACTTGCTCCGGTTTTTCCTCCACTCCTCCCTCAACAGCTCCCACCATCCCTTGCCATTCCTTCCTCTGGGGGCAGACTCTGGCAAAGTGACCTGGCTGTTGGCAGAGATAGCATTTCCGGGCGCCTTTTCCCTCCTTCTTTCCCCCCTCACTGGGCTTTGAAACTGCGCGCGCGCGCGCTGTTCCGATTTCCATCGGCTCTGCCGGCGGGAAAGTTGGCTCTGGAATGTCTGGAATGCGGAACTCTTTCCAACGTTCCCCCTTCCCTTCCCGCCTCTCCAAGGCTCTCGCCTCCTGGCGCGCTCCTATGGTCAGCGCAGATTTGGTCAGCTGATCCATAGAAACCGCCCTGGGACTCCGGGAAAGTTCGTCTTTCACAGCCGAAGCAAGCCCTTCTTCAAATAGCATTTGAATGGGTTCCGCCGATAAGTCCCACCCCAATCTGTGAACCAGCATGGTGAACTCAGTCCAGTACTCACGGACAGATCGGCTCCCCTGTTTGCAAGCCATTAGCTGTCTGCGCACCACTCCCTGCTCAATATCGCTGGAAAACATCAGATCCATTGCACGAAAGAACTTCATTGTGTCCTTTAGGACGTCATTATTCGTTGCCATCAGGGGTCTAACCCAGTCCCTGGCCCCCCTTTCAAGATGCCCAATCACGAAAGCCACTCGCGATTCCTCGTCAGGGAATTCATCAAACTGCACATTGAGGGCATATTGCATCTCTGTCCTAAAGGCATGGTAGTCCTTGGGGTCCCCCCCAAACTTCTGCACCAATCCTGGTACCTTTCTGGTGAACTGGGTGGCTTTCCCCTTTTTGTCTGCATCCTGAGCCCTTCTCTCCTCAAGCCTCGCCGTCTGCATCGCCAGTTGGATCTCCAACGCCCGGTACCTTTCTTCCAAGCTTGGACCAGCTCCAACTCCTGCTTCTCCGGTTCCGGCTGGGTTGCTCATGATGCCTTCTCCTGCACAAACGGCTTACAGAGACTGTCGGAATGCTGTGATGGGATGATGAGCTGCTTATGCGTAAAATCGTAGTCCCTCAGAGTTTGTGCAAGTCCACAAACCTCTGTCTGTGACGGAGCCCCTCAGACATGGCTGCTCTAGTCACTTGCAGATTCCGACAGTGGTTGCTTTCGGAATCGCTTCCAGCATAAAAGCTCCTTAACGGAAACACGTCTTCTGGACTCACGGCGTGACAGTTTCCGGCGAGGAGTGGGTCTCCCTATGGGAGGTTCGGATACCTCCCCACTGTTCTCGCTGGATGTGTCCCTGAGCCCTCCCTCTTGCTCGCTTTCCCTCAGAGATCCACCTCTCCCCCTGCTGGTTCCTGCTTCCGCTGCTGAGTCTCTCCCAGCCTCCGTGAGCCCTTCCACCACCTGTTCCTCCGATGGCAGTTCCCTGACAGAGGATATAAATTCTTGGCCCAATCTCTTGTTTTCTAAAACCCTTCTGTGATTTCTAGTCACATGGGTCTCCTGCAAGCATATAATATCCCATTGTTCCTTCCTCAATACATGTTCTATTTTATGTCTCTTCCTCTTATCATTTAAACCGTTAACATTCCAAGATATAATTTTTAGATTCATTAATTTTTATTTATTATCTACAATAGTTTCATTGAGTAAATAAAAGAAAAGAAAAAAAGAAAAAGAAAACTCAGAAATTTTAGGATTTTGATAATCTGCTTCTTCCAGTCACCCCCCCCCCCTTAATACGTGCTTGTCTCTCTATGCTTCTTGTGGTGTCTGCGCTGTTTCCTCTCGCTCCACTGTTGGATCTCCAGTTAATTCTTTTTTGTACTTCCTCCAGAATTTTCCCAGCTCGTCTACTGATCTAAAAGTTTTTCTTCTGTCCTTATATGTGAAGGTGATGCCCTCAGGAAATTCCCACCGGAATCTAATCGAATTCTTCTTGAGTGCTTCTGTTACTGTCTTATAATTCTGCCTTTTCTTCAGAATTCTTTTTGGGATTTCCTTAAATATTTTGGTAGGCCTATCATCTTTTACTAACTTCATTTGTCCTTTTTGATGTAATATTTTGTCCTTTAAAAGTCTTGAGTTGAAAAAAAATTAAGCAATCTCCTGGCCCTTTATAAGTGTCCGATCTTTCTGATTTGATCCTGAAAATTTTATCAATATCCAATAGCATCTCTTCTACCTCTACTCCCAACCACTTTGCAATCTCCTGTGATAATTTCTCTTGAATTTGTTTATCATGGGTTTGTGGGACGCCTCGGAAGCGGAGGACCATCTCCTTCTGACGCATCTCCATCAATGATATATCATCTAGCAGCTCTTCATGGGCTCTCTTTAGGTCGTTTATTTCTTCCTTCGTTGCGTCTTGTGATTTTTTAATGTCCTTATTTTCCATTTGCAATTTCTTCGTCATTTCCTCTTGTTTAGTAGATTTACTCTTAAGTTTTTGTACAGATTTATCCAGTTCTTTATTTTTAAGTGAGAGGTCACTTATTTGTGTTGTTAGGTCTATTATTAGCTTTGAGTTTTGTTGGATGTTGCCAGCTAGTATGTCCAGCTTATCATTCAGGCTCTTTTCCATGCCCATTATAAGGTCTTTTATGTCGGCATTGGGGTCTGTTTCAGCTGTTGATTGTCTTCTCACTTGTAGACCTGACCCAGATGTCAGTGTAGTTTGGTATTTTTTAGAACCCATATTTGTCTTCTTCCTTTTGGTTCTGATCTAGATATCTTTATTTCAAGCCAACAATATATATATTCCTAAACTTTGAAAATGCTCTGATTATAGTCTATAATTTGGTCCTTTAACCTGTTGGGATTGAAAGTCAGTTAAGATTCCGGTGGTTTTATCCTATGTTGTTATCAGTTCATCTCAAATATTTATTTTATTTTTTTTAAAAAAGGGGGAGTCCAAGTTTTAATTAAAAAAATAGTTAAATATTTTTGGCAATTTTTAATTACTTTGGCAATTATCAGAGAAAAATTCCTTTGCAGTACTTAACCTCCGTCTTAAGCACTTATTTTCTAGAAGCTGAACTTGATATTTTAAATGTCCTTTCGTGTATAGCTAGTTTTCTTTATGGTTGTACTTCAAGCCTGCGTTTTAGCAGCGTTTTTTAAATTGTGGGAGTAATTTTATTTTCCGCCACTAGGTGGCGAAGTTTTCCAATTTAGTTGTACGGTGGTCCTTCTTGTTTTGTTTCTCTAGCCTCTCTTTGTTGTAGTGACTGTTTCCGCCACTATTCTTCTTCCGGCTTTATTTTCCCTTCTGAGGGCAATGACTCACTCTTCCCCCCCCCAGCGCCATTTTCGCCAGCTGCTTTCTTCCCTATTCCAGCCTTTTCCTCCTTCTTTCTCTCCCTTTGTATATCTCTTCCTCTTCCCTTTCACTTCTTTATCTTAGTCTTTATCTTCCCACAGCTGCCTGGTCTTCAAATCTTTTCTATTCCTTCTCTTTCTCCACTGTATTCCACATTCCTCCCCCTCCTTTTCCTTTTTCACTCTCCCCTTTGTTTTACCTTCTTAATGGCCGCTACTTTGTTGCTTTGTTGTCACCGCTGCTTGCTATTTCAGCTCCTTGTCTCTCTCAACAGAGCGTCCCCCTGTAGAAGCAGGTACTCAGTATGTCTCAGTTTTTATTTTCTGCCTCTTTACAAGGCTTATTTTCCACAACTCGATAAGTCTCAGAACGCTGAAGCTCCTCTCTCCATTAGCTTTACTGTCCTTTATAATATTAAGTTAGTCCGTACTCCTTTTATTTTGATTTAAGCCAGCGTTATTACCTTGTTCCTTCAGGAGTACTCTTGGTTTTACAGTTTTAGTTTGGAGCAGCCTGGTGCTTTCTCATTCGGGTCTCAGGGGCATCTCACGGTCGGGTGTGCGATCTTTCTGCGCTGAAATTCTTCCACCTCCCTCCACTTTTTGTGCTGGGACAGCAGAAAACTCCTTTATGCGCTGCTTGGATCTGTTTTCTTCAGTCTGGAACCTCCTCACAGACCTCTTCAGGGTTTGCGTCACCCTCGCTTCCCCGTCTCTTTATCCCGTAACCGTGATTGGGAGCGCTCTTACTGCAGCAGAGCGCTTTCCCTGACCCGACGCTGAGCGCACCGCGCCAGGAAGTCCTCCAGTCTGTTTTTTAATTGCATGAGACATTTTAATTGCATGAGACATTTTGCGTTCTCTTTTTCAACCACCAGATGTCCTTCTATTGTTCCATTTTTCCTTTATTACTGCTTTTCCTACTTTGTCCACTGGGTGTCACTGTGTTCTTATTTACTGTGTTCTTATTTACAGCTTGCCAGCTTCTGCCCTCCTTTAACCCTCTCTTTCACTATTTTGTCTTCGTCACTTCCTCCTTCTTCCTCCTTCTTGATGATTACTCAGCATCTTCAAACCTTCGATGCCATCTTATCTTATCTGTGAAATTCCCCTCCTTTCCCCCACAGCGTTCCTTATTCCTTTATCCTTATCTTTCCTTCAAGGACATTCAGTTTCAAAGCAGCTGCTTTACTCCACCCAGCTCCAACAACAGGCAGCCTGCACCGCTTTGCACTTTGTAGTAAGTCCGTTTCAGATAGTGTGCTTTTCAAATAGTTTAATTGCAATCTGAGTGATTTCTTTACATTACATTCTGAACTGAGGCTGCCCTATGTCTTGGGGCAGATAAAAGCATGCCAGCCCCAGTCCCAGGTTGCGGGAGCATTGTTGGTAGCCTGTTCCTGCCTGCACCCTGTCCTGCTCTTCTGCCAGAGTTCCTGACCTCACCCGACTCCCTGCCTTGGACCCTGCTTCAGCTTTGACGGACAGCTTCCATACCGCACCCTCGACCTCGGACTGGACTCGGACCTCGCCGCACGGTTAACCCTCGGGACCAGCACACTTCCGTTAGTTCCGTTAAGACAGATTGGGTGACTGCGTTAGACTCCTCCATAAATGTCAATAAAATGTCAGTCAGCTTCAGAATATATGTGATTAGAGCCTGCTCCGTAGGCGGGAAAATGGGTTCTGCCATAGGTTTCACCATTTGCAGACACATTAGACAGTTCTGACAAATCCTCTTCCCTCTTATTGTGTCTCCTTCCCGAGGGAAATTCGGGGGTGACCCTAATTCCAGGTAAAATTAGTCCAAGGTAGCCAGAGCCACGGGAGTGAGGTCTTGCCCATACATAGCTGCATTGACCACACACCCAGAACAGCCCTTGAAGGCAAGAGTCTATGCGGCCCGTGAGGAACGTATGGAAAAAGCATTGGGTATTGGGCAAGGGGGTCCAGGAATTAGGTAAGTTCATCATTTGCTTCCAAGTGGACAATAAGTCTGGGTGGAGAGTGGGAACATCATGTTGCCACAGGGTTATTCTACCGGACAAAGTAATGTCAGTGGTGTACTTACAGGTACTATCTCCAATCATCCTATCCTCACCACTGAATTTCCGAGTCCCAGGTTGTGAGGCCCAGTCCCAGGTTGCAGGAGCAACGTCGTTGGAAACCTGTTTCTGCCAGCACCCAGACCTGTTTTTCCGGAGTTCCCGACCACGCCCAGCTTCTTGTTTTGGACCCCGCTTTGCCCTTGGTAGACAGTCTCCAGACCCTTGACCCAGGACTGGACTCTGACCACGCCTCATGGTAACCCACCCCCGGGACCAGCACACAGAGGTTTCAAAAGCATGTCTGCCTCAATTGCTAACAGAATCCGGAAGTGCTCTGCGCCTGTTCCCCCTCCAGCAGATAAACCCCGGAACCCCCCCTTCTTTTCTTCTCCTTACGTGGAAAACTAAGTGACGCAGACTGCTCCTTTCTCTCTCTGGTGGCAGCCTTTGGGTTTCTTCCTCTCTCATCTTCCGTGTCTCCTGACGGCCTCTCCTCCCCCGACTCTGACAAAGTACAGCTGCTCAACAGAGGAGGAGGCTCTCTGTACATTCCTGTCTCTCCCCCCTCCCCTGCAAACCGATCCCTGACATCCACCCCCCTTCAAAAAAAACCTCCCCATCCGCAGGACTGAGGGCTAACTCTTCTCCGCTGGTCTCACGAGGCGAGGGGGAGAATCCTAGGAAGGTGTTGTCATCCTCTTCTGTGTCCTCAAAAACAGCCTCCCAGCCCTCCCACAACCCCATTAGCTTGGGGCGGTCTTCGGGGTGTCCTTCTGCAGCACCGCTCTCGGCGACCCCCTCCGGTGTCCAGTCATCACTCTCGGAGGGTGAGAAACCTTCAAACTCCTCATCGTCCTTGGTCGGCCCGAAGACTTCCCAAAAGAACCTCCCCAGGGGTTTTGGTTTGTCAGGGAATAGAACATGGAACTCCTCCGTAAGAAACTCCTCTGTGATATAACTCTCCGGAACCCAAGCGTTTTCCGAGCTGGGTGCCCCCTCCCAGGCCACTAGATACTCTAGTTGCTGCCCGTTCCACCGGGAATCCAGTATCTCTGTCACCTCATTGCATTTCTCTCTCTCCGCTACATCCGGTATTGTGGGCACCACCTCCCCAGACGGCCACCCCCTCCCTATAGGGCGACAGCCATGACCTGTGGAAGACTGGATGGATCCTCATATTGTCCGGCAGCTTCAACTTAAACGCCACGGGATTGACCTGCTGGATGACTTCAAAGGGCCCCACGCTCCTGGGCTTCAGCTTCTTGCACCCACCCCTCCAGGGCAGCCCCTGTGTGGACAACCATACCTTATCCCCCACCCAGATGATCTCCCCTGGCCTTCGATGCCTGTCTGCCTCCGTCTTGTACACCTCTGTTGGTGAATGGCCTCCATTTCTTCTGCAAATTGCTCTGCGGCCTGCACACTCCACATCTCCTCCCCCCATCCCGGGAAGGCCCTGGGGTGACATCCGTAATTGGCAAGGAAAGGACTCATCCCTGTGGACACGTGTTCAGCATTGTTGTAGGCGAACTCGGCCAGTGCTAACCTCTCCACCCAATCATGCTGTCGCTGGCTGACATAACAGTGCAAGTACTGCTGTAAAATGGCATTTGCTCTCTCAGCTTGTCCGTTGGTTTCGGGGTGCCTAGCTGTCGAGAGGCTCACCTTTACCTGCAACAAACTCATGGGCTTGCACCAGAAACGTGAGGTGAACTGTACCCCCCAGTCCGAAATTACCCTTGAAGGAACCCCATGCAGGCGAAACACATGCTCCACGAACAACTTGGCGGTCTCCTCTGCGGTCACTGCATGGGAACATGCCATAAAGTGACAGATCTTGGTCAGTAGATCCAGCACCACCATGACTGCCGTCTTACCTTGTGATGTGGGCAGGTCCGTTATAAAATCAAGGGTCACCACCTCCCATGGCCTCCCGGGTGTGGGCAAAGGTTCTAGTAACCCTGCTGGAGTCGCCCTCTCACCCTTAGCCCTCTGACATGTGTCACAACCTTGCACATATTTCCGCACGTCCTCCCTCACTTTGGGCCACCAAAAATCCCTTGTAACCAACAGCATGGTCTTGTGTTGTCTGAAGTGCCCTGCAGTGGGGTTGTCATGGAGCTGTTTGATTCCCCCGACACATACAGTGCCCCCCGGTAGAACAACAGCCCCCTTTTCTCCTCAAAGCCCCCCCCCCTCAGCTCCCACACCCTCCTTGAGTTTGCTCAGCTTCCTCTGAGCAAAGGCATCGTGTCTGGTCAGTTGCAGTAGTTCAGTTTCCTCTGCAAGTGCCCCCCCCCAAGTCCATTTGTCCTCTGGGAACATGAGCCTGGCCACGGGTGGTCCCTCTTCTTCCAAGTACTCTGGTTCGCGTGATAGTGCATCCGCCCTCACGTTCTGCTCCCCTGGGACATACTGAATCCTAAAGCTAAAACTGGCAAAAAAAACTCCGCCCAGCGTATTTGCCTTTGACGTGTGCAGTCCACCAGTACTCCAAGTTCTTGTGATCCATGCACACCTGAATCTGGTGCTTTGCCCCAATCAGGAAGTGCCTCCACTCCTTAAAGGCCGCAAAAATCGCCAGCAACTCCTTGTCAACTTTCTGTAGAAGTTGCTGAAGCCCAGGAACCGCTGCACATCCTTCTTTGTCTTTTTTAAAAAAATAATATTTATTAAAAGTTTAAAGATTACAGAAAGAAATAAAAGAAAGAGAAAAAGTAAACAATACAAATCAATACATTACAATACATAAAAAGACACAATACATCAAAACAAAAACAAAAGCAAAAACAATTAAAAACACATCCAATATTTCCATATCTTTGTCTTTCATTAACTTGTTTCATCGACCTCCTCACACCTCCCTTTTTTGTATTCTAGTTATTAATTATTTCAGCAAATCCTTTCCATCTTTCATTGTTTTCTGTCATTTAATTGTCTTAATTTATTTTAACCTTATCTTACCATTAAAACCCTAAAACTTATTTATACTTAACTCCTTATAACGTTTCTACTAAAGCCGTGTAATTTCATTGCAACATTTTTCTAACACTCATTAATTTTACAATATTTCTCTAAATATTTTTTAAACTTTTTTCCAATCTTCTTCCACTGTCTCTTCTCCCTGGTCTCGGATTCTGTCAGTCCTTTCTATCAATTCCATATGGTCCATCAACCTGGTGATCTTCTGTCCGAGGCTCTTAACTCTTTTCCATGTCCCTTCTGCAGATCTTCATATTTATACATGCACTTTACTTTATCTTCTGCTGATCTTGTTCTTAATTTCTTTCCTTTGGCGCTGAGGAGTAGATCTCAGAGAAACTCCAACCTAACAATGTCTTTATTCCTTCTCGACAGGTCAGCCCATTCTCCATAGTCAAAACTAAAGTCCAAAAGATATTTCAGAGCGTGTTTCAAAGTCCCTCCGAAGCTAAGGCCCCCACAACTCCAATCTCTTTAAAATATATATATATATATTTATTAAGTTTTCACAAATTTTAAGAACACATACAATACACACAATACAAAGATATACATACAATAACAAACACAATAACAAACACGTATAATTTCAACTCCTTTTTTTCTTAAACTTACTTCATCGACTTCCCCATACCTCCCCTTCCTGCATTCCAATTCCCAAAATTATTTCAGCAAATCCTTCCCCTTAATTTTATCCGATTTTTTCCCTTTTCTTTTCTTTTACTTTTTAACAGCTGTAATCCCTTACTTTATATAACCACAACATTTTAACATTCATTAATTTTGCAAAATTTCTTAAGATAAATTTTAAATTTCTTCCAATCTTCTTCTGCTGTCTCTTTCCCCTGGTCTCGGATTCTGTCAGTCATTTCAGCCAGTCCCATGTAGTCAATCACCTTCATCTGCCACTCTTCCAAGGTGGGTAGATCTTGTGTCTTCCAATACTTTGCTATGAGTATTCTTGCTGCTGTTGTAGCATACATAAAGAATGTTCTGTCCCTCTTTGACACCAATTGGCCGACAATGCCCAAGAGAAAGGCCTCTGGTTTCTTAGGAAAAGTACATTTAAGTACCTTTTTCATTTCATTATATATCATTTCCCAGAAGGCCTTAATCTTCGGGCATGTCCACCAAAGGTGAAAGAAAGTACCTTCAGTTTCTTTACATTTCCAACATTTATTATCTGGCAAATGGTAGATCTTGTCAGTATCTCAGCTCGCAGTCAGAGGTAAACTGGCCTCCCCCGGGCAAACTGAGTGAGATACTTGTTTACCTTCCGTCTGCGTCTTCCCGGCAGACAAGGTCGTAACTCGGCGATTCTCCTCAGATGTGAGAAGAACACACCCTCTGCTTCACTCTCCCAGCTCCCCCCCCCCCGGGAGGGGAAATGAGACAGACAGGAGTCCTATTTACATGTCTTTTATTCCTGTCATTCAGCAGTACATAGAAACGTGACTGCACCCTTCAGACTCCATCAGAAGAGTCACAACTCCTCCCCTGTGCTTCCAGCACAGGTCAGATGACACTCTGAGCTAACATCCGGTGCTCAGTACAGAGAATATACTCCCCCTTTTTCCCAACAGTACAGCTCGAGACAACAACATCCTGTTTTGCATTCCAGCCACTTGCAGCCGGCTTTTGCATTGGTGCTTTTTCCCAACAGATCTTTGCAAGCTTGACTGGGGTCATGTACCACCTGTAAATCATTTTCATAATATTCTCTCTTAAGGCATTACATGCCATAAATTTTATACCGGTGTTCCACAACTGTTCCCAGTCGGCAAACATGATGTTATGACCAATGTCCTGTGCCCACTTAATCATAGCTGATTTAACTGTTTCTTCTTGCGTATTCCATTTCAGCAACAAATTGTACATTCTTGACAAATTCTTAGTATTGGGTTCTAGCAGTTCTGTTTCTAATTTTGTTTTCTCCACCTGAAAGCCAATTTTCCTGTCCTGTTTGTAAACCTCCATTATTTGGTAATAATGGAGCCAATCTCGTACTTTAAGCTTCAATTTCTCATAACTCTGTAATTTCAATTTATCTCCCTCTTGTTCCAAAATTTCCCAATATTTTGGCCATTTGGCCTCCATATTGAGCTTTTTCACGGCTTTCGCCTCCATCGGCGACAACCACCTTGGGGTTTTATTTTCCAACAAGTCTTTATATCTAATCCAAACATTGTATAATGCTTTCCTAACAATATGGTTTTTAAAAGCTTTATGAGCTTTAACCTTGTCATACCATATATATGCATGCCATCCGAATACATTGTTAAAACCTTCCAAATCCAAAATGTTTGTATTCTCAAGAAGTAGCCACTCTTTCAACCAGCAAAAGGCTGCTGATTCATAATAGAGTTTAAGGTCTGGCAGGGCAAATCCCCCTCTTTCCCTTGCATCAGTTAAAATCTTAAATTTTATTCTGGGTTTTTTGCCCTGCCAGACAAACTTCGAAATATCTTTCTGCCACCTCTTAAAGCAATCCATCTTGTCCACAATTTGCAATGTTTGAAATAAAAATAACATTCTAGGCAATACATTCATATAAATAACAGCAATTCGGCCTAACAAGGAAAGCTTCAAATTTGACCATGTTTCTAGGTCTTTTTTTACTTCTGTCCAGCATTTCTCATAGTTATATTTAAATAAATTCACATTCTTAGATGCCATATTAATCCCCAAGTATTTCACCTTCTTAACCACAGTTAATCCTGTTTCATTCTGGAACCTCTCCCTTTCAATAACTGTTAAATTTTTCTCCAATACCTTAGTTTTTTGCAACTTGACCAAATTCTTGAATCAATTCTAAAACCCTTTTCGTACTAGTGTCTGGCTCTTGTAAAGTAAGTACCAAGTCATCTGCAAAAGCCCTCAATTTGTACTGTTTAGCTCTGACCTGTACCCCTTTAACCAGCTGGTCCCTTCTAATCATATTTAGCAAAACCTCCAGGACTGATATAAAAAGCAATGGGGAGATTGGGCACCCCTGTCGTGTCCCTTTTTCTATTTTGAATTCTTCCGTTATCACATTATTTACAATTAGTTTAGCCTTTTGTTCTGAATATATTGCACCCATACCATTCTCAAATCCCTGTCCTACCCCCATCCCATGTAGATTCTTCTTCATAAAGCTCCAAGAGATATTGTCAAAGGCTTTCTCCGCGTCCACAAATATCAGTACTGCTTTATTTTATTTTTTTATAAAATATTTATTAAAGGTTTTAGACAATTTAAACAATGCAACAAACTTCCCATTTACAATCCAAAAAGAAAAACAGAAAAACACCGTGAGCCAAAAAAAGACAAAAAAGGCATACAAAGCATACAGAGAAAACAATCAAAAAAGACATAAATTGTTTCAGTTTCTAAAATCTTATTTCCATAACCCTCTTTCATGACTCCCTCACATCTCCCTTTCCTGTGTTCCTGTTTATAAAATCATGTTCAGCAATACTTCACCTTCTCTCAGAATTTGTTTTAAATTGTACATTTCAGCTATTATGTCTCCAGTTTTACCCTTTGTTATCAAATGTTTAAATATTTAGGCTTGACATGATATTATTATTATTTCAAATTTCATCTTTGTTCTTATAATTCAGTTTTTTTCATACTCTTTTCCGCTAGATTACTAATGCCACGTTGTCTTTATATCCTGCATCATTCTAGCATTCAAACAATTTACAATACTTTTGCAAATAGTCCTTAAATTTCTTCCAGTCCTCTTCCACTGTCTCTTCTCCCAGGTCTCGGATTCTGCCAGTCATCTCTGCCAATTCCATGTAGTCTATCAGTTGCATCTGCAATTCTTCCAGAGAGGGCAAATCTTGGGTCTTCCAATACTTTGCGATGAGTATTCTTGCTGCTGTTGTCGCATACATAAAAATGGTTCGGTCCTTCTTTAACACTCTTTGGCCGACAATGCCCAAAAGGAAGGCCTCTGGTTTCTTAGGGAAGGTACATTTGAATACCTTTTTTAGCTCATTCTAGATCATTTCCCAGAAAACCTTAACCTTTGGGCACGTCCACCAAAGATGAAAGAACGTTCCTTCAGTTTCTTTACATTTCCAACACTTATTGTCTGGCAAATGGTATATTTTTGCAAGCTTGACTGGGGTCATGTACCACCTATATATCATTTTCATAATATTTTCTTTCAAGGCATTACATGCCGTGAACTTCACACCGGTGGTCCATAACCGTTCCCAGTCAGCAAACATGATGTTATACCCTATGTCTTGCGCCCATTTTATCATAGCTGATTTAACCGTTTCATCCTGAGTGTTCCATTTTAACAGCAAGTTATACATTTTTGAAAGTACCTTAGTTTTGGGTTCTAACAGCTCTGTTTCTAGTTTTGATTTTTCCACCGGGAAGCCTGTTTTTTTGTCCATATTAAAGTCCTCCCTGATCTGAGCATAATGTAGCCAGTCTCACACTTTATCCTTTAATTTCTCAAAACTCTGCAATCTCCATGTGTCTCCGTCTTTTTCTACTATTTCCCAATATTTTGGCCAGTTGGCCTCCATATTGAGTCTTTTCTGAGCCTTAGCTTCCATTGGTGACAACCACCTTGGGGTCTTACTTTCTAGTAAGTCTTTATATCTTGTCCAGACATTGAACACTGCCTTCCTGACAATATGGTTCTTGAAAGCTTTATGAGCTTTAACCTTGTCGTACCACAAATATGCATGCCAACCAAATACATTGTTGAAGCCTTCCAAATCCAAAACGTCAGTGTTCTCAAGAAATAGCCAATCTTTCAACCAGCAGAAGGCTGCTGATTCATAGTACATTTTCATGTCTGGCAGGGCAAACCCCCCTCTTTCTTTAGCATCGGTTAATATTTTAAATTTTATTCTGGGCTTTTTGCCCTGCCAGACAAACCTAGAAATATCTCTTTGCCACCTCTTGAAACACTCCATCTTGTCCACAATCTGCAAAGTCTGAAACAAAAACAACATTTTTGGCAATACATTCATCTTTATAACAGCAATTCGACCCAACAAGGAAAGCTTCAATTTTGACCAAATTTCTAGGTCCTTTTTAATTTCTAACCAACATTTTTCATAATTATCCTTAAATAGATTCAGATTTTTAGCTGTCATGTTAACCCCTAGGTATTTCACCTTTTTAACCACATTTAAGTCTGTCTCCTTCTGAAACCTTTCTTTTTCTGCAATTGTCAAGTTTTTTTCCCCAAAACCTTAGTTTTCTGCTTATTTAGTTTAAATCCCACCACCCGACCAAATTCTTGAATCAGTTCTAACACCCTTTTCGTACTAGATTCTGGCTCCTGTAATGTCAAAACTAAATCATCTGCAAAAGCTTTAAATTTATACTGTTTAACCCCGACCTGAATCCCTTCAACCAACCGGTCTCCTCTGATCATATTCAGGAGCACCTCCAGGACCGAGATGAATAACAATGGGGAGATAGGGCAACCCTGTCGTGTTCCTTTCTCAGTCTTAAACTCTTCTGTCACCACTGTTGTAATTGCAGAGTCCTGTACACAGCGGAATGATGAGCAGTACGTGCCACATGCTTAACTTTGCTTTATTTTCAGTTCAATGTTGAAAGATTACAAACATGCATCTTGTCTCTGCGGGAGCAGAGAAGCAACTGTCCTTCTCCTTGGAACAAAGAACACCGAGAGAACAGGTGAAAAAACAGGAAACCAGTGTACGTCACATCCAGTCTCCCATTCCCGTGGGAAAACCCAACAGTACTCTGACTGTGGAATGTAAACATTGTCTTGTGACAAGCACTTCGCTGCACAGTGAAGAGAGCAGAAACCAACATCCTCCCCCTTTCTGTGAACATCACTGGGCAGCGTGTTCGTACAATATCAGTACAAACCCAACATCTGTACATAGTTACAGTGTTGATCCCTTGATACAATCTTGGACAATACATCAGCAGGAATTTCATTACCTGGCATATAGGACACCGTTACGAGTCCCTTCTGAATATGTTCCCTAGCATGTTGCAACTTCAATTGCAAGTGCTTCGTGCTTTGCTTACAACCTTCCGAATTCAGCAAAGCCAAACATGCTTTGTTGTCCTGGTAAACCTGGATTGGACATTTGACAGGAATTTTCATGTCTTTGCACAATTGTAACAACCATTCACAATCCTTAAGTGAATAAGACAGTGCATTCAATTCAGCTTCACAAGTACTTAAGCTAATTGTTGTTTGCTTCTTGCATGACCAATCAAAAAGACCCTGATTTTACTTGTAGCAAACTCCAGACGTACTTTTCCTGTCTGTAGTGTCACCTCCAAAACTTGCATCTGCAAAAATCTCAAGACCACAGACTTCTGATTGTTAAATCTCAGTCTGTAATGCATAGTGCTTTTCAAATAGCGTGCTATGCGTTTCAGAGCTTTCCAATCCTTAACAGTAGGATTGTTAACTTGTCTGCTTAGCAAATTACAGCTAACAGCAATGTCAGGTCTTGAACATCTGGCAATGAAGTTTAGCTTGCCTAGCACACTTCTGTACAGTGTAGTGACAGAAAATGCTTCTTCAGTGTCTTCTACCTGATAACCTGTTGTCATCGGTGTGTCTACAGGGTTAGCATCCATCAGGTTCAGTTTGCTTAACACATCAGCAATTTTCCGTGACTGGTGTACTAGAATGTTACCACTTTGATCTCTTTCTATTTCCAGAGATAGGTAGTTGTTTACCTCACCAAGATCTTTCATGTCAAAGTGCTCTTTCAGTTGAGCTAGGGCGTTATTGTACATTGTGACATCTTTCCAAAAGAATAAAATATCACCAACATAAAACAAACAATACAGCTTCTTTTGCCCCTCCTCTTTGACAAATACACATGGATCAGCTTTCCCTTGCTGAAAACCTAGAGAAAACAATGCTTCAGTGAGTTTTGTGTGCCAACACCGTGCACTTTGTTTGAGACCATAAAGGGACTTCTTTAGAGCACAAACAAATCCCTGTTTTACCTGTACGCCATCAGGTGGAAGCATATAAAGTGATTCACCTAGAGATCCGTACAAAAATGCTGTATTCACATCGTGGTGACTAATGTGTAGATTTTCCTCTGCAGCTAGCTTGAGCATAAGCCTAATGCTCTCATACCTCACAGTGGGTGAGTAGGTCTCGTGATAGTCTTCACCTGGTACCTGTGCAAAACCTCTGGCTACCAATCTGGCTTTGTGTCTGACTATCTTGCCATTTTGATCAATCTTCGCTTTGAAGACCCATTTGCTTCCAAGCAGTTTCATTCCTGGAACTACTGGAACTAGCTCCCATGTTTTGTTCCTTTCTAAGGAATCAAGCTCAGCCTTCATGGCATTTAACCATGGCTCAGCTTCCTTAGAATCCAAATCCTGGATTTCTTGGAAACTTGAAGGTTCAAATACCTTCTTGGAGCTTTTAACAGCTGCTACTGCTGTCTTAGCAAATTCATCAGCAAATCTCTTTGGAGGTCTGCCTTTTGTGGCTCTTTGTGACCTGCGAATTAGCCTTAAGTCCTCAACACTTTCCTCTTCCTTCTTAGGAGAAAAGTGGCCTATTGTGAACAATGGTTCTTCCAATTCCTGATCAGAGCTTTCAGAGGGTCGCATAGAGGCTTTCGCACTCTTGAAATCCTCTGAATCATCCGATTCAGTTTCAGACTCAGAATCAGAACCTTCATCAGTGGGTGTGGGTTGTTGTGGCTGCTTTTGCTGTTGCCTATCCTCAGTCTCATCACTGTCATCAGGATAACATTGGAAAATTCCCACATTCTCCCCCACTTGGCATTGTACTCAACACTTCTTGTGAGCTTAATTGTCTTAGAGTCAGTCATCAATATTCTGTAAGAACCTTTCTGATAACCTAGAAAGATACCATGCAATCCACGTTTGCCTAACTTGGAGCTTTGTGGTGTGTGAACCCACATGTCAGAACCAAAAATTTTCATGTGTTTGATGTATGGTTTCTTGCCAAACATCTTCTCATACGGGGTACAAACAATCGCTGAAGATAACCTGCGATTGTAACTGTAAACAAAACACGAGAGAGATTCGGCCCAATAACTCTCTGGAAGATTGGCATCATGCAGCAAGGTTTTTAACCCTTGAAGCAATGTCTGATTTGCCCTTTCGCAAAGCCCATTCTGCCATGGCGAGCGAGGACTGGACAAATCATGCTGAATTCCTTTCTCAGTCAGAAAAGCTTCAAACTGCTGAGAAGTGAATTCTCCCCCGCGATCAGTGAAAAGAGTCTTTATCTTCTTACCATGCACATTTTCCAACCAAGCACAGAATTCCTTAAACCTTGGAAAAGCCTCTGATTTCTGCTTGAGATTGTACACATAAATATACCTGGAAAATGCATCAATGAGAACCATGAAGTACCTATTTCCACCCAAAGAGGGTGATAGTGGACCAACCAAATCAGCATGAACAACCTGGTATGGTTCTGTAGCTTGCCTACTAGACACCTTACCTTTCGCAGCCATTTTCACCTTGTTTGCTGCGCATGCCTTGCACTTCATGTGGTACCTGCAGGGTGTAATAGTCATACCTTCAACCAAGGCAGGCATTTTAGATACTGCCTCAAAATGCAAATGACCAAATTTTCTGTGAAAATCGTGAATACATCCTGCATGCAAACTTTTGTTAGAACTTGCAATGCAACAAGTTTCATTCTGCACATCATCATAATACAAAACAAACAAACGATCAACATTTTCAGCATGCAATACATAATCGTCTTTCTTTGTGATGGTGCATTTCTTGTTCTTGAAGGAAACGTCAATGTTCCGTTCATTCAGCTGCATAACACTGAGTAGATTGTGTGTGGCATCTGGAACATAAAGCACATCTTGTATCTCTAAGTCCAAACTGTGAAGAACAACAGTTCCGTAGCCTTGACTGGGGATCGTGTGGTCATCCGCCTGGTGAATCGCACCTTCCTGCGGTGTAAAAGACACGAACAGTCGCTTATCGTTGCACATGTGGTGAGTAGCTGCTGAATCAACAACGAAGAAAGATCTAGACGTCTTCTGGACCTTTGCGACGTTTGGAGTGAAGCGTGAGACCATTGCCTTGTGCTGCGTTGTCCTGGAGACCGGACCTTTGCCTTTGCTTTGGCCTTTTCCACACGATGAACTTCCGCTGCGCTGCTCTGTCTTGGCCCTGGGATATCTGCATTCCCTCTTCATATGGCCTAGACGTCCACACGAGTAGCATTTCACTGCCTTCAAAGCTTTGGCGCCCTCTGGTGGTTCCACTGCACTCTGGGATGACGTCTGTGAAGACTCCCCCTTACCCATGCAGCTAGCACCCCGGCGATCTGCTTCATTCTGGATCACGGCAGTAACATAGGCTACTGTGACCTGAGCAGTTGGCTGAACAGCAATCTGAGTGGCAACGGACTCCCCACTTGGACCCAAAGAATGTAGTATCATAAAGGAATACACAGCCTCTGGAAAGGTGAGTCCTCTCTGTTGCAGCTCATGTCTCAGATTCTGCATCTCCATCAGATGTGTACGCACATCTCCACCTTCAGCAAGAGCCATACCATGCAGCTTGGCATAGTAATACATTGAGGAACCAGCCTCTGTCCTCAAGTGAGCTTCTCTTAAAGTGTCCCAAATTTCTCTGGCTGTGGTCTTACCACGCAACAGACAGAGCTCTTCTGGGGATACTATCAATGTAAGTGTTCCCCTCGCTTTGGAATCCTTAGTAGCCCATTCAGCTGTAATTGGAGCTGGGGGGTTGTCAGTAATAACATTAAACAGACCTTCTTTCTGCAGAATTGCCTCTGCATAGAGTACCCAGTTCGTGTAGTTTTTCTTATTGAGCTTAGGAATCCCAAAAGCATCAGCCAGCTTTGCATTAGCCATCATTGCTGCTTTAAACAAGCAGTGTCTGTGTACAGCTGCTTCCAAAAGCACTTGTAAAGGTACTTTCGGTTTTCAAGCCTCCCAAGCCTTTGACCCTGTGCCTTAGAGCCTTTGCCTGAAAATTTTTGGTTCAGAAGGGACTCGTAACGGTGTCCTATATGCCAGGTAATGAAATTCCTGCTGATGTATTGTCCAAGATTGTATCAAGGGATCAACACTGTAACTATGTACAGATGTTGGGTTTGTACTGATATTGTACGAACACGCTGCCCAGTGATGTTCACAGAAAGGGGGAGGATGTTGGTTTCTGCTCTCTTCACTGTGCAGCGAAGTGCTTGTCACAAGACAATGTTTACATTCCACAGTCAGAGTACTGTTGGGTTTTCCCACGGGAATGGGAGACTGGATGTGACGTACACTGGTTTCCTGTTTTTTCACCTGTTCTCTCGGTGTTCTTTGTTCCAAGGAGAAGGACAGTTGCTTCTCTGCTCCCGCAGAGACAAGATGCATGTTTGTAATCTTTCAACACTGAACTGAAAATAAAGCAAAGTTAAGCATGTGGCACGTACTGCTCATCATTCCGCTGTGTACAGGACTCTGCAATTACAACAGTGGTGACAGAAGAGTTTAAGATTGAGAAAGGAACACGACATTTCTTGGTTCCGGCCCCAGAAAGACGCAATCAAACTGAAGAATGGAGACTCCAGAAGCCGAGTCGGAATGCCGGCAGAGGGACAGAGGAACGGATCGGCGTTATCTGCTCTGCGCGTCCAGTTTGATTAATGAGAAGGTATGTGCTCATGCTCCGGGCAGCCTGCCAGCTTCTAGTTTATGACTTTATGGCTGGACTTTGAACTTTTAAAGAAATAGATCCTTGTCACTCACAGATTTAATTTTTATTTTCCTTTCCTTAAACTTAAAAGATAGGCCTTGAGGAAACTCCCACCTGAAGAGTATTCTATTCTTTTTCAGTCAGTCAACCAAATCTTTGTAGTGAGCTCTGACGTCCAAAATGTGCTTGGGTATGTCCTTGAAGATTTCCACAAAGGAATTTTCAGTTTCCAAAGTCCTTTGATAATGTAAGTTCAATATTTTATCTCTTAGAATCATAGAATCATAGAATCATAGAATCATAGAATCATAGAATCATAGAATTGGAAGAGACCACAAGGGCCATCGAGTCCAACCCCCTGCCAAGCAGGAAACACCATCAGAGCACTCCTGACATATGGTTGTCAAGCCTCTGCTTAAAGACCTCCAAAGAAGGAGACTCCACCACACTCCTTGGCAGCAAATTCCACTGTCGAACAGCTCTTACTGTCAGGAAGTTCTTCCTAATGTTTAGGTGGAATCTTCTTTCTTGTAGTTTGGATCCATTGCTCCGTGTCCGCTTCTCTGGAGCAGCAGAAAACCACCTTTCTCCCTCCTCTATGTGACATCCTTTTACATATTTGAACATGGCTATCATATCACCCCTTAACCTCCTCTTCTCCAGGCTAAACATGCCCAGCTCCCTTAGCCGTTCCTCATAAGGCATCGTTTCCAGGCCTTTGACCATTTTGGTTGCCCTCCTCTGGACACGTTCCAGTTTGTCA
Organism: Podarcis bocagei; assembly: GCF_964188305.1. NCBI lineage: Eukaryota > Metazoa > Chordata > Lepidosauria > Squamata > Lacertidae > Podarcis > Podarcis bocagei. The sequence goes on along the minus strand of NC_138131.1, from coordinate 3,336,561 downwards.
GTGTCCTTCTTGAATTGTGGTGCCCAGAACTGGACACAGTACTCCAGGTGAGGTCTGACCAGAGCAGAATACAGTGGCACTATTACTTCCCTTGATCTAGATGCTATACTCCTATTGATGAGGCCCAGAATTGCATTGGCTTTCTTAGCTGCCGCGTCACACTGTTGGCTCATGTCAAGTTTGTGGTCAACCAAGACTCCTAGATCCTTTTCACATGTACTGCTCTCAAGCCAGGTGTCACCCATCTTGTATTTGTGCCTCTCATTTTTTTTGCAATACTTTACATTTCTCCCTGTTAAAATTCATCTTGTTTGTTTTTGCCCAGTTCTCTAATCTGTCAAGGTCGTTTTGAAGTGTGATCCTGTCCTCTGGGGTGTTAGCCACCCCTCCCAGTTTGGTGTCATCTGCAAATTTGATCAGGATGCCCTTGAGTCCATCATCCAAGTCGTTGATAAAGATGTTGAATAAGACCGGGCCCAAGACAGAACCCTGTGGCACCCCACTAGTCACTCTTCTCCAGGATGAAGAGGAACCATTGATGAGCACCCTTTGGGTTCGGTCAGTCAGCCAGTTACAAATCCACTGAGTGGTAGCATAGTCAAGACCGCATTTTACCAGCTTCTTTACAAGAATATCATGGGGCACCTTGTCAAATGCCTTACTGAATTCAAGGTAGGCTATATCCACTGAGTTCCTTTCATCTACCAGGCTTGTAATTCTGTCAAAAAACGAGATCAGGTTAGTCTGACATGACTTATTTTTCAGAAATCCATGCTGACTATTGGTGATCACAGCATTCCTTTCTAGGTGCTCACAGACTGTTTGCTTAATGATCTGCTCCAGAATCTTCCCTGGTATTGATGTCAGACTGACTGGGCGGTAATTATTTGGGTCCTCTCTTTTCCCCTTTTTGAAAATAGGGACAACATTTGCCCTCCTCCAGTCTGCCGGGACTTCGCCTGTTCTCCAGGAATTCTCAAAGATGATTGCCAGTGGTTCTGAGATCACATCTGCCAGTTCTTTTAATACTCTTGGATGCAGTTCATCTGGCCCTGGAGACTTGAATACATCTAAACTAGCCAAGTATTCTTGTACTATCTCCTTAGTTATTCTGGGCTGTGTTTCCTTTGCTGAATCATTTGCTCCAAATTCTTCAGGTCGGGCATTGTTTTCTTTATTGGAGAAGACTGAGGCAAAGAAGGCATTGAGGAGTTCAGCCCTTTCTGTGTCCCCTGTTTGCATTTCACCATCTTCTCCTCTGAGTGACCCCACTGTTTCTTTGTTCTTCCTTTTGCTACGAACATACCCATAAAAGCCTTTTTTGTTGCTTTTAACCTCTCTAGCAAGCCTGAGTTCATTCTGTGCTTTAGCTTTTCTGACTTTGTGTCTACACGTGCTGGCTATTTGTTTGAATTCCTCTTTGGTGGTTTCCCCCCTTTTCCATTTTTTGTACACATCCTTTTTTAATCTTAACTCAGTTAAAAGTTCTTTAGATAGCCACCCTGGCTTCTTTAGGCACCTTCCATGTTTCCGTCTCATTGGTATTGCCTGACGTTGTGCTTTTACTATCTCCCTCTTAACAAACTCCCAGCCATCATGAACTCCCTTTCCTTTTAGTATTACTGTCCATGGGATCTCACCCAGCACTTCCCTAAGTTTTATGAAGTCGGCTTTCTTAAAGTCAAGAAATTGAGTCCTAGTATGCTTGGCTGCTCCTTTCCGCTGTATAGTAAACTTCAGAAGAGCATGATCACTCGCGCCTAATGATCCTTCCACTTCTACCCCACTAACCAGGTCATCAACATTGGTTAGGACCAGATCTAAAATGGCTGTTCCTCTTGTTGCTTCTCCCACTTTCTGGACAATGAAGTTGTCTGCAAGGCCAGTGAGGAATCTGTTTGACCTTATGCTCTTGGCTGAGTTTGACATCCAACAAATATCCGGGTAATTGAAGTCCCCCATTACTACTATCTCCCTTCCTTTTGCATGCTTGGCCATCTGTTCCAGGAAGGCATCATCTATGTCCTCCGTTTGGCTTGGGGATCTATAGTAAACTCCCACAATGAGGTCTCTGTTATTCTTCTCTCCCTTAATTTTGACCCAAATGCTCTCACTTTGGCTTTGAGGTTCTAAATCTTGGATCTCTTCACAGGTATACACACCCCTGACATATAACGCCACTCCTCCTCCTTTCTTGTCTGGTCTGTTTCTCCGAAATAGATTGTATCCCCCCATTATTACATTCCAATCATGGGACTTATCCCACCAGGTTTCAGTGATGCCTATTATGTCATATTTAGTTTGCTGTACCAAGAGCTCAAGCTCATCTTGTTTATTTCCCATGCTTTGCGCATTAGTGTACAGACATTGAAGTCCATTAATCATTCCCCCATGTCTCTTTTGATCTTAAAGTTATCAGACAATCCCTTGGTTTCTTCTTTGTCTTCTGCCCAATCTAAAAGCAGCCTCTATTTTAAATTCTTCTTTCCCCAACTCCTGTTGCCAAAAGTCCAAAAATTCTTTTGTGAGAAAGTCCGCCAAACTATCTTTCTCACTTTCAGGCACTGCTCTTATTCTCAAATTTCTCTCTTTTCTTTGCAGTTCGAGCATAGACAAAGCCAGCTCATGTTCTTCCAATTTTTTTATGAACTGGTGGTATCTTTTCCCGGGTAGTGACAGCAATCTCTTTAGCTTCTTCTGCAATCTTTCGAGTTGTGGCTGATTCTTCTAAAAGTTTCCCAATAGACTGCGTGTTAGAGTTCACCTTCTCACCCAGGTCATTAATACTTTTCGTGTTCAAATCAAGTTTTGCTGCAACCTCAGCCAGTTGTTTTCTAGATTCCGCCAGTTGTTTGCTAGATTCCGCACCTTGTCTTGTCAAAGATTCCAAAGACTCATTTATCTTACAGAGAGCTTGCGTCACAGCATCAGTAGACATAGCTTTTGGTTTTGTCTGGCCAGCTGCAGTTGTTACTGTACCAGAAACTGAGGCCCTTCTCCGGTGTGAGGCGTCAGTCTTATATTGTTTACCCGATCTAGTTTCATATGCCATAACACTCTCACACCAGCCAAGGTCGTTCCCACGCCTGTAGGTTGTTTTCAAGTGGAAGTTTCCAATGGCCTAGCTTCTAAAGTCCCATTTGCAGCTATTTTAACCAAATCCTCTAGAGGGGGGAATCTCCAGAGTTATTGCAACAAAATGTCTCTTTAAAAGGATTCCAAGTTTCCTGTTGTAACAATTCCCCCAAAGTCTTATAGTCCAGTAATTCTGTATCTTTCACAGAGTTAAGTTAAGTATCAATTAAGTCTCTGGGTTTTGGATTTTTTGTCAGAACGTTCTCAGAGGGTTAGAGTAGGGTCACATGTGTCCACAGCCCTTAGCCTTAACACCGGCTCACCACAGGGTTGCGTGTTGAGTCCCCTGCTCTATGCTCTCTATACGTATGACTGTACAGCCATCTACTCCAGCAACAAAATCATCAAGTTTGCTGATGATACTACGGTGGTGGGGCTCATTTCAGGAGGGGATGAGTCCGCCTATCGGGACGAGGTGGAGCGGCTCTGTGTTTGGTGTGGAGAGAACAATCTGGCTCTTAATACGGCTAAGACCAAGGAATTGGTGGTGGATTACAGGAAAAAAAAGGCGGACATTCAGCCCTTGTATATCAACGGGGAACGGGTGGAGAGGGTGGCGGAATTCAGGTTCTTGGGAGTGACTATGGATCAGGGCATGACTTGGAGCGCAAATACCACTGCTCTGGTGAAGAAGGCCCAGCAGAGAATTTATTTCCTCAGACTTTTAAAAAAGAACAATCTGAGTGAGAGACTGCTGGTGTCCTTCTACCGAGGCTCCATAGAGAGCATACTTACATACTGTATTTGTGCTTGGTTCTCCAGTTGTACAGCTAGGGAGAGGAAGGTGCTCCAGAAGGTCATAACCACAGCCCAAAGGATTATTGGTCACCCTCTCCCACCTTTGGAAGAACTGTACGGTTCCCGTTGCCTTAGGAAAGCAAACAACATCCTGCAGGATCCATCTCACCCGGGATACAGCCTGTTTGCACTACTGCCTTCTGGCAGGAGGTATAGAAACATCAAGTCAAGGACAAATAGACTGAAAAACAGTTTCTATCCAAGAGCTGTGGCCTTTTTGAATGCTGTAACTCGATAGTGAGATCTGGGAGTTTGATGGGTGTGGGTGTGGGTGTGGTTGGAAGGTGGTTTGTTTGGTTGTTGCTGTTGTTTTGCTTTTGTTGTTTTTAAGGGATGGCATCCAATTTCGTTGCACTTGTGCAATGTTGCACTAGTGTAATGACAATAAAGAATCTATCTATCTATCTATCTATCTATCTATCTAATTTAGAAGAATTTCCTTTAACAAAGTAACAGTCCTCTATTTGGCTTCCCTGTCAAGACAGTCCGTTCCCAGGGTTTTAAGACAGCAGATAAAATTCCAAAAGTTCCTTTTCATGCAGGTATATCAAATAAGCCTTCCTCCCCCTCTGCTCCTGCATGCATGAGGGGGATTTCAAATTCAATGTCTAGTTTACTGATTTTCAAAATAGTCCTCTCAAGTTACGCTTTGCGCTCTCTTTGCTTTGATCTTTCTGCAGTCCGGAAAGGCAGACTTCCTTATTTTTTGCCTTTCCCGTTTCCGGACGAATTATTCAAAAATTTGTCCCAATTCCAGATAGTTATTTGTATCCTACTCACGGGTAGTTATTTTCACTCCGAATTACAGGAAGGAATCAGCGCTCTCCGACAATGGCGACGTGGCTTCGCTCCACGGGCTTGAACGACGACTCTCAGCACCGCGCCTCACCCCGCTGCCGTTTCGGAGCCTTTAAAAAGGCTCCTTCGTGATTTCGGGGGGGGCGCAAAGGTGCCCGCCGAGTCTCCTTGTTCACAGGCTTCCGCGCCTGTGATTTTTAAGGGTCCCTGCTTCGCCGTAGCGGCCAGACTCGAACTCGCGGAGCAGACTCCCTCCGGAGCTCGGAGGGAAACCCGCCATTAATCGCTGGCGCTGACCGGAAGTCCCCCCCCAACTCCAATCTCCCCCGACCCAAATCCAGATCCCAAAAGCCAGAACATCCCTGCATAAGGGGATCTATCCAACTTTCCTTCTCCAATCCAAGCGAGACTCCATCCCTCCAAATCTGGCTTTCTCTAAATTCAATCGTAAAAGGCAACAGCTTATATTCATCAAATTGCCTCTGTAAGGCTGGGGCTCTCTCCACTTGTGTTACTTGTGTTACTTGAGGTTCAACAACAGCTTTCTCCCTCGTCTTCTCCACAGCTTGCCATGTCAAAGTAGATTTCTGAATCGATTCCTGAGTAGTTTCTGTATGGATATTCACTTTTTGTCCCAAATCAGTCAGTTTTTGTCCCAAATTATCAATTTTAATAGTCATCACATCCATCTTCTCATGAAGCTGGTCCAATAAAGCACTTATCTTGCAAAATGCAATCACTAAGGCTTCTTCTGTCGACGTTCTTCTCCAAGGTCAATCTCTGATTCTCACGGTCTTTAATCTCTGCAGCTGAAAAATTCCCCAGCTCCACTCCTGCAACAGTTTCAAAAGCTCCCTCTAGAGGAAACAATTTCTATTTGTATCCGTCCTTTTAAACACAGATCCAGCAACAAAGTTCGTTTCGATTTTCAGTTACTTTTGCTCCTTTTTAAGTGCAAAATGAAACAATGGAAACAATATATTTCTCTTATCTGTCAACATACGTTTTATTCACAGTCTATGAACTTTCCCAAAACGTCGATCTTACTGGCAGCCCGTTCCCAGGTTCAAAACGGTGGTAATTTATCTTTTTTCACTCTCTCTCCTGCAGGCTTAGGCGATCTGAAATTCCCCCCCTCTTCTCCTGCTTCCAAGGGGGGGTTAGTAATTTTAACCGATGGAGATTTAATCCTTTACAAAAGGCTTTCCAAGACTTTAGCTTGCAACGTCTTTGCTATTTACAAAAGAGGAAGGCGGACTTCCTGTTTGAAACCTTCCCGTTTCGGTGCCAAATTATGATGTTTAAAAATCCAATTTTCCGTTCTACTCACAGGTAGTTGTTTAAAGTCCAATTGTCCACAGGAAAAAGTCAGCGCTCTCCGGCAACAGCAATGCAGCTTCACTCCGTGAAAGAAGCAGTCGATTCGAAGCACCGCGCCGCTCACCCCATGTCGCTCCGGATCCCCGAAAGGTGCCAGCCAAATCCCACGTCCACAGGCTTTTCCCGCCTGTGGTTTTTAATGGGTCTCCGCCTTCGCCGTGGCGGCCAGACCCTAATTTCCACGGAGCGGATTCCTCCCGATCAGAGGAAATCTGCCATTGCCGGAGGCACTAACCCGGAAGTCCACATCCTTCTTTGTCTTGGGGCTTTCCCAGTCTAACACAGCTTTCACCTTCTCTGGATCCATGGCCAGACCTCTGTCCAACAGCCAGTACCCCAGGAACCCGACCTCCCTCGTGTGGAACTGGCATTTTTCCAGCTTCACCCACAAGCGATGCTCCTTTAACTTCTCCAGAACCTGGCACACATCCTTCACGTGCTGCTTCTCGTTTTCAGAGTATATCAAGATATCATCCACGAAACACACACAGTTATGGTACAGTAACAGTCCCAGCATGTGGTGCATAAACGCTTGAAAGCACGGGCTTCCACTTTGTGATCCGAATGGCATAACAAGATATTCAAATGCCCCAAGGGGGGTAAACATGGTGGTCTTCCATTCGTCTCCCTCTCGCACCCTGATGAGATTGTACGCCCCCCTGAGGTCCAATTTAGTGAAAATTTTCCCCCTCCGTACTCTCGCCAAAATGTCGTGGATTCTCGGCATGGGGAAGGCCAGGGGTTCTGTCAAGGAATTGACAATTCTGAACTCCACCACTAGTCGGTGTTCTTTAGTTCCCCCTCTTGTCCACAAAGAACACGGGACTACCACCCACCGCCTTGGACTCTCTGATAAAACCCCTTCTCAAGTTTTTGTCAATAAACTCCTTCAAATCCTGTATCTCTTGGTTGGACATTGAGTACAGCTTACCCGCTGGTAACTTGGTGCCCGGGACCAAATTGATCTGGCAGTCGTACAGCCGGTGAGGCGGCAACGTGTCGGCCTCTCTCTCGCTGAACACCTCCTCAAAATCCATGTATTGTGGAGGTATCTTGCCTTTCTCCCCCAGACATATCGTTGCCACCTGGGCTTTCCTATCCCCGGGTTCCCCTCCTCCAAGACAGGAATAGGGAAAACCTATTTGGCGTTTCGCAACTTTCTGACTAGTTGCAGGACCTTAGCCAGACCTAGCAGAGTACACGCAGAATCCACGGAAGCAATTGGCAACTTGGCTGCAGACAGGATAGACGAAGCAGGAACCAGGAACTTGTAGTTAGGTGTTTATTATATACAGTGGACTATTTACAGGAACAGAACACGGATGTTTTGCTAGCTCTCTCTGATACGACTCACAACTCCTACACTGACACACAGAACCACTTGAGGAGTATGGTGGTTATAGGGTTAACCTCCAGTGTCCTGTACCTGGGAGAGGCTTCCTTCGGGAAGCTGCGTCACAGTTCTTTGTCTGTGAGAGTTACTTTCAGTTTAGGCTGAGAGCTGCTGCAGACAGTCTGAGCGTGCTTTGAGCACAGAGAAGATGCCGGAAAGCTCTGACAGTGTATAGACTGATTTATGGCTTGTAAATAAACGCTTTAGAGATAGAAGAAGTTGTCTCTGGACCTGATTTATTCCTCTTTCTCACACGGACGGCAAGACCGCTGCGGCTCTGCATTTTCTGCCCAGGTCGTCTCCAGCAGATGTGGCCCAGGGAAGCGCGACTGGACGGCAGATCAAAGCCAGACCACTGAACACTGAACTACTGAACTAACACATTCCAGTTAGTAAAAGGTAAAGGTAAAGGTACCCCTGCCTGTACGGGCCAGTCGTGTCCGACTCTAGGGTTGTGCACCCATCTCACTTAAGAGGCCGGGGGCCAGCGCTGTCCGGAGACACTTCCGGGTCATGTGGCCAGCGTGACGAAGCTGCTCTGGCGAGCCATCACCAGCGAAGCACACGGAAACGCCGTTTACCTTCCGGCTATAAAGCGGTACCTATTTATCTACTTGCACTTAAGGGTGCTTTCGAACTGCTAGGTGGGCAGGAGCTGGGACCGAAGACGGGAGCTCACCCAGCCGCGGGGATTCAAACCGCCGACCATGCGATCGGCAAGCCCTAGGCGCTGAGGTTTTACCCACAGCGCCACCCGCGTTCCAGTTAGTAGGCCATTAATTATCACTCCCTTGAGAGAGCTTGACCAATCAGGGAGCTGTCTCCATGCCTCTGTTATCACCAGGCAGACTTACTCCTTCAGATTGCCTTCTGGCTGTCTGCCAAACCTTAATTTACTCTGTGTGAGTAGCTGCACGTACAGTTTCCCAGCACCCCCTCATAGCTCTCACACAGTGCAATTATCTTCTGAGCACATACAGAGTATTTTACCCAACTTTGTTCTGCAAACCCAAGCATTCACACATTTGCTTGTTTTTTACAAAAGACAACAGTTTTGTAAATATGTCAGCAACATTTTCAGCACTCTGAACATATTCACATGCAATGACATTTCTCTGCACATTACATAACACATTTTGGTATTTTACAGCCACATGTTTGGATCTGGATTTAAACTGTTCAGTTTTACTGAGTGTTATACATGCTTGATTGTCAACGTACACCTGAATTGGAGAATTGCATTGTATGCCCAAATCTCTCAGCAACTGCTTGTAATACAATAGCTCGTTGCAGAGCTCACTTAACGCTGCAAACTCAGCTTCAGTGGATGACACACTGACTAAACTTTGTTTTCTGGACTTCCATCCAATCAGTGACCCACCAAGCAAAAACACTAATCCAGTAATTGATTTACGATCAGGTAAATTTGCCCAGTCGCTGTCTGAGTAACATGTAAGCGTCTCATCACCTGCTGAACTTAATTTTAAAACACTTCCAGCAGTATGCTTCAGATACCTCAGAACACGTTTTACTGCTTTCCAGGCACTCACAGTGGGTTTAGACACTTGCCTGCTCAAAATCCCTACTGTGTAGCTAATATCAGGGCTGCTCCACTGTGATATATACATCAAACTCCCAATAGCTGATTGATACAAATCAGGTTGCTCAAACTCAGAGCTTTCATCAGCTTGCAAAGCCTTAACAAAACCTAAGTCCATGGGAGTAGTTGCCCTTTTGCAATCCTGCATTCCGTATGTTGTTTAATTTTCATTTCCTGGCTAAGCAACAAACTGCCATCATCCGCCCAGCACACTTCCAGAGCAAGATAACTTTTTGCAGCACCAAGGTCTTTCACTTTGAACTTTTTGGCTAATTGCATGGAAAAAGCTTTGATCTGTTTGCCTGTCTTAGAGAAAAATAACAAATCATCAACAAAGACCAGACAAACCTCCTGTTTATCATTAGCACCACGAACATACAGACAACTGTCTGCAACGCTGTGTTGGAAACTTAAAGAAACTGAGGCAAGGAAAGAAAGGCTACCCTTATGCTATTCATATAATCAGTTGTGTGGCAAGTCCCCTCCCCCATCTGAAATAAAGACACGGACACGTTAATTAAGGTTAATGGGCGTAAAAAGGCCACAACTTTATTGATTAGAGAATTGAAGGTATTGGCCTTAGGCATTGGCACCTATCGACTACCCAGCATGGTGACCGGGAGGGGTTGCCCACAAGCCGTGGGGGTCCTGTTGAAGTACGCCAACTAGGATCCCACGGGTGTCACCGCTCGGGGGCGTGCCGGAGGCCCTTACCTTCCCAGGTTTCGGACAAGGCAACGCCCCCGGAGTCCTCTAACGGACTACCCCTTCCATTGGGGGAAGGTGATGGCAGTTCCTTCCCCCCGTCCATTTGCATAACAATTAACCCCTGCCAATGCCTAACCGCCACTCGAGCAGCGCTCGCCGCCAATACCTTCAACCCTGTAACCAACTCCTAATCCCTGCCACTATGTCCCCCAACCACAAATCATTACCGGCATCTGACAGATGCACGCCATCCCATCTGTAGAGGGCCTCGTTGCTGTACTGGATGCCTGGGTGCTCTATGATGCACCCCCCCAGGGCCGCCACTCAACGTTCCACTGCCCGCTCCAAGACCTTTCTTGCCTTATTGATCCCCACCGGGCTCACACAATCCCTCCATGTCCTCCTCTCAAGCAACGAGGACCACAAGATAGTCATTTTCGGGTAAACCGCCATCAGCTCCGCAAAATCATCAAAAATATTCCATCTTAGGTCAATAGCATTGCGGTACGCCAGGTCATTTTCCCCCAATTGTACCACCAAGGCATCGGGTGGCCCTTGAGCGGCAGCTCTTGTCATCACTGCTAGCTTGAATTCACTCCAACGCATCTGTCAGGGGCTCAGGGACAGAGGCACAGGGGAGACAGGAGATGGAGAGCGAATGGGAAGAATCTGAGGGCAGCGGGGGGGGGAGAATGACAGTGACCTGAGAGATTCCATGAGCCTCTCCAGCGAATCAGAGGATTCCCAGAAGGGGGCGCCGGTGGTCAGAGCAAGGGGGATCCCAGGGGGGACGCACCAGAAGCAAGGGGCCAGCGGGGACTCCCAAAGCAGCAGCTGGAGATCAGGACCAGCTTCCCCACCAGAGCGTAGCGGGGGGGGGGGAGGTTCCCATGTGTCAGGGCCAGCGTCTCCTCCAGCAGGGAGAGGAGATGAGTCAGGGCTGACTACGCCTCCATCGGAGAGAGGGGGAATGGAGGGGAGGTCAGAGCCAGCTAACCTCCCCGAAGAGGAGGAAAGCAGCGACAGGAGCAGTGTAACGGTCAGAAGGAAGGTTGGGGGCTGGGCGCGCGCGCCAAGTTCAAATGTACAGGCGCGCGGGACAGCAGAAAGCCCGGATTCGGAACCAGGTCCTAAAGCCCGCCGGAGGGAGGGGGAACAATCAGGGGAATCAGCGTCAGAAGAATCTAGGAAGGGCGAAACCCCAGCGGGCAGGAGGACCCAGCGTAAGAGAGAGCAAAGGAAGAGGTGGAGCAAGGCAAGGGTCTTGAACTGGTGTCTGGGAGGGACGGACTCAGACGGAGCTTCAACGGTCTAGAGTTTCAGACGTAGGGCTGCGCGCTGCGGCTGTGGAAACGGAAATGAACTTCAATAAAGACTTTTGTACATAACAACGGAGTGGCGTTGGTCCTTTGTGAGCTGGGACCAAGGGCAGCCCTGACAGCATCCCTCTACGCGCTATCCAAACCAGCTCCACGTTTTCAGGAAGGTTCAAATTCTGCCCCAGCCCGGAGTCTATGGCCCGCAGCCTGGCCCAATGCACTATGCTGTGGCCCACCAACCAGATGCGTACTTTCCTGCGTTCTGTAAGGCAATAGATAGAAAAGACCAAGGTCAGGCACACCCATGCTAGTCAGAGATTCTTCCTGACTTAAACTCTGCACACCCGAACAAAGAGGTCAGACTCGGAGAGGGTTATATCACCTAACATAATGCCCCTTTGGGAATGGGCGTCACCCCCCTCGCAGACTACCTCACCGACTCGTAAGGCACCAAAGAAGGCGATGGAGTAAGCGGCCGAGAATAAGTGAGCTTCGGATTTTGACCAGCATATGTCTCGCAAAGTTTTGTGAATACGGGTCCAGATGTCATAAGTTATGGGCCTCCTCTTATCTGATTCGGGAGGTTGCTGCCTACGCCAACCTTCCAAAGACTTGCGCACGATAAATGCAGCGCACGGGTCGGTGGCGAAAAAGGCTTTACAAAAATAAGATATTCCTGCAGATTGAATGTTAAGCGTCTTTGGTGCCCTGCCAACCTGTTTCAGGTGGGCCAAGTAACGGAGAACCTCCTTCGTTGTGGGGATGGAATACTGCCTTGTGCTGGCTATACCCCTCCTAAACTTTAAAAAATCAGCCCAAGCCTTTTTATATGATCTCATTGTGGAAGGGGCCACGGCTCCGAATACTCCCTTGATCACTTCGCGCTCCCAAGACTCCAGAGATGCTCCGGGAAAGGCATTGATGATGGCTCCGCGTCCGGTGCTAATGAGCGGAAACGCTCCATCTGAAAGCGAGACATGTAGATTTATTGATTAGTCCTTGACCTGCTAATTGATTTACAGTGGTCCGGCGCGCTTCCACTGCTGCACAATCTGCTTCTTCCAGGCACGCCCAGCAGAGTAAATACACAGCGGGAAACTGTCACGTAGCTTCCGACAAATACACAGAGCACAGTAATGTCCATTTACAACTCTTTATTTCATCATTTTCTCAGAAAACTCCAGGACTTCTCGCAGCCATGACAAACTGCGTCTTTCTCTCTCAAAGACCGAGAGGAACAGACAGGAAAACTCCTCCCAGCTTCCAAAGCTGACGTCAGAATGCTGAGGCATCATGAGAACAACTTAACCTCTTAAGTTCCGACTCCCATACCCCCTCTGCATCACATTCTGACAATACCTGTGGAACATCCACATACCCATCAGACTCACACTGTGCGAAACTTACCCACGCACCTGTGGCCTGATATCTTTCAGGTGGAATACCCTTCGTTGTGCGACTGGATCGCCTGGGCACAAACTCAGATGCTTCCCCTGGCTCACCATCACTAGCAGGTGTGTCCTCAGCATCTCTGGATTCCCCCTCTGACTTAACACGTTTTCGAACCCTCTCCATCACACTCACTGGAGAACTAGGCTCACTCTTGGCCTCTCTTTTTACAACTTGTGGAGATGCCCCACCCTGCTCCAGACCTTGGTCAGTGACCTGATCGTCATCAGCAGACTCAGCCTCTCCTTCCTCCCCCTCAGAACCTTCCTGTTCTGAATCAGAAAGACATTCTGATAGAACATCACGCTTGACAGGAGTCTTTGACCTTTCATCCTGTTCGTAGAACTCAGCGTGTTTGCTGATCAGCAACTTACTCTGATCACCTGATGGGAACGCAAACCTCCATGCACGCACTGCTGGCTCATACCCACAGAAGATCATTTTCCGGAACTTGGATCCATCTGGCCCTTGCAAAGCTTTAGGCACTGGCACAGATGCATGCGAACCGAACCTGCGCAGAAAATGAACCTGGGGTTTCCTGCCATGCAACAAACCAAATGGTGTGCCACCTACCACTGAATTGTAGGTACGATTCCAGGTGAAGCTCACATACCTGATTGCCTCCAGCCAAAACTTTGGTGGCAATCCAGAATCTCCCAGCAACACCTTTGCAGCCTGGACCAGAGCCTCACACCTGAGCTCTGCCTCCCCCCTCTGATTGGGTGAAGTCACTGTGTGACGTATCCCTTTCTTGCGAAAGAACTTCTGCAAAGCAGAACCTGTAAACTCAGCACCTCTGTCACTTCTGACTGCTTGCACTTTGGTGGAGAACCTTAGTTCCACCTCCTCAATCCAACTTCTGATCAGCTGAGCTGCATCTTCCTTGGATTTGAGACCATGCGTCCAGGTATTCTGCGTAAAGTTATCCTGCATCGTCAGCAGAAACCTTGACCCTCCCAGACTTGGTTCCTTTACGGGACCCAACAGATCTATGTGAACCAGTTCAAAGGGTTTTGTGGCTACCCTTTCCACCTTTGGGTAACTGCACCCTTTTACCTTTGCATGTCTGCATGCTTCACAATCTATCGCACATCCACATTCTACAATGTGACAACCTTTGGCGACCTCAGGCAGCGTCTGTAGTTCTTCTAAAGAACCATGAGCTGTCCTTGCATGCCAGACATGGGCACATGACACATGAGCGGGAATTTTAGCACACAGGGCTTGTGCTTTCTCAACCTTCCCCTCACCCTCCAGAGACGTTTTAAGAATGAAAAGATCATTCTGCCCCTTTTTAACCTTGGCAAGTATCCTCCCTCCTTTGGAGATTGTGCAGACATCATTTTCAAAACAAACCTTAAACCCCTTCTTTAACAAATAAGGCACAGACAAAAGACAGTGGTGTATCCCTGGAACAATACAGCACTCCAACTTCTCCTGTAAAAGAGACATAAAGACAGTTGCAACGTTAGTTACATTTCTTTTCTGTCCATTTGCAAAAAGTACAGTTTTTCCAGCCGGAACTGCTCTGCAATTCCACATCTCGACAGCAGGGGTCTCTGGAATCAAGTTGCGATTAGCTGCAGAGTCTATCACAAAACAAAACTCTGAGCCCTTCTCACAGCTGTTCTCAAACAACGCCATACTGGCTGTTATTTGGTAAATCTCCTCCTGGTGTCTGTCACGTCTCTCAGCCTCTGTCCCACGCCTGGCCGCTCTCCCAGGCTGGTTGCCATGGAAACCCGACTGGTTCCCATGGGAGTTGACCTTGACAACATCCTGCCTTGCCTCTCTGCTCTGGTGGGGGCAATTTCGCCGCAGATGTTCAGTAGAATTGCAAACGTGGCAACGACGAACAGTGGAAAAATACTGCCCGGGGCTCCTTTCCGCTGGCCTGGCCTCCCTTCTTCCGGAAAAGCACTCCTTGCCAGATCCGCCCCCTCTGAACTCCACTCCAGCACGCACAGTGGAAAACTTTTTAAACTTGCCTTTGGAATTCTTCGCCCCCCCGACTTGCTCGCTAGCACTCCTTGAGGCTAAATCATCAGGAACAGGGGCTCCAGCCATCTCTAGGCTTCCAGCTTTCATCTGCCCTTGGCCTCCTGCTGAGTCTTCACACAGACGTTTCAGCACTCGCCAGGCCTCACACGCAGATTCAACGCTTTCCAGGTGATGTTGCAACTTAGCATGCACACCTGCCCTCAACATGCAGATCTCAGCTCTCACAGCTTTCTCTCTCTGCATCTTCTCCTCCAGAGAAACAGATTGCAACGTCTCTGCATCTCTGTCCTCTCTGTCCACAAGTTCCACTGGTTCTCTCTGGGAAATGTCCCAAATTTCTGTGGCTAAAAACCACGCTCTCACCCTTCTTGCCCAGGTATTCCACGCTTGGGCGGTGAGTTCTTCAAGCTGTTCAAACGGAGCTTGAAACACCTCCTGGCCATCCGCCATGTTTTCCCGTTCTCCCCAGGTGCCCCAAGCTGTACTCACAAATCACCAGCTCCTCTGGCTCCTGCTCCGTGGAGAAACGATTTCCTGCTGCTCTCAGCACTGCTGCATTCAGCACAGGCAAACCTTCGCGTCTTTCAGCTAGCTGCTTGCCTCAGATACAGGCCTCCGCTTCGGTCAGCTTCACTGCCTCCGAACACAAACTTCAAACATTCCGGCAGCCTCCAGTGACAGCTTTACAAGCGGTAATTACGGGGTCCATAACCTGTAGATTTATTGATTAGTCCTTGACCTGCTAATTGATTTACAGCGGTCCGGCGCGCTTCCACTGCTGCACAATCTGCTTCTTCCAGGCACGCCCAGCAGAGTAAATACACAGCGGGAAACTGTCACGTAGCTTCCGACAAATACACAGAGCACAGTAATGTCCATTTACAACTCTTTATTTCATCATTTTCTCAGAAAACTCCAGGACTTCTCGCAGCCATGACAAACTGCGTCTTTCTCTCTCAAAGACCGAGAGGAACAGACAGGAAAACTCCTCCCAGCTTCCAAAGCTGACGTCAGAATGCTGAGGCATCATGGGAACAACTTAACCTCTTAAGTTCCGACTCCCATAAGACAGAGCGTCAGCGATGTCATTATTAACGCCAGGCACGAATTTGGCCGAGAAATATATATTCCGTTCTAGGCACAGGAGGACAAAGGATCTTAGAAGGTTTCCTACCCTGGTGGAGCGCACAGACTGTCTGGCAAGAACCCCAACTACTGCCTGGTTATCCGTATTGAAACAAACCCTATGGTTGCGAAACTGCTCTTCCCAAAGGTGTACTGCCACTACAATAGGGAAAAACTCCAGGAAAGTGAGGTCCCGGGAGATGGGCTGGCCCTGCCATTCAGCCGGCCACTTCTGTGCGCACCACTGGCCCCTAAAATATACCCTAAAACCCAAAGACCCCGCAGCATCAGACTGGAGCTGGAAGTCTGCCTCGAGCGCCATGGAATCTTGCCATAAGGATATCCCGTTGTATTTGTCAAGGAATCGGAGCCAGACACCCAAATCCGCCTTAACTTCTTTGGAGAGACGAACCCTGTGCTGGGGTGCTCTGAGTCCCGCTGCCAATCTGACCAAACGGCCACAGAAAGGGCGGCCTGGTGCTACCACCCTACAAGCGAAGTTTAAGTGACCCAGAAGGGACTGAATTTGCCTCAGGGTAATCTTCCTTAGTGGCAGTAATTGTTCGATCAAGGCCTTAAGGGCGGCCAGTTTTTCCTTGGGCAACCTAGATGTTTGGGCCACTGTGTCTAACTTGATGCCCAGGTAGACTAAAGTAGTTGCAGGACCTTCCGTTTTATCAGCGGCCAGGGGCACCCCCAGTTCCCCTGCCAAGGTAGTGAAAGCCTCCAAGAGGGCAGAGCACCGTTGGGCACTATTTGCCACCAAAATAAAATCATCCAGGTAATGAGACACCCCAGACGATCCAGTCCTGTGGCCTAAGGCCCAATCAAGGAACGTGCTGAATGTCTCAAAGGCAGCGCAAGCTATGGAGCAGCCCATTGGCATAGCTTTGTCAATGAAATACGCCCCCTCAAATCTAAAACCCAACCAACGGAAATCATCGGGATGTACTGGGAGAAGGTGGAACGCCGACTCAATGTCGCACTTGGCCAAAAGGGCCCCTTGCCCAAACTTGCGGATCATTTTTACTGCCTTATCAAAGGAGGCGTATTTCACTGTACAAAGTTCCTGGGGGATTGCGTCATTAACCGAGTGCCCCCTAGGGTAAGAGAGGTTATGGATCATACGGAATTCCCCCGGGGCCTTTTTGGGCACAATGCCCAGAGGGGAAAGGTGAAGTCCTACCACTGGAGGATCGGTAAATGGGCCTGCGACTCTCCCTGCTTTAATTTCTTTTTCTATCTTTTTTTTTACTTACATCAGGTCTTTCCCTAACTGACTTTTGATTTTTTGGCTCTCCGGTGCTCGGGGAGGAAGCCACGGGGATTCTAAACCCCGTCGAAAACCCCTCCCAGAGGTATTGATCAAGCATAGTTTTTAGGGGCTGCAGACGAATAGGGGAGGAAGCTAGCCCGAGGTTGTAATTACTGGTGGCTACCGGGTCCCTGGTGGGAGGGTCCGGGGGCACCTCTGGCATTGCCGTGGAAGTACCCCCTGCCCCCCGAAAGGGCTGCTGTTTATTCTTAAAACACGAGGAGGCGGGGTGGTTTCCCCAGCACCGCTCGCACTCATGGGTATACTTACAAAAGGGGCGAGCACACACCCCCCCGATTGAACTCCCAGCACTGGTGGCGCCGTTTTGTTTCAGTCTTACCCGCTTTGGCTGGGTCCAGGTTTTTCTTTTCAATGTAGGGATTGACGTCCTCACCCCAGTAATTAGGATCGGTTAGGTCCCAACGGGTGGACGGCAGAAGAGAGGCATTCCTACGAAAATTCTCATCATACGTTAAAGCAGCGTTCTCTCCTGCGAGAGCGTCCGCCCGCCTCACGTGAGCCAGGTAGGCTACTAAATCCATAGATCGCCGGGGATAAGCGGCGCAAACGACTCCCATGAAGACCTGGTACCCATCTAACCAATTCTCAAAAGTGCGTTCCGCCCTAGGCGTTCTATACCTCCTTTTGCCAAAGGTGCGCCTCTTTTCGCCTTTTCCTGTTAGCTTGGCAGGGGGAAGAACGGTAAAGATATCGACATAGTCCCCGTTGAGGATCTTATTCCTCTTCTTTTGGGACAGATGGTTCCCCAGTATGAAATCAGTGGCCTGGTTGGTGGATATTTTTACATCCTCGACCAACGCCCCATCCTTCCATTCCAACACACCATTGAAAGTTTTGCTGTGGGAGTTGGCCCTCCTTTCATGTGCCCAAAGTGGAATCCCGTGATTACTCTCGCCAATCCCCCAGTACCCATCCATGTGGTCCTCAGTATCCGATTCGGAGGAAGACGTACCTGATTCATCCTCGGTTTCAGATTGCTTGTTCCGTTTCCTCTTCACTGACGTATGCTTCCTCTTGACTTTTCTCTTACCCCCTTGTGCTTCGTTAATTGGCGCGCTTGGGGGTTCCAGCTGCTCCCCTTCCGAGCCGGAACACGCACTTTCCTCTGTCGAGCTGTGATGGGGCTGTTGATCCTGAAAGACACTAGGAATGTCTACAGGCTGTGAGAGGGTGTTGCAGCTGGTTCCCTTGGTAGCCACCTTCCCCTTACTGGGACCCTTTGCTGGTGCCTTCCCTTTACCCGTGCTATGGCCTGTCTTCCTAGCGATAGCTGTCTGAGCCCGAGTATTAGGGCGGCTTGCTACTGTGGGCGCGGAATGTGAGTTGCCCACAGTAATTGTTGCGGTGCTCTGCTGCCCTTGGGGAGTATCAGGTATCACCTCTTGTGATGGTTCCGGTGCTGGAAGCGCCAGCGCTCCCCTAGGCCTGCATTGTCTGTAAAAGGTTTCGAAAGCCATAAAAAATTGAGCAAAAGCCTGAGGGTCGCAGGGCATGGCCGGTAACTGTGCGCCCCCAGAACTGCTGGATGCAGGCTGGGTGCCAGAGGTGGAAGGCTGCTGGTCACCACTGGAAGCCATTCCTAAATCACAAGCGAAATACCAACCGACAGGAAGACAGCAAGTTCAGTATGATCTACGCTGACAAAATATTTAGGTTTTTATTATTATTATTATTATTATTATTATTATTATTATTATTATTATTATTATTATTATTAGTATATTTTTATTTTTTAAATTATTATTTTATTTATTTTATAATTATTCCTATTATTCTTATGATAATCTGTTATTTGTACCAATCTTTTTTAATTTTTTTATTTTATTTATTTATTTATTTTATTTATTTGTCTATTTATTTAATTTTATTTCTCCCCCTTTTATTTTATTTTAAATATTATATAATTATTATAATTGCTTATTATTTATTCTATATATATTCAATATCAACACGCAAACTGGGAAGTAGGCAACCTGCCTGCAACTAACTTCTCCCTGCTCCCCTGAAAATAAGCACTTTAAAAGGATACCTTACAACAGCGCTGCCTATATATTTCCGGCCACTAGGTGGCAGTGTTCCCCCGAAGTTTGCTGCGATCCACCACCAGGAAAAGGAAGCCTGATTGTTTACTAGCTATAGAATTGTCCGACTTTAAAACCTATGCGCAAAGGACTGAGGATCACAAGGGGAAGCCACGCCTAATATTTGCTGGCACTCAGCACTGCCTCACTCAGAGGAGAACCCTGTAATATTAATGCCTGCAACAATCCCCTACCGTTCCTCAAAACGGCACCTAATATTTGCTGGCACTCAGCACTGCCTCACTCACAGGAGAACCCTGTAATATTAATACCTGTAACAATCCCCTACCGTTCCTCCTATAACCCCCAAAATGGAAAAACCAAACCCAAATAAAAGAAAACCGCCGCGAAACCGAAATTCAGAGCCACAATTTTTTGTTTAAAATTGTCCTGCCAATGCCTGTGCCTCACTTAAAATGGCAGCCTCGGCTTCAGTGGGTGGTGACGCAAAATGGCGGCAAAAAGGTACCCTTACCACATGCCCTGACAAAAGATGGCCGCCCCCGCTTCAGCCACGTGTGCACCAAAGATGGCGCCGATGCCCTCACTAAAAATGGCCGCTGAAGCTTCCCAATGCCCGTCACGCAGCAGCGTGGAGCAACGAAATCCCTAGCAACAATGCAGCCCAGCACGCCGACCGGAGTTAGCAGGCAGCAGGCGGGAAGGTAAGCAAGCGGAAAAGGAAGGGAGCAGGCAGGAGCAGCTGGAGTTTCTAGCAGGAGGGAAGGTAAAATAGTGAAAAGGGGAAGGGAGCTGGTTTTAATATGGTGAGGGCAGCGAAGAGCATCGGGGCAGGGAGGTAGATCTGGCGGAGTTACAGGGGGAAAAGGTGCCGAGCGCTTCGCGCCTGCCCTGTGTGTGAGATAGACTGCACCCCAAAATAAACGGATGACAGGGGAAAACCCTCCAATGGGCAGAAACTGCGCCTCCAGCAGCTCGCCCCGATCCAAGCCCCCAACGCGCCCCAAATACTTCACCCGGTATCTTGAAGAGCTGAACCAGAAGCCCCGACAGCGCGCTGCGAGCGTCACCACCGCTAAATTCCTCTAAATTCCGCCGCACGTCCGTGAAAACCCCAGTTGAGGCTCGCGCCGATCCGAAGCGGGTCCAAGACGAAAAACCTCACAGCTGGCGAAAGGAGGGGAAGAGGGAGATCCCGGGGCGTGCCTGGCCTTAAGTACGGCTTTGGCCACGCCCCCTTCAGCCCGCCAATTGGCGGGCCGATTGGGAGGCACGCCCTGGGAATTCCCTGGGTCTCGTCCCGCAGGGGCAAAGGGCCAGCCCCCGTGAGGGTGGGAGGGGGTTTTGCCCGCAACCCCCTCTCCTCCCGAGTCGGAAATGGCTTTATCAGTAATCAATATACTCATATATGCTCACATATAATCAGGTCTTACAGTATTTTTATAATCCATTTTGAATCAAAGGAAAGCTTTTGCCTTAGCTAATTGCAAACTGCTTGGAACAGCAATTTAGAACTGACCTTTCCCCTAGAAAACATCCTTGTACCCTGAACAAGGGGAAGACATGAATCAGAGACACTGGTACAAAATCCCCTCAAATACAGGCTAAATTAATCCACAGAACAGGAAGAGCTAAACCACAAAAACTCCAAAACTCCCTGTTCTGTCAGAACTAGGGGAAAGGTTAGACAGCACATTGTTGCAGGCAACGGAAAGCAGAAGTAGAACTCTGTGCTTGACCAAGAGCCGTGAGCATGGCAAGAAGCACGCTAATTGGTTAATTTTCGCTGGCGATTCGTGACTGTCTCATGATTGTCTCATGATCTGTGATTTGCTGTGATTTGCTGTGATTTGCTCAGGTATAAAGACCTCAGGATTTCTGTCTCTCGGGGTCCCAGTTCTTTGGAAGAGATTCCACTGGGTCCTTATTGCTCAGCAATAAAACCTCACCTTCTTTTTCTCCAAAGCTGTGTCTGCCTGATCCTTGTTCACTCTAAGTGGGTACCAACTATACTTTCACGTGCTTCAAAACTAGAGCTCCATCTAAACACTTGATCCAATTTCTTGCAGATTGTCATAAACCATACAGAGACGTGTGAAGTTTGTACATGTTGCCTGACCCAGACTCAAAACCAGGGGGTTCTGCTAAATAGAGTTCCTCACTCAAACTAGCATGTAAATAAGCTGTCTGGATGTCAAAGTGGTTTATTTTTAACTTGCTTTTTGCTGCAATTGCCAGCAGCAGACACAAACTCTCACTTCTAGCTATGGGAGCAAACACCTCGTCAAAATCAAGCCCCGGACTTTGGGAAAAACCCTGAGCCACTAAACGTGTCTTGTACTTAAAATCCCCAGTGGCTAACGGCTTGAGCTTGTAAACCCACCTGCACCCCCACTATTTTAGCTCCTTTCGGTGGTGGTGTGGGTGTAAACACTTCATGCTCAACTAAAGAATCCCTTTCCTCCTGCATAGCGCTTTTCCACAGCAAAACTTGGTCCTCTTGCAACACCAGCATCTCTTTGTAGGTTTGAGGTTCAGCAGCTACATGAAAAACATTAGCAGTACCAGGCTTAAAACGATCTGGGGGTACACCTTTAGTCTCCCTCTGAGACCTTCTGGGAGTAAAACTGTCTTCGCTTTCACTGTCATCCCCCTCAGATTCTCGCCCCCCTTGAGGAGAGTGGAGTTCCTCCTTTGGCAAAAACTGACTGCCATTCTCATTAGCCTCAACAGAAGAATACTCCTCTGTGTCCGGTTTTCTTTTAGCTCTCAAAGATTCCCCCTTTGATATTTGAAACTAAACCTCAGAATTGGCATGCAGCTTCTCCCAGCCGCTACGCTCACAGAACGTAGCATTTCTTGAAACAACCAGCCCATTTTTAGCAACAGCAAACCTGTAACCTTTGCCCAAATCTTGGTAACCTACAAAAATAAGCTATTGCGCTTTGGGATCACCCTTTTCCCTCTGCGCTCGAGGCACATAAACCCAAGCTTTTACACCGAAAGTACGCAAATGATCAACTTTGGGCTTTTTGTTAAACAATTTGAAATAGGGCGTTGTTCCAATTGATCTATGAAAAATGTGATTCTGCACACAACACACAGAAAGATACGCTTCGGTCCAATAAGCTTTTGATAGACCAGCATCCTCAAGCATTGAGTGCATCATCTCCTGAAGACATCTATTCTTTCGCTCACATAATCCGTTTTCTTCCGGACTATAGGGGTTTGTCTTTCTGTGACCTATGCCCTTTGTCTGTAACCAGGACTGAAAAGGTCCAGACATAAACTCGCCTCCTCGATCAGACTGCACCTTGGAAACCTTGAAAGAAAATTGCCTTTCAACATAGTTCACCCAGCTTTTGAACTTGGTAAACACTTCACCTTTGTGCTTCATGGGATAGACCCAACAAAACCTTGTGGGATCGTCAATGATAGTTAGCGCATAACGTGAATTACCCCTGCTGAGTGCAAAAGGACCCACCACGTCAGCATGCACAAGCTTAAACGGTCTTTCGCTCACCCTTTCACTTCTGGGATAAGACCCCCAGTGGCTTTTAACTTTTTCAAACACATTACAATCAAGGAATTTGTCACAACCCTGTAACACACACCCATCACTCAATTGTGGAATTTTGTTTTTGTTGTTGTTGTTGTTTTAAAATAACTTTTTATTCAAAATTGAAACAAAACAGATTATCCAGAAACATATCATCCTTATTCCCCCCCCCATTTTCCTCCCTCCCCTCCCTCCCCCCACAGAACCCACCCACCCCCACCCCCGACTTCCCTCAGTTCCAGTCTTTGATTTCTCTAAAAATGCTGTTTTCTGCATGTTACACAGTTGTAGAGATCCTCAAACTATTTAGCTGATTATTATCAATAAAAAGTTTGTGAATGTTTAATCAAAACCAGCCAAGGAGTCTAGTTCGCTTTGTTGCGTCTTCAAATACTTTGTAAAGGGTTCCCATTCGTCTTTAAAGTCACAGTTATCCTTGTCCTGTAGCTTATATGTCAGTTTTGCCAGTTCTGCATAGTCCATCAATTTTTCTTGCCATGATTCTTTAGTTGGGGTTTCTTCAGTCTTCCATCCTTGTGCTATTAAAACTCTTGTGGCCGTTGTCACATACATGAAGATGTTTTTCAGCTTTTTTGGCAGATCTTTCCCTACAATCCCTAATAAAAATGCTTCAGGTTTTTTAACAAATGTTAAATGGAACATTTTCTTCAATTCGTTGTATATCATTTCCCAATTTTTTTTAATTACCTTACAGTCCCACCACATATGATAAAATGTAATTGTGGCATTTTGGTTACACTCTGCCAATGGGCATGACCTAATCTTCTGTGCCATAGATGTAAACATTTTTTATGAAAACTTTCATTTTTACATACAGGTTGTGTCTCGTTGCTGGCTAATACAGACTCTTGAACACAGTCTTTTAGCACAAACAACCCATTTTCTGCCAGAGCCCTCCCCAATGTCTCTCTGCCTTTCTGGATCTCACAGTAACTGTCCTGAAACAGCACTACAAACCCAGCTTTCAGTAGACAGGAGACGGACATCAGGTTACTCCTCAGCGAAGGAACACACAAAATGTTGTCCAGATGCGTGCGCAGACAGGAGACAAACACAGAGCCAACCGACTCCACATCAGATTTCCTCCTGTCAGCCAACGCCACCTGACTCCGTGGTGTAGCAACCTTCTTGGCAAAAAAACGCCTCTGAAACAACAATATGCCGGGAATTCCCAGAATCGATAATCCAGGTGTTTCGCCGCTCATCAGAACACTCGACCACGACCATCACAAGTTGCGCCGTCTGCTTCTTCTTTGCAAGCTTCTTCTGCTGCTTGCGCTGCTTTGGACCCTCAGATATGGCCTCCTCCAGACACTGCTTCCTTAGATGCTGGGTAGAACCGCAGCGGTAACAACACCGAACAGCAAACGCAGCCTTTTCACCAGCCGTAGCTTGGGTACGTTGTTTTGGCTGCTTCTCTTCAGAAATGCTGCCTGCATTCCTCACAAGCCTACCACTTGACGAAGCACTCGCAGCCGACAATTCCTTGCCGTCACGCCTCTGCCATTCCTCCAGCAGCCTGCCAGTGACATAATCCAGAGTCAGATCTTCACGCATAGCTTCCAGCGTGAGAACAAGATTGTCCTAGCTATCAGGGAGAGAACTTAGAATATTGCAGACCTTTTCCTCCTCTGGAAGATTACAGCCTCTCTCCTGAAGTGCCACAAACTTCAGCTGCAAATCGTGGAGATGGTCTTGCATTGTAACTCCTGGTTTTAGCTCAGACTTGTACAGAGCCTTCCGGATAGACAGCTTCAAACTAGCCGTCTCCCGAATGTGGAGATTTCTCAGTGCCAGCCACACATCTCGCGAAGAATTGAGCCCACGCACATGTGGCAGCTGCAAATCATCCAGTCCCAGGATTAATGTGGCTTTTGCTCTTTGGTCTTTGTCTTTATCTTCAGCATCAGGCTTCAAAGGCGGTCTGTCCACCGACTCCCAGAGAAACTCTCTCTGCAACGTAGCCTGCATGCGTTGAGACCATAGCAAATAGTTGTGGTTGTTGAGCCGTTCAAATGGCATCACAAATTGAAAAGCCATTGCTTCTGAGCAGTGTTCCACAACAAACAGGAACCAGCAGCTCACAACTTACAACTCCAGAGAGCGATCCACAACATCCAGCTTCCAAACACTCCAGCTGGTGTCTGTCTTTAGCAGCTCCAGACATCCACACACCCAGGACATGCAGGTCTTGCCGGGTCAGCTTCTGGTGTCGACACACACACGACACAGCTACCGCTGATCACCTCTGGCCAGTCCTCGCCAACTCCTACACCTATTTGGTGTTTCGCAACTTTCTGACTAGTTGCAGGACCTTAACCAGACCTAGCAGAGTACACGCAGAATCCACGGAAGCAATTGGCAACTTGGCTGCAGACAGGATAGACGAAGCAGGAACCAGGAACTTGTAGTTAGGTGTTTATTATATACAGTGGACTATTTACAGGAACAGAACACAGATCTTTTGCTAGCTCTCTCTGACATGACTCACAACTCCTACACTGACACACAGAACCACTGAACACTGAACTACTGAACTAAAACATTCCAGTTAGTAGGCCATTAATTATCACTCCCTTGAGAGAGCTTGACCAATCAGGGAGCTGTCTCCATGCCTCTGTTATCACCAGGCAGACTTACTCCTTCAGATTGCCTTCTGGCTGTCTGCCAAACCTTAATTGACTCTGTCTGTGTAGCTGCATGTACAGTTTCCCAGCACTCCAGGCAGTGAGTCGACCCAAAAGTCAGGGACCACTGGTGCCACGACACCACTGGGTCATGCAAGGCCAACCAACTCATCCCCAGAATAATGGGAATGGGTGGTCCTGCTAAGGTGATCACATGAAAGGCGATGGTCTCAGAGTGCGTGGAGATCCACATTCTCATGGGAGGAGTTGGAAGTGTGACCTCCCCCCCCAATAACTCCCTCCCATCAATTGTGGTAACTTAAGGGGGAAGTCCAGTGGCAGCAGGTTCAGCAGGTGCAGCTGGTGCTGCACAGCAAAGTCCGTACTAAAAAAAATTGGTACTGGCTCCCAAGTCAATTAAAGTGGGGACCTCCATTGCATGGCCATTGGGGAGCTCCAGCAGCACCCTGACCACTATGCCAGCTTTGGGGTGAGCTGGTCGGGGCTCTTCCCTGTTGCTCCTGCCTGGCTGTTGCCCCGGTTTACCACCAGCTAGGCCTTCCAGTTACCCTGTTCCTTGGCCCCTTCCTCCTCCTCCTCCTGTGGAGTGGCCCCAACCATCCCTTGCCACGCTCGACGTTGTCGACAAACCCTAGCAAAGTGGCCTGGTTTCTGGCAAAGGAAACACTTCTTGGCTGCTTTCCAGTCCTTTCCCTCCTTTTTCTCCAGCTGTTCAACTTTTGAATGCTCCCGCGCGCAGGCTGAGTCAATTTCCATCGGCTCTGGCTGAGCACGACCTTGAGAAACCCCTGCTGGGGGGTTAATATGACCGCTAAGAACTTAAATCTATTTAAAGACAATTATGAGAAATGTTGGTCAGAAGTGAAAAAGGACTTAGAGATATGGTCAAATTTGAAGCTTTCCTTGTTAGGTCGAATTGCTGTTATAAAGATGAATGTATTGCCAAGAATGTTATTTCTGTTTCAATCATTGCAAATTTTGGACAAAATGGACTGTTTCAAGAAGTGGCAGAGAGATATTTCTAGATTTGTCTGGCAGGGCAAGAAGCCCAGAATAAAATTTAAAATATTAACTGATGCAAAGGACAGAGGTGGATTTGCCCTGCCAGACCTTAAACTTTACTATGAATCAGCAGCATTTTGCTGGCCGAAAGAATGGCTGCTTCTTGAGAACACAGACATTTTGGATTTAGAAGGTTTTAATAATGTTTTTGGGTGGCATGCATATTTGTGGTATGACAAGGTTAAAGCACATAAAGCATTCAAAAACCATATTGTCAGAAGAGCATTGTTTAATGTTTGGACAAGATATAAAGACTTACTTGAAAATAAAACCCCAAGGTGGCTATCACCAATGGAGGCGAAGGCTCAGAAAAAACTTAATATGGAGGCTAAATGGCCAAAATATTGGGCAATTTTGGAACAAGAAGGAGACAAATTGAAATTGCAGAGTTTTGAGAAATTAAAAGATAAAGTGCGAGACTGGCTACATTACTATCAGATAATGGAGGCATATAACTTGGATAAGAAAATTGGCTTCCAGGTGGAAAAATCAAAAATAGAAACAGAACTGTTAGAACCTAAAACTAAGATTTTGTCAAAGATGTATAACTTGCTGCTGAAATGGAATATCCACGATGAAACGGTCAAATCTGCTATGATTAAATGGGCACAAGAAGTTGGACATAGCATTATGTTTGCTGACTGGGAACAGTTGTTGTCATGGGCTCAGGCACTGAGCCAGAGGGGAAGGAGGAGATGGAGAGCGAAGGGGAACAATCTGAGGGGAGTTCAGGAGGGTATGCCAGTGATCAGAGAGATTCCATGAGTCTCTCCAGCGAATCAGAGGATTCCCAGAAAGGGGCCCCCAAAGGCAGGGCAAGGGGGGCCAGGGGGGAGTCTCCAAGCGGCAGCTGGAAATCAGGGGTAGCTTCCCCACCAGAGCGTAGCGAGGGGGAAGAATCCCAAGGGTTAAAACAAGAGCCTCCTGCAGAAGGAGAGAGTGAGGCTGGACTGACCACGCCTCCGTCAGAGAGTGGAGGGGCGGAGGGAAGAGCAGGTCCGGCCAGCCTCCCTGAAGGAGAAAGCAGTGGGGGGAGCAGTGTAGCCGTTAGGAGGAAGGTAGGCGGCTGGGCGCGCGCGCCAAGTTCAAATGTGGAGGCGCGCGGGCCAGCAGAAAACCCGGATTGGGAGCCAGGTCCTAAAGCCCGCCGGAAGGGTGGGGCGGAGTCAGAAGAATCCGCCTCTGAAGAGAGTAGGAAGGAGGTAACCCCAGAGGGCAGGAGGACCCGGAGGAGAAAGGAGCAAAAGGAGGAGAGGGATAGGTGGAGCAAAGCTCGGCTCTTGAACTGGTGTATTAGCGGGGAGGAGTCAGACGGAGCTTCGCCGGTCTAAGGACTCAGGCGTAGCGCTGAGCGCCACGGATGTCAAACCAACAATGAACCACAATAAAGACTTTTGTTTATAAAGAGCAACTGGCGTTGGTCCTCTGTGAGCTGGGACCTGAGGCAGCGCTGACAGTTGTGGACCACAGGTATGAAATTTACGGCATGTAATGCCCTAAGAGAGAATATTATGAAAATGATATACAGGTGGTACATGACCCCAGTCAAGCTTGCAAAAATCTATCATCTGCCCGATAATAAATGTTGGAAATGTAAAGAAACTGAAGGTACATTCTTTCACCTTTGGTGGACGTGCCCAAGGATTAAGGCTTTCTGGGAGATGATGTATAATGAATTGAAAAAGGTATTTAAATATACCTTCTTGAAGAAACCAGAGGCCTTTCTCCTGGGCATAGTCGGCCAATTGGTGCCAAAGAAGGACAGAACTTTTTTATGTATGCCACAACAGCAGCAAGAATACTCATTGCAAAGTATTGGAAGACACAAGATCTACCCACCCTGGAAGAATGGCAGATGAAGGTGATGGACTATATGGAACTGGCGGAAATGACTGGCAGAATCCGAGACCAGGGAGAAGAGTCGGTGGAAGAAGATTGGAAGAAATTTAAAGACTATCTACAGAAATATTGTAAAATTAATGAATGTTAGAATGATGTTGGATAGAAACTAAGTGGTCTTCAGCTGTACTGCTATAAGAGAATATGAGAAAATGGTTATTAATAGGTAAAAATTTAATGTTATAATATTTTAAAATTGAAGTTTAAGATGATTGAAGAGGGGAGGGATTTGCTGGATTAAAAATTTGAACTGGAATACAGAAATGGGAGGCGTGAGGAGGTCCGGGAAATAAGCAAATGAAAATATGTGATGGAAGGACTGAATTGTTTTTAACCATTTTTATTTTGTATTTTCCTTTTTTTCTTTTCTTTCTATTTTGTAATTTTTTTTGAAAATCTTAATAAATATTTTATTTAAAAAAGAGAGAGAGAAACCCCTGCTGGCACCTCTGGAATGCAATTGCCATGGAAACGCTCCCCTCTGCTCCTTCTCTGCAGCACACGGGTTTCCTGACGCACTCCCACGGCTAAGACATATTTAGTTAATTTGTCCATATTCTTGGGTCTGGGCCCCCTTGAAAGCTCATCCTTCACATCTGAATTCAGTCCTGCCTTAAAAAGAGCCTAAACTGGTTCAGAGCTTAGATCCCAGCCCAACTTGTGCACAAGCATCGCAAATTGCGACCAGTAACTGCGGACAGTCAAACTGCCTTGTTTCAAAGTCAGTAATTGCTGCTGAGTTACACCAGTCTGACTTTCATTAGAAAACATGGCATCCATAGCTTCATAACACTTCCCCAGGTCCCAGAGTGCATCAATATCGGTGGCAATAAGGGGCCTAACCCATTCTCTAGCAGCACCCTCCAAGTGACTGGCTATGAAAGCAATTCTCTGCGCATCGCTGGCAAATTCACTTCTTTGCAAATCCAGGGCATATCTAATCTGTCTTAAAACCCCAATACTCCTGGGGGTTGCCACTGAACCTGCTGACCAAAGAAGGTACCTTTCTCCCCACCGGAACGGTCCTGCTCTCTTGATCTTGACTCCTTCTCTCTTCCAGGCGAATTCTCAATTCCTGTGCGTGCTTTTCCAGCTCCTCATTTCGCTTCTTCAAAGCTGCAAACTGTCTCTTTGCTTCCTCATCCATCACGCTGCTGTCTCTCTCCCTCGCAAGCAGCTCGCAGTGACTTCCAGATTGCTGTCATAGTGATTAATGACTGCTTGCGGAGATAACAGTTCGGAACTCCAGCCTGTCTTTTACAGGATTTATTGAGTGCAAAATACTATGTACAGTGCAGAGGTTTCAAAAGCATGTCTGCCTCAATCGCTAACAGAATCCAGAAGTACTCCACGCCTGTTCCCCCTCCAGCAGAGAAAACCCGGAAGCCCCCCCTTCTTTTCTTCTCCTTACGTGGAAAACTAAGCGACGCAGACTGCTCCTTTCTCTCTCTGGTGGCAGCCTTTGGGTTCCTTCCTCTCTCATCTTCCGTGTCTCCTGACTGCCTCTCCTCCCCCGACTCTGACAAAGTACAGCTGCTCAGCAGAGGAGGAGGCTCTCTGTAAATTCCTGTCTCTCCCCCCTCCCCTGCAAACCGATCCCTGACAGCCATTTTTTCCGTTAAAGAAAGAATTTGAATCCTGAGTAAAGGAAAAAGAGACTAATTCGAGTTAAATATTTCGAACGAAAGGGATTCTAAAATCGGAGGTCGATCCCTTTCTGCTGATTTAAAAGTGAAAGTAGTTACCACTGACCGAAGCTGTAAACGGGAAAAACGGTCAGAAAACTTACGAGCAGACTTAAAATCCCCCTTCTAGCAGGGGGAGGGGGGATAACTTTATTTTTAAAAGAAAACCCTGCATGCCGGTGATCTGAGCTTAAAAAGACTCTTTCTTCCTGAAGCGGACCTCCCGGTGGGGAAAGGCGTCACAAAGGAAAACAAAATCTTCAACTTTTGCTTCCCCTTTTGGTTGATACAAAGTATCCTGCAGCTGCCTGAACCGGTTTCTATGTTGTAAAAAAGTATCTTTCACCCTCAGACCATTTAAAAAAGTCTAAAGTGAATGTCAAGAGTATTTAGCAAATTGTTTTACAAGTTAGAAGGAAAAGGGGAGCTGCTGAACTGCCTGCAGCTGGATGTGGTGGGAATCTATTGTTTTCTCCTTTCTCTCTGACTGTGGGACTGACCTTGAAATTCTTGTGCAATTATGAATGGAGAGAAAGGAGGGAAGAGCACAAGGTGGGCCTCTAGAGTTGCATCCTTTGAGGAAAATGTGATGCAATTATTGACTGAAATTTAAGAGGATGTGAAAGGAAATCAGCAGCATATTGAAAACTGAGTAATGACTTTGGTGACTTGAGAGCTGAGCTGAAAGAGGTTAAAACTGAGGTCACAGGTCATGAGACAAGACTGACACAACTTGAGTCAGTCAGAGTACTGGACGTTGAGAGACTGCAGTATGAAAATTCTAATGCTATTGGAGGGAATGGGAAACCCAGTTGAGATTGAGAGGGGTACCCCAACAGGAACAGGATAATTTCAAAGGTTGGTTAATTGATCAATTTGTTGTGTGCTGGGATCTCCATAAAGACGAATTAAATTCTTGGATCGAAAAGGCCTACACATTTGGTCCCAAAAAAGACTCTAAAATTACTCACGACTGTACTCATGACTTGGTCTTTAGGACCAAGGAACAAAGAGTCACTATTTTGGGCCTTCACTATAAAAACAGTTTAAAGATTCAAGACAAACGAATTGTCCTGTTTAAGGAGATCCCAAAACATTTTTTAAATTTGAGAAGTAATTTTGCAGGCACCCTAAGAAGGAAAAACATTTTCTTCAGGTGGGAATTCCCAGAAGGTCTTTCCTTCAAATCTGAAGAAAGAAAACAAAGAATTAAGTCTGCTGGAGAAAAGGATAGGTTTTTGGAAAAGCACGCAGCACAACTTGGATTGGAAAGTCCACAGCCTCCTGGGGCTGGGGCTGGGGCAGCAGCCCCCTAATATAAAAAGATGTCTTTGAGAATTTACTCCTGGAATGTTAATGGTCCAAATTCTCATTGAAAAAGAAATCAGATTTATCATGTGTTAGCAAAACAGAATTTGGACATAATTAGCTTACAAGAAACTCATGTCATCAGATTACACAGGAAAATCCTTCAGAATAAAAAACTTGGATAGGAATTCATATCGTCAGACAAAGTTAAAAAAAGAGGAGTGGTTTTTTATGTTAAAGAAAAATGGAAACCAAAATTGACATTTAAAGACGAGCATTGCGGTTGAGATTAATGCACAGGGCGAAAAATACCTTTTGTTGGGAATTTATGCACCAAATGATGGCAAAGCAGAATTTTTTAAGAATCTGGAAACAAGACTTCTGGAATATTTGGATTACAAACTTATCTTAATGGCAGACCTGAATGGAGTTGCATCAACATTAATGGCAGAAAATAATGAACTCTGGCAAACTACCAAAGACTTTTTTTGCTATGATAGAGAAATTTGACCTGTCAGACATATGGAGAATGAGAACTCCAACTGAAAAAGACTTCACATTCTATTCAAATGCAAACCAAACATTTTCTAGAATTGATTATTTATGGCTATCCAGAGACTTGGTTCCTAGAGTAACTAAAACGGAAAATTGCCCTAAAACCTGTTCAGACCACAATGCAGTGTCTATGGAAATGAAATTATCTCTACAGGGATCCTTCAGATGGAGAATGAATGATGATTTGCTGAGGAATGAGCAAACAATAAACAAGGCCCAAAAGACTCTAAAAGATTATTTTGAGATAAATATGAATTCTGGATTGCAAACAAGAGTCGTTTGGGACACAAGTAAGGTAGTAATGAGAGGATTCCGCATACAACAAAATTCAATCAAGAGAAAGATACAGAACAAAAAGAAAGATAAGATGTTGGACCAATTAAAAGACAAGGAGAAGAACTTGAGAAGTAATCCAAAGAACTTGCAGATACAAAAGTAAATTCAAGCTTCAAAGACCCAGTATTCACAGATCATAAACCAAGAAATAGAATGGAAATTAAGAATGATGAGACAAAGGAATTTTGAATCTGCAAACAAATGTGGAAAACTCCTAGCTTGACAGCTAAAAAAGAGGCAGAAACAAAGCACCATCACAAACATTGTATCAGAAGGAAAGTCTGTGGAGAACCCTGCGGAGATAAGAAGATGTTTCCAGAAATATTATAAACAATTGTATAAAAACGGCAAAGAAGATAAGGATGAAATTGAGCAATTTATTAAAACTAATGGACTGCAAAAAACCCGAAAATAAAAGGATCCTACTAAGTGGATTAATTACACGACAGGAGGTTGACAAGGCGATAAACCAGATGCAACTTGGCAAAGCCCCGGGACCAGATGGATTATCAGCAAAGTACTGTAAGACTATGAAAGATTGGCTTATTCAGCCATTGGTAGAAGTTTGCAACAATATAATAAGAGGGGACAAAGAACCTGAAACCTGGAAGGAAGCCTTTATAACCCTGATACCAAAGCAAGATCAAGATAGATTCAATGTAAAAAATTATAGACCAATCTCATTACTTAATGTGGATTACAAAATTTTTGCTAACATTTTGGCCAGTAGGTTGAAGAAGGTATTGTCAGATTATATTCACAAGGACCAGGCAGGATTTCTGCCTGGAAGACATATGGAAGATAACATTAGGAATATAATCAAAATTTTGGAAAGGTTGGAAGTTTAAAAAAATTGTAAAGCAATGTTAATGTTTATTGATGCGGAGAAGGCCTTTGATAATGTGTCTTGGAGATTTATGATACAAAATTTAGAAAGTATTGGGGTTGGACAAGACTTTTTAAATGGTATTAATGCGATCTACCACAAACAAAAAGCAAAAATCATAATTAATAATGTGGTGTCAGAGGAAATTAGAATTGAGAAGGGTACCAGGCAAGGGTGCCCACTTTCCCCTCTGCTTTTTATATCGGTTCTGGAGGTTTTGTTAAGTATGCTAAGGAAGGGGGATCAAGTTAAAGGTATAACAGTAGGATCTAAACAATATAAATTAAAAGCCTTTGCTGACAATTTGGTGTTAACACTTCAAGACCCAGACTCCAGTGCAGTAAAAGCACTGGAATTGATACAGGAGTTCGGGCAGGTAGCAGGATTTAAGTTAAATAAGAGCAAAACCAAAGTATTGGAGGAAAATCTGGATAACGAAGAGAGGAAAACTCTTCAAGAAAAAACGGGCCTAGATTTTGTGAAAAAAGTTAAATATCTGGGTGTAAATTTGTCGGTGAAAAATTTGAATTTATATAAGGACAACTATGAGAAATTATGGAATGAAATTAAGAGAGATCTTGAGAGTTGGTCAAATTTAAAATTGTCATTAATGGGCCAAATATCTGTGGTCAAGATGAATGTTTTGCCAAAGATGTTGTTTTTGTTCCAAGCCCTACCGATTATTGATAATGTGAAATGTTTTAAAGAGTGGCAGAAAGCTTTGTCTAAATTTATCTGGCAGGGGAAAAAACCCCAGAATTAAATATAAATTATTATATTGTGGGACAAGGGGTGTTAAAGAAGGATAGAACTTTCTTTATGTACGCAACAACAGCAGCAAGAATACTCATCGCAAAGCACTGGAAGACACAAGATTTGCCCACTCTAGAAGAATGTCAGACGCAACTAGATCAAGGGAAGTAATAGTGCCACTGTATTCTGCTCTGGTCAGACCACACCTGGAGTACTGTGTCCAGTTCTGGGCACCACAATTCAAGAAGGACACTGACAAACTGGAACGTGTCCAGAGGAGGGCAACCAAAATGGTCAAAGGCCTGGAAACGATGCCTTATGAGGAACGGCTAAGGGAGCTGGGCATGTTTAGCCTGGAGAAGAGGAGGTTAAGGGGTGATATGATAGCCCTGTTCAAATATATAAAAGGATGTCACATAGAGGAGGGAGAAAGGTTGTTTTCTGCTGCTCCAGAGAAGCGGACACGGAGCAATGGATCCAAACTACAAGAAAGAAGATTCCACCTAAACATTAGGAAGAACTTCCTGACAGTAAGAGCTGTTCGACAGTGGAATTTGCTGCCAAGGAGTGTGGTGGAGTCTCCTTCTTTGGAGGTCTTTAAGCAGAGGCTTGACAACCATATGTCAGGAGTGCTCTCATGGTGTTTCCTGCTTGGCAGGGGGTTGGACTCGATGGCCCTTGTGGTCTCTTCCAACTCTATGATTCTATGATTCTATGATAGACTATATGGAACTTGCTGAAATGACTGGCAGAATTCGAGACCTGGGAGAAGAGACGGTGGAAGAGGATTGGAAAAAATTTAAAGACTATTTACAAAAACAATATAAACCGTATGAATGCTAAGAGAATGCATGACAGAAAACAACATGGCATCAGTAATTTAGTTGTATGATGTATGAATAAGTGATGATTAAGAAAAGGATGAAATTTGAAGTAATATTATGTTTAAGCTAAGCAGTTCAGTATACGATAAAATATTGAAAATTTGGGACATAATATCTGAGAACTATAAAATAAGAATTGAAATAAGGCAAAAATTTGCTGCTTATAACTATATGACTGAGAACACAGGAAAGGGTGATGTGAGGAAGTCCAAAGATTATGAAAATAAGATTTAAGGATAAATTGATTTTGTTGTACTTTTTCCTTTTATGCTATGTCTATTTTCTAAAAAAAAAAAATTCCTGTTGTCTTTGTTATGGTGTATGGTGATGGTTTTTTATATGCTTATTGGTTTGTTTTTCTTTTATTTAAAACTTGCAATAAATATCTTTTTTTAAAAAATATATATATAAATTATTAACTGACTCAAAAGAAAGAGGGGGATTTTCCCTGCCGGACTTGAAGATATAGTTTGAAGCCGTAGCCCTTTGTTGGGTTAAGGAATGGATCCAACTAGACAATGCTGATGTTCTTGATTTGGAGGGGTTTGACAATGTATTTGGTTGGCACGCTTATTTATGGTATGATAAGATAAAGGCCCATAAAAGCTTCAAAAATCATGTACTTAGAAAATCTCTATATAATGTCTGGATAAAATATAAAGATCTCTTAGAAAGGAAAACACCCAGATGGCTTTCGCCAATGGAAGCAAAGGCCCAGAAAAAGTTAAATATGGAGAGCAATTGGCTGAGATATTCTGATTTGTTGTTGGAAGATAATGAAGGATTTAAATTAAGACCATTTGACCAAATCAAAGACAAATTAGATTGGTTACAATATTACCAGATCAATGAATTGTACAAGCTTGATAAGAAAAATGGTTTTGCATAGGAAAAAAACAAACTGGAAACGGAGTTGTTAGATACTAATGTCAAAAACTTATCTAAAATGTACAATTTACTGTTGGAGTGGCATACAAAGGATGAACAAGTTAAATCTGTCATGATTGGGCAAGAGATGTTGGACACAATATAATGTTTGAAGATTGGGAAAGGTTGTGGAAGAAAGGGGTTAAGTTTACTGCATGTACGATGGTAAAGGAAAATATTATGAAAATGATGTATAGATGATACTTAACCCCAGTAAAACTAGCAAAGATCTACCATACGAGTGATAATTCATGTTGGAAATGTAAAGTAAAAGAAGGTACCCTTTACCATATGTGGTGGATGTGTCCAAAGGTGAAAAACTTCTGGGAAAAGATATATAATGAGTTGGAAAAAATGTTGAAATATACATTTATTAAGAAACCAGAAGCCTTTCTACTTGGAATAATAAGTTTGGAACTGCCCCCCAAAAAAGTTAGATTATTTTTGTGTGCCACAACTGCAGCAAGAATTTTGTTAGCCAAAAATTGGAAGCTACAAGAAATACCAACAGTGGAGGAATGGCAGATGAAGATGATGGACTTTTTGGAGCTGGCTGACCTGACTGGAAGAATCCGTGATCAGAAGGAGGAGGAACATCAAGAAGAATGGAAGAAATTTAAGGACTATTAAGTAGAACTACTTGTAGGTACCAAATTGGCCTAGGAGTAAAATAGATTGGTTGTATAACATTATGGATTGAGAACATTATGAAAAGAAAGAAAGATGTTAATGGAATAAGTTAACTCTATTTGAAAGTGGATATTGGAAAACTGCTAAAATGAGTATTATGGAAACACAGTTAGGGGGGATCTGAGGAAGTCACTTAACAATGTTAACAATATTAATGTTGTATTATTCTATTGTTGTTAAACCCGGCTTCGGCTGGACAGGGTGGGATATAAATAAAAATTTATTATTATTTATTATTGTTATTTAAATTGGGATTTTAACAGTTAAGATATATGTTATCACTATGATCATACTGCCCAATCCTAGTTATCAGTCTTACTACATATTGCAGGAAGTGGCAGCAGGCTGCCCCCCGACCCCTGACCCCGTGAGCTAGCCTGTAGCTGTGGTTGCTTTCCTTTTTTCCAGCATTGTCATCTGATCACTAAAAATGAGCTTCAGAGACTTCTGACCTATGGCCAGGTGAGAGATATCTTTGTGTTATATGTGGTGGTTTAGGATATTGCCCTGTTTATTTCCTTTGTCTGGGATACCCCAGCCTAGGCTAGAGAAACCACTTTCAGGCAGTTAGGAGCAAAGAACATAGGATGACTGCGACTTCTACAAATGCTTTTTAAGGTTGCAGGTTTGTGCAACCTGAATTAGAAGCAAGTCCCAATTAAGTTGGAGGGTTGCCTTGGAATAAGCAGGACTGCTCTGCAATTTCCCAGTTAGAG
The DNA here is from genome assembly GCF_964188305.1 of Podarcis bocagei. NCBI lineage: Eukaryota > Metazoa > Chordata > Lepidosauria > Squamata > Lacertidae > Podarcis > Podarcis bocagei. The sequence continues at coordinate 3,299,548 of NC_138131.1, read as the reverse complement.
GGCTTTCCTAGCTCAGCACACGCTCCAGATGTTGTTGGACTCCCATCAGCCCCAGCATAGCTGCTGTCCAGCAATATCTAAAGGTCTAAGGTTTCCTGCTCTAGGTTTTGCATCGATCTGGAAAGTCTGCGTTGCTCACATGTTCTTATCAGCAGATACTTCCATTAAGTCCAATTAAATTGCTGATGCTTTTTGTTTTACATTTTTCTCTCCAAGGTTTGTGTGTTCATCATGTTGACGACCTTTCTCCCACTTGGCATAAGGATCATTGGTATTTTGTGTTGAAACAGAGGCCTGATTGCTGCACCTTATGGTGGATTTAAACTCTGTGAGCGTAGTCATGCCTTAGCCCTTTGAGAAGGATGCTGCAAGGAAGGCAAGGGGGGCAGCCTCAGACTTCCAACATATGCAAAACCATCAGAAAACATTAAAAACTTCCCTAAAGGCTGTATAGTTACTTATCTCCTTGACATCTGACGGGAGGGTGTCCCACAGGGCAGGTGCCACTACTCAGAAGGCCCTCTGCCTGGTTCCCTGTAACTTCGCTTCTCACAGTGAGGAAACCGCCAGAAGGCCCTCGGTGCTGGACCCTGATGCCTGGGCTGAACAATGGGCATGGAGACACTCTTTCAGGGCTGAGGCCATTTAGGGCTTTAAAGGTTGGCGCCAACACTCAGAATTGTGCTCAGAAACGTGCTGGGAGCCAACGTAGGATGCAAAAGGATGGTTTTGCAGTTGCTCATAGTGTCAGGGTGTATTCTGGTGGTTGTTAACAGTTTGTATGGATTATTGATACATATAACATTGCATATTGTAGGTATGGCTAACCTGTGGTCTGCCAGATGTTACTGAGCTGCAGTTCCTGTTGGCTCCAGCCATCATGGCCAGTAATCAGGGATGATGGGAATTGTAGTTCTGCAGCATTGTGAGGGCCACGTGTCTGCTGCTCCTGAGTTAGAGTTAGAAATCTGGTTGAAGTTCCTGGAGAACTACAACGGTATTTCCTTGTGGCAGGAGAACTTGTTGCTCCAAGTGGATTTTCAGGTTCATTCAGATGCCTCAGGCTCCTTAGGGTTCGGCGTTTACTTTAAGGGGCAATGGTGTGCCCAACGTTGGCCTGCAGCATGGCAAGGGACCCCCATAACCAGAGATTTAACCTTCCTAGAATTCTTCCCGATTGTAGTGGCAGTGCACTTGTGGTCAGATGACTTTAGTAACCATAGGGTTTGCTTCCACACTGACAACCAGGCAGTGGTAGGTGTCCTTTCCAGGCAGGCCGCACGGTCACCGAGGGTAGGTGCTCTTCTGCGTTCCTTCGTTCTCCGGTGTCTAGAACTTAATATCCACTTCTCCGCCAAATTTGTGCCTGGTGTTAACAATGACATCGCGGATGCCCTATCTCGTTTTCAGATGGACCGCTTCCGCTCGTTAGCACCAGATGCTCAGCCGCTCCCTCAGCCGTTCCCGGAACATCTGTGGAGACTTGGGGACCAGAGGCATGGGAACCAGAAGTGATTCAGGGAGTATTGGCCTCACTGGCTCCGTCCACTTTAAGATCGTATAAGAAGGCGTGGTTAGATTTCCTTAACTTCCGCAATAAAACCCGCGCCGACAGGAGCAACGCCCCTCCCGTCAAGTCCGAGGTTTTATCCTACTTAGTATGCTTAAGGCGTTTGGGCTGTGCCCCTAGAGCCCTCAACCTTCAGGCTGCAGCAATATCATTCTTTTGTAAGGCGGTATTTTCCTCTGATCCATGCACCGATTTTGTCATACGAAGGACTCTAGAGGGCTGGCGCAGACTCCAGCCCCCAAGCCACGATATGAGGAGGCCAATATCATTTGACATCCTTTTCCAAATTCACAAAAAGCTGAGAATGGTCTGTTGGTCGAAGTATGAGGCGTGCTTATTTTCAGCCGCATACTCCATCGCCTTCTTCGGTGCAATGCGTGTGGGAGAGGTGGTTTACGAAGAGGGTCAGCACGGCTCCTCCCGGGGGTTGCTACTGAGCGACCTTACGCTCTCTCGGGAGGATATAGTATTACGGATACAGACCAGTACGGGAGGGGGGCCCTGGTTCGACTCCTGGCAACCGGAGAACCAGGCCCGTGCCCAGTTAAGGACACCAGGCGCTTCTTATTTCTGAGGGCTAATTTGGCAGGGCCATTCCTCATCCACGCAGATGGCCTACCCCTGACGCGTCAGCAGTTCACACGTGTTCTGCGCTCAGCACTGGCAGCATGCGGCCTTCCCCCTGCAGATTTCGCGGCGCACTCTTTTAGAATAGGAGCGGCCACCACAGCAGTGCACCTGGGCCTCACTATGGAGAGGGTTAAGGACTTAGGCCGCTGGAAATCGGACGCTTACAAACGCTACATTAGAAAAAAATCTATGAAGGTTCAACTGGGGGTCGATTGACCATGGCCTGTTCTCTTAATTTCTTGCAGGTGATATGGGGGTCCGCGTCTGGATATTCGGGCACAGCATTGTGCATTGGGCCAGGGTCCGCGCCATCAATTCCAGTCTCGGGCCACGCCTTGTTGCCCGCATTTAAGACCAGAGCAGCAGCGGAGGGCCCCCCGGATGCTCTGCTGATACAATTGGGAGAAAATGACCTAGCGTACAGGAAGGCAGTTGATTTGCAGTGGCACATTTTCAGTGACTTTGAGGAGCTTAAGGCCTCTTACCCGAACATGACAATCATTTGGGCCTCTTTGATGGAGAGGCGGGTCTGGAGAGATTGCAGGTGCCCAATAGCCATGAATAGGGCGAGGAAAGCCTTGGATCGGGCGGTGGTGCGTAGAGTGGCAGCCCTGGGCGGGAAGGTCATTGAACACCTGGGCATTCGTTTCAACTGTGAGGCCCTCTACCGGTTTGATGGCGTGCATCTTTCAGATGCTGGAAATGATGTTTGGCTGTGCGACATAGCAAAGGGGATAAGGGATTGGTTTCAGGCATGAGAGTATTGGTGGCGAGCGATTGCTCGTGTGGCGGTAGGCATTGGTAAGAAGGGGTTAAGAGGATGTGGGGGGGGAGGAACACCATCACCTCCCCCCAGTGAGCGAAGGGTGGTCCGTTAAAGGACTCCGGGGGGCGTGGCCCTGTCCAAAGCCTATGGAGGTGAGGGCCAAAGGCACACCCCAGAGCGGTGACCCAGGGGAGCTCCTAGTCGACGTGCCTCGGCAGGAGACTCCCCCGATATAGTGTTAACCCTTCCCCGTGTCTCCAGCAAATGGGCTGGAGCCGGATAGTCGTTAGGACCAATGCCTAAGCCAATGCCTCTCATTCCTGAATTCAATAAAGTTGTGGCCTAATTCGCCCAATTAACCTTAAATTATGGTGTCTCGTGTCTTTATTTATCCTGGTGGGGGGCGGGAACTCGCCACGCAAAGAAGAGACTTGGAATTAGAAGGTTAGGATTTCAGGGTTAGATGGCTTGGATATTTGTGGTAGATCAAGTCAGAGTAAATGCGCACCTTGAGAACCACTGTATTAGACGTGTGTGGCGTATTAAGAATCTGAAAATAGATATAAAGCTAGTTTATACGCAAAGACTCTGTTTCACCAGAAGACACTTTTTATAGACAAAAGGGTGATGGATAAAGAGAAATGGTTAATCTACTGAGAGTTCTTAAAGTGGAAACGGGGAGATTGTAAAATTTTAACAAGGGGTTTCTCTTTTACACTTAATAAAAGAGGGTTGGGGTGTTGTTTATGGGTTCTTTTTTCAGGGGAGGGGGTTTGCTGTTGCTGATGATAATTTTTTATCTCTTTAGTTTATATGATTTACGTGGAATCTTATTATTTATGTGGATTTTTTTTCAATTTCGTTGTGTACTTTTTGATATTTTGTTCATTGTTTACGACTAGTTTTGTTATTGTCAGGGAACTGCCATCAGAGCATCAGGTGGTGGAGGGACTCAGGCAGGATGAAAGAGACTCAACTGCTGAAGCAGGGACCAGCAGGGGGAGGAGTGGGTCTCTGAGGGAATGCGAGCAGGAGGGAGGGCTCAGGGAGGCTTCCAGCGAGAACAGTGGTGAGGTATCGGAGTCTCCCATAGGGAGACCCATACCTCGCAGGAAACTGTCACGCCGTGAGTCCAGGAGACGCGTTTCCGTTAAGGAACTTCTTTGCTGGAAACGCTTCCGCAGACAGCCACTGTCGGACTCTACTAGTGACTAGAGCAGACATGTCTGAGGAGCTCCGTCACACACGGAGGTTTGTGGGGGCGCACAAACTCTGAGGGAGCACGTTTTCACGCACAAGCAGCTAATCAAACCCTCACAGCAGTCCGACAGTCTTTGTACGCTGCCTGTGCAAGAGAAGGCATCATGAGCGAACCAACCGGAACCGGAGGAGCAGGGGCTGGAGCTGGTCCAAGCTTGGAAGATAGATACCGAGCGTTGGAGGTTCAACTGGCCCTGCAGACGGCGAGGCTGGAGGAGAGAAGGGCTCAGGATGCAGACAAGAAGGGGAGAGCCACTCAATTCCCCAGAAAGGTACCAGGATTGGTGCAGAAATTTGGGGGGGACCCCAAGGACTACCATGCTTTTAGGACAGAGATGCAATATGCCCTTAATGTGCAGTTCGATGAGTTCCCTGATGAGGAATCGCGAGTTGCTTTTGTAATTGGGCATCTTGAGAAAGGGGCTAGAGACTGGGTTCGACCCCTAATGGCAACGCACAATGACATACTAAAGGACACAATGAAGTTCTTTCGTGCAATGGATATCATGTTTTCCAGCGATATTGAGGAAGGGGTGGTGCGCAGACAGCTAATGGCTTGTAAGCAGGGGAGTCGATCTGTCCGTGAATATTGGACTGAGTTTACCATGCTGATTCACAGACTGAGTTGGGATTTATCGGCGGCACCCGTTCAAATGCTATTTGAAGAAGGTCTTTCTTCGGGGGTGAAAGACGAGCTGGCACGGAGCCCCAGGGCGGAGTCTATGGATCAGCTGACCAAATCTGCGCTGACCATAGGAGCGCGGCAGGAGGCAAGAGCCTTGGAGAGGCGGGAAGGGAGAGGGGAACGTTGGAAGGAGTTCCGCATTCCAGACATTCCTGAGCCAGCTTTCCCGCCGGCAGAGCCGATGGAAATCGGAACAGCGCGCGCGCGCGCATTTTCAAAAACCAGCGAGGGAGCTAAGAAGGAGGGAAAGGGCCCCCGGAAATGCTATCTCTGCCAACAGCCAGGCCACTTTGCCAGAGTCTGCCCCCAGAGGAAGGAATGGCAAGGGATGGTGGGAGCTGTTGAGGGGGGAGAAGAAGGGGGAGCGGAGCAGGTAAAAGCCAACGCCTGGTTGCCACAATTGGGGCACTGCAGCCAGGCCAAAGAGCAGTGAAAGTGCCCGTGCCAGAAGCTCCTCGACCTGCTCTAGTGATTGAAGTGTCGCTAGAGCTGCAGAATGGGCATCCCCTAAAAATAAAGGCGCTATTGGACTCAGGCAGCTCCTGCAATTTTATGAGCAAGGAGTTTGCTGCTGAACACCAGATACAGACCATCCCTTTAAGCAACCCCCTGCAGGTGACCACGATTGATGGCAGGGAGTTGTTGGGAGGAGGAGTCCGCTTGCAGACTGTCCCAATGATAATGAGGGTGGCAAGGCACACAGAACTGATAGCGTTTAATGTGGCCACCCTGGGAGGCGCTCCCATTATTTTGGGAATGAGCTGGCTAGCCCTACATGATCCGCTGGTTGGCTGGCATCAAAGAGTGGTGTCCTTTGGTTCAGCACATTGCCTAGAACACTGCAAAGGGGAGAAGGGTTCAGTAGGGGCCCAAGCCACCCTAGCAGGGACTGAAGTAATGGGGAAGGTGAAGGTACCACCACAGTATGCAGATCTCAGCGACGTGTTCAGCGAGAAGGAAGCTGACCAACTACCACCTCATAGACCCTTTGATTGTCAGATCAATTTACTCCCTGGAGCACAGCTTCCCGTGGGCAAGTTGTATGCCATGTCAGACAGGGAAATGCAGGAGTTGCGAGGGTTCATTGACAAGAACCTGAAGAGAGGCTTCATCAGAGAGTCCAAAGCAGCAGGGGGGAGCCCAGTGTTCTTTGTGGACAAAAAAAATGCGGACAAGCCGAGACTTGTATGTGATTTTAGGCGGCTGAATGCAGTGACTGAACCGGTGGCGTTCCCTATGCCCAGAATTGATGATATTTTGACCATGTTGAGGAAGGGAAAGATTTTCACAAAGCTGGATCTAAGGGGGGCGTACAACCTGATACGCATAAGGAAAGGGGATGAATGGAAAACCACCATGTTTACCCCTTTGGGGGCGTTTGAATACCTCGTTATGCCATTTGGATTACAAGCAGGCTCCGCGTGTTTTCAATCTTTTATGAACCACGTGCTGGGTCCTTTGCTCTACAAGAATTGCGTTGCCTTTCTAGATGATGTGTTGGTGTATTCTGAGAATGAGGAGCAACATGTGAGAGACGTCAGAGAAGTGTTGAGCAGACTGCAAGCCAACAGGCTGTGGGTCAAACTGGAGAAGTGTCGGTTCCATACCAAGGAGGTGGAATTCCTGGGGTACCGCCTGTCAGACAAGGGATTGGCCATGGATCCCGGCAAGGTACAGGCAGTGCTGGAATGGAAAACACCCAAAACCAAGAAGGATGTGCAGAGGTTCCTAGGGTTTGGAAACTTTTATCGTAAGTTCATCCGCAACTTCGCCCATCTGACGGCGCCCATCACTGACTGTCTCAGCAGTAAGAAGAAGTTTGTATGGACGGCGGAGGCGGAGCGAGCGTTTGAGGAACTGAAAAGGGCCTTCGCCTCTGAAGAACAACTTCTGCATGTGGATTTACGAAAGAAGCTAAGGGTTGAAACAGACGCATCTGACAGAGCCATAGGGGCGGTGCTTCTTCTGCAGCCGGGGAAGGAGGAGTCGGAGTGGCGTCCGTGTGCCTTCTTCTCGCGGAAGCTGAACAAATCCGAGAGGAACTACACGGTGTACGACCGAGAACTGCTTGCTATTCATGAGGCGTTCCGGAGATGGAGGCATCTGCTAGTTGGTGCACAACATAAAGTGCAAGTGTGCACGGACCATAAAAATCTAGAGTACTGGAGAACGGCGCGAGTGCTCAACCAAAGGCAGTTGAGATGGGCCCAAGAGTTCTCCAAATTTAACTTTGAGATTTGTTATGTGCCAGGCCCAGAGAATGTTAGGGCGGACGCTCTCTCACGCAAACCTGAATATTTGGAGGGGGAGGGAGCACCCGAAGAAACCCATATCATTCCAGAGGACCGCTGGGTGTGTGGGGCGACTTTGGTGGGGCAAAGGGAATTGGTAGAGGGTACGGTGCAGGATGCATACGCCCAGGGGAAACTCAGGGATCTCAGAGGGGAGGAAGACAAACCCGGTGGTTTTGAGGAGAGAAATGGGGCATTGTATTATAAGGGAGCGTTATATATACCTGAAGGGGAATTGAGGGAGAAAGTACTCAAGCAGCTGCACGATAGCCCCACAGCAGGGCACTTTGGGCAACACAAAACCATGTGGCTGGTTACCAGGGAATTTTGGTGGCCCAAGGTCAGGGAAGATGTGCGGGAGTATGTGAGAGGGTGTGAACAATGCCAAAGAGCCAAGGGGGAGAGGCAGGCGCCGGCTGGTTTATTAGAACCACTGCCCACACCTGAGAGACCGTGGGAAGCAGTGGCAATAGATTTCATGACTGATCTGCCAAGGTCTAGAGGGAAAACAGCCATCATGGTTGTAGTAGACCTGTTAACTAAAATGGCCCACTTCATAGCCTGCTCACATGCGGTTACAGCAGAAGAAACCGCCAAATTGTTTGTAGAGAATGTGTTTAGGTTGCATGGCGCCCCCTTGAGGGTGGTTTCAGACCGAGGGAAACAATTTACTTCCAGGTTCTGGAGGAAGCTCATGAGCTTACTGCATGTAGAGGTTAATTTCTCGACGGCCCGTCATCCTGAAACCAACGGGCAGGCGGAAAGAGCAAATGGGGTTCTCCAACAATATTTGAGGTGTTATGTTAATGACAGAGAGAATGATTGGGTGGAGAAGCTGGCGTTGGCAGAATTTGCCTACAACAATGCAGAGAACGTGTCCACGGGGATGAGCCCCTTTTTGGCTAATCACGGGTGCCATCCCAGAGCCTTCCCAGGGGGGGAGGGGGAGAACTGGAGCGTTCCAGCTGCGGAACAGTTCGTGGAAGAAATGGAAGCGATCCATCGCCAGCTCCAACTCAACTTAAACAGGGCTAAGGAGGAATATAAGAGGCAAGCAGACAAAAACAGAAGGGAAGGTGAAAGCATCAGGGTGGGGGACCAGGTGTGGCTGTCAACCCAAGGGTTGCCATTCAAAGGAGGTTGTAAGAAATTAAGACCCAAAAGGCTGGGTCCGTTTGAAGTCATACAGCAGGTCAATCCAGTGGCTTTCAGGCTCCGGTTACCGAACCACATGAAGCTGCACCCAGTTTTTCACAGGTCGTTGCTGTCACCGTATAGAGGAGACAGTGAGGGGAGGGTCACTAGGGGACCAGCAATGGAGGAGAAGGAACACAGCTACCATGTAGCGGAGATCCTCGATTCCAGGTGGAAGGGAGATCAAGTAGAGTATTTGGTAATGTGGGAAGGGGAACCGGAGTCGGAAAACACCTGGGTTAGGGCAGAGGATGTCAATGACGAGGTTTTAATAGAGACTTTTCATCAGAGGTTCCCACGTAAACCTCAGCCTGTAGCGAGGTTCCGAAGGGAATACTTTGCCACCACCGACGAGGAAGAGGAGTTGGAGGGGTTCCCAGATTCTGAAGAGGAGGAGGATTCAGCTGGCCAGGACGACGATCGATGGAGAGAATTGTTCGAGACGTCAGAAGATGAGGAAGATTCGTTTCGGGGTTTTAGCCCTTCACCTCCCAGGGGGGAGGAATTGGGAGGGGGTGAGGGGGGCCCTGGAGGGGAGGTGGATGTCAGGGAACTGCCATCAGAGCATCAGGTGGTGGAGGGACTCAGGCAGGATGAAAGAGACTCAACTGCTGAAGCAGGGACCAGCAGGGGGAGGAGTGGGTCTCTGAGGGAATGCGAGCAGGAGGGAGGGCTCAGGGAGGCTTCCAGCGAGAACAGTGGTGAGGTATCGGAGTCTCCCATAGGGAGACCCATACCTCGCAGGAAACTGTCACGCCGTGAGTCCAGGAGACGCGTTTCCGTTAAGGAACTTCTTTGCTGGAAACGCTTCCGCAGACAGCCACTGTCGGACTCTACTAGTGACTAGAGCAGACATGTCTGAGGAGCTCCGTCACACACGGAGGTTTGTGGGGGCGCACAAACTCTGAGGGAGCACGTTTTCACGCACAAGCAGCTAATCAAACCCTCACAGTTATGTTTGCAGTTATCTAATATTTTTTTTTTTTGTAAGCTGCCTTGCACATGGTTTGAAATTTGGAAAGGCAACATACAAATAAAGATTGATTGATTGAGAGATTCTAGTTGGAAATGAAGACTTGGGGTATGGAAGAGCGGAAGACGGGTTTTGAGATACAATTGTGCACATCATGTGATATCAAAAATGTACAAACTTTTGTTGAAATCCTAAATGGAAGAGGAACAGATTAAAAAGTGCATGATTAAAGGGGCAAGATTTTCTCTTTTTTTAGTTATATTTTACAGTTGGAATAGTGGTAACATATGTGGACTAAAGAGTATATATATATATATATATATATATATATATATATATATATATATGTATTGTTGGTATCTAACTCCCGAGAAGTTATTTAGAATACATGAAAACATACCAAATATTTGTTGGAAATGTCAAGAAGATGAAGGGACATTTTCTCGTGCTTGGTGCACATGTGAAATAGCTTAAAACATATGAGATACAAATACATACATTGTTTTTGAAGGTTCCTATTCAACTGTTGGGACTTACCGATATACAGAAAGCCTTTCCTGACTATAGCGCTGCAGCAGCTCCCAGCCAAGTGCTAGGAAATGTTCCCCAGCAGATGGCATGCTAGGAGGTCCTGCACCACTGGGTTTTTCAGGCATTCAGAGAAATTGTGGATTTTAGGACTTAGAAATGGGTCAGCAGCTTCATTTGGCAATGCCAGAAAAGACTGCCCCTTCAAATTCTGTTTCTAACGTGTATAATAATTTAATAATTATATTTTTTAATTATTTCTACCCAGCCCATCTGGCTGGGTTTCCCTAGCCACTCTGGGCGGCTTCCAGCAAAAGATTAAAAATACATTAAAACATCAGTCATTAAAAGCTTCCCTAAACAGGGCTGCCTTCAGGTGTCTTCTAAATGTCATATAGTTGTTTATTTCTTTGGCATCTGGTGGGAGGGTGTTCCACAGGGCGGGCGCCACTACCGAGAAGGCCCTCTGCCTGGTTCCCTGTAGCTTCGCTTCTCGCAATGAGGGAACCACCAGAAGGCCCTCAGCGCTGGACCTCAGTGTCCGGCCTGACCGATGGGGATGTATTGAAGCACAATAAGGGGTGGTGTAGGGACTTTGCGCAGGTGATTGATGGTCAAGAAAAGGCAACCTTTGTGCTGTTTTATGTCAGGAGTTGGGAATTCTAGAAGTAGTACTCCTTTTTGCACGTTCTTACTTCCTGTACTGCTTGAATGGAAGAGGAAAACTTCACTTCCTAATTAATTATGTTAAGCGAGGCAAATGTTAGGTCAGGAAGCTCAGCGCAGTATACCTGAAGGAGCATCTCCACCCCCATCCTTCAGCCCGGAGGTCCTCCTCCGAGGGTCTTCTGGTGGTTCCCTCCCCGTGAGAAGCGAGGTTGCAGGGAACCAGGCAGAGGGAGGGCCTTCTCGGTGGTGGCAGCCTCTCTGTGGAACGCCCTCCCTACAGGTGACAAGGAGATGAGCAACTATCAAACCTCTGGAGGCAGCCCTTTATAGGGAGGCTTTGAATGTTTGTTGTTGTAATATGTGTTGGAAGCCGCCCAGAGAGGCTGGGGAAACCCAGTGAGGTGGGTGGGGTACAAATAACACAATTACATTTATAGCCCCCATTTCCTGCAAGGAGGTCCAGTTGGTGTGCAGAGTTCTCCCCCCCCCCCATTTTATCCTCACAACAGCCCTTTGAGGTAGGTTAGGCTGAGCGTGAGTGCCTGGCCCAGGGTCACCCAGTGAGCTTCATAATAATAATAATAATAATAATTTATTATTTATACCCCGCCCATCTGGCTGGGCCTCCCCAGCCACTCTGGGCGGCTTCCATAAAAACCAAAAATAAAGTAAAATGTCACACGTTAAAAACTTCCCTGAACAGGGCTGCCTTAAGATGTCTCCTGAATGTCAGATAGTTGTTTATCGCTTTGACATCTGCTGGAAGGGCGTTCCACAGGGCGGGCGCCACTACCGAGAAGGCCCTCTGCCTGGTTCCCTGTAGCTTTGCTTCTCGCAGTGAGGGAACCGCCAGAAGGCCCTCGGCGCTGGACCTCAGCGTCCGGGCAGACTGATGGGGGTGGAGACGCTCCTTCAGGTATACTGGACCGAGGCCGTTTAGGGCTTTAAAGGTCAACACCAACACTTTGAATTGTGCTCGGAAACGTACTGGGAGCCAATGCAGGTCTTTCAAGACCGGTGTTATATGGTCTCGGCGGCCGCTCCCAGTCACCAGTCTAGCTGCCGCATTCTGGATTAGTTGTAGTTTCCGCGTCACCTTCAAAGGTAGCCCCACGTAGAGCGCATTGCAGTAGTCCAAGCGGGAGATAACCAGAGCATGCACCACTCTGGCGAGACAGTCCGCAGGCAGATAGGGTCTCAGCCTACGTACCAGATGGAGCTGGTAAACAGCTGCCCTGGACACAGATTTGACCTGTGCCTCCATGGACAGCTGTGAGTCCAAAATGACTCCCAGGCTGCGCACCTGGTCCTTCAGGGGCACAGTTACCCCATTCAGGACCAGGGAATCCTCCACACCTGCCCGCCTCCTGTCCCCCAAAAACAGTACTTCTGTCTTGTCAGGATTCAACCTCAATCTGTTAGCCGCCATCCATCCTCCAACCGCCTCCAGACACTCACACAGGACCTTCACCGCCTTCACTGATTCTGATTTAAAAGAGAGGTAGAGCTGGGTGTCATCCGCATACTGATGAACACCCAGCCCAAACCTCCTGATGATCTCTCCCAGCGGCTTCATATAGATGTTAAAAAGCATGGGGGAGAGGACAGAACCCTGAGGCACCCCACAAGTGAGGGCCCAAGGGTCTGAACACTCATCCCCCACCACCACTTTCTGAACACGGCCCAGGAGGAAGGAGCGGAACCACTGTATAACAGTGCCCCCAGCTCCCAGCCCCTCAAGACGGTCCAGAAGGATGCTATGGTCGATGGTATCAAACGCCGCTGAGAGATCCAGCAGAACTAGGAAACAGCTCTCACCTTTGTCCCTAGCCCGCCGGAGATCATCAACCAGTGCGACCAAGGCAGTTTCAGTCCCATGATGAGGCCTGAATCCCGACTGGAAGGGATCCAAATGGTCCGCTTCTTCCAGGCGTGCCTGGAGTTGTTCAGCAACCACTCGCTCAATCACCTTGCCCAGGAATGGAAGATTTGAGACTGGGCGATAGTTGGCCATCGTGGCCGCATCTAAAGATGGTTTTTTAAGAAGCGGTTTAATAACCGCCTCTTTCAGCGGGTCTGGGAAGGCTCCCTCACGGAGGGAAGCATTCACCACCCCACGAAGCCCATCGCCCAGTCCTTCCCGGCTAGCTTTTATAAGCCAGGATGGGCAAGGATCCAGGAGACAGGTGGTTGGTTTCACTCGTCCAAGCAGCCTGTCCACATCCTCGGAGGTAACAGATTGAAATTGATCCCACTCAACTTGACTAGACAGAACTCTAGCACTCTCCCGCCCCGGCCCTGCTCCCACGGTGGAGTCTACTTCTTCCCGAATCTGGGCGATTTTATCTGCAAAAAACTTTGCAAAATCATTGCAGGAGAACATGTGGCCCGTACTGGGCCCCGATGTTGCAGGTGGTTCCGCTAAATTGTGAACCACCTGAAAAAGTCTCCTGCTGCTGTTTTCTGCAGATGCAATAGAGGCGGTGAAGAAATTCTTCTTCGCCGTCGCTATCGCCACTTGGTAGGCTCGACGTTGAGCTCTAACCTGTGTCCGGTCAGATTCGGAATGAGTTATCCGCCACCGGCGCTCTAGCCGTCTCAACGATTGTTTCATTGCCCTCAGATCCGTGGAAAACCACGGGGCTGTCCGGGCTCCATGCAATCGGAGAGGGCGCTTCGGAGCCAAACAGTCAATAGCCCTGGTTAACTCCACATTCCAGCGGGCCACCAGGGAATCGGCTGAAAGGCCATCAACATGGGATAAAGCATCCCCTACCACTCTCTGGAAACCATTTGGATCCATTAAGTGGCGGGGGCGGACCATCCGAATTGGTCCCACCTCCCTGCAGAGGGGATGGGTCGCAGAGAAGTCCAGTTGCACCAGGAAGTGATCTGACCATGGCACTTCTTTCATTTCGCTTTTACTTAGTGTCAGATCACCAACATCCATAGAGGTAAACACCAGGTCCAAGGCATGTCCACGGCTATGGGTTGGGCCAGACTTATTCAGGGACAGCCCCATGGAGGCCATGCTTTCCACGAAGTCCCGAGCGGCCCCTTGTAAGGTCGTGTCGGCATGGATGTTAAAATCCCCTAGGACGACCAGGCTAGGTGTCTCCAGGAGAACATCCGCCACGACCTGAAGCAGCTCGGGCAGGGAATCCTTGGTGCAGCGGGGAGGTCGGTACACCAAAAGGAATCCTGTACTGCCCCTATTGCCCAACTTCCAGAACATGCACTCAGAAAACTGGGTCTTCCCAATAGGACGCCTGGTGCAAACTAATGACTTCCTAAAAATTACTGCAACCCCCCCTCCCCGCCCACGTGACCTGGGTTGCTGTGCGTAAGAGAAACCTGGTGGACAAGCAGCGGCAAGGACAGGCCCATCTGCTTCATCCAACCAAGTCTCTGTTACACATGCCAGGTCAAATCCTCCATCCATGATCAAGTCATGGATGGCAGTGGTCTTACGAATCATTGACCTGGCATTGCACAGCAGCACCTTCAGGTCACGTGGGTATCCCTTGCTGATTCTAGTATCCATCCGGACAGGACCAGACCCGGAGGCAGGGATAGTCCTCAGACAACGACTAAACCTGCCTCCTCTGTAATGACATGGTCTGGTCTTAGCGTAACTCCTCCTCCTACCCATGATCACTGAGATCGGTTGTCCCAGTGCATCCCCCCCTGTGGAACATGCCCCAGCCATTTTGTGGGCTGGGGCCCACTCCCCGGCAGCCCTGAACCCTCCCCCTAAAAACAAAATAACACCTTAAACAAACAAACAAAACCAATAAAACAATACAAACAAAAAAATGTAAAAATTACAAAAACATCACAATAAAAAAATAATAATTCCCCAAGCCCAACCAAACATCCATCCCACCCCCACCCCCCACATACAAAAAATCCAAAGAAAATTTTTAAAAAACATTTTAAAAACACTCTGTGCCTCTCCGGCAGTAACAACTGTCCTAGTGAGGCCTGTCAGGCCCCGCCCCGGGCCAGGTGGTAAGTGGCAGGGAGGAGCAGGGCCCTTCAGGGCTGAGTTTGAATGCCTGCCCCCAGCATTCCTCCTCTGCAAGGCCTGCCTCCTCCCATGACAAAGTCTGCTCACACACTCTCAAGCCCCCATGGATGGCTGAGGCAGGTAAGGTTGTGTGTGTTGGAGGAGGGCAGGAGCAGGCAAGGTGAGCCATGCCCCCAAAGGAGGCAGCTGCAGCAGCCCCCTCCTCCTGCTGCCCTCCAGGAACAGGGCGGGGAGGGACCAGCCCCCAGGAAGGACATGTTTGCCTCCCTCTGCAGTGCTCAGAACAAGAGGGGAATGAGGCCACCCAGGCCCTCTGGAGCACAGAAGGGCTCACCATCCTTGACTTTCCCCCTTCAACTGCCTTTTTACCCAATCCCTCATTTTGAGGAAGTCTCCTCTTTTGAAGTCAAATGTGACTGTTCTGGATTTCCTTAGCAATTGTCCACTTCCATACTGTGCATGTTGAGTCTGATAGCACTGTGGTCACTGTTCCCATTTGATTCAACCACACCTACATCTTGTCAGTTGAGAGCATCAGGCAGAGCACCCAGCACCTACCAAATCCTTTTTTTATTCCAGCAGGGTTTTTTAACGGAAGTCTGATGTCATCCATGTTAACTTTTTCTGCAATGTATTTCTCGTGTGTCACTTCAGAGATGATTATAGTCAAGTAGTGTATAAGCTGTTTAAATAGTAAATAGTTGAATGCAATTTTAAAAATAATAATTGTATAACAAGGGGGAAAGCATACTTGTATCTGACTATATTTTAATGGACACAGAGTTTGATAAATAGCATCCTAGCCATAGGCTAATTTTGTGGAGTTTAAAGCTAAGCATACAAGTTCTCAAAGCATGCTTTGAAATCCATATGAACTCTAGTATGCTGTCGGGGGAAGAGGGAGGGGGAAGCGGAAGGATGTGGTTGGCTGAAATGAAGTCTGATCCTGTACAGATAAATCACTAGTGGAAGCGCCAACAGAAACGTGTACAGATTCCACGCGATCATGAGGAAGCCTGAATCTGGGCAGGACCTTGTCTCTTTGTCTGTCATTTGTGGCTGCTCCACCCAGGTCTGAGACGCCTTCCGGAGTGAAACAGTGATCGGGGGGCGGGGGAGGCAAGAGGATGGAGCTGTCTAAACCCCTCCGCAGGTAGTTTGAAAACAGACTCCTTTTGTCTGGATCTTCCCCGCGCAAACATGAGTTTGTATGCATTTTGAGCAGAGGAGGAGGGTCTGTGGAACTGCCCACCACTGCGGTGTACTGTTCCCAGAATATTTTTTTTAAAAAAATATTCAAAGTTATAACAAGACATATTATCCAAAAACATATCCTTATCCCCCCCCCATTTTTCCTCCCTCCCCCTTCCCCCTCTGTGAGATAAGATGGCGCCCGGCACACTTCCCCTGTGCCGATGGATGCTTGTGCCGATAGAAAACTTGAGCTCTTTGAAGCTCTTAGCAGAGTTCTTAGCAGCGGTAGAAAGTGTTGCCTTGTGTGTGGATAATAAATCAGACTGAACACAGGCTTCTTGCTAATCTCTAACAGCCTTTAATGTGAAGAAAAAACATCATAAATCAGTCCCGGCGAGAGAGCAGACATCCTTCTTGCCTCTCAGCCAAAAACGAAAGGAAACTCACACACAAAGAAAGATTCCCGTATGTGAACCAAACCACGCCTCAGAATGTGAGACGTCACACAGAACTGTTTAACCCTGTAACTTCTGATTCTCCTCACACCCCCTCTCGTCTCGCATCCTGAGGGAAACTGTGAGTATAACTCACCCCAAACGCAACCCTTCACAGAACTCCCCATGTCGCTGGAAGGTCAAAGGTTTGGTAAACCCATCAGCTAGGTTCTCCCGGCTCGAACAATACTTGAGCCGTATCCAACCTGCTTGGACACTCTGACATACATTCTAGAAGCGTATGTGAGTGCTGGGAAGACCGCTCCCTCTCCTGCCAACTCCATCCGGCCTAGGGGGCGGGGCCTGCACTCACCGCCACAGCTTGAGGGCCTCCATCAAGGCCTCCGGGACACGGCTGCGGCTGCTGCTGCTCGCGTGAGTGTTGGGAGGACCGCTTCCTTTTCTGCCAACTCCATCTGGCCTAGGGGGCGGGGCCTGCACTCACCGCCACAGCATAAGAGTCCTGAGAGAGGCCTCCGGGACACGGCTGCGGCTGTTGCTGCTTGTGTGAGTGCTGGGAAGACTGCTCCCTCTCCTGCCAACTCCATCCGGCCTAGGGGGCGGGGCCTGCACTACCACTACAGTTTAGAGGCCTGAGCAGCTACCAGCAGCAATGGACAAAATGGTTTTAAATGTTTTAATCACTTTTAATTTGCAGCACCTTAAATGGTGGTTGTTGTTTTTTATAATATTATATTATTTCATTATTTTATTTTTGCTTGGGGTGGGATAAGCATTTAGTCAGCGCTGGGACTTCCGGGTTGGCGCGATCTGGAAATGGCGGATTCCCTCCGAGCTGCGGAGGGAATCGGCTCAACTGAGGACGGGTCTTGCCGCGCCGGCGACGCGGGGACCCTCAAAAACCGCAGGCGCTGAAGCCTGCGGACTGAAGACTCGGTGGGCACCTTAAGCGCCCCCCCGATTCACGAAGAGCCTTTTTAAAGGCTGCGGAGAGGATACGGAGGGTGGCGTGGTGCTGAGAGTCGATCGCTACCTCGGTTGAGCGAAGCCGCGAGCCATGACTGGAGAGCGCTGATTCCCTTCCTTGAAATTCGGACTGAAAAGAATAACTCGTGAGTAATACGGAATTGGACTTTATGAATATTATCCTGTGAATTTGAGACGACCGGGGGGGTGTGCTAAAAGGAAGTCCGCACCCTCCCTTCTTGCAGACGATCTAAAGCAACGATTTAAGAACTAAGCTGGAGTGCCTACCCTTTGTGGGGTGAGTAAAAGACATTAACTTCCAAGATTTGGCAAAAAGAAATTTTGAGCTGGAGAGTGGAGTGTTGGAAGTTTTATTTCAGTTGTAAACAACCCCCCCCCCTCCCGGGCCCGGGAGCGCCCTGCTTTTGAGCTTGTGGAAGAGGTGCGGAGTTTGACAGCTGTCAAAGCTGTCAAACGGACAGTTTAAGTGGAAAAATTGCTATTTAAGTTCCCTCTGGATTAAAATGAGTTGCAATTGAGTTAAAATTGTTGGAAACAAAGTAACAACAATAAGTTGGAGGATTGTTGGAGAAAGATTACCAAGTAACCAGATTCCCTCTAGGGGGAATTCTGTGAAATTACAATGGCTGTGGACGGAAAGTTACTAGTGGAAATCGAAAGAATGTTCCATCTGGTGGGAGTCTTACAAGAGCAGAGTCTGGCTATGAATAAACAACTTATGACCTTGACTACTGGAACAAGCAGCTCTGCTGAATGTATTGAGGACCTGGATGAGAAAGATTCCACAGCTGAATTGGAAACGATATCTAAAGAAGTGGAAGAGACTAAACAAGAAAAAGAGAAAGTAAAGTTGGAAAGTACCAACCAGGAGCTGACATCTGTGGAATATAAACAAGGAGACTTTTGGATTACATCTAACACAAATCTGCGAAAGATGCAAAAGATGAAGGAGGAGGCCCCGGGAGTTTATGCAACACAGGAATTTAAAATAAAGAAATATGATGGGGGCCTCCACTTTGACTTTGACTCTGAAGATGCAGACTTTGTGGAAATTTTCCAGCAGCTGTTTCCAAATGTTCTTGTGGGAAGAGAATATGGTTGGATGGTGACAGAACTTTTTCGAGATTTGACGACCGACATAAAGGATTACCAACAAGACCGGCGGAGAGGGACTGAAAGAGACTTGAAAGCCTCGGACGTGAGGAACCCAGGCTAAGAACTGATATTTTGGATATGTATTGGGAAGGGACGAAAACCGGGGATGGGAGGGAGGGAAGAATAGAATTGTAAAAACACTCAAGACCTTTGGGTTTAGTTAATATGACTTTTATTTAAGACAAATTGGGAAATCAATGGAAGAGAACTTGAGTCCAACTTAGAAAAAAATTACTTTTCTCTATAAAAGAGGTAACTTTAAGATGATTAAGAAGAGAAATACCAATTTGCTGACACAATTTTGGGAATGGGGATGCATGAAGGGGGGTGGGGGGAAGTCAGGGAACAAGGTTAGGAAAGTAGGATTTTCTGAAATTATACATGTTTTTGTCTTTTGTCTTTTTTTGTGTGTATTTGTCTCTATAAAAGGTGAAAAACCAATAAAAATTTCTATTAAAAAAAAAGCATTTAGTCAGCGCTATTGTTTCTTGTTTTGTTTTGTTTTGTTTTGTTTTGTTTTGTTTTGTTTTGTTTTGTTTTGTTTTGTTTTGTTTTGTTTTGTTTTGTTTTGTTCTGTTCTGTTCTGTTCTGTTCTGTTCTGTTCTGTTCTGTTATTATTATTATTATTCTGTTAAATTATTATATAGTTTGTATTTCGCTTTTTAAGGGGAAGGGTCATGGCTGCCTGGGAGTGGGCCTCAGCCAATAGATTGGGTGGGGCAGGTTCCACAGGGGGGATGTATTGGGACACCCGATCTCAGTGATCACGGGCAGGAGGAGGAGTTATGCTAAGACCAGACCATGTCATTACCGAGGAGGCAGGTTTAGTCGTTGTTTGAGGACTATCCCTGCCTCCAGGTCTGGTCCTGACCGGATGGATACAAGAATCAGCAAGGGATACCCACATGACCTGAAGGTGCTGCTGTGCAATACCAGGTCAATGATTCATAAGACCACTGCCATCCATGACTTGATCATGGATGGAGGACTTGACCTGACATGTGTAACAGAGACTTGGTTGGATGAAGCAGATGGGCCTGTCCTTGCCGCTGCTTGCCCACCAGGTTTCTCTTACGCACAGCAACCCAGGTCATGTGGGCGGGGAGGGGGGGTTGCAGTGATTTTTAGGAAGTCATTAGTCTGCACCAGGTGTCCTATTGGGAAGACCCAGTTTTCTGAGTGCATGTTCTGGAAGTTGGGCAATAGGGGCAGTACAGGATTCCTTTTGGTGTACCGACCTCCCCGCTGCACCAAGGATTCCCTGCCCGAGCTGCTTCAGGTCATGGCGGATATGCTCCTGGAGACACCTAGCTTGGTTGTCCTGGGGGATTTTAACATCCATGCCGACACGACCTTACAAGGGGCCGCTCGGGACTTCGTGGAAAGCATGGCCTCCATGGGGCTGTCCCTGAATAAGTTTGGCCCAACTCATAGCCGTGGACATGCCTTAGACTTGGTGTTCACCTCTATGGATGTTGGTGATCTGACACTAACTGAAAGCGAAACAAAAGAAGTGCCATGAACAGATAACTTCCTGTTGCAACTGGACTTCTCCGCAACCCTTCCCCTCTGCAGGGAGGTGGGACCGATTCGGATGGTCCGCCCCCGCCACTTAATGGATCCAATTGGCTTCCAGAGAGTGGTAGGGGATGCTTTATCCCAAGTTGATGGCCTTTCAGCTGATTCCCTGGTGACCCGCTGGAATGTGGAGTTAACCAGGGCTATTGACTGTTTGGCTCCGAAGCGCCCTCTCCGATTGCATGGAGCCCGGACAGCCCCGTGGTTTTCCCCGGAGCTGAGGGTGATGAAACAATTGTTGAGACGGCTAGAGCGCCGGTGGCGGAAAACTCATTCTGAATCAGACTGGACACGGGCTAGAGCTCAACGTCGAGCCTACCAAGTGACAATGGCGATGGCGAAGAGGGCCTTCTTCGCCGCCTCCATTGCATCTGCAGAAAACAGCAGCAGGAGACTTTTTCAGGTGGTTCGCAATCTATTGGAACCACCTGTACCACCGGGGCCTGGTAGGGACCCCAAGATCTCCTGCAATGCTTTTGCAAAGTTTTTTGCAGATAAAATCGCTCAGATTCAGAAGGAGGTAGACTCCACCATGGGAGCAGGGCCAGGCTGGGAGAGTGCTAGAGTTCTGTCTGGTCCTGTTACATGGGATCAATTCCAATCTGTTAGCTCCGAGGATGTGGACAGGCTGTTTGGGCAAGTGAAACCGACCACCTGTCTCCTTGATCCTTGCCCATCCTGGCTGATAAAAGCGAGCCGAGAAGGGCTGGGCGATGGGCTCTGCGGGGTGGTGAATGCTTCCCTCTGTGAGGGAGCCTTCCCAGACCCGCTGAAAGAGGCGGTCATTAAACCGCTTCTTAAAAAAACATCTTTAGACCCGGCCAATTTGGCCAACTATCGCCCAGTCTCAAATCTGCCATTCTTGGGCAAGGTGATTGAGCGGGTGGTTGCTGAACAACTCCAAGCACGCCTGGAGGAAACGGACCATTTGGATCCCTTCCAATCGGGATTCAGGCCTCACCATGGGACTGAAACTGCCTTGGTCACGCTGGTTGATGATCTCTGGCGGGCTAGGGACAAAGGTGAGAGCTGTTTCCTAGTTCTGCTGGATCTCTCAGCGGCCTTTGACACCATCAACCATAACATCCTTCTGGAACGTCTAGAGGGGCTGGGAGCTGGGGGCACTGTCATACAGTGGTTCCGCTCCTTCCTCCTGGGCCGTGCCCAGAAAGTGGTGTTGGGGGATGAGTGTTCAGACCCCTGGGCTCTCACTTGTGGGGTGCCTCAGGGTTCTGTCCTCTCCCCCATGATTTTTAATATCTATATGAAGCCGCTGGGAGAGATCATCAGGGGGTTTGGACTGGGTGTTCATCAGTATGCAGATGATACCCAGCTCTACCTCTCCTTTAAATCAGAACCAGTGAAGGCGGTGAAGGTCCTGTGTGAGTGCCTGGAGGCGGTTGGAGGATCGATGGCGGCTAACAGATTGAGGTTGAATCCTGACAAGACAGAAGTACTCTTTTTGGGGGACAGGGAGCGGGTTGGTGTGGGGGATTCCCTGGTCTTGAATGGGGTAACTGTGCCCTTGAAGGAGCAGGTGCGCAGCCTGGGAGTCATTTTGGACTCACAGCTGTCCATGGAGGCGCAGGTTAACTCTGTGTCCAGGGCAGCTGTCTACCAGCTCCACCTGGTACACAGGCTAAGACCCTACCTGCCTGCTAACTGTCTTGCCAGAGTGGTGCATGCTCTAGTTATCTCCCACTTGGACTACTGCAATGCGCTCTACGTGGGGCTACCTTTGAAGGTGACCCGGAAACTGCAATTACTCCAGAATGCGGCAGCTAGACTGGTGACTGGGAGTGGCCACTGGGACCACATAACACCGGTCCTGAGAGATCTGCATTGGCTCCCAGTACGTTTCTGAGCACAATTCAAAGTGCTGGTGCTGACCTTTAAAGCCCTAACCGGCCTCGGTCCAGTATATCTGAAGGAGCATCTCCACCCCCATCATTCTACCCAGACACTGAGGTCCAACGCCAAGGGCCTTCTGGCAGTTCCCTCATTGTGAGAAGTGAGGTTACAGGGAACCAGACAGAGGGCGTTCTCGGTCGTGGCGGCCACCCTGTGGAATGCCCTCCCTTCAGATGTGAAGGAAAGAAGCAGCTATCTTCTCTTTAAAAGACATCTGAAGGCAGCCCTGTTTAGGGAAGTTTTTAATATTTAATGCTGTATTGTTTTTAACACTCAATTGGAAGCCGCCCAGAGTGGATGGGAAACTCAGCCAGATGGGCGGGATATAAATAATAAATTATTATTATTATTATTATTATTATTATTATTATTATTATTATTATTACTACAATTACATAATACATTATTCAGTTACATATACAAAAATTGATGTATTGATTTCGGGGGTGTCGTTGTTTCAAAAGGTTTGGAAATGACAGTTCTTTCCTTTGTTCTTTGGCAAAAGTTCATCTAATTAAGCTACAGGAACATGAGGTTGCAAAAAAATTATAGCCTTAGCGGAAACTTCCCTTTCCAAAGATCCCGGGGAAAGGAATAAAAATTGTTAGGATTTTTATCTAACTGAGCTGCTCCAGCGAGTGGTACTATTGTACTATGTTTTGTGTATATCATGTGAGTGTATTTCCAACAGCTCAGCAATTTAAGGCTGAGGAAAGGAGAAGATCTCCAAAAGCATCTGACACAGATGAAATTCCTGCATAACCAGTTGAAGCAGAGGAATTTTCCACTGCCAGAGCCTGTGTTCTCTTTCATGTTGATCAACAGTCTGGATCAGAGATTTATGACTGTTGCGTCACAGCTTGGCATGTTGCCTGCAGCAGATCTCACGGTGCCGAGGATCTGTGCAGCATTTCTGAATGAAGCCGATCACCAGGCCGCGCTTCCTGCGTGTCAGGGGGAGAGTAGAGCTTCGATAGCATCCCCCACAGTTGCTCAAGGAGAGCAGGCAGTTGCTCTTAAAGTCATTTGGTGTCACAATTGTGGAATTGTTGGCCATCTACAAAAGAATTGTAGAAAGAGCCGGAATCCCAAAGGAGCCACAGGGAGCTCAGAGATAGGAGGGGCCGGTAGCAAAGCAGCACAGAGGGAGCGTGCTAAGCCCCAGACCAAGCAAGCACTTGCTTTGATTACACCGGAGACGTCATTGTCAACCTGGAATGCTTTTGTTGTCGACACAGGAGCCACAGTTTATCTGACTGGACGCAAGGGGTTGTTTACCACTTTTGAGGAACGGCGTTACACTGTCAAGCAAGCGGACGGTCATGAGTTGGAAGCCACTGGGTTTGGAACAGTGTTTCTTGAAAGTCTCCAAACCGCCATTAACAATGTTTATTTTGTTCCAGGTTCAGTTTACAACCTGTTGAGTGTGCCACAGCTGACTGAGCAGGGTTTTGAGGTTTCCTGCAACAAGAAGAGATGTGAGATCTCCAGAGATGGGACACCACTTCTGTACGCCTACAAAGAAGATGGGCTTTATTTGCTTTCCTTTGATTGTAATACTGATTGTAAGGATTTTAATGGTGTTGCTGTGTCTTGTGTTACAGGTGCCACAGGCAAGAAGCCTAACAAAGTCCCCAGAGTTTTCCAGCAAGTGTATGCTGATGTGGTTGGACCTCTGCCACCTTCTAGAGGCAAAGCCAAGTACTACCTGATAATGGTTTATTGTTTTTTTCAGTATGTTTGGGTGTATATGTTGCAGAGACCGCAGCAAACCTTAACAAAGTTCAGAGAATTTTTGTGATAAGGTGAAATTTGTTCATGATGCTAATGTTGAATGTCTTTTCACTGATGAAAAGCAGGTTTTTGTTTCACAGGAATTTCAGGGTTTCCTAGGTGAACAGGAGATTGAGCACAAGGTTGCTGTCTCAGAAACTTCCTGGA